>NC_037338.1:39765561-40405383 GCF_002263795.3 Bos taurus | reverse complement strand
CCATTCCAGCTGTGTACCTGTAAGCAGATTGGTTGTGTGTATGTGTGTGTATGTGTGTGTGTGTATTAGTCGCTCAGTAGTGTCCGACTCTTTGCAACCCCATGGACTGTAGCCTGCCAGGCTCCTTTGTTCATGGAATTCTCCAGACAAGAATACTGGAATAGATTGCCACTTCCTTCTCCAGAAGGCAAATTAGTTACCCGCAGGTCTAGTTTCTTCAATAGTGAATAGAAATGCTGGTGCCTACTCCACAGAGTAGTGAGAATTGTGACCCAGTCTACTTAAAGCATGGCATATATTAAGTATATAATAAATGGTGAGTGAGTGTTCTGGGGATCTCACATCCAGTATGATGACTATAGTTAATATTGTGTACTTGAAAGTTGCTCAGTGAGTAGATCTTAAAAGTTCTCACCATACGGGCAAAAAATACGTGAGGTAACTATGTGAGGTGGTGGATGTGGAATCCTTGTTGTTGTAATCATTTTGCATTATACACATAGATCATCACGTTGTATACCATAAACTTATACAATGTTACATGCCAATTATATCTCAGTAAAGCCCGTAAAATGCAAAAGAAAAAAAGAAAACTGATTGGCTAAGAACTGATGAATGTATCTCCTTAAGACTAGAACAGTTTTGTGTGTGTGTGTGTGTGTGTGTTAGCCAGCATAGCTTAGGGGTTCCATGAAATATAATAACTACTTATATTCTTTGACTTTAGTTATTTTAATTTCTCATGTTAGACATGGTAAGGCAAATAAGGTATCTAGTTGTTTATTAACTGTTTGTTATCAGAGGATTTTTAAAAATAGCAATTTATTCTTTTAATATTCCCTGGATAATATTGAAATAAACCAGTTCTGTGTAATTTAGCCTTAGATAAAAGCATCAACATGTTTGGAACATGAGCCTAATTCTATCTTTTGTTCAGCTGCCCAATTTAGTAAAAGCATTTCAATAGTACTTTTTAAATGTAGTGTAACTTAGAATACTGGAAGCTTCCCAGAATGTTAAAAAAGGAGAATAATTTATATTTAATTGGTTTAAACCTACCTTTCCTAGGTCAATAAGAAGAGAAACTGGCAGCATTAATCAAGATAAAATTATCAGCTGATTAATCAGTGCTCTAATTACTGCATAGTTCTTTACCTTTTCAGTTTTAATTACTAAACCTCATTGTCTTTTCCATATGGCTAACATGTATTCACAGTGTACTTTTTCTCCTACTGAAATCACTGAGACAAAAATATACATTTTAAACATTAAACATCAAATGGAAGAAATTACTACTGCCTCTTAAGAATTTCGCCAAAAGGTATAAATAAGCTGCTAGATTATTTAAGAAAAGAATAATAAATTTATGTATATTTTAAATAGGAAGTTGTTTAACTCTGATTATGAAACTAAACTTTGTAAGATAGTACATATTGTCAGCCCTATTTCATCAAGCAAACTTGTGTAAATTATGTCTGAATCCAATTGCAGTTTAATATAAATTAGGAAAGTGCATTGGATTTTTCAAAAGTTACTTGTTTTGGGGAAGGCCTGACTATTTCTTTTAGATGTATTGACTTCACTGCATGTTTTCTTACCCTCAGCGCTGCTAACATTTGGGCACCATCGTCTCTGTTGTTGGGGGCTGTGCTCTGTAGGTTTCTGACCTCTGCCCACTAGATAAATGCCAGTAGCAACCTCTCCTGAGCTGCTTTTTAGCAAATAAACATGTCTTCCAACATGGACAAATGTCCCCTGGGTGGGGTGGAGTGGGACAAAATCCTCCCTCTTCATTAACTGATTTCAGTTTATGGCCATCATTAAAACCATTGAAACACTTACTTTAAAACAGATCTACTGTATAATAAGGAACTCTTAGCATATGAGCAGAATTTTTCTATAGATTAAGTATTTTTATGGCAAACTCTTTTGATGTAAAACTTTCCAGACACTTTGGGTGATATAATGGTGATAATCACCACTGTGATAATATCAATAAGTAATGTTCACTGAGCACGTCTATGTAAATTGCTGTATGAAGGTATCTACTTGTATTATTTTATTTAATCTTGAAAATAGCTCTACAAGGGAGACTTGCTGTTACTTACTACTTCTCATACAGAGTTTAGCAAGCTTAAGCAAGGTCTAGAGTCACACAGTTAGGCTTTTCTCACCTGATTTCATAGGACATGATTTCAAATAAGTGTCCTAGAGGAAGATTTTTCATTTCCAAAGAGATGAGAATGTATTTTCACTTTTGAAATCGTTTAGAATTTTGACTACATTTTCGATTGTGTCAGTCTGTAGTGTATTAAGGAAATTACTGTGAAACATTTGGGTTTATTTAAACATTACATGAGGATCATCTTAAAATTTCAAAGGTGGACAGTTATGAGGATGATTATAGTCAAATAAGCATGTGATTAATTATAATTGAAAGAAGGTTTTCTCTGAAATGAAAAATACTTTCTCAGCAAATTTTCCTCCCTTCCTTTTATTCTCTATTCTTCCCTTCTTTCCTTGCTTTTCTGTTCTTTATAAGAGACTATATTGTCTACGTTATACATTATGTGTGCTTGAAATTGGGAAACTGTTAAGTTTAGCCACCACTTGTAACTAAATGACTTGAGCACTAATTAGTTTCATTTGCATGTTCTTAAGGCACAGATGTGAATGCTGATATATCTAGGACTTGTAGTTTTTAACTACTTCATTCAGTTTTAAGCATTTTCCCCACCTTTCTTTGTAGGTTTAACATTCTACTTCTCCTACTAAATATTAATAATATTACTGTTTCTAGTTTTAGACTTGGGCTTGTATGCCATAAAGTCTAATATGTCAGTCCTAGACTTTCAATTACCTTTAACCCCCACTTTTCAGAAAACATGTATATGGAAAATTGGACTGAGCATGCATGACTGTTTCTGTGGGTATTTATTCCAGAATTAGAGCCTGTTCTAGAGCATGTGGCATGTTTAGGTAAAGGACTCTTAAATGACAATAGTTAACCTCTATGTCTATAGTGATTCAACTGGGATATCCTCTTTTTACCTTTTAGTTCAGTTCAGTTGAGTTGCTTAGTCGTGTCTGACTCTTTGCGACCCCATGAACTGCAGCACACCAGGCCTCCCTGTCCATCACCAACTCCCGGAGTTCACTCAGACTCACTTCCATTGAGTTGGTGATGCCATCCAGCCATCTCATCCTCTGTTGTCCCCTTCTCCTCCTGCCCCCAATCCCTCCCAGCATCAGAGTCTTAAGTGCATCATAAAAACAAGGATTGAACCCGGGTCTCCCACATTGGAGGCAGACGCTTTAACCTCTGAGCCACAGGGAAGCCCTATTGCTTATCATTCTTGGTGGGGGCAAAGAATATTTGCAAAGTGAAGAGATAAATGAATCTATAAATTTAATGTGATGGTATAGAGGTTTTTTAGGGCATATTCTGGTGTATATAATGTTCTGTGTTCTTTAAAGTATATTGGTGTACTGTTTAAATTGTAAGACAAAAACAGGCTTGGAATGAAAAGTATTTGCTGAGCACAATGGTAGATCTTAGACAATGGTTACCTCAGTCCTTCATTGTAATGGATTAAAATGCTATTCCTGAAATTGTAAGTCAAGTTCAGCATATTTTGCAGATGTCTGCTTTGCCATTTTTGACCAGATCTTGAATAAAATGTTAGGCTGGAGAGTAATTGAATGTTACAGGTACATGGAGTCTTTATATATTACAGTACTGCTACTCATCAGAGACTGTGTTTTCATAAAAGTTAACATATTTGAGAAACCAGTGGAAAAAAAGAAAAAAGAAAAATATAGACATCCAACAAAATATTTTGTCAAAGAACAAGAGCTGGCAAATCACAAAAGAAGAAATACAAGTTTAAATTTAAGGAAAGCCTGCTTAGTCCTATTCATAAGCAAAATGTTGCAAAGCAAACCACAATGAGTTTCATAGTTTTAATAGATAAACAGAAGTGTTTAAAACAACAGTGACCCAATGCTGGGATTCATGTTAGTTATAACTTTCCTGTAAGTTGGGCAATATGTTTGGTAATTTAAATTTTCAAATGAAAAGCTTCTGATTCAGATATTTAATTTTTAGGATTTTTTCTTAAATATAAATGAGCATATAGATGTGAACAAGTAGTTCTAAGATTTCTAGCTATGTATATTATTTATATTAGGAAAACTATTTCAATTAGAGTATAACTATTCTATAATACTGATCAGTAGATCTAGGTATTGATTATTGATGGCTACTTACATCAACAAGATAGGCAATTCAATATTCTGTACCACCTGATGGCAGCTCACCATACCACCAAACTATTCCACTTATGAAATACTATTACCAAAACATGGAACTTGAATCTGAGAAAATTTCTAAATCTAAGTTCCTATTTTTAGGAAATATACTTGATAGGGGAATGTGCTGAATGACACCGATGATGATGCTATCAGCAAAATTCAAGACACAGGAAATACTTTAGAGTCATTGGCCAATATTTTATTTTTTTTTCTCCCAGCGAAAAAGTTGCAAGGGAATTTAAAAAGAGAGATGGAAAGAAATCTACTAATTAAAAGATATTTATTTGCAGTGTGTGGACCTTATTTGGATGTTGATTTGAGCAATCAAGAGAGGAGGTACACGTGGCAGATTCATGTTGATGTATGGCAAAACCAATACAACATTGTAGAGTCAAAAAAAAAAAAGAGAGAGGAGGTAGGGAAAAGTGAGGGAAGAAAGGCAGGGATATCAGCAATTTTTAAACATTGCTTGGGTACTTGATGATAGGAAAGAATGATTGCTAATTTTTTGAAGTGAGACAATGGTATTATAGTTATGTTTATTAAAAATCTCTTATCTTTTAAAGTGGGGAATGGGTGAAGATATAGATGAAATAAGACTGACCCATGAGTTGATAACTGTTGAAGATTATGGAAAAAGCAAGAGAGTTCCAGAAAAACATCTATTCTGCTTTATTGACTATGCCAAAACCTTTGACTGTGTGGATCACAATAAACTGTGGAAAATTCTGAAAGAGATGGGAATACCAGACCACCTGACCTGCCTCTTGAGAAACCTATATGCAGGTCAGGAATCAACAGTTAGAACTGGACATGGAACAACAGACTGGTTCCAAATAGGAAAAGGAGTACATCAAGGCTGTATATTGTCACCCTGCTTATTTAACTTATATGCAGAGTACATCATGAGAAGTGCTAGGCTGGAAGAAGCACAAGCTGGAATCAAAATTGCCGGGAGAAATATCAATAACCTCAGATATGCAGATGACACCACCCTTATGGCAGAAAGTGAAGAGGAACTAAAAAGCCTCTTGATGAAGGTGAAAGAGGAGAGTGAAAAAGTTGGCTTAAAACTCAACATTCAGAAAACTAAGATCATGGCATCTGGTCCCATCACTTCCTGGGAAATAGATGGGGAAACAGTGGAAACAGTGTCAGACATTATTTTGGGGGGCTCTAAAGTCACTGCAGATGGTGATTGCAGCCATGAAATTAAAAGACACTCCTTGGAAAGAAAGTTATGACCAACCTAGATAGCATATTAAAAAGCAGAGACATTACTTTGCCAACAAAGGTCCATCTAGTCAAGACTATGGTTTTTCCTGTGGTCATGTATGGATGTGAGAGTTGGACTATGAAGAAAGCTGAGCATTGAAGAATTGATGCTTTTGAACTGTGGTGTTGGAGAAGACTCTAGAGAGTCCCTTGGACTGCAAGGAGATCCAACCAGTCCATCCTAAAGGAGATCAGTCCTGGGTGTTCCTTGGAAGGACTGATGCTGAAGCTGAAACTCCAATACTTTGGCCACCTCATGTGAAGAGTTGACTCATTGGAAAAGACCCTGATTCTGGGAGGTATTGAGGGCAGGAGGAGAAGGGGATGACAGAGGAGGAGATGGTTGGATGGCATCACTGACTTGATGGACGTGAGTTTGAGTGAACTCTTGGAGTTGGTGATGGACAGGGAGGCCTGGCATGCTGTGATTAACGGGGTGGCAAATAGTCGGACATGACTGAGCGACTGAACTGAACTGAGGTCATGAGTACATGGTGGTTCAATATATCACTCTTGCTTAAAAATGACAACAACTCTAAATGTTTAATAATATTATTTCAATTGAATAATTTATGGTATATACAGGAAATACAATAATAAGGAGCCATAAAATGATCTTTATATTATATGCTATATAGAATATTTAATAATAATCAGGCCTTCAAAATGTTCATAAAATATTTAAAAATGTAAAAAGGTTACAAAGCAGCATGAAAAGAATTATCCCGTTCACATTTTTAGAATAGAAATAAAACCCCCAAATTAGCAGTAACTATCTCTAAGTAAGAGGATTATGGGTGTTTTAATTTTCTTTGTGCTTTTTTATGTATTTTAAAAATTACTGTAATATGCATTATTTTGGTTATTAGGTTTACAATTTTATTAAAAATGAAGGAAAATAAATATACTTTAGAGAAAACTATTCTCCATAAATTATGAAAGGAAAAATTTTGTGTATCCTATATGAGAAAGTTTTTTTAATGTAAACAAAGCACTATTTTATTGATATGTTATAAAATAATGTATTAGTATCACTTGGCTGAGAGAAGTCAAGGAAAATTAGTTTTGTTATTTATATCTTGCCTAAGAAAGCAGTGAAGTATAGTGTTTTTATTATTATTATTATTTTTAATGAGGAAAGGTCAAGGAGAGGGAGTCTGACATATATAGGATACCTAGATTAAGCTACAAACATTATTCTTGCAATCTTCAATACAAACTCTTGAGATTTACTTATGTATCTGTATTTTAGGGTGGGGAATAGAGACTTAAAGTTTGTAACTTCAGAGTTTGGGAATCAAGCTTCCAGTAGACCTGCCTCTGTGGTGTGGAAATCTGACCCTTTTGGGAGGATGCATATTTTTTCAGAGTCAAAATGTAATGGTATTTTGGTATTCCATGTTATGAAGGGTTAAAAAAAAACCCAAATATCAATCTAGTCTTTTGATACTGAGTGACTGAACTGAACTGAACTGAACTGATCCAGTTTCCAGAGGCTTCCCAGGTGGCGCTAGTGGTAAAGAAACTGCCTGCCAATGCAGCAGACATCAGAGACACAAGTTCAATCCCTGGGTCAGGAAGATCCCTTGGGGGAGGGGACAGCAGTCCACTCCAGTGTTCTTGCCTGGAGAATCCCTATGGACAGTGGAGCCTAGTGGGCTACAGTCCATATAACGCCACATATTCTTTGATGCCACCATTTAAGACCTCCTTTCAAGGAGGGTTGTGTTTGTCCTTGTTTTCACCTTTGAACGGGATACTCATTAAGATACTTGCAGTAAAGTTAAAGAGTAGAATCTTCTAACTGATGAGAGGATTAACTGGCTGTCCAAGGGAGGGTGCAGTGCCTAACATACGGGTGATGACTTTTCCCTGTTGACACATGCTTCTGGCTCAGACGGTAAAGCATCTGTCTGCAATGCAGGAGACCCGGGTTCGATCCCTGGGTTGGGAAGATCCCCTGGAGAAGGAAATGGCAGCCCACTCCAGTATTCTTGCCTGGAAAATTCCATGGACCGCGGAGCCTGGTAGGCTACCCTCCATGGGGTCGCAAAGAGTCGGACACGACTGAACGACTTCACTTTCACTTTCTCACTCTGTAAGCCTTTGTTGAGCATCTACTGTGTGCCAGGCTGTCACCTTTATAAGCAGTTTCAGAATGCATCTTTTAGTATTTTCAAATAAGGTAGACTTTAAAGCATTTTATATGGATATAGATACAATGTTAAATTCAGTCAAGATTAGTTATTGATGCATTAGGCCTTTACATACTTTCAGTGGACTAGAGCTTACTCATCTGTGAATTATTTATTTTTCTGGGCTCCAAAATCACTACAGATGGTGACTGCAGCCATGAAATTAAAAGATGCTTACTCCTTGGAAGGAAAGTTATGACCAACCTAGATAGCATATTCAAAAGCAGAGACATTACTTTGCCAACAAAGGTTCGTCTAGTCAAGGCTATGGTTTTTCCTGTGGTCATGTATGGATGTGAGAGTTGGACTGTGAAGAAGGCTGAGCCCTGAAGAATTGATGCTTTTGAACTGTGGTGTTGGAGAAGACTCTTGAGAGTCCCTTGGACTGCAAGGAGATCCAACCAGTCCATTCTGAAGGCAATCAGCCCTGGGATTTCTTTGGAAGGAATGATGCTAAAGCTGAAACTCCAGTACTTTGGCCACCTCATGCAAAGAGTTGACTCATTGGAAAATACTCTGATGCTGGGAGGGATAGGGGGCAGGAGGAGAAGGGGACGACAGAGGATGAGATGGCTGGATGGCATCACTGACTCGATGGACGTGAGTCTCGGTGAACTCCAGGAGTTGGTGATGGACAGGGAGGCCTGGCGTGCTGTGATTCATGGGGTCGCAAAGAGTCGGACACGACTGAGCGACTGATCTGATCTGATCTTAAGAAATGAAAACACAGGCTCAGGTAAGCTATTCAGAACAAAAAAGGCCACAACTTTTCCTCCCAACCCCTGGAGGGGAGGGCTACATGCACACGCACACATATATTTTGTATATATTATATGTATATATTCCATAAAATATTAATACATTTTAATCTAGACATTTTTTGAATACATTAAATATGGAAATCTTGGCAGTTCATACCAATATGCTTCACAGGCAGAATCATGGTATTTATGTAGGAGAGTGTAATAGCATACTGGGAGTGCTGTTAGTTTTGCTTCTAAAATATATTAAACCCAGATAATATCTTGATTATTATAACACTTCACAGAGATCTCTCTTTAATTATAGTCTTTATCTCAATATAAGGGTAATCTCTTGACCAATCAATTTACTTACTCCTGTCCTAATAATTCTGTAAAAATAATGTGAGAATGTCATCTGCTCACTTTATAGATTAAAAAAAAATCATGGTTTATTGTTCTTTAATATTATGGAAAAATTTACATCTTTTGTAACTCAAGATTTTGAGTAGAAGTCTCAATTTGAGAAACTCAAGTAGCTAATCTATTGTATGTTTTTGCATTTTCTGGAAATTATGTGTTTCGTGGCCACTCTTAAGTTGCTTTCCTTTTCTCTTTCTAATTCCGTCCATTATTAGAGTTTTCTAAATACTGCAGCAGTTGAGCTTTTCTGTACTCATGGATAGCATATGTAATATTAATACATAATTAGAGCTGCAGCTGTCTGTCCTTTGCTATATCTGCACTTTTGGCAGGTCTGTGACCTTCATGTTTTTTTTCTTAGCTTAAATTTTAGATCTCAGAAATGACTCCCCCCCCCCAAATTTATACAGAAAGCAGAGAATTGATTTAAACTACTTGGAGTATGTTTTAAAATGGTCTGAACCTTGATTGAACAGATAGGAGTGTCTGCTGCATTAGGATTGATCAGAATCATGTGCACTGCACTAGCTTTCCTCTGGTATTTCCATAGAAACTGTCCTCATATGTCATATTAATTATCAGCATATGCATTTCATAATGGGGAAGAAAATCAGAGCTAATGATTAGCTTGGTGCTTCAGGGTTTTTTGTTGTTGTTGTTGTTGAATTGAATTCTGGTCTTAGTTGACTTAATATTGCAACCCATTTTGCTGGCATGTATTAAGTGTGTAGTGTTCTATTTATTGCAATTGAGTATCTTGTTCTGTGATCATCTTTCTGACCACTTAAGACAGAACATGAGTACTTATAAGTACTGCAAACACACTGGTCATTGAACATATCAATGAGTAAAAGGTGAGTGGGTTGGTTATAAATGAGAGAGAAGTACCTTTGTTTCAATATTTATTGAGGATTGTTTTTAATGAAGTGTTCTGTGTAGAGTGGAAATACTGCTCTTTTTCCTCCCTCTTCATAATCTCTTTAGTGGGTCAAGTTGCTGTCTGTAGCTGTAGCTTCATTATTTAGAGATCTCAGATAAGGGTGAAAGTCTCACCTTAGTTAAAAAAAAATATATTGTATTGGTGTTCTCCATGAGTGTGTCAGAGTAAAAATCCACTAATGTGCCACAAGGAGGGAAAGCCTTGTGCTGAATTTCTTGATGGATTTGTGAAGCTTTAATCTAACTGGTATACATCCAGGGAACATATATCTATTATGGGTTCTGGAAAGTACAATTTTGGCATCATGTGCCATGGTTTCTGTGTCAGAAAAAGGAAGAATCTTGAAGTACGCCAGATCTCCAAATGCTTTCTCTTTCCCTGCAGGGAAATCTTCTGGGTGGGATGACTTCAAAACAAGGAGAGCCTCAGAGTTGCCTGTTCCTGGCTTGAACAGGGGAGAGTGGAGGTTTGCACTGACAGTTCTAGTTTCTGCAGATTATGCAAACTTGATAAAAACAAAAACTATCACACATTTAGGACTTCAACACTGTAAACACCATCATTTAAATAATAACTGGGCATTGGCACCATCCTAAATTGATTTTTCAGTGATTTCACATCATTATCTCATAGTATCCTCCCAACAACTCTGTTAGATAAGATAACCTGGGTCTGATGGGTGGGCTTGTTTTAGAGACATAGAAAGGGGCCCATTCGTCTTACATTCTTGATTATTCCTTCTCGCACTTGTCTCTTTATTCTATTCCTTTCTACAGGATTTTCATATCTATATATAAAAATGCTTAACTCACTCTCTATGCAAGCAAACACATCATCAACCCATCTTTCAATGATATCCGGCTTTATTTTCCAATATTCCCATTACCATCTGCTTTGTCTCTCCTTTCCCCTTTATAGCTAAGTGTCAGGAAGGGGGACTCACTGTCTAAATATTCTCTTTTCGATTTCTTTCTTTTTGAATTTCTCAGTACCATTGTGAATTCTTTTCAGCATTTGGCGCTGAGAACCATTCCTTCCTTCTTCCAACTCTCCTGTCTCGTGCATTTCCTCCTACCCTCTGAGGGATCTGTGTTTCCATCACAGCCTCTTATACATATACCAACTTATATACATATATGTGTGTGTGTGTGTGCGTGCGTGTGTATGTATAATTTTATATGTATAGTTTCAACATACACAAAATTGAACCAATTTTCAATGTGTTCAAGTCTGTTCTTTTAAAAATCTATCTCTGACTTTGCTTAAAGATTTGCTAATCACCTTGCATTCTCATGCCAAAATTCTGGCTTGAGTTTGGGACCCTTCTCAGCTTTCGACACCCTCCTTCTTCAACAACATATATTTTGTTAATCTGACCCACTTGCAATTCTGTCTATGATTATTTATTAATTAAAACAATTTAAACTGTATTTCCTCCTTTCTTGGTCTTTGGCCCTGTGTTGTAATAGTCTCATCTTGCATTACTGTGACACCACCCCAGCTGGTATCTCTGCCTCCTCTTGTGCTTCTCTCCAAATATCTGCTTCTGACAGAGTGTTTTTAGTATTTACTTACTTAAAACCCACCTGTTTTTTTTTAGCCACCTTTCAGTGCAGTATTCAAACTCTTTAATAGCTTGCATGAGATCCTTTAGATCCATTGCAGCCTCCCTTTTAAAATCTACCTTTCTCTACACTCCCGCTGCCTCTTACTCTGCAACTGCAAGGAACCATTTACAACTCTCATAGGCTGTTCTGCTATCCTGGGCATCCTTGCCTAAAGTGTCCTCTGTACTGGGTTGAAAAGTACCCCCCACCCCATTATTCATGTTTTCCAGGAACCACACAATGTTATGTTATTAGGAAATAAAGTCTTTGCAAATGTCATTAGTTATAGTGAATTCGTACTGGATTAGAGTGGGCCCCTAAATCCAATATAACTGATACCCTTATAAGGAGAAGACTTTCTGAAGACAGAGGCGGAGACTGGAGTGATGTGTCTGTAATGTGTGCTCATGTGTGCTCAGTTGCTCAGTCGTGTCTGACTCTTCATGACTCCATGGACTGTAGCCCTCCAGGCTCCTCTGTCCATGGGTTTTCCCAGGCAAGAATAGTGGCGTGGGCAGCCATTTCCTTCTCCAGGGGATCTTTCTGACCCACGGATTGAACTCGTCTCTCCTGTATCTCCTGCACTGCCAGGTGGATTCCCATCTGGGAAGCCCCATCTGTAAGGCAGGGAACTCCAAAGATTGCTACAACACCAGAGGCTAAGAGAAAGGCAGGGAATGGTTTTCCCTTTGTCCTACAGAAAGAACTAGCCTTGTCAACACTGATCTCAGACTGCCTAGCCTCCAGAAGTGTCATTTTAAGCTAACTAGTTTATGGTCATTTGTTAGGGAAGCCCTAGGAAACTAATTTACCCTCCACCTACTCACTCTCCATTGTAGTAGCCTTCAGGACCTCCTAAGAAGTGGGCCCCGCTTCTGGGCACCATGTGGCTTTCTATTCTGTCACTGTATTGGAACCACCAGCCAGTGAGCTCCCTGAGAGGAACACGTGAGCCTCTGTCTCCGGCACCCAGCACCATGCCTGGCACAAAACAGAATAGGATTTTTACGGGTGAATTAAATCACCAAAATGGCAGGCTTCTAATATGGGTTATCACACATTCCTGTGAATCCTTTATTTTGTTTGCTGTATTTTGTTTTCAATTAAAGATTTAATTAAAGTATCCAGATATGTTTGCCATTTTTACCTTTAAAAAAAATATTTATTTGGCTATGCTGAGTTTTAGTTGTGGCATGTGGGATCTAATTCCCTGACCGGGGATCAAATCCAGGCCCCCTGCTTTGGGAGCATGGGGTCCTAGACATGGGACTAGCAGGAGAGTCCCTTTACTTTTGTTTTGAGTGATCCTAATGAATAGCTGGTTGTGTCTCAGGTACCAAGATCTGCAGTCAGTGGAACTATCCCATGAGGCTAATAGTTAATATGTCAACAGAGATGAGTTTTTCTGGTTGGTAACTGGCTCCCTGGCAGTGGGATGGAAGAGGTTTAAATGTGGAGGGGGGCTGGATGTCTCAGGGAGGGAGGAGAGGCAAGGACTAGAATGTTGAAGTAAAGCTTAGGGACACTAGGGTTTGTTGTTGTTGTTGTTCAAAGTAACTGAATGAGAACAGTGACAACAATGACCTATATTAAGTTCTTGGGAGTTGGGTACCTTCTTACTTTTACTAGTTTCACTTCTGTGGCCTCCTCCCTCTGTTTAAACCCCTCCTGCTCCCCCTCTTTGTCTCTGTCCACACACAGAAGGTTGGATTTTAATCTGTTTCTTCTGAAAGTACCTCAAGTATCCCAGTTTTCTTTCCCATGATTGTCCAATCTTTGCTGAATATGATTTCATTCTTCTCTTATAGGTGACTAGAAGGAAAAATAAGATGAAAATCATTTTCCTCTGTCAACAAGTCTATTCTCTTTTGATTCATTAGGAGACAAAATGAATTCCAAAAATCTTAATGAATTTGACAGCTGCATTGCACATCTATAAAAATTTATCTTACTGAAAAAAAAAAAAGCATCAATTATTTGGTTAACTGATGAGAAACTAAAGGCCAAGTTTGGAAATTGTTCAAGTTTTCTATGAATATTCATAAATAATTAACTTGCATCTCAATTTAGAACCTAACAACAGTTCATTTCAATTTTTTTTTTTTTTTAATATCTGACTTAATTATATGCTGAGGTCTAGTTGCTGGGTCGTCCCTTCTAGTGATGATTGAATAACTGCAGTTGGTGAGAATAATGGTTTCTTCTGTGGCTTTTACCCTGTTGTTGTGTAGCTGAAGGAAGACACACAATTATGCTGTTTGGAAGACAACTGGCTTCCTAAGGGGGCGGTCCCTCTCCTCTTCCCTACTCCCAGTCTTTTCTCTAGGCCCTGTGTGCCTTTGAGGCCAAATTCCTTTCCTCCACACTTTTTACTAAAAGGGCAAAAAAGAGTGTGTAAGAGAAGGAGGCAAGAAAAAAAGGAATCTGCCCCAAAGTAAACGGTGAAAAAGCTTAATTGCCATCTCGTCCTGGGATTTAAGCCCCTTGTGAAGGGGTACAGGAATTGCAAACCCTTCAGGGTGAAAAACACCGGGAAGAACTAAGCCCTAACCGGGTAAAGGACCCGGGGACTTTGTGCAAAGCGGCAGCATAGAAGAGTAATCGGAGCCCTGGGCTGTTAGCAGGAGGGAGGCCGTTCGGGGACTGCCCCTTTTGTCTCTTCGCCTTGTACGGGCTGGAGGATGGAATAATTGTGGACAAAGGGTCCACGGAGGGCGGAGGGTAGGGTATGAACTCTTCAGGCAGCTGCTTTCAGCTTTATTTACCGTCCCATCTTTCAGCCGAAGCCTCCTGTCCAGTTCCGAGCTGCGTCGGGGGCGCCGACTACGGGATAACACTGCCATCTAGTGGCTGCCTCGCCCCCGTGAGCCGGCTTTCTGTGCCCTCTGGCTGGCTCCGCGTTCCCTCTCTTTCTGTTTCTCCCTTTCTCTTTTGCTCTCTCTCTTTTTTAAAAAAAGGTTTTTATCCCGTCAAGGAAAAAAAAAAAAAACCTGGCTCTTGGAAAACAACCAACTCTGTTGGAACTCAGAGATAATAATCAGTTTCTCTGGGCTTGTGAAATTGGCTCATTAAGCGTGCTTTTTAACAGAAAATATTGGAAGCGATTAAGTCTGCTTTACTGAGTGGGCATGAAATGGCCAACCTTCGGCCACCCACAGCTCGTAGGTGCCTGGCGCCGTTTTATGCATGCAGCGTAATGTCTTTACTTGAAGTGCTGTTTATTCATCACCTGCTTATTTATCTCTTTGCATTTGGCAGGCACATCGATCAATGTTAAACTGTCACACAAGGTTATTTTTCTTTTACATAACAGTATAGGCCTAAGGTAGTGGCATATTAAAAGTAATAACTTTCTAACTTGTAGCTCAAGATGACAGCCCCATTTTTACCCGAATATATTACAGCAAGGAATTCCTCATTCGGTGCTCCCTGCCCGCCCTCCCTCTGTTCCACTAGTACTCAGCTCTTCCAAGGTCAAAGGCTTCCTTCCCCCTTGCTTTCCTCCCACTTTGCATACCACTCGCTGTCCCCTTCACCTCCAGTTATCTCCCTCTTGGAGGCTGATAAGCCCGCGGAGAACATTCTGTCCACCGGGTGTACACATCTTGGTTGTCCCTTTTTATGATGACATTTTCCCCTTTGCATAAAGAAATAGTAGCTGGGTGAGCTCTGGAGAAGAAGCAAACAGGCTTCTTCATCCGGTGACAAAGACTGTGTTGGTCTTCTGTCTGTCTCCGCAGCCGTCTCCCTGAATATGGTGGAACGTTGCTGCTTTTTCTTTTCCGTTCGAGTTATAGCAGGCAACAAAAACAGAAACCACAGGCCCATGGAAAAATGAATTAAAAAACATCTGAAAGCAACTAACATTGCTTTGAAGCAACTGGGGTTCGTTTGGGGCTTTCAAGTTGAGTTGTTTTCCCCTC
Organism: Bos taurus; assembly: GCF_002263795.3. Classification (NCBI taxonomy): domain Eukaryota; kingdom Metazoa; phylum Chordata; class Mammalia; order Artiodactyla; family Bovidae; genus Bos; species Bos taurus. The sequence goes on along the minus strand of NC_037338.1, from coordinate 40,389,966 downwards.
CTTTCTTTGGTTTTAGCTTGGTTTGTGTTGCTTTCAAACTCTATCCAGTTTATGACGCTTCCTTTCTTGGCAATAAGCCAAGCAGGCTTTCTTTGTACAAACAGGTTTTCTTTTTCTTTCTTTCATTTCTTTTTTTCCCCTGCTCCAGTCCAACCTAAAAATGCCTACAGATAGAATATCAGATCTTTTTAGTATCAAATTTCAAAGTGGCCCTTAGAATTCCTTCCTGCCCTTGATCTCTCCTTTTGGATTTCAGCTCAGACTTGGATTCTGTGGCTAAATATGCCTTGGACACTGGCTTTTGGATACAATGCTTTGAGAATCTTGCGTACACAGGAATTAAATATTTTACTAGAGTGGGTATTGTTGCACAACTATTCTTGTAGTACAACATTCCACACTTGTTCTGATATACTGTGCCCCCGAATAGCTCATCTAGGAAGTATGAGGCAGGGTGTTTAAGTGGGTAAGAAACTCTGGTCCCTTCAGCTACTCCAGCACGGGCTGGCGAGGCGTACATGCTTAGTACTGAATGTGGCCCACTTTCTAGATTTCCCTATGCATTCCTGTGCAGAGAAGATGGTGGGATCCAGATCTCTGGTGATCTGTTTTATCATGGGTATCACAGCCCCAGAAAAAAAATCACGCCCATTAAAAAAATGCAGCCCAGCCTGTGTCTATGCTCTTACGATCAATATTTGCATTAAAGTAGTTTAAATGTATGTGGCTCTGAGGCTGTCCATTCTTTCAACCTGACCTGCTGCATTGATTAGGGCTAGTGATAGAGGGGGAAAAAGCAAATCAGGCGAGGAAAAGAATTAAAAGGAAAAATAGGAGAAAATGAAAGCTGTCGCAGTGAGTCCTCTAGGAGATACACTTTCAGCCATTCATGGATACCATATTTGCTCAGCAGCCCAGGCTGTGGGAAAATACACCCTCTTCCTCTTTCTTATGGGGCTTCTTTTTTGTCTTTCAAACACCCAACAACAGGAATTCTGGTTCCCTGTAAAATGGGGCAACTCAATGTCTTGTGATTAACAGCCAGACGTGTCCAGGCTAATGTCTGTATTTAGCTAGTTGCCTTGTATCCTTTTTCTTTGTCTTAATGGTCCATATTTGTGAGCTAAGTTTGCTTGACTAAAATCTCATTAATGCAAGTTATAATCACTACTTTATATCAGATATTGTTAAGTTCTTCATTGACATTATCCAAGTTGATTCTTCAAAGCAGCCCATGCAGAGGCCTTTCTGACCCCATTTTGCAACCTGGCATCTAAGGATGAATTGTAACTAGCCCAAAGTTAAACCACCAGTAAAAGGCAGTAACTCTTTAAACCCAGATCTCTGTTTCTAAAGTACAGACTTAACTGCCGTGCTTGGTAAAGCTGCATTGGGGAAATTTTCCCCATTGGGGTTGTTGTTCAGTTGCTAAGTAATGTCTGACTCTTTTGCAACCCACGGACTGTAGCCCGCTAAGCTCCTCTAGCCATGGGATTTCCCAGGCAAGAATACTAGAGTCGGTTTACATTTCTTTCTCCAGATGATCTTCCCAACCCAGGAATCGAACCCAGGTTTCCTGCATTGGCAGGTGGCTTCTTTACCACTGAACCACCAGGGAAGCCTACCCTCACCCCATTGGGGGTCAGATTAAACATCGCATGTAGCATTGGTCTGTGTATGAAGAAATATCATGCCCACTTTATAACACTGGAGCCCATTGTTGTATCACCACAGACACTTTCAATAACTTGGGGCACAGAATGTTTTCAATGGAGACATAGATGGACCTTGACCTCTTAGGACAAGACAGTCACAGGAGCAGAGCTACCACATTAGTGCTTTGTTCCCCATCTGCCCTGGCAAAGAAAAGGCCCAAATATTTCTTTTTGGATGAAGCAATCTCAAGGAATGTATACTTTTCTCAGATGAACCGCTCTACGAAGCTCATTTGCGAGTTAACTAGACTCTAAAGGCGCCAGAATAATACTTGTTCATGGAATATGAATAATTATATGTCAAGTAACTACTGAGGAGACATGTGCTGGGTAAGGTATTCTTAATATCTAAGAACTGATTATAGAGAAAAGGATAACAGCAAACAGTGAAATAGTTAAATTCTTTCACCGGACGGGGTATGATCTTATGTGATCTCTGTGCAATACTGAGTCGCACAGAAAGGAAATTTAGGAGGAATGTGGAATGGTGAGAGCATTGGGAAGGGGAGTGCTGGGGAAGCCCTTATAGAGTCGGACCTGATGTTGGATGGATAGAACATAAACTGGGGGGTAGAAGACATTCAGAATGGAGAATTGTACGAGTATGGTTTGGGAATTTTGGAAGGAATATCCCTGCTAAAGCTAATGTTAGCATGCCATAGGTGGCTGGGTTGCATCGGGTTAGACTACACAGACCTTGTAGATCGAGATTGGACAGTTGAAACTCTCTTGCATTAAGTATCCTCCTTTATTGTCTTGAGGAATCAAATTTGTCTGCTGAAATTACAGCTTGGAAATTTGACCTACTTAGGGCATTGCTTGGAGCATTGGAGTTTCAAACAAGCCCTTCACTCTAAAGGAAGCATCTCTTGATGCTTTCATTTTCTCAAGGATGAAAAGAAATTAAAAGTAACACATGTGAAGATTTGACTTACGAGGCTAACTTGAGGAAGGAGAATTACCTCAAGAGAGCAATAAAAAGGTGAAAGCAGTTTTCCAAATCTGAAATCTTTAGGAGCAGTGTGTTGATAAGTTTGCTTTTTGCCAAAAACAGGTACATGAAAAACCAGCTTATCAGAGAGAGCAATTTGTGTGCAATAATCGTTCACATTAGCAAGGGTTTTCTAGAAGATTCCTTTAAATAGAAGTCCCTTTGTACATTTTTAAATGCACTTCAATTTACTAACCTCAACACAAACTCCTCTGAAAAAGAAAGAAGCCACCCCCCAAAGGAAACAGTCCCACAAAGAACCTGATTTGTAAATAGCTTTTAAGGAAATTACCTCCAATCAACCAGTTCATAAGGCAAAGTTCATACTTAGCAGTTGCTGCCACATCCCAGACCAAGTTAGATAATCATGTCAATGCATCTCAAGATAGCAAATGAATTTCTGATTTTAGTAATGTTCTGCTGCTGCTGCTGCTGTCGCTTCAGTCGTGTCCGACTCTGTGTGACCCCATAGACAGCAGCCCACCAGGCTCCGCCGTCCCTGGGATTCTCCAGGCAAGAACACTGGAGTGGGTTGCCATTTCCTTCTCCAATGCATGAAAGTGAAAAATGAAAGGGAAGTTGCTCAGTAAGTGTCCGACTCTTCGTTATCACATGGACTGCAGCCTACCAGGCTCCTCCATCCATGGGATTTTCTAGGCAAGAGTAGTGGAGTGGGTTGCCATTGCCTTCTCTGAGTAATGTTCTACATGCTTAGAAAAATATGTTCCAGGGGAATTTAGTTATACATGTAAAAAACATCAAGTTGGAAATAACAGAATAATAATTTACCGCTGAGTGGTTTAGGATGCACCTCTAAGTAAGCCAATTTCAGGATCTACGTTTGGCTTACATTGTCTCATTTTGAGTGAGTTTCTTTGCTTATCTCTGTTTTTCTGGTTCTTCACTAAAGAATTACATCTCATACCCTAGATCAGCAGCTCTCAGACAGCAGTTCTGAGGAGAGCAGCATCAGCTTGACATGAAAATTTGTTAGAAATACAAATTCTTAGACTTCACCCCTGAACTATTGTATCAGAAATTTGGGTGAGCCCAACAGTCTGTTTTATTAGAAGTGCTCCAAGTGATTCTGATACATGCTGAATTTGAGAAGTACCATCTTTCTTATCTCCTGTAACACATCTTCTTATGCTAGAAGTTAAGTACTTTTGATTTACAGCAAAGGACATTTTTTTCTACACAAATCATTTCAAAATATTTTGCTTGTGTAGGTCTACCTGCTGTGCATTGTTCTATCTTTTCCTTCTGATGGCACCCCAGCATCTTACTGCTCTCCCAAAGTTTTAGCCCCTGGCTTTATTTTATATCCAATTATGTGGGGTACTTCAGGTTACCTGAGCAGAGCACGAGGCTAAGGGTTTTCCTTCTTCTTTTTTTTGATGGCACTTTGCTATTCAGGGAATTTTTGAAAAAAACTCATTTCTATATTTGAATTAGTGTTCCAGTATGTCAGATTGCTTGAAGTTTGATCATCAGATAATTGTAGTTATATTTATATATCACTTGAAATAAAAATTCTTTTTAGTTAGATAAAAGACTGGTAAGTCTCAGAATAGTCTTTCTTAGTGATCATTTAATTTCAGTTGGCTTAAGATGCTATTTGTATTAAGTTAACAGGGTGCTAATTTAACATAGGTTTATAGTCATTTGAAGCCATTTTCATTCATTAAGAAAAATATCTCCATAGATTAGATTATCATGAGGGTTGGAAATAGCAATGGGGATTCCTCAGTGCAGGCCTGAGGATTTTCCAGATGAGTGCACACTCTGTTTCAATGTTCTCTTGAAAAGCATAGACATTTTTTCTTTTACTATAGAACAGAACACAGACAGCATACCCAGCTTTGCCTTGGCAGAAAGAACTATCACATACACAGTTGCTGTGCTAAACTCATATATTGGATCTGTAGGATATTATGATTTCTATAATTCTAGTACATATTAGAATTTCAATATCCTGATTTATAATTTTTTCAGAATATTTTAGGTATTATATCCAACATCAACCTTTTTTTTGCTCTTGATTTTAATTTTTAAAAACTGTTAAGTATAATAATACATTACCATATGTAAAATAGATAGCCAATGGGAATTTGCTCTATGACTCAGGAAACTCAAACAGGGACTCTGTGTCAATCTAGAGGGATGGGATGGGGCGGGAGATGGTGGGAAGATTCAAAAGGGAGGGGATTTATGTATATCTATGGCTGATTCATGTTGAGGTTTGACATAAAAAACATAATTCTGTAGAGTAATTATCCTTCAATAAAAAAATAAATTAAAAAATCTATTAAGTATAATAAAAATTTTGTATTCTGACTGCATTTTATACTGAAATGTGCAAGGGAAAAAAAAATCTCCATTTAATTTCCAAAATGGCATGGATTGCAGAGAACCTTAAGAAGTTATTTAATTTCTTTTGAAGAAAGAGACTTTCTGTGTAGTGTATAGAGCATGCCCTTCACAACTGTTCTCTATTCTCTCTAAACCCAGATGCCCTCTTACCCCACTAGCCACTTAAAAGCAGCTGGAGACATATGCCCTCGCTTTGTTCCACCTTTTTTTGTTTTTGTCTCTCCCAGTTCTGAATCTCCTGCTTTCCTTAGTTTCTCTGTGCTTGGCTCTCAGAGCTATTTAAAACACTTGGAGAAAAATTACTCTCTGGCAACTTGGAATTCACACATCTAAGTGTTGGTCTTGGAACTCTGTACTCTTAACCGCTTGGACAATAATCTTGATAAATCCTCTATTCAAAGTAATTTAAACCAGTTCAGCCTTTAGAACTAATGAGGGAATGAGAAAGCCAAAAAAATGATAATGAATCAGCACACACTGGGCACGATGGACTTCTCCACACATTTGGGATCTCCTAGCCTATCAAAATATTTGTAAATCTTTCAGAAGAGAGGATTGTAGGATTATGAAACTCAAATTTGTATAATTTATTTTTGTGATAGAAGACATATCTGTGATTAAATGTAGAATTTTATATAACAATTTTGCAACAGATTTATTTAAGCAGAATCTTGACTTATCAGAGAGATTGGAGGAAGAAGTTACAGAGTTATTAATAAGATCTGCAAGTGGGGATTATACTGTTATCTTTTCTTTGTGATATTCTTAAGTTTTCTATCAGTTCAGTTCAGTTCAGTTCAGTCACTCACTCAGTCGTGTCCGACTCTTTGCGACCCCATGAATCACAGCACGCCAGGCCTCCCTGTCCATCACCAATTCCCGGAGTTCACTCAAACTTACATCCATCGAGTTGGTGATGCCATCCAGCCATCTCATCCTCTGTCGTCCCCTTCTCCTCCTGCCCCCAAGCCCTCCCAGCATCAGAGTCTTTTCCAATGAGTCAACTCTTCACATGAGGTGGCCAAAGTACTGGAGTTTCAGCTTTAGCATCAGTCCTTCCAAAGAACACCTAGGGCTGATCTCCTTCAGAATGGACTGGTTGGATCTCTTTGCAGTCCAAGGGACTCTCAAGAGTCTTCTCCAACACCACAGTTCAAAAGCATCAATTCTTCACAGTTTTCTATAATGTAAAGCTATTTCTGAAACCAGTGTAGTATCATTAATATATGATGCTTTTAGCAACCTCCCTGGTGGCAGAAGGCAGAACAGTGCATTCCCTAAAGGAAATGAAAGCTTCTCTGAACAGGTTTCTGGCATCCATGGAAAGGTGCTGTTTGTGTTTCAGGAGTTTGTTGTTGTTGCTGTTTAGTTACTAAATAGTGTCCAGCTGTCTGTGACCCCATGGGCTACAGCTTGCCAGGCTTCCCTGTCCTTCACTATCTCCCAGAATTTGCTCAAATTCATGTACCTTGAGTCAACCATGCTATCCAACCATCTCATCCTTTGTTGTCCCCTTCTCTTGCCCTCAATCTTTCCCGGCATCAGGGTCTTTTCCAATGAGTCGGCTCTTTGCATGAGGTAGAAAATAGTACTGGAGCTTCAGCATCAGTCCTTCCAATGAATTTTCGGGTTGATTTCCTTTAGGATGATTGGTTTGATCACCCTGCTGTCCAAGGGATTCTCAAGAGTCTTCTCCAGCACCACAATTTGAAAGCATCAATTATTTGGTGCTCAGCCTTCTTTATGGTCCAATTCTCACATCTGTACATGACTACTGGAAAGGAGTTTGCAGGGCCAAAATAATAGGTAAGATTAATCTGAATTGGAGGGTTGTGAAAGACAAACAAATACTACAAGTATTTTAGTAAGTCATAAAAATTAGGCTCAGAATTTAGCTCTTTTGCAAACTTTGATTTTATCAGCTTAATTTCTGGAGTACTAAATACACAATAGAATATTATTCAGTCATAAAAAGGACATATTTGAGTCAGTTCTAATAAGGTGGATGAACCTTGAACCTATTATAGAGAGTGAAGTAAGTCAGAAAGAGAAAGATAAACATATTCTAATGCATATATACAGAATCTAGAAAAATGGTACTGAAGAATTTATTTACAGGACAACAAGAAGAAACATACATAGAGAATAGACTTATGGGTAGGGGTAGAGAGTAAGACAGAGTGAGATGCATGGAAAGAGTAACATGGAAACTTACATTACCATGTGTAAAATAGATAGCCAGTGGGAATTTGCTGTATGGCTCAGGAAACTCAAACAGGGGTTCTGTATCAACCTAATGGGGTGGGATGGAGAGGGAGATAGGAGGGAGGTTCAAAAGGGAGGGGATATATATATCAGTTCAGTTCAGTCGCTCAGTCATGTCCGACTCTTTGTGATCCCATGAACCACAGCACACCAGGCCTCCCTGTCCATCACCAACACCTTGGGTCCACCCAAACCCATGTCCATAGAGTTGGTGATGCCATCCAACCATCTCATCCTCTGTTGTCCCCTTCTCCTTCTGCCCTCAATCTTTCCCAGCATCAGGGTCTTTTCAAATGAGTCAGCTCTTCGCATCAGGTGGCCAAAGTATTGGAGTTTCAGCTTCAACATCAGTCCTTCCAATGAACACCCAGGACTGATCTCCTTCAGAATGGACTGGTTGGATCTCCTTGCAGTCCAAGGGACTCTCAAGAGTCTTCTCCAACACCACAGTTCAGAAGCATCAATTCTTCGGTGCTCAGCCTTCTTCACAGTCCAACTCTCACATCCATACATGACCACTGGAAAAATCATAGCCTTGACAAGATGAACCTTCGTTGACAAAGTAGTGTGTCTGCTTTTCAATATGCTGTCTAGGTTGGTCATAACTTTCCTTCCAAGGAGTAAGCATCTTTTAATTTCATGGCTACAGTCACCATCTGCAGTTATTTTGGAGCCCAGAAAAATAGTCTGACACTGTTTCCACTGTTTCCCCATCTATTTGCCCTAAAGTGATGGGACCAGATGCCATGATCTTCGTTTTCTGAATGTTGAACTTTAAGCCAACTTTTTCACTCTCCTGTTTCACTTTCATCAAGAGGCTCTTTAGTTCTTCTTCACTTTCTGCCATAAGAGTGGTGTCATCTGTATATCTGAGGTTATTGATATTTCTCCCAGCAATCTTGATTCCAGCTTTTGCTTCTTCCAGCCCAGCGTTTCTCATTATGTACTCTTCATATAAGTTAAATAAGCAGGGTGACAATATACAGCCTTGACGTACTCCTTTTCCTATTTGGAATCAGTCTCTTCTTCCATGTCCAGTTCTGTTTCTTCCTGATCTGCATATAGGCTTCTCAAGAGGCAGGTCAGGTGGTCTGATATGCCCATCTCTTTCTGAATTTTCCACAGTCTATTGTGATCCACACAGTTAAAGGCTTTGGCATAGTCAATAAAGCAGAAATAGATGTTTTTCTGTAACTCTCTTGCTTTTTTGATGATCCGTTGGATCTTGGCAGTTTGATCTCTGGTTCCTCTGCCTTTTCTAAAATGAGCTTGAACATCTGGAAGTTCACGGTTCATGTATTGCTGAAGCCTGGCTTGGAGAATTTTAAGCATTATTTTAGTAGTGTGTGCGATGAGTGAAATTGTGTGGTAGTTTGAGCATTCTTTGACATTGCTTTCTAAGTTAAGCTCACATCACTGCTCTGACTCTTGATGTCTTCATCTGTACCAAGAGGAAGTTGGTCTGTGTGATTTCTACGGTTCCTCTCCCTCTCCTTTCCCTCCCCCTTCCTTCCTTCCTTTCTCCATCCCTCCCTGCCTCCCTTCTTTCTCTTTTCTTTCTTATCTATCAAATCAGCTGTTTCCTGTTATGGTCACTGAATACAGTCTTCTCTTACCAATCCTGCCCAAATTAACTTGTTTCTCTGAATACCACAGCATTAGAACGTAATTGTATATTGTGTTATGGTGTATGTTTCATTTATATTATACTGTTATTGTTATTTATTATTTTAAATTTGAAGCTCCCTCAGAGTAGTGACTATATATTCTTTCTTACCGTATCACTGACACAATTGCATTCAAAGCAGACACTAAGTAATTATTCTCTTTCTCTCTCTGGTATTATGAAACTTGCAGGACTTGTGAACAGTTGTCTCACATGTTTTAAAAAGACCTGGGTCTAGTGTTTCTGCATTTCCATAAAAGTAGTCAACGTTGATTAGGGAAAAGCACTGTGGCTGGGACATATTTACAAGAATAGACACAGTTAGTAGACTATAAAGAATCAGTTATCCTGCCTGAGTTGTAAGAAATTGTAGAAACAGTTATGGGAGATGATATATCTGTATTGAAAATCTAAAATTTATATCTCTAATCCAGACTAAAATGCACAATTCTCATTATATGGGTGAAAGTGGAAATATTGCAGAATATCTGTATCAGTTCAGTTCAGTCGCTCAGTCGTGTCCGACTCTTTGCGACCCCATGAACCGCAGAACTCCAGGCCTCCCTCTCCATCACCAACTCCCAAAGTTCACTCAAACTCATGTCCATTGAGTCGGTGATGCCATCCAGCCATCTCATTTTCTGTCATCCCCTTCTCCTCCTGCCCCCAATCCCTCCCAGCATCAGGGTCTTTTCCAACGAGTCAGCTCTTCACATGAGGTGGCCAAAGTATTGGAGTTTCAGCTTCAGCATCAGTCCTTCCTATGAACACCCAGGACTAGTCTCCTTTAGAATGGACTGGTTGGATCTCCTTGCAGTGCAAGGGACTCTCAAGAGTCTTCTCCAACACCACAGTTCAAAAGCATCAATTCTTCAGTGGTCAGCTTTCTTCACAGTCCAACTCTCACATCCATACATGACCACTGGAAAAACCCTAGCCTTGACTAGATGGACCTGTATACTATAGTATATAAAGGAGAACCATTGACTTCCAATGAAACTGTTGTTGCTAATATTACTTATTGACTCTTTGTACATTGAATACAATGTACTTCAGAGTTTATTAGAAAAATAAAAGAGATGCAGTTTTGTCTTTCATCCCATAAGATGGAGCCAAGATAGACAGTTATCTCACCCACTTTCCTTTCTGGTTATTTAGTTTTTTGGTAATTTAATCCTTAGAAGACTGTTTGAGCAAGGTGTATCTATGCAGTTTATTGTTACTGCTTTACTTCTTATTAATATTTAAAATAAGATCATTTTCTTGCTTTTGTAATGCCTTTGCTTTCTGGTGTAGAAATTGTGACAGTTTAATTAGTTGTTAGAAGTAAGTATAACTTACTATGAAAAGAGTAGCTAAGCACTGGTATGGAAAGGTGGTAGTTATTTGAACTAAATCTGACACCAAGAGACAGACGTAATTACCAAGAAGTTTTGAAACAGTATCATAGGAACTTCTGTCCTCTTGGTATGATCTTTAGTGTGCCCATTAATGAAATGAGAACTATGTGTCATGCATGGGTTGGGGGATTTAGATCCATGAGCCATATGTTTTTCATTACATTCATTCAGCTAAAAAAAGAAGAGACACTTCAGACTAATGAGTAATTTCTAACTAGAATTTCAACTTGTCTTGGAAATACAGAAGAATATACAAAACTTTTTCATTTTCAAAGATATCAAGCATTGGCACCATTTGTATACCTCTCTGATTCACAAATGATAAAACGTGTTTTAAGAAGAAGAGGAATTCATGATCACAGTAGTTTCTGATTCAGCAATGACTTGAAATAAATGCCAAAAATAAAAGGAAGACTGTACATGTTTGCTTAATTCCTAATTGTTTTGTTGGGTTCACACAAGATTCTAGATATGGCATGGAGTACATAGAAGAAATTATCCCACATCTCCAGGAAGCTGAATTTATCCCTTGGTCCTTGAAAATAACACTGCTTAAAATGTTCTCATAACACTCCTATGTACCTACCCTCACCCAATCTGGATGTCGTTCAAAAGACAAATGTGTGTGTTTACCGTAGAGGCACCTCTAAAGTTCTTCGCTAAAATTACATTTTATTAATGAAAGAATTTCTGACTGAGTCTTCAACACTTTATGAAAGTCCAAAGGAAGTTTCTGTCTACAAATCTTGTAAGTATTAAAGAGTTAATAGAAGCTTTCAGTTGGACAATATTTAGGTTAAGTGCAGTGTGCCATTCCCTTTTGGTTTAGAAGACTGAAGACAATTTGGATTGAAATAAACTTGCCGTTTCCTTTGCATACTGGATTAAAAAAAAAAACAAAACACCACTTTGTCCAGAACTTAAAGATGCTAGGGGTAATTATCTAGAATTTAGGAAAGCTAGGGGTAATTGAATTAATTGAACATTCAATTAAAAATCTCATGCCAGTTAGAGAATGTCTTAGCAATTATTCAAATAAGAATCCCAACCAGTTAATATGATATGACTGTGGTTGAATAGGACAAAGAAAAAGTGCAGAGAAAACAACATCTCATGACATAGTGGTTACACACATACCAACGCACTGAATTAGTTTTTCATTTGACTTCTGAAGATGAGAACGGCAATTAGAATAGCACAGTAAATAAATGCTTAAGCGCATCATTTATGAATAAGAGAATAAAAGCTGATAGTGTTAAGGAATTCTTGAGCAGCATTACCTCATCTAGATAGAAAAAACTTTGCCTTTGACATTAGATGTGCAAAAAGTTAGTGAACTCTCTTTGTCTGATTCCTCATTCTGGGATCAGACTACATTCTAGGCTATGAAAGGACAGACGGGAAGGACACACTTCCTTTGCCTTCTCTCTTTCACTCTGATCTTTTCTTTCCTATCACTCCAACAGCCCTTAGAGACTGCGAGAAGCCAGAGGAAGGAGTCTAGCTCCTCCAGTGTGCTCCATCCAGCCACTGCCATCCCCTTGTGGTGAGTGGAAGGACTCTGTCCTTTCCAGACTCTGAAGGAACTGTCTGGACCCTGTCTATCATAGCAGTGAAAAGCAGTTTTCCACCATCCGTTCTTGAGCTGATGGAAGAACAGAATCATTGAGTCATAAAACTCATCTGGATTTCAAATTCATCTTTGAGAAAAAGTAAACTGTTGTTCTTGGATGAGCCCCAGGGACTGCCGCTTAATTTCTCAGTTCATTTTCCCCTCTTAGCTTATGTAGTTATACGGGTCCCTCTATAGTTTCCTTATGAAAATGTGGAATTTTAATACCACAAAAGCAGAAAAGAAATCATTTTTTTGGTAAATATTCTTTCAGTAGAATTGCAATCAATGTAGTCAGAGCTAACAAGCAGATGGATGTATTTGAATGCCATTATCTTGTGTACAATGATATTATCTGTTTCATGAAAAATTCAGCAGTTTGGGCTGCTTTAGTGAAGGGAAGATGGAAGTAAAAAAATAGCAAGAAAAACATGATCAGACTCAGAATCCCTGAGGGGGTCCCATTGCATCATTTAGCAGGAGAATGAGCAATGCAGGAGAAGCAGTGATCGTGGAGACACTGTCTGTGCTCCTTATGGCATTCTTGGCTTCAGGTCCCACTCAAGCCCCACAGCTGTAGGTGGGAGCTCCCAGGCCCGCTAAAGCATCACACCGTGACATTTTGATCATCCGTCTAAGAGAAGAAAATAAATTTGCTAACAGAATAGACCTGGCAGGCCATACTACCTTGTCACATTCCAGACATCCCCTGGTCTGGCCTGAGCCAGAGGAAACCTAAGTGTGGGCCAGAAAGTGTGTGATGGACATGAAGTAGACTTAAATAATCTGCGAGAAGAATGTGGGTTTTCTAAGAGAGGAATATGTATGCTTTTTTTTTTTATTGGAGGTTTGAGAAATGAAAACACTTGGGCTGTAGAGGGGATGTGACCTCAGTTTTATTCTCTGTAGGCCAAGGATAGATTGACATGGGCAAAATGGAGTTGAAAATTGTGCTGATTTTTTTAAAGATACTGTACAGAGTGACAAAAAGGAACCCAAACAGGCCCTGCACAAAAACATTTTTTTCCAAAGTTTTCTATCACCTGATGACTGAAATATACACTCCTTCGAGACCTCATGCAAGGTGATATTTACCTATTTCTCCAAATTGGCCTATTTCTTCTCTGAATGTAGTCTATGCCTAACCCATGCCTTTTTTAAGGGGAGGAAGGATGGGAATACCCTGTCTCAGGATATTAGACTGAGCTTTTTGATATCCTATCCTTCTATAAAAACGTATTTCAGGTTTTATTATTTTAGTGAGGCTTTTGAGGTGACTATTTTCTTTTCTCAATATCTGTTAAGTTTGGTTTTTACCATGTGTTTTTCACAGAGTAGGTTTTGCCTTATATTGTTGTTGCCTCATGACCTCTTGTATGTACCCAAATGGGCTATGAACCCCTTGAGGTTAATCTTCGTGACTCCAGAATCTAGCAAGCTGCCTGAACATATTAGCCAGAAAGTGTAACATATTGGTAATGCTGATGAAGAATGGCATAATTCATGTTTTTATAATTAAATTGTGTGAATGATGACATTGAATTATTATAGGAATGCAATATAATACTATCACAAAACTTCATATAAATGCTTTCTCTTATTTAGATTTTGCTTTTTATCTTTCTGGGTTATCTCAGTAAATAAAGATAGTTATGTGAATGAGGTTTTGCTAGGAATAATAATGCATGACTAACAGCTTGATCAGGGATCCTCAGAGGAAATTTTGAGGAGCACAGATTGTATATAGGTCAAATGTACACACATATAACTATAACATAGCACACGATAATTAAAACAAAAAGTTCTTTAATTCATTGCTTCTGTTGTAGTGATACCAGGGGTAATGTGTGAATAAGACTTGTTCTGGGGGAAATTATTTCATCTTGGATTTGAGAAACTGAGGGTAGATCTTGGAGATATGAAGATGGGCAGGGGCAAGATTTATGATTTTTTTCCAGGAAACATATTTCTGATGTGTAAATTCCACAACCTTCATTTTCTCCTTGACCCCTTCTGTGTTCTCCTGTGTGTTTTCTTTCCAGTCTTGAGGTTTTATTGAATTGGTCCATCTCATTCTATCTTCCTTTTTTTCTTCACCTTCTATTTCTCTCTTAGCCAATAATAACCATAAAATTTCACTGAATGTAGTTATTTAAGGTTTATTAAAATAATCTGTACTTTTAAAGTCACTCTTCTGATATTACATCATTCCCTTTTTATCTACTACATTAAAATTGCAGTGTCTTTGTATCTACATATTTTACTAGCAATGACATTAACATGAATTCCTTTCATTACAATATTAGTAGTTTCAGTTCAGTCGAACAGTCACGTCTGACTCTTTGCAACACTATGGACTGCAGCACACCAGGCTTCCCTGTCTATCACCAAACTCATGTCCATAGAGTTGGTGATGATATCCAATCATCTCATCCTCTGTCATCCCCTTCTCCTGCCACCTTCAACCTTTCCCAGCATCAGGGTCTTTTCAGATGAGTCAGTTCTTTGTATCAGGTGGTCAAAGTATTAGAGTTCTAGCTTCAGCATAAGTCCTCCTAATGAATATTAGGACTGATTTCCTTTAGGATGGACTGGTTGGATCTCCTTGCAGTCCAAGGGACTCCCAAGAGTCTTCTTCAACACCACAGTTCAAAATCATCAATTCTTTGGCACTCAGCTTTCGTTATAGTCCAACCCTTACATGCATACATGACCACTGGAAAAACCATAGCTTTGACTGGATGGACCTTTGTTGGCAAAGTAATGTCTCTGCTTTTAACATGCTGTCTAGGTTGGTCATAACTTTCCTTCCAAGGAGTAAGCGTCTTTTAATTTCATGGCTGCAGTCACCATCTGCAGTGATTTTGGAGCCCTCCAAAATAAAGTCTCTCACTGTTTCCATTGTTTCCCCATCTATTTCCCATGAAGTGATGGGACCAGATGCTATAATCTTAGTTTTCTGAATGTTAAGTTTTAAGCCAACTTTTTCACTCTCCTCTTTCACTTTCATCAAGAGGCTCTTTAGTTCTTATTTGCTTTCTGCCATAAGGGTAGCGTCATCTACATATCTATTAGTAGTTTAAATAAAGTATATTTTAATTTTTACCTCTAAATGAAATGATGCATCAGGAGAAGTGATGAAACAAAAGGGTTTTTTTTTTCACGATGAAAAATTGACTATTTCTATTAAAAAATCTCTCTCTGCCCTGGGTTGTTAGATATTGTGTAGAGATGTGTTTTACAATTTATAGATGGACAAGAGTATTATATTTAAACCAAATAAGAATCTAACAGACATTATTTGAAAAGTAAAATGGAAAACAGTGGATCTTTTTGGTATAATACTAACTGTATATTGATTTTATGTAGAATTTTACCAAATGTAAAGCATGAGAAGACAAATAGCTTTTAATTGTGTAAGTCAATGGGTTCTTTTATAAAGGAAGATCATATATTACACTGATTGAGTATCGATAACTTGACTATATAGCAGAAGTATCTGTGAGCAAATGAGTAAAAGAAGGAATTTGATCATTCCTTTTCTGCTTTACTGACTTATAAATAGGTAAGGACTACACCTCTAACTTTGACCTGGGGTATTGCATAGGGTACAGAGTACAAATGCTGGCAAAATATTCTTGACTAGATGTTATAAACCTTAAGATTAATGATATTTGCATTAAGGGCACTGACCAGTTTTTGCAATGACAATAGATGACACTAGAGTATAAAATCTACAAAACCATCAGCATTTTTGTTGATGCAAATTTTAAAGAAATCTGCTCTTCTGGTTTTAGCAGACTGGTGCTGAGATTGAGACTCTTCACTGTTCTGGCTGAGAAGGCAGTGTCTGCTTTATACTTCTTCTTGTACCCAGTGCTCCTAACACAAGCAGGGGTTTAGTACATGCCATTTTTCAGAGATACAAACTTTAAAATAAAGATGGGCTGCTTGTTCCCACTTTATGAAATGCTACCTGCACTCTAAGAGAATGGAGATTTCCTTTAGACCTTGAATCAAGAACAAGGTATATTATTAAAATTCTCCATGACTGTATAGTAAATTGAGGAGACTATATTGGCACCGACTTGCCATTCACTTAACTCTCAAAAATGACAGATTTCAATCTGAAGACTTATAAGCATTGTTATCCTGCCTATCCCTACCATTATGGACAAATTAAAATTCAAGATCGAAATATTGTCATCAGTTGAGAAAGCTGCCAGCTCTTTAAGAAGAACCTCTCTTTCATGATAAAATTAGAATTTATTCTTTGGAGCAAAAAGATGGCAGCTCTACATTCCTAACTTGGTCAGATTTCACTGTTTTCCAGCGGCCCAAGGAAGGTTAGAAAGGAAGTTATGGGATTAAAAAAAATCTTTAATCTAAGTTGTAAAGGAGCTTGGAACCACACCACAAGCATCATAATTAACTTTAATAATTATAAATGTAAATGCAGACAAGCCACAAGGTTTTAATGGTGTGCCACATGCTTCTGCTAATTATTTTAGAGTTTGGACACATTCAGTGCCAGCTAATTATAAACCCTGCTATGGAAATCATCTGTTTATATTAGACTTATTGATCTCTAGTGTTTAAGCAATATGAAAAGGGAAATCTACAATGCTGGACCATCTGCTTTGTATTCCTAATTGCTTTTAAGGAATCAAATGTATAAATAGTCAGCTTTTTATATATTGGGCTCCAAACTCTTTCAAGAAACATATTGTGCAAACCCAAGTGAATTTTTTAAAAGCCTGTTTGGAATGTTTCTTCCCTGACTCCTCTCAGGACCCTCTACCACTTACCCACATCATAACCTCCCCTGACCTTTTTTGCAAGGTCTCCAAAGCACCTTCTCTTCTAGACCTCACAACACTGGTCAAGGTAACTGAGACTTTAGATTTTACCTTATTTTAATCACACCTTTTCTTTTCTTCCCTAAGAAGACCTCTTCTCTACTCTGTCCCCCCTCCTTATGGCAATGAATAGTTACTTGCCATCTCACTCTATGGGAAGATGGAAAGAAAGAAGTGTCCAGGTGAATGGTTCCCTCTGGTAGCAGATATTTAACTTCATGGAAAATTAATCTACTCGCATGTTGGGTAGATGCCTGGTTAGTGGGACCAGAGCAGTATTGGCTCTTATCACCATGGGCAAGTCATCTTTTAGATTGAGTCCTGTGATTCTGCATGGAGATTGGGTTTAAATGAAGGAAAAATTGATTTCTTAGAATGACATTGTTTGCTTCATCCTGTATTGCCTGGATGGTTATTATTTTAGTGTTCAAATAAGTAGCTAAAAAAGACTACACTTTGCAGAAGATTTCTTTATTAATCTTCATTTATCCCTTTGAGATATTCATATTTATTCATAAAATTATTGGCTTAGAATAGTCATTCCTCCTATTATTCCTGTTGTTTACTCCTTTAAAACTAGGAGTTCCTCTTCTGAGTGTTCTACCACTCATATATCCCAACAACAGCAACAATTAGAAGCTACTAATATATGCATTATATATGCTATGTGATAAAATATATAATAATTGCTATATACTCTGACTAGGTTTAGGTCTCATTTTGAGCTTTTGTGAGTAATATAAAGTTAAGATTAATTTGTAATTTCATGGAAACATTACATGATGTTAATATAAAATAAAATTTTAGTTTAAATTTTTTTTTAGTCATATAATGAGTTGTGGATTTTATTCTAAGGGATCAACAGAAGTTATAGATCATAGGTACAACCAAGGCTCAAAGCATGCTGAGGTTTAATGAATAACTCCTAATCGTTGACAAAAAAGAGTCACTTACCCTAATTATTAATGTAAGAAACAAGTACCTTTTCTGGTGTTTGGGAAGAAGTACTTGCATGTTTCATTATCCTCTAAATAAAGATTTAATTAAAAAATATTTGCTATCAAGAGTAATGTACAGACATATGTTTTGGATAAACATTTATGAGAGTATACTTATATACATACATATACCAATCCCAAGGTTTGTTAAAGTAACTAGTCATGTTAGAATGGTTGTGACTTTTCTGCAGTAAATTATCTGTAAGAAATCTGCTCTTCTGAGGCATTTTATCCATTCCTCACAAAGGTTTTACTCATTCTGTTTTTGTTTTTCTGTAGTTTTCAATGGAAGTTCTATTGCCTACCACTTAGGCCTTGTACCCTGGACTGCCGGTGTCTCTGAGTTTTCATCTTGGCACATGTATAATTGTAGGGCAGGCCTTCTGTATAATCTAAGTTCATTCTAATCAGAGCTACAGGTTTCCCTCCGCTCTGTAGTGAATAGAGAATATTCAAAGTCAGAAAGAAATTAGGAGCTGTCTTAAAAGGTGCTTTAAACAGCTCATGTTCCCTAAGCCCTCAAAGAAAGTTACAAATCAAGAGAGCACAATTGGAGGCTACATTATCAATGCCTTTCTTATAATGCTGCCATTTACATTGAATAATATTTTGTTTAATTGGCTTTTTAAAAACACCCATCCTTTGGATGGAACATTCCGGCATGATGATATTCCATTCCCATTTAGGATTACAATGGTCTGGGGATAATTATAACATTCATTTCCATCTGGAGTTCTAGGGACTTATACATGTGAATATGGAAAGAGAGATGAGCATCTTCTGTTTGTAAAGTAGACACTGATTTGGTATTTGTGACACATGCTATTCTATTTTTGGCTCCTATAACCTACATAAATATCTTCTTCTAAGGTCTTTCTTGCCACCAGCAAGTTGGAGCAGTTTCCTATGAGTTGACTCTGTGATATTGCTTTTATGGATATCAAAGATATAAAAGTAAAAAATTTACTGTTACATTTTGTTTTCACTAAACTGATATAATTTCAAAGATGCAGTTTGCCCATTTCTATTGTCATTTAACATAGCTCCAAATATCTTAGTATTAAACTCACATTATGTCCCTTTATCGTTATTGTTCAGTCACTCACTCATGTCTGACTCTTTGCGACCCCATGGATTGCAGCTTGCCAGGCTTCCCTAACCTTCACTATCTCCCAGAGTTCTCTCAAACTCATGTCCATTGAGTCGGTGATGCCATCCAACCATGTCGTCCCCTTCTCTTCCTGCCTTCAATATTACCCAGCATCAGGGTCTTTTCCAATGTCCCTATTTCTCTCAATTTGTTCCTAAGAAGCAAGCATTCTTATTACTAGTTGCTTTTTTAAAGACAACGTTTGATACATAGAAGAGCTTCAAAATTTTTTAAGTATTGAATGGATGATTTTAATAAATATTTAAATGTCCATCAGAGTTCTTTCTTAAATTAGTTTGTAAGAAGTAAAGAATTATTAGTGTGAGCCTTATGAAACTGCATTTATATAAGTAAAAAAACTGTTGAGCATCAGTTATTTCTATGGTTCAACTTAATGCTTTCTAATACAATAGCTTCCTTCCTCTTGAGGAGGGAAAATATCTCTGTTTTTTAAAAATGGAATCAAGCAGTACTTTCTGTTTTAACTGTAGTAATGCAATGAAGAAAGCCAAATGTGAAGGAATAAATTTTGTAGCTGAAAATATGATTTTATTGATTAACTCTGTTTTATTAGCACATAAAATGGGGAATTTGACATATGCTCACACAAAGATTTAGTTTTGACAATTATTAAAATAATTACAGACCCTTTGTTACATACTTAACATGTAGATTTTAAATCAAAGTCACTTTTGTTTCTAGTAAGACCTTTCACAGGCCACATGGGTTTCTCCTCAATGAAGAGTGATAACTGCTCAGTTGTGTCCTGCTCTTTGTGACCCCATGGACTGTATGTAGCCTGCCAGGCTCCTCTGTCCATGGAATTCTCCAGGTGAGAATACTGGAGTGGGTTGCCATTTCCTTCTCCATCTCTTCAGTGAGGAAACCCCTCTTAGACTTGGGGTTGTGTTGTATTGTTTTATTCTGTCAAGTCCAAATCCTATAGAATCACCTGCCTACCTGTCCATCTTTCAGATGGTTGGCAGTCTTCTTTTTGAGTTTACAGAATAAATCGACAGGTTAATGGTGAGATCTATAACCTTTCCTAGTTAACAGACATTTGGAAGAGAGGGGTAAACTGTGAAGTGATCTGTAATAATGGTTTAAGTTGCACATGTCATGCTCCCCAGATTTTATAGCCATTGATGGATGTGCTGATTCATAAAAGGCATTTTTAAAATGTGTTTTAATTGCATTACATGTTTTTTGTCCTACCCTGGATATTTTCTGTCTAGCTTTAAGATGGACTAGTCATGTCTAGGAATTAATGGACATTTGGCTCACACTTTGAAACCAGTGTGGCTGCTGTTTTCTCACACATTCTAGTTTTGAATAATAATGGTCTGAATACGAATCACCTAAAAAGGGTTAAGTATTACCAGAATATTAAATTTTAAATTCATTTTAATGCTCATCTCATGTTTTTCTTTGCAAATTATGATTGTCTTCATTTCTGTAGTGAAATAACTGAAACCCTTAACTCTGATTAGCATTAATAATGTTACCAACTTCAGTTTTTAGAGTGAAAAGCCATTAGGGAGAAAATGGGAACTCAGTAAATTTCCTTCAATGAGAACTGAATCTCCTTGTGTGAGAATCCAGTCAGCCCCTAGTGAGACTGTGATGTCCTCCAAATACACAAAACATAGGATGAGATAATTGAATTTGGCCCCTGGGGCTCCAAGAATACCTCAACCTGGGAATGCATGGTGTCCTCAAAGGATCCAGGACAAGGTCTCCACTTATATTACTCATACAATCCTCATTTTTCAAGCACTTTTGCATTAGAATACCAGAAATAGCACCTTTCAGGTAGTGAAAACGCGTATTTACCTTCATTTTTTAAAAAAGAAAGCACAATAAGAGGGGGATGGTTGTACCACTTTACATATTTCTTTTATATTATTACAATAGAAGCTCCCAAACTAGATCTTGAGTTTCTTGCAAACCTTGTGAAATAGTCATGATATTAAACTCCCATAGGTTAAGAGGACATTGGACCAGCCCCCAAATGTAGTGGGACTTCTAATGAGGTATAATCAGGGTTCACAAGATGAAATCAGGCAATTCCTGTTAACATGTGGTTCATCGGAGAAGTCTTTTGGGGGAAACAAATAGGAATGTTTTAGAGTCTTAAAGTGAACATTAGACACTAAACTTGCATCGTCTTTGATTACATGATGGAAAGGGTTAAAACTCTCTATGTAGATCACTGAAGTTTTATTATATAAGATGACCTTAGGAACTGTCATCTCCCTTGAATTTATACAAAGAATTCAAAGTAAAGGTTTTCTAGGTTACACTTCTTTTTTCAACCCTTTGTCCTGTCAGCTCAGTCCTTGATATCTTCATCTGCCGACATGCCCAGATGTGCAGTGAATGTTGATTTGAGCTGGCCCCTCAACCCCTCCCTGCTGGTGTCATTAAAACCAGGGAGGCAGCGGCTCCCCTGGCATCTTTGGCACGGCTTGGCTTTACACTGCGGACTAAATTATTGATGAAGAGCACTTCTGTCGCAGTGTGTTTTACCCACCTTTAAATGAAACAGTGCGGATTGAGCTGTCACTGCCTCCTCACTCCCTGCAACTTCTACATGACATTTATGATGTGGTTCAGATTGCACCGAAGCAATTAATTTCCAGTGGAGTCTGCACTCAGAATGAAGATCCCTGACAATTACCGAGGGCTGGTTTCTCAATGAGCACACGACACACTCATCAATACTGTACACAAAAGAAAAGCATCAAAATATATGTAAAAGGATCTCTGGGATTTGTGATCCTTTCCTCCTCCTCAAATCCAGTTCTGGATTCCAGGACTTTGTTTTCACATTATGTATTTGGTCCTCCTCTGTATTTTTCTGACAAGATGAGTAGACTTACCTTCCCAGTATATATTTTACAGATGCCTGCCAAAATTTTACAAAATTTTGATGGCTCCAATATATTTTTTTTTCTAGATAAAGCTTTTGTCTGGTTGTTTTTTACCAGTAAAATATTCTTTGATATTTGTATTCAGTCCCTAAAGTGATTCTGTGACCCTGATGTGTTTTTCAGTTCATCCAATGAATGGAATAAGTAGCACATGTATGCATATGTGTGTGTCTCTGCATATGTATATATGTACTTAAGTCTGTATATGCATACCTGTATGTGTTGCATGTGTGCGTGTATATATTTATATATGCATATTTTTCAAAGAAGACAATAAATATTTCTAAGTATGTGAAATTTGACCACTTATTATAAAAGATTATTTTTGCCTGTTTTCTAAAAAAAGTGGTAAAAATTCAGATTCACCTGAGGAAAAAGTCTTCACTGCATAAGATTTTATAAAAAGCAAGCCATTTTAATATTTTTCAGAATGTGGAATGAGATCAACCTAGGATAGTCATATAATTTTAAAAATCCTTGAAAGGATTTTAATGAACATTTTCAAAATATTTGTAATTAACCTATCTATTCTTCTGAAGGTTTGAATATAAATTATTCTCTTAAATAAATATTTCCCGCAGCCTGTTTGCAATATTAATTCTTGTAGTCAACTTTTTCATCATAGGTAGACTTGTGTTTGATCCAAACTGCCTCCTACTAAGCAAGGGTGTATTGTGAATTAATGAGTTTTTAATTTTTGACTTAGTTTTCATTTAAATACCATTGATTCAGAGCCAGTGGTTAAAACATATTAAGCAAGATGGAGTCATTTGTGCTACAGTGCTTCTGGGAAGTAGAGTATTGCTCTTTACTGCAAAGGTACTCTTTAGCTCGGCTTTAAGGAATGAGGACTTCCGGTGGTAAACTTCACAGGGGATCCAGGAAATGGTTTGTGTAATAGGAGATTGTAGTTTGACAGAATATATAGTACATAATTCAGATAATTGAGGAGTCTGGACGACTCCAAGAAGCAACACCACAGCCTTAATAAAAATCCAGCTGTGGGTCAGAAGACATTTTATATGCCATTATTCACCCTTATAGCGACTAAACAACAGTTCACCCTTACATGCCCTGTCCTCAGCACAAACACACCTCCACATTTGAGTAGTGAGGTGGGCCAAAGCATAGGAGAATACTTACTGCATTTTCGTTACTCAGATCTGATGTTTTCCAGCCCTGTTGAAATCAAGGTATATAGAAGATGAAGTATCTTTTCTTAGGAATCACAATTTGACCTCATTCTTTTTTATCGTTAAGGCTATTTATTGTACTAAATCACCCCTTTCTGTACTTCAAGGGATGGTATTTCAACAAGATGGGTTTCAATAAAGAAATCCCATCTTGGTATTAACTACTCTCGCCTCTAATAATATGTATATTTCAGATAAAGAATGTAGTCTATTTGGGTCTATCATTTAATCTAAACCGATGCATTAAAAAGAAACAAACAAACCTCAGATTGCTTTTAAAAAATTAATTACTTTTTGGTTGTGCTGGGTCTTTGCTGCTGTGCACAGGTTTCTCTAGATGCTGCCAGCGGGGGCTGTGGCGGTGTGCAGGCTCCTCACTGTGGTGGCTTCTCTTGTTGTAGAGAACAGGCTCTAGGTGCTCAGGCTCACTAGTTGTGGCCTGCGGGCCTTTGGAGTGTCCTGGCTCCAGTAGCTGTGGCTTGTGGGCTCAGTAGTTGCGGTGCGTGGACTTAGTTGCTCTGCGGCTCGTGGAATCTTCCTGGACCTTGGATCGAACTCATGTCCCCTGCATCGGCAGGTAGGTTCTTATCCATTGTACCACCAGGGAAGTCCCCTAGATAGATTTTGATCAAGGTGTGCTGGGCACACTTGTGCATGCACTGCCGTATGTACATACACAAATAAGTTGATAATGGCAATGCTCTTTGGAGATATTTCTCTGTACTGTAAATTATTCTCTTTTTTGACCTATATATGAGAGGTCATATATGAGATATATGAGAGATATATGAGAGAGCTTTGAGACATTGGAAAAATTTCAATTATGGTCTATATAAAAATTATACATTTTTGAGCATTTAACTGTATTTACTAGCCCCCATGCAATGGCATTATCTCCTTGACTTCTCAAAACAACTTTTTGAAGAACTCTCATTATTCGCATTTGATATGTAAAGAAGCAAGGCTTTCTTCAAGGTTGTATGATTTGTTGAAGGTTGCAGAGCCGATTGGTACCAAAGTCAGTACTCTACCCTAGGTCTTCCTGACATCAAAGTCCAACCTCCTATTGGTTTACTATATCTGATTGGTGGGTAAACTTTATTCTTTATATGATTCTTAATTTATGGATTTATTTTTACTTGTGCATAAAAAATTTGATTACTCTAGTTCAGTCTTCAGTTCTGTTTTTGTCATTTTAGTTTGAAACTAGGGCTCATTCTTTGCCTTTCTTTTATATTGGGTGGGCCAAAAAGTTAGCTCAGGGTTTTCCATAACATCTTATGGGAAAATCTAAACAAACTTTTTGGCCCACCTAATGTAATACATGGAGAAGGCAATGGCATCCCACTCCAGTACTCCTGCCTGGAAAATCCTATGGATGGAGGAGCCTGGAAGGCTGCAGTCCAGGGGGTCGCTGAGGGTCAGACATGACTGAGCGACTTCACTTTCACTTTTCACTTTGATGCATTGGAGAAGGAAATGGCAACCCACTCCACTGTTCTTGCCTGGTGAATCCCAGGGACGGGGGAGCCTGGTGGGCTGCTGTCTATGGGGTCACACAGAGTCAGACACGACTGAAGTGACTTAGTAGTAGTAATGTAATACAGACACTGCTGATTTCTTTACCTACTACCAGTGGTTGGGTGAACAAGTGATCAGTTGATACTTGCCAAACTGCACGGTTCACACTTCAGTGAGTCTGATAGAGTGTTTTTTTCTTTCTTTTTTTTTTTTTACATAGAGAAAAATGAAAGCAAAAAGTAGTAAGCTTAGATTATGTGGTTATATAGATGATTTACACTAAAATCCCATTATTTCATATTCAGCTGATTAAATTCTTTCACATTTTCGATAAGTCATGGATCTATAAAACTTTCCCCTTTCCTTTCTCATTTAATAATATTTTCTTATACCCAATTTGTATTGCTTTGACTCACTTATTTTGGGACCCTAATACAGACAACTGACGTTTTCTAAAATGATATTCCTGTGGTCTTCTAAGGTGAATCTGGCAAAGACTTTGAGACTTCCAGTAAATTACCTGTGAACCTTGTGTTTCTTATTGGGCATAGCCATTGAGTTGTGAATGGAATGTTTTCCCAATGGATTAAAATTGTTAATATGAAGAATAAGTAAATGCATTTATTTGTTATTGGTGGAATATATGGCTGTTTTAAGTAATGTGGTATTATCTGGAAAAACAAAACCCTCACAGATAAAGTAGTATGATATAGTGTGTAAAGAGATGGAATCTGAGTTTGAAGACCTGCGTCTATATCAAAGATACTCTAGTTGCTTGCTCTATAATTCCAAGCAAATTAGAAAGCAAACATCTGAAATTGTTTTACCATCCGTAGAATGGGGATAATTTCACTTGACATTACCACTTCTCAGATTATTAGCGTTTCAATAGCCAAGGTATGAAAACAATCTAAGTATCTGTTGATGGATGAACAGGTAAAGAAAATGTGGCATGTATGTGTATATGTGTATTTTTTGGTGTGTGTGTGTCTGTACACATAATGGGATGTTATTCACCTGTTAGAAAACCTTGCCATTTGTGACCTGAGTGGACCTCGAGGTCATTATGCTAAATGAAATAAGTCAGACAAAGAAAAAGACAGATATTGTATGAACTCTCTTATGTGTAAAATCTAAAAAGCAAAACCAAACCACAAAATTCCCCCAAACCCTATCAAACTCATAGGTACAGAGAACAGATTGGTAGTTGGCAGAGGTGGGGACTGGAGATACGGATGAATTGAGGGTTA
Source organism: Bos taurus (assembly GCF_002263795.3). Lineage (NCBI taxonomy): Eukaryota > Metazoa > Chordata > Mammalia > Artiodactyla > Bovidae > Bos > Bos taurus. The sequence goes on along the minus strand of NC_037338.1, from coordinate 40,364,040 downwards.
ACAATCAGTGAGTATTTTCTGTTAAATTAGAGGGCATTGCATTCGATCTGATCTTAGAGAGTTTAAAGGATCTTTTCTAATTCCCAACAGCAGTACGGTAGTAAATAAACGAATATCTAAGTTCAATTTTTTTTTAACATACAACAACAAATATTAAAGTAAGTTGGCCCATATTAGTGTAGCTTTAATTAGAGCAAAGACAGTAATAGAAAGATGAGAAAAGGTGTTGGATACTCTGGTGTAACTAGTGCCTCCACTGTATGCTTCATCATTTTGAAATGATTTAACCTCACTTATCTTTAATTGCCTTAAAAAAGATTTTGTCTGTGGAAGACATTTTTAATAGTAAACTGCTAGGTAAGTTTCCAGTCACCATCACTAGAACTCTCCATGGATGTTGTATATGATACACCCGTCTATAACATCAGGCTCAAGACAGAAGAGAGTTGTATCAGTTTAGGGCTGTTTATCATCATAACAGAAACTTCAAGTTAGATTGACTCAGGAAAGATAGAGTTTATATAAAAGAAGAGCATTGGGTTACAGCCCAATGTAGTTATACCATCTCTATTCCGCCTTCAGGGATCCAATCTCCTGTCTTTCTACTCTGCCATCTCTATTTAGCTCATGGCTTAAATCCTCAGTGTCACCTAATAGCCTGTGTGTTGTTGTTTAGTTGCTAAGTCGTATCTGACTCTTTGTGACCCCATCAACTGTAGCCCGCCAGACTCCTCTGTCCATGGGATTTCCTAGGCAAGAATAATGGAGTGAGTTGCCATTCTCTTTTCCAGGGGATCTTTGCAACCCAGGGATAGAGCCTGCATCTCCTGCATTGGCAGGCGGATTCTTTACTGCTGGGTCAACTGGGAAGCCCACCTTATAGCTTGTGCTGTGCTTAGTTGCCCAGTCATGTCCGACTCTTTGCAACCCCTTGGACTGTAGCCCACCAGGCTCCTCTGTCCATGGGGATTCTCCAGGCAAGATTATTGGAGTGGTTAGCCTATCCCTTCTCCAGGGGGATCTTCCCGACCCAAGAATTGAACCAGGGGCTCCTGCATTGCAGGCAGATTCTTTACCAGATGAGCCGCCAGGGAAGCCCACGTTATAGCCCACATTTGTCTATTAGAGGTCTAATCATTAAATCATCAGTGTTCCAGGCAGGGTGTAAGCAAGAGAGGGGTGAAGGGCCAAAAGAACCAAAAATAAGGACTAGGGGAAGTTCAAAAAAAGTTAACCCCGTATAAACAATGTTCCTAGAGCACCACCGCATGATTGCTGCTTGTAATTCGTTGTGAGGCTGAGCAATATTTTCTTCTACCTGAGTAGATTTTGCAGTTCTCTTGGTGAATGAAAACCAGAGCGTGGGTATTGTGTAGGCAACCAGTGCCCTATACTTTTAGACTGTATGTGATTTGGATTATCTCTGTGATAGACTATGTGAACTACAGTTCAATGTCCATAGTTATTTGACATAATGGTGGTGATTTTTAAAAGCTGTTAATAATTTTAGCCTATTGAATCAACTTGCCCTAACCCTGGACAGCCTGGAATTTTTTCCAGGTACCATTTGTAATTTCACTAAGAATACTTTGTCTAGAAAAATTGCATTTATGCTTTTATTGTGTTATCTTGGTTGTGCTATAATTATGTTTGAATTAGAGTAACAAACATGCATTATGAAATAAGAATCACCCCTCATTCAATGTTCCAGTTAATTACATAGATATTTAAGAACCTGTTTTAACATGGGGTATTTGGGTAGTTCTGCCATCTTCTGAGCAGTTCTGTGGTTATTTTCTTAAAAGTGATTTCAGAAAAACTTTAGAAACTCCACTAAATAAAATGAGTTAATATAGATAAATGAGTGAATACATGTAAAACACTTTGAACAGTGCTTTGCATAAAAGTAACTTATTTATAGCCACTAACTTTATGTTGCATTAGTTTTAGTATTAAAATGGCATTTATTAATAAAATATAGTAATAGTTTTTAAAGAGAGAAGGTTAAAAAAAGATGGAGAGAAATAATTTATCCTTCCAGGCTTCATAGGTTATAAAAATACTGATCAATCTTTACATTATTTGGTAATGAAGTTTCTAAGAGAGTATTCAGTCCATTTACCACTATCCCATTCTCCAAATTAAAAAAAAATCAGTATCCTTACTAAATAGGTGTATAATTAGATGATGTGTAGAGCGCATAATTTTCCTTGTAGCATGCGTGTGTTCTGTTTGCCCCAAATGTGAAGCCAGCCTCCATGTGAGCTCCAGTTTCCTCCATTCTCAGAGACTGAAAATGTGGTTACATGTCTGAGGTACCATCAATTGGAGGCTCCAACCTGGGATCCTGAATCTGGTTGATGATGTAAAGATGCTGGGCCTGTTAAGGGACTGACTGTGCTGCTGGAGTAGAGTGAAGACAAGTTCAGACTACCCCTGGGGTGTGACATGGTGGTATTCTCTAATGCCTGTCACCTACCTCCTAGAGGTCCTGTAGTTCCTCTATACTTTCCCAGATGATTCTGCAGTTGGCCCATCAATTTCAGTAGCCTCCATATATTCTTCCAGCCAAAGCTGACTTCTGTTACTTGCAGGCAGGAACCTTGACAAAATCAACATGCAACAAATCCCAGAGAAAAAGAGATACTTTTTATATAGGAAAACTGGGAAATTAGAGATTCTTTCGGAGTAGACATTATAATTCCATGGAGTGGGGACATAGAAGTAGTAACACTGCATTAGTTTTTCTTATTTTTTTCTGATTATATTTTTAGAAAATTTGAATGGCACTCTCAGTTTGGAATTCCCTTTTTAATGAATTACTTTGCCTATTAAAAGTGTCATTTTCTTTGGTGTATTCAGGGAAACCCAAAGGATGTATACCTATTTGTTTTAAAGTATTAGGGGAAAAAATTCCAAATAAGCATTTCCTTTCATTTCTACTGGTAATGTGGCTAATGTTCATAATAGTTGTCTGCTTTCCCATGAGAAAGTGAAATGAGCTTTGGATCTGAATTTTAAACTTTCTTTTAATGACAGACTTTCCCTCTCAGAACGGAGGCAAATATTTTATTGTTGTTGTTTGTTTGTTTTTGTCATCCTGGCTGATTTTTTACTTTTGCTAGCTTTCTACAGGACAGCCAAGAGAGATTGATGTAGAACTAATTAATTAATGTCTGACACACAAATTGAACCAAATGCCTGAAGAATTTAGAGAATTGTTCATTTGCTCTTAGAAGACATAAAGTCTAGAAACATGTAGATAGCTTTATTACACTAACAAATACATAAGGGAATTTTCTTGCTTATTTAATCCAAATTTAATCCAAATTTGTCTCAGTTACCTTGATGTGTTAATAGATGCAAAAAGTTATGTGTGAATTATTACCTGTAAGGGAAGCACTGTTCCTTCATAGACCTTTATTGTCTCTGAGCAAGCAACCACAAGGGAGAAATAAGGGTCTTGTGTCATATATGCATAGTCAAAGTATAGAAGATTTATGACTTGGTTCATATGTAGGTATAGTAGTGTTCTTGACCAACTTGGCAAACTGTCCTTGAATATGTCTGAATTTTCACATTAAAAAAGTACTTCAAAGAGAGAAAGAGACAAACAATTATATACATGCTATCCTGAATTCATGAACATAATGACTGTTCATCCTGTTCTCTTGGGAGAATGGAGTAGGAATTTCCATATTTTGCTTTAGAGGTATTTTCAAAGCTATTTACTGCTGTAATTCATATACCAGTGGCTTAAGAGACATGTCTCTAAAATCAGTAAAAGCCTGTGTAGGAGACTTGCTGATTTAAGAAAAAGAAGAAAATAGAATAAAAAAGAAAGAACTTAGGGTCTAATCTGAGATGAGTCTTTGTACTTCAAAGAGCAGATGACAGGACAAAGCATCTATTTGCTATATCCATTACCAGGGAGATAAATACATTACCATGACTGGCTGATTTGTGCTTGTTATAATTTCAAGTTTCTTTATGGTTCAATGCCATTCTCAGGTCTCTCTGATTAGGAAGAAGCTAAAGATATTTTAGCATTTCTCATAAAGATGCTTGATCCTGAAGAGTTAGTAGTCGATAGAGGAATGGATCATGCACAGTGTTCTGGCAAAATGTCTTGTTTTTTTTTCTTCACAGACTGCTTTACTCTTGGTGTCTACTAATACCAGTGCCATTGGTATCTACTGAGTAGTTTTCTTTCTGAGTTCTAGCATTCTGCTAGTTGCGGTCTCTTTAGTAGGATACTGCTACAGTGATGTTCTCCCAGCCTTGCTTCTCATCTTTTGGTAGAGTTCATATTGTAAATATGATAAAAATTTTACCTTTGCAGGTTTTTAAAACCCTGTAGCTTGTCTCTCCCACTTAGACCATTATCTAACTCTTAGATTCAAAGAGTGAATTTTGTGAAGTATGCATTGATTTCCAAGCTTCATTCTATGGGCCCTTAAATTGCTATTCTTAAAGACTATTCATTTTTCAAACTCTTAAGAATTCCTGGCAACAGGCAACAAAGCTGAAACCTTTGAAGTTGTTCTTGGCTTTCCCTTAATCACCCTCACATGCAGTCATTTGCTTTATTCTTTTGAGTTTATCTTTTAGTGCCTCACATGTCCCACCTGTGCTGTCCATTGAGACATTGTTTCCGTATATGTTCCCATCACTTGTCTGCAGCACTGCAAAGGCTCATATCTTTTTCCACTGAGTTCAAAGCACATTATATTGAGGTTCTTAAAACATAGGTCTGCATCTACTGACTCACTGATTAAAACACAGTTTATTACGGCTCCAGATATTCCAGGCTTATCTCTAGCTCTTCCTCTCCTGCCCTTAAGCCTAATTGATATAATTGATTTTCTCTGAACATTTCCTATATTCTTCTACCTTCATGTTTTTGTCCCTGTTGTTACTTGAAACTAGAACATTCTTTCTCTTCCTTGTTCTTTTAAATGTCTTTATAACTGTCAATCTCATGTAATTTGTAGCCTCTTTCATGAAGATTTCCCAATGACCATAACTGGTGGCTACCTTTACCTCCTTTGAATTCCCATAAATTTGTTACTAACAATCCTATGCCATCATCTCTGTCACAGAGGAATTCAGGGGCTTGTTCCTCTTTTGTGAGTTCTTCAAAAGCAAGGAGTTTTTGTTCTTGTATTTGTCTCTCCTACATTTTCTAATTTGATGCATTGTATATTACAGGAGCTCAGATATTCATTGAATAGAATTCTTGATGATCTAGGGGAAAAAGAACACTTTTTAAAAATCATGTAACCTAATATTAACATAAAACTCTATGACTACTTTGTTTATTTTATAAGAATAGGTTTTCCATGAGATCCCATCAGGTGAAGGTATATGAAATAAATAAAAATATTAGACAAGGGAGACTATTGTGGATTCAGCTTCTATTGCCTTGCATATAGCTAACTGTACCGTTAGATGATCTCTATTTGTGACCCACAAGCCAGAATAGAGCATGGTCCTTAAAGTAATTTTGATGGCAAATACTTTATTATGAAACCACATAAATTAAAAATGCTTTCCCATATACATACATTTTCTCCTGCCTTTTGGAGGAAGGGTTGTTTCTGTGTCTTTCCATGAATAATGTCACATCTGCACTTTTCTTTTTAATACCTCATTCCTTTGTCTGTTCTGAGACTTAGTAGCATAAAGTCATTCTTTTCTCACACATCTTTAAATGCTTCTCCTTTCCACTACTTGCTTCCTTTCAGTCAAAAGAATGTATTTAAGTCTTCACTTACTTCAACTATAGCTTCCCCTGGTTACTATCATACTTTCATTTTTTCAACACCACCAAACTTCCTGAAAACAAAGTCTGTTCTGGGTTCCTCCAGTTCCCTCCTCTGCATCTGTTCACTGTGATCGGGTTCTACATTATTTCCCCACTGATACTTTTGAAAAAAAACTTCACTTTTTAATGTCTAAGCAAATCTTTTCCATTCCATCTCAAATACTTTGTGCTGTTTTGAGAAAACTAACCAAATCTTTTTGGACATTCTTTCCTCCTCTTATGTCAAATGGGTCTAATGTTTGAGCTGTTATGTAAGTATCTTATTGGTAGTCCTTTATTCAGAGGTTCCTCCCCCAAACTTATACTTCTTAATACAATAAGTTGAAGTTTTCTTGAAAAGTCATTGATCATAGTGTTCTTGGAAATATTTTCAAGAGTTCCTCAGTAGCTTAATAAATCAGATCCTTCAGTGGTATCAGAGCTCTTCATATTACTTTGAAATGTCTCTAGCCTCCTTGAACTGCTTGCTATATCTTAAGTACCCATGAAGCATTTTGCTCCATGCTCTTTCACTGTATTATCATTTTGCTGTGGAAAGCAGTCTCTGACATGGCCCCAGTAACATGAATACCTCCTAGTATTCATACCCTTGGGAGAAGGGAATGTCACCTCACTCCAGTATTCCAGGAGTCTGGCAGGCTGCAGTCCATGGGATCACAGAGTCGGACATGACTAAGCAACTAATACGTGGTACTTGCATTGACACCCTGTGTAATTCCCTCACCTTGAGTGTGAACTGGAGTTAGTGAATTGATTGTAATGAATAGAATATGGCAGAACTGATATGACGCCAATTCTGAGATTAGGTTTTAAATACTGACTTTCTGCCTTGGATCAAAACTTGCTCTCTTTGTCTCACTGAGTCTCTGAGATTTCTCACACTAAAGAAGCCAGCTGCCTTATCATAAGTTATCCTTATGGAAAGACCTATATAGCAATGGAGTAAGGATAGCTAATATCCATGTGATTAATTTTGGGAGTGAAAGGTTCCAGATGAGACTTCAACAACAAGCAGCTTGATTGCAATCTAATAAAATATCTCAAATTCTAGACATTGAACTAAACTGCACGCATATTCCTAAGCCACAGAAAGTATGAGATAATGAAAGTTTGTTTCTTTAAACTGTTACATTCTGGGATAATCTGTTACACAGCAATAAGTAACAAATATATCCATTTAAAACAATCTGCCACCTTCTTTAGCCATTCATTAATTGATTGATTATTCCTCTTGCTTTACATTTTAATGCAATGTAAACTTTTGGCTGTCTATATGATGTCTCCAGTCCTGACTGTGTCCTTTAGGACAGTATAACCTAGTCTCTTCCTCAGTGGATGACCTTGATTCTTTTAGTACACCCAGTTTGAACACTACCTACTTACAACCTGCTGAAAATGTTTCCTTCTTCATCTGGGCACCTGTAATATTTTCTTGATGGCTTTCATCATTACTTATTGCCTTCTTACTTATTTGTGTCCCCAAGAAGACAAATACCTTTAAGAGTAGCAACTGTTTCATACATTTCCACAGCTTCTGCAAAACTTAGCACAATTTCCTGAACATGGTAGGAATTCAGTGCATGTCTGGTGAGTAAATATAATGAGACTGTGCCTGATTAATCATCAGAATAAGTGTACAGGGCACTAATTACCAGGATGAGGGATAATCACTTCCAATTTTCTGGTAAAGCTTTTAAAAAATGATAGAGAGGAGTGGCGGGGTCACATTGGAAGAATAAAATTGCACAGAGACTGGGAAGCATAGAACTTGTGAAATCAGTTAACTACTGGTTGGTAGGCATCAGGAGTTCCGCTGATGTTCTAGCTTTAGATACAATAATTTGTACTTCCTATGTTCTTCCTGAGACAGACACATGGGAAATGAAGCACAGCTGAACCTGATATAGCACACAATACATGTTTACTAAATATTTGATTCAACTCGAAAATCTATGCTGAGGTATGATTTTGCGAGTCTTAACTAGTAAACTTTTAATTTTGTTGTGTGTGCTTAGTTGCTCAGTTATGTCTGAATCTTTGTCACCCTGTGGACTGTATCTTGCCAGGCTCCTCTGTCCATGGGGTCTCTCCAGGCAAGAATACTGGAGTGGGTTGCCATACCCTCCTCTAGGGGGTCTTCCCTGCCCAGGAATTGAACTGAGGTTTCCTGCATTGCAGGAGGATTTTTTATCAGCTGAGCTACCAGGGAAGCTTTGAACTTTAAAGCAGTTCAAAGTCCCTAAAGCATTTGAGCAAGAATACAGCACTATTTAACGATTGAGTTAGATGGTTCAGTTAGAAATCTATATATAATTAGATATAGGGACTGTATTTTGATGAGTGAGAATAAGTAGTAACTAGTTGAGTCCTCAGGTTATAAACTGAATAGGTCTACAGTTTGGAATTCTGTTTCTAAAATCTGAGTAGATATCTTAAACAATGGAATGTCTTAAAATGTATTATTAAAATATAGAATTTTTAATTGCTTGATGAATATAACTACAACTGAATTCTTGGTGTAGGCTTTAAGGAGACAGCTGTATTATCTTTGCACTGTTTCTTTTAGAAAGGGGATGGTAAATCGATAATTTCCAATCTTTTTATTGTTAGCGAATATACCTTTAGAAGTTGCACATACAATAGGAAATACACATGTGAGACCCACTGAAACCTGACACAATACTTTTGCCCTGTGATAAGGCTTTTGACAGCTCATAGTGTCATTAAGACTTTGAACGCTCGTAACTTGTCAGGATGTTATAGCAGGAAAGGATTCATTGAAAACAATCCTTTAGGGACTTCCCTGCTGGTCCAGCGGCTAAGACTCTGTGCTCCCAATGCAAGGTGTCTGGATTCGATCCCTGGTCAAGGAACCAGACCCCACATGCCGCAACTAAAGATCCTGTACCTCAGCAGAGATCAAAGGTCCTATATGCCACAACTGAGACCTGGCACAAATCAACAGTTTAAAAAAGAAAAGGTTGAAGGCAAAAGGAGAAGGGGGTGGCAGAAGATGAGATGGTTAGACAGCATCACTGACTCAATGGACATGAATCTGAGCAAACTTCAGGAAATAGTGGAGGACAGAGGAGCCTGGCATGCTGCAGTCCATGGGGTTGCAAAGAGTCGGACATGACTCATCGACTGAAGAACAACAACAAAAACAATCCTTTGTTGAGATTTTGCAGAATACCAGGGTGGTCACAGTATATGGTAACATGGAGTTTGCTATTTAGTGGCAAAGACTTCACCTGCCAATGCAGGAAATGCAAGAGACACAGATTCAATCCGTGGGCCGGGAATATCCCCTGGAGAAGGAAATGGCAACCCATTCCAGTATTCTTGCCTGGAAAATTCCATGGACAGAGGAGCCTGGTGGGCTGTAGTCCATGGGCTCACAGAGTTGCACACCGAGCATGTGTACGTGCTCGTGTGTGCACACACACACACTTGCACACAGGCAATCAGTTCAGTTCAGTTGCTCAGTTGTTCCGACTCTTTGTGACTCCATGGACTGCAGTACGCCACACTTCCCTGTCCTTCACCAACTCCCGAGCTTGCTCAAACTCATATTCATTGAATCGGTGATGCCATCCCACCATCTAATCCTCTGTCATCCCCTTCTCCTCCTGCCTTCAATCTTTCCCAGCATCAGGGTCTTTTCCAATGAGTCAGTTCTTCACATCATGTAGGAAAGGATTGGGGACAACCAGTTGTATTTATCTACTTTATCTCAATACCTCGTATCATGGGGATAAAAATTTAATTAAAAACTATATCAGTTTTAATATTTTTCTGATGTTCAAAATAATGAAGAAAGTAAAGTGGATAAATATACATGCAGAAGAGGAAAGACAGCGAGGAGTGGATAAAGAAAGACTAGAGAGAAGAAATTAAAATGAGAAAGAGGTGCCTAAAGCATAGCAGGAGAGAAAAGTAAAGACAAGTTTGAAGTGTGAGAGCAATAGGAATCAATGCAGAGTCAAGGGCAAGAACAGAAGAAAGAATAGAAATACAACCAGTGAAAAAATTAGCCAGACAGGAAAAATGGATTGATCTATGATAAAAGAAGGAAATGAAAGTAAAGAGTGAAAGGAAAAAAGAATATACTTAATATTTCAGTAGTAGTTTTCATTTTCAGAAAGCTTTATAAATATTAACTAATTAACCCCAATTCCAGTCTTGGGTATAAGCATTATTATCATAGTTATTATTATTAATAACTGAATGTAAAAGGGGTCAGAAAGGGTTAGACACACAAAGCTTTAAATTTTGTACATGTATTTTATTTCTCCAACATGAAAGCGGTAGCTAGAAGGAAAGTTTTGTTTCAAATTCTTGCAAATCCATTATTGCTCGATGAGAGCTGCATTTCTTTTGCATCCCTCATCTTCATGACCTTAGGCCATAGCATCTGAAGATGTAGTCTCTGCATTTGGCTATCAATAATAATTCTTTACCTGCAGCTCATCCTTGATGGTGGTGCCCAACAAAGAGCTTTCCATTCATGACTTATTGTGACTGACAGGTTTATTATTAATATTACTTCTAAGAACAATGTAGAACTTTTTCCTGAGTCAGTGTAATTACAGCATGGCACAGAAACCAGTTGCACCATTTCTGGTAGTGAGACAACACTCCCAGAGTTTGTTCTGGAGCCCTTCTCTCTGCTTTGATCCCATGGAGGCAGGATGGGAAGTCTCAATTCAGGAACCGTTTTTAGTGCTCCCGCTTGCTAATCACACTTTTGCTTTTCTGGAGGGAAAATATTAGAAAATGGATTGAATAAATCTTCGAATGCACATAGTGGAACTCACTTTTTATTCCAGTTAGAGTGAGTAAACAGTCAAATGCCTGTAATAATGTAAATTGTGCTTTCATTACGATCTTGCCTCTACAAACTAATTATACTGCAGATACAAAGTCTGACAACTTCCCTTTTCTAGAGTGATAAAGATGACTGGGTAAAAGAGCCATTGTTCATGTTTATTTCAGGAAACATCAACATATCGCAAACTTTCCTTGCTTCAAAAGTGAATTTTAAAAAGATTGATTGATTGATTTTTGGCTGTGCTGGGTCTTCGTTGCTACACACGGACTTTCTATACTTGCAGGCGCCCTGTACTTGCTGTGCTTGAGTTTCTCATTGCAGTGACTCCTCTTGTTGTGGAGCACAGGCTGTAGGGCCTGTAGGCTTCTGTAGTTTCTGTTCTGGGCTCTAGAGCACAGGCTCAGTAGTCGTGGCGCATAGGCTTAGTTGCTCTGTGGAATGTGGGATCTTCCTGGACCAGGGATCGCACTTGTGTCTCCTGCATTGGTGGGCAGATTCTTTACCACAAAAGAGAATTTTAACATGCCTTCAGGTAATAGTAAAATAAAGTGACAGTGGTTATGTGTGTATCAGGGGTGCAAATAAAGTATGTTTCAGAGTTGAAGACTGACTCTCCGTATTTCAGTTTCACCTTTCCCTTCTTTTCTTAGCCAAATGACTTTCATACAGATTGATTTTCCTTTGCCTTGGTGCGCAGCACTTTCCACTCAGTTCCTAAAACAGGATTCACTATTCCTTCAAAAATAGTTACAGTTTTAAATTCACATGTACAGAAAATTACTGTGTAATTCATTATGCTCAAGTGGCTATCTTTTCTGTGAGAAGCAAATCAGACACATGGTTTATTTACTGAATTTAAAAGGTAAAGATGCACTATTATCTAATTGGCCACTTCATTTAGATAAGAATATTTTTATTTTCATATATCTTTAGGATCATAAAATCCTTTAAGACACTTTCCACAATTCTTATGTTATAAGAGAGAAAACTTTCTTTATTCACTAATTCCATCTTCTTTTACTCTAAAATAAAACATGTCAAGATTAACAAAATAAAACTTTAATTTATTTTGTGTACTCCCACAAAATTAAGGAGACTATTCTGCAGATAATCATCACTTGAAATAATATATTAGAGTTTGCAGACTTTACCAAGGGATTTTATTAATTTCAAAACTCAGTTCTCTCGGCTTCTTAACATGTTTTAGTTAACTTGGTTTCAAGGTTATCACTTAGTTTTCTAGACTTCATCAGAACCATAATCAAAAATTTATAATTATACTCAACTAATGATGGGCAGGGAGGTCTGGCATGCTGTGGTTCATGGGGTCGCAAAGAGTTGGACATGACTGAGCAACTGAACTGAATAATGATTTTTAAATTTGTAAAATTACTCTTCTCAGAATTTGATAAGAAAGTATGATGATCCCCCTTTTCTCTATTAGTGCTTGTGTGTGTGTGTGTGTGTGTGTGTGTGTGTGTGTGTATGTGACTGTGTACAGGCTGAGAAGTGAAAAAATAATTGTAAAAGGATTGTAGCTTACAAATAGCCTTTCATGATTTCTTTGTATTAATATAATCACAGAATCACTGTGATTTCAGAAAGTCTTATTTGTATTCAATAAAATTTCCTAAAACAATTTATTATGAAAAAAATGATTTTGTAGTCCTATCCTTGTCACTTTTAAAAGCAACTGTATATATGAGGAGAGAGAGAGAGAACAATTTTGTTGTGTCCCACAGAGAATATGTAATCTTCGTAAAATAGAAATCAATATATATCAATAGTTAGAAGTTTGAAATGCCAAACTGCATGCTGTACCCCACTGTGGAACTTGAGAGGAAGAAGGTTAGATTGATGTAGTCTCAAAAGACATCATAGAAGAGCTGCATCCCAAATTTAATCACATGCTATTTTATTAATTGTTGGAAATAATGCTTTTTAGAATAGCACATGCATATAGACCCAGTAAATTGAACTATTTCCTGTGTCAAAGTAGTAGATGTTCCTTACTAACAGTCTTATCTGCGTGAACAGGACATTGCCTTTAGACTTGTAGGTTAGCAGTTTATGTCTTACTAAATGGACTGATTGCATTTTACTCAGGGAGCTGCTATGGGAACAGTCTCTCAGATTTTACACATTCTAGAACTCTGCATGAAATATTTCTGTCTTTTCTTTCAAACTCATATCTAATGAGATGTGAATCAGAAAATCCATTTTGATTAAAAATCACTGAATTTGAGAAGATCTGTAAAAAAAAGGAAGGCAGGATAAGGGATGTTTGTACTATAATCAATTGGAGAGTTTACTGTTTTATAAATATATCTCTAAATACCGTATGCAAATTTAACTAACTTTAGGATTTATATTTGAATAAAAGCTTGAAATATGCATTTTTTCAACAAGGAAAAGACCAGATATATTATTAGTGATATTTTCCAAATAATGTGGATGAAATAAAATTAATGAAGGTCAGTTGACTTCTACTTAAAGAAATAGTAAATATGGCCCAAAGTGTTGTGTTTGCTTTCATTGTATTTAAAAGGATACAAATATATCATGACCTGTCATGGAGAATTAGGTGCTACATTGTCTCTGCTATACTTTCTCCTAATTCAAAAATTGAGCATTAAAGACAGAATAACAATGCTGTATATAATATGGAAGGCATGAGAGGGTGCATTGACAGTTTGTTTAGTCTTGAGTTGCCATCCCCAGAAAAGAAGAAACTATCACCATGACATTTCTAGAATTAGGTCTTCTAAACTGGTGTGATAGATGGAAATATTCTTCTCTCCTGAAAGAATACATCAGGTGTTGTTTTCCCTGGCAAGACCATGGAAAGTTGAAATGTGCTATTTTTTCTTAGCAAGCAACCAGCTCCACACATCTATCATTATTCAGCTTCAAACTAAAAAGTCTTATTCTGAATATCAATTCCTATAAACTATGTAGCTCTCAATTACGGAATCTGAAACTGCTAGTTCCATGGTGATAAAGGAACATGCTGTTTGAAAGACCACAATTTGGCTGCAAGTGATCAATATACTATTTGGAAAGAAAGCTAGATGTGCAGTGTGATTTAGAAATGCTGAGAGGATCGCTCCAAAGCGATTGACACAAATCTTAAGTCAGGTTGTTCTTTGTCCATTTTCTTTAGGCTCTGTTTTTCATTTTCAGAGACACCAGAAATTTTTTTCAAATAGACAAAATAAGCTTTTCCTGGAATTTACAGGAAAAAGGGCAATAATTTGTAGCTAAGTATAGCTCTACTTTTTTTCTCCCATGATGCTTGCTAACATTGTATATCCTGATATGAAGAGAGTTAAAGGAAGAATTTGAACTTCTTCTAGGCCAGAATCACACACATGCTCTGGATGTAAGTAACATTTGTCAAATCTGAGTTTTAGAAAGTTTGTGTAGCATTTAACTCATTGTTTTAATCCAAAAAGAGCTTCCTGTTGACTGAACACCCAGGGTTGCTGTTGAAATACGAATATGAAACATATATCCTTTTAACACTCCCAGATTTTCCCTATTTTTATGTCTGAGAATATGAAAGCTCAGAGAAGTTAAGTAAAATACTCTAGGTAACATAAATAAAAAAGTACCAGAGCCAGGCTTTGAACCTGGTTTCGATCTTTTTAAGGTCTACTGCAGGGCCTACCACTTGCTGTCAAGACACACGAGGCACAGTGAGTGCTTTGCTTGAGCTGACCATCTCTTACATATTCTAGGTGCGTCCCATTTTCTGAAGCTTGTTAAATTGCCCGAGGACGGGCGTTATGCTGTTTCCCTCAATGTAAATTTCACCAGTTTTGCCAAAGCCATGGAGGCAAGGTGACTTTAATGGCATATTCGTTAAAGTAGATTCACATCTGGACGGTTGTAGTATTTCTTTGTGATGCTTGCCTGATCTGGAAAGAAGGCATATTATGTTGACTGAAGGAGATGAGATGACAAAAATAGTATGAGGGAAGTGGAGATAGGCCAGGGAGAGCAGAAAACGGAGAGAAAAGGAAGTCCTCACTGGATACCTTTTTAGAGAATTTTCTGGGCTCCTAAGCAATAGGAATGGAATGAGTAGTTTTGGACAGAAACATTGTTTTGGGGGTTTTCCCCTTAATTAAGGCCATTTGACCAGCTAACTAAATAATAGGGTCAAGGAGAAAAGAAAAGCAATCTAGTAAAATCTCTTATATTTTTAGGTTGTTTTGCAATTTTTCAGCACACCACAGTAGAAGGTAACAGAGTTTCTTTGCACAATGAAAGTTAGCCTCAGAAATGTCTACACATTTTAGGGAAGATGACTCCTTATTTTGGTCAAAGCTAGCAGAGCCACTGCTTTTGTATGTGTTCCCTAAACCTTCCTGATAGTGTGCCATGAGCCTGCATCCCAGCCCCTTCACCTGCGTGCATTTTATTGAGAATGGGCAAGAACTCTCGGCTGGGCTTCCTGCTCGAAGTTCCTTGGCTGTAACTTAATATTCCTAACTGAAGCTTGGTTTGGGCTTCTGAACTGTGGGAGGTATTGGTTGTTCCTTCCCAAGTTCTGCTGCAGACGTTTTCAACTCTCCTTGGAACACGAGAGGTGTGGGAAGAGTTGGTGAGCCGTGAGGCAGCCTGCTGTCTGGTGGGCCACAGATTCCCCCTCACCAAGGCTCCATTTACTCTTTTTTGAGTGTGTTGATAATTCTTAGGGAATAGGAGTTATGTTTTCAGTGGAATTTAGTTGCGGGAACAGAGGTCTGGAGTTCACCTCTCTTCAGAGGCGGTGAAGGGAAAGCGTCTGTCTCTCGTGGAGTTGGAGCGCCCTCTGCTGCCTTAGAGAAAAAGGTGCATGTGCAGCATGGCTCTTGCCAGCTCTTTCCTCCAGGTATAAGAAAACCTCCAAAATGCTCCGTTTGAAAAACCAGCTGCTCTCCGCCCATCACTAAGCATCTGGTTTCACTCTGCAGTGGGAGCTTTGGTTTTTTCAAGGAAATCTCATTGAGGCGGAGTATGTGACCAGACCAGAACCCATGTGGAAGGTAGATTTTCCTTGGTCATGAAATGTGACCTAAGGAACCATTTCAGAATGATGGGTATGGCTTATTTTTCATGTGTGTAAGTGCCACCATGAAATATGTGTTTATTTTGTGTGTGTGCTCAGTCTTTTCATATATGTCTGGGAAACCTGAATTTTGTTATTCCAGATCTGGAGGTTTCTGTATATTTTCCTTTCTGATGTGTTTTTGCATTTAAAATCAGCATTGAAGACTGTTCTTTGTGGCAAATGCAAGTACTTTTAAAAACCATTTCTCAATTTACTTTCTAATGTATTTTATCATTATGCAGTGAAGTATCTTACTTTTGTATAGTTGCATAGTTTTCAAGCACTTTCTCATAATCTCAGTTAGGCATCACAGCAGTTCTATGATAGAGGCTACATTGATCCTATTTTAAGGGTAGAGAACCAACTCTAAGGTCATAGCTGGTCACACGAGTGGTATCAAAGGTGAGAACTGTCAGCTATTGTGCTGAGCTCCAGGGTAAGAGTCACACTGAACAGTTATTTAATACTTACCATTTGTCAGCACCATAATTGTATTTTTAAAAATGCATTGCTCACTTATTTTTCATGTCAACTCAAAAGGTAGATATTATTTTTTAAATTAATTTATTTTTTATTGAAGGATAATTGCTTTACAGAATTTTGCTGTTTTCTGTCAAACCTCAACATGCATCAGCCATAAGTATACATATATCCCCTCCTTTTGAAACTATAGCTGCTATTTTATAGCTACAGAAACAGAGGCTTTGAGAAGTTACTAATAATTAGTCAAATAGGCAGTAAGTTAACATGCTGGGTTTCAAACCCTGTTCCATCTGGCGGGCCTGTGGACAGGGATTTCTGTAGAGAGAAATGAAACAGAATCCCCGGCCTCAAGCAACTTAGAGTAGTTGTGTGTGTGTGGTGGGGTGGGGGTGGGGGTAAAATATACATAATATAAAACTTTATCATTTTAACCATTTTTAGGTGTAAAGTTCAGTGGCATTAAGTACATTCACATTGTTAAGCAGACATCACTATCGTCCATCTCCAGAACTTTTTCTTCTTCTCAAACTGAAACTCTCTACCCATTCAACAGTAACACTTGTTTCCCCTCTCCTCCAGCCCTTGACAACCATCATTTTATTTTCTTATTTCTATGAATTAGAGAATTCTAGGTACATAGTGAAATTGTTCCATCTTTGTCTTTTTGTGTCTAGATTATTTCACTTAGCATGATGTCTTCAGAGTTCACTCATGTGATAGCATGGGTTAGAATTTCATTCATTTTTAAGATTGAATGATATTCCTTTGTATGACTATACCACATTTTATTTATCTGTCCATCCCTTGGACATTTGGAATGTTTCCACCTTTTGTCTATTGTGCATAGTGCTGCTCTGATGCAATTATCTGTTCAAGTTACTGCTTTAAGTTATTTTAGGTATATACCCAGAAGAATGGTGGTGAATCATATAGTCACTATATTTTAATTTTTTGAGGAATCACCCCTCTGTTTTTTTTTTTTTTTTGCAGTGATGATGCCATTTAGCATGCCCAAACACAGCAAAGAACAAGGGCTCTAATTTCTCCACATCTTTGTCAACAATAGTTACTTCCTGCCTCCCTCCCTCCCTTCTTAATAGCCTAATGCATATGAGGTATCTCACGG
The DNA here is from genome assembly GCF_002263795.3 of Bos taurus. Lineage (NCBI taxonomy): Eukaryota > Metazoa > Chordata > Mammalia > Artiodactyla > Bovidae > Bos > Bos taurus. Next base: position 40,346,675 of record NC_037338.1, on the reverse strand, counting down.
GGGCTTTGATTTACGTTTCCTTGATGATTAGTGAAGTTCATCATCCTTCCTGGTGCTTGCTGGCCTTCTATATATCTTCTTTGGATAAACATCTATTCAAGTCCTTTAACTGGTTCTTAATTGAGCTTTCTTTTGTTGTTGCTGAGTTGTATGAGTTCTTTATATATTCTGAATATTAATCCTTTATCAGATATGACTTGCAATTATTTTCTCTTTTACTCTGTTGATAGTATCCTTTGATGCACTTTTTAAAAAAAATTTTAAGTCTAATTTATCTTTTTTTTTTTTATTCTTTCATTGCCTGTGCTTTGGTGTCATATCGAAGAATTAACTTCCAAACCCAATGTCATAAAACTTTTCCGTATATTTTTCTAAGACTTTTATAGTGTTAGTTTTTACATTTAGGCATTTGATCTATGTTAATTTTTGTGTATAGTGGAACATAAGGATCCAACTTCATTTTTTTTTTTTTTCATGTAGATATCCAGTTTTGCTAATACTGTTGGTTGAAAAGACTGTCCTTTCCGCATTGAATGGTCTTGGTACGCTTGCTGAAAATCATTTGACCATATATGTGATGGTTTATTTCTAAGTTCTGTATTCGGTTTATTGGGCTATATGTCTACTTTTATGCTAGTACTATACTTTATGGATTACTATAGCTCTGTTTGAAGCTTTGAAATCTGGAAGTGTGCAAGCTCCAGCTTTGTTCATTTTCAAAATTGTTTTGACTGTTTGAGGTCCCTTGAGATTCCATGAGTTTTAGGTTGGATTTTCCTATTTCTTCAAAAAATGTCACTGGGATTCTGATAGATTGTGTTGACTCTATAGATATATTTGAGTAGATATATTTGAGTAGGATTGGCTTCATAATACTGTCTTTCAATTCATGAACACAGTTGTATTTCTTGATGTCTTTTTAAATTTCATTCAGTGTTATATATAAATTTTTTTCAGTGTACAAGTCTTTTGTTCCTTTGGTTAAGTTATTCCTAAGTATTTTGTTCTTTTAGATGCCACTATAAATGGGATTGTTTTCTTAATTCTCTTTCTGGATTGTTCATTGTTAGTGTATAGAAATGCAACTGGTTTTTGCATGTTGCTTTTGTATCCTTCAACTAGTGTGCAGTTTTAACTTGAGCCTAGATGTTTGAACTCCATGTCCCATGTACTTCCTACTATTTCACAGTAGTCAACATGTGAAAAAATGACTATTAATCTCTATTACACAAATTTGTTCTTATAGAATGTCAATTTTTACCAAAATTTGTTCTGCCTTGAATTTTTCCATGGAGTCCAAACATTCTGTCAGTAATTTAATTAATGAGAAACAAAATTAATCTAATGTTCCTTGTCTATATGTATTGTGCACATAGCTGATAATCTGAATGACAAAGTTTTAATTTCCAAATACACAAGTAGGTTTGATATTACATTGAAAGAAAGAAAAATAGTGCTAAGTCGTGTCCTACGCGTGTAGCCTGCTAGGTTTCTCTGTCCATGCGGTTCCCCAGGCAAGAATACTGGAGTGGGTTGCCGTTTCCTTTACCAGGGGATCTTCCCGACCCAGGAACTGAACCCAGGTTTCCTGCATTACAGGCAGATTCTTTAAAGACTGAGCTACATGGGAAGCCCAATATTACATTGACACAGCTGTGATTCTCAAAGCTGTTTTGGCCTTCAGAAGAAAAACTGAAAACTAAAATATGTATGTATTCATTGCATTCAGTCATCCTAACAGTTGAACTCTAACTTTCCACCTCAGGTGGGTTTGGATAATATAGTTTATCCTGTTTGATTGCCTATTCAGCTAAGTAATAGCCTTAGTACTGGTTCTAAAAATAGACTACTTAATAGTTTGACTAACACCTGGCAAGGATAACACAGAAAGAAAACCATAAACCAATTTGTGTCTAAAGATGCCAAAATATGAAATACAGTGTTATCAAATTCTGATTATTTTAAATAAAAAACTATACCAAGTACAGTGTAGTAAATTTAAGAATATTATCTATGATCATGATTCATCACATATATAAGATTAAAAACTTGTGAAAATCCTCCAGTAAATGCAGAAGAGGCATTTATAGATGCAACATATATTTTTGAATCAAAATATATATTCAGTAAGCTAGAGATACATTGCCTTTTTTACATAGTTAAATAAATAAGTGTTTAAAACTAACAGCCAATATCCATTTAGTAGAAAAATTATAAGGATGCTTTTTATCACCTCCATTATCCTTCATAATTCTGGAAGTTCTAATCAATGCATAAGAATACTGAAACCAGTACTAATACTCCTACTAATAAGTGTATTCAAATAAAAGGAGATAAACAGAGCATATGCAAGCAAAAATTTTGTTGATAACAGAGCATATGCAAGCAAAAATTTTGTTGATCTGGAAATAAAGTGAATCAATTGTAAAACTATTAGAAAGTAATAGTGAGTTAAATAGCATGGCCAGTCACCAATTTAATGTAAAGCATACATATTTTCTGTATACTATGAGTAACAAGTAGAAATGGATAAACATTTTAATCACAGTAGCAGTCCCAAACTTGATCATTTTCTCACTGAGTCATAAGCATAAGTTGGTTTTTGTACTTGCTATTCTTTCCCATTTTGTGATGTTTGAGCCAGAGTGAAAATACCTGTAATTGTTATAACCTTATCATATATTTTAATATCTGGCAGGGGAAGGCCCCCATGCTCCCATACATACTTTTAAATTATTCAGAGATTTCTTTGCAATTTTAGCCAATGATGTTTGGTTTGTTCTTCAAATTGAATTTTAAAGTCACATAGTTAGGCTTTTTAAAAAGCATCCTGTTGGGTTTTTTGGGAAATAATTATATAGGTAATTGAAGTGGAATGACGTAGATCGTAGCTGGTTTAGTTTCTCTCACTGTACATGTAAGGGAAAGGGGCTTCCGACTCCAGATATAGGGTCCTTTAGTGGCACGGCGGCCATTGACTGCTGTGCACATGTTATATGAGTCTGTAAGAGACAGACGTGAAGTGAGGCTTGTCCTCTATAAGCCAGGTAGAAAAAGTTCCGATATTCAGGAAGGCTGGATTCAGGAAAGCCTGACACAATTGAATGCTCTAAGAGAGCCCCTCCAGTGTTCTATAGCACTATTCAAATCAGCTGAAGCTTTGTATTATATTTGAATGAAAAGTCACGGTAATTGGAGGGGTGGAGAAACTGAAATCATGAGCGTGTGCATTCATTCTGAGGTTATAGGGACTTAGCTTACAGGAATATTATATTTTTGGCCTTCTCGGAGGTCCTCTTAGACTTCTCTTTACAAGACAAAGCAAGTATGACATTGAAAAATATCATTTTACACCTGTCACTTTTGGTGCCCAGAAGATTGTTAACAGTGTGACAGTGATATTGTAGTACAACAGTGAAGTAACAGTGGCAGTGAGCACGGTAACTATCACGATATCATGACATCTTAATCCTTTCTCATGAAAAGGACTCCTAGAAACTCATGTATTTAATTATCTTTGCACTCAGATCTGGAATGGTCAGAGGCAAATATTGGCCTTCTTTTTCCAGATGGTAAAATACGAGTTTGTGAGAAGTGAGAAAGTCTCTGAGATCTCAGGGGCCACCTGGAGCAGCTTCCACAGCTGCGTTTTCTTAGGCAACATCATCCTTCCAAAGATGATAATTGCTGGTGGCTGCATCCTCCTGTGCTCCTTGTACTTCAGTGAAAACATGAAAGATGAAATAAAATATATTCCTGGATTGGAATATGTGCTAATGAAGGAAGGAAGACTTGTGCGTGAAAAATGAGATCTACAGATGTTTTTCTTGCATCTGATTAATTGTTAGGGGAGGGATCCTGGTCACTTTAAAATTTAAAACATGATCTTAGCTATTGCAACTAGTGCTTCAGTGAACATTGGCGTACATGTTTGAATTATGGTTTTCTCAGGGTATATGCCCAGTAGTGGGATTGCTAGGGCATATAGTAGATCTAGTTTTAGTTTCTTAAGGAACCTCCATACTGTTCTCCATAGTGGCCAGGACATGGAAGCAACTTAAATGTCCAATGCATGAATGGAAAAGAAGATGAAGATTCAATGGATTATTACTCAGCCATAAAAAGAAATGATAATGGATCATTCGTAGAAATGTGGATGGACCTAGAGTCTGTGTTACAGAGTAAAGTAATTCAGAAAGAAAAAAAACAAATGTCCTATATTAATGCATATATGTGGAATCTAGAGAAATGATACAGATGGACCTGTTTGTAGGGCAGAAATAGAGACACAGATGTAGAGAATGAACATGTGGACACGGAGTGGGGAAGGACAGGGTGGGACAAACTGGGGGATTAGGATTGACAACTTGGGGCTTCCCAGGTGCTGCTATTAGTGAAGAATCAGCCTGCACTGCAGAAGATGCAGCAGACACAGGTTTGATCTCTGGATTGATAAGATCCCCTGGAGTAGGAAATGGCAACCCACTCCAGTATTCTGGCCTGGGAAATTCCATAGGCAGAGGAGCCTGGTGGGCTACAGCCCACAGGGTTACAAAGAGTTGGACACGACTGAGTGACTGAGCGCTCGCATGGGATCGACACATACACACTCTATGTGTAAGGCAGAGAGCTAGTGGGAGCCTGCTGGGTAGCACAGGGGCTCAGCTCAGTGCTCTGTGGTGACCTCGGTGGGTGGGACTTGGGGGATAGGAGGGAGAGACCCAAGAGGGAGGTGATGTATGTATGCATATAGCTGATTCACTTCATTTTACAGCAGAAATTAATACAACATTGTAAAGCAACTATACTCCAATAAAAATGAGTTAACAAAACATGATCTTATTCTGCTATCAGAGTTGAGAACCACTCATCTCTAAGGGGTTGCTTGATGATAATTCTATTCAAATTTCCAAGTATTTAGACTATGTAATAAATAGCATAAATATATATCAGCTGGTGTTTTCTTCATTGATATAGAGAGGTATTTCATTTGGATAAATCTGTTAAGATATGAAGTTATGGTTCTGAATATAAACTATAATGTTTTTCATGAACTACTTTTCCAGGTTCATGTTTTTCCAAGTTTAGTATTTTGTGTGTTCATCCCATGGCTCAGGCAATCAGAGCACACACAGAATTTTACCTAGAGTTTTCCATCAGAATTGGGAGAAGTGGGCACATCGTTCTAGGTACCAAGAAAGGATCATCTCTTCTTTGGAGTGAAAGAAGCCATAAGAAAGACAACTCTCAGTAAACCCAGTCTGAGCATTAATTATAAAGTTCATTATATAGCTGCAGGTCTGGGTTAAAGTAGGGGCTACATTGTAAGGCAGAACTCAGAAAAGTAAGCCTCAGTACTGTTATCATACTGTGATATGCAGAAGAGAATTCCCCTGTTTTACTTTCTGTAATCCATTTTATAAAATCCCTGTTAGAATACCTGAAGTTGTGAATCCATAAAACAGTCAAGATAGGAGATTGGGTATGCAGTTCATACCCTCCAGAAGTATGTGGGAGGAAACAGAATAAAGTGACTTACACGAGGGTTCCCAGAACAGTGTAGCATATTTGGGATTAGACCAGAGCTCTTTACTCCCACTTTGTTATACCTGGTCCAGTGGATTTGTGTTCTGTCTTGCCAGCCTCGCTGTGCTTGAATGAATACAGGCTGTCATCCATGTCTCCACTGCTTTTCCTTCTGCTCCCTCCTTCTTCCCTATCAGCACTTTGCCAGCCTTACAGGCTTTTCCATAGAGATGGGGCTTCTAGACTTCATCGGGTCAGGTTGGGAGTCAAGTGTCTTTCAGAATTGCAGTGATCCATAATGTTTAGGCCAAAACAGTTTATAAATACTACTAGAAGCCATGGACAGTGAGAATATGTCTTCAAAAGTGTTTTGTGTTTAATTCTAATAGATTCTGCTGCTGCTGCTAAGTCGCTTCACTCGTATCCGACTCTGTGCGACCCCATAGACGGCAGCCCACCAGGCTCCCCCATCCCTGGGATTCTCCAGGCAAGAACACCGGAGTGGGTTGCCGTTTCCCTCTCCAATAGATTCTAGAGGGTGCTTTTTTTTTGGTGTGTGTGTGTGTGTGTGTTTGTGTGTGTGTGTGTGTGTGTTACAGAACTAAAATAAATGATAGGAGTAGAGTAGCTCTAAAAAGACTATTGCATTAAAGTCAACAAGTCAGTAGATTCTAGGATGCTTCCTAGCAAGCTGTTGTTCTCAGCAGAGAGAGACAAGTTCAAACAGATTATCCAGCAGTGGTGTTCTCTCTCTTCCTACTTCACAATGTCCTTATAGAACACCTCTGAAGGAAGTGAGACATGCCCTGGTTGGAACTTGACTTTAGAGAAGTGAATGTGAGTCTATGAGGAGCTGGGAGCATTAGGGAATTTTTATCAGCCCAACCCTAGGAGGTTTCCTATATAGTCTAGTTCAGCAAATAATTTGTGAATTTAGAACTAGTTTGTGCCTCAAGTTGACAGGCTTTCTTTCAAATATAAAAAGGCTGCTTACTCCTTGACCTAAGAGAGTAGGTCATTGTAGTAGTTTTTTTAAAATCAGGATTCTATCCTGGCACCTCCTGTGATTGGATATATGTACAGTTTATTACATTTTTAATGATATATTTACTCATGTGCTTATCAAGACTAGGAGGTGCTGAAGGCCCTGAAGTAGAGTCAAGTCAAGTGGCTTATGCACACAAGGAACTTATATTTGCCCATCACAACCCATCACATAATACATTGATCACAGCTTACCTGAAGGCAGCCATTGATTTAACTTTGTATTTTATTGATATATTGACATAACTCATATTTGTTTAGTCCTTTGTAGTTAATAAAGGATATTTAAGCAAATTTTTTCATTTGATCTTGACAAGATTTCTATTGAATTAAATATTGACTCTTAGAGATAAGAAAAATGAAAGCCATGAACATCCCAACTTGCCTGAGTACACAGAGTTGGTGAATAAGACCATGATGGTGCAAAATCAAATTCAGCTTTTGATTCCAAATCCAATGTTTTTTCCCACCATACCTAAGCTGCAAGTCATGTTATTTGCAGGTGTTGAGAGGATGACCTTCCTCCTGTGGCTCTGGAGGAATAAATTATCTGAGGCTCTGGCCCTCTCAGGTGTTCTGTGTTCACCTCCCAATTTTGCAAGCAACGTTTGGTTTGAGAGCATTGTGATAGTGGCATGGCGGATCGGGGCAAAACTCCACCTCTGAAGACCTGGAGTTTAGACCTGACAATCAATGCACTTCATTCCTTCACACTTTCCTCTATGTTAGAGTGTGTAGCTGGGTGAGAAAATACTTTATTTTTAAATGGTATTTATTTATTTAGCTGTGCTGGGTCTTTGTTGCTGTGCCTGGACTTTCTCTAGTTGCAGTGAGTGGGGGCTTCTCTGGTTGTTGTGTGCAGGCTTCTCATTGTAGCGGCTTCTCGTTGCAGAGCACAGGCTCTAGAGCACAGACTCAGGAGTTGCAGCACATGGGCTAGTTGCTCCCAGGCATGTGGGATCTTCCTGGACCAGGAATCAAACCCATGTCCCCTGCATTGGCAGGCAGATTCTTAACCACTGGACCACCAGGGAAGTCCCTGGAAAATACTTTAGATTAGCAGTAAGTAAACTATAGCTCCCTAGGTCAAATACAGCCCATTTTTATACATAAAATTTTATTGTGATATAGCCTTGCCCACTGGAAAAGGAAATGGCAACCCACTCCAGTGTTCTTGCCTGGAGAATCCCAGGGACAGGGGAGCCTGGTGGGCTGCCGTCTATGGGGTCAAACAGAGTCGGACACGACTGAAGCGACTTAGCAGCAGCAGCAGCCTTGCCCACATGCTCATGTTGTGTTCAGTGGCTCCACTCACACTGCAGTGGCAGAGCTAAGTCGCTGCGAAGGAGAGTGTGTGCCCTGCAAAGCCCTTTACTAAGAAAGTTTGTTGACGCCTGTTTTAGATCTCCTCCATTTTACTTTTGATTTTCCATAACCTTATTTTATTTGCCAATGGAAGAATAAGCATTTTCTTAAAGAAGACTTTTGAAATACATCTTTAGCTAATGAGGGGGCTTCTGTTTTAGTCTGTAATGATTTTGCTGTCATTGCAGACTGTCTCTGGAGAAGCCCTCTTTCTCATTGCAGGGCCTAAGAAAGGTGTTTGCTAGGTTTATATCACATTTCCACAAATACAGGTTCAATTAAAGCACCTTTCCTTTTAATTTCCCCCACGCTTTATTGTCATTCAGCCTTGGGTTGAGACGGTGAGATTGGTAAGAGGTGCCCCCTGGAGACCTCCAGCAAATGCTGTTCCACGAAGTAGTGGTTCCCCAATGTGTGTCTCATAGAAAACCAAACAATACAAATAATGCACCTATTGTGCCTTCCCTATGGCTAGTCTCAAGGGGTTGAGACTGTCATCATAAAACACAACAAAGCTGCTATAGAAATGGACAGGCAGAGGAGATAGTAGTCTGACGGCCTCAGAAACTCAAGGAAACTTCCTCTGAACTGACAGCTCAACGCTGCAGGATTTTTTTTTAGTTACTCACTGAAATGTGAAGATCCCTGGTGTCAACGGTAGTTGCAGAATATTTTTGCTATGATTATGTGTAAATCACTGACTAGATTATCAAGAGATTATACTTGTAATCCTTAAAATAGTAACTGAAAAACGGGATGATTTTTAAAACTCTGAGTCTGTTTGAAAACTGTTAACTGGCAACATGATGTTATTTCTTCTATTGACTTGCTTGATTTCTTCTAATGTCTAATATGGATTAAATACTCAAGTTAGGGAAACAAATCCAAGGTTAGACTTGTTGAAATTCATTGTGGTACAAGCTCCCCAGTTGCCTAGGTTATCCTATTTTAAGCAAATAATTTCTTGATTTTTACTTATTTAGGGACATTTCTTCACTTAATCATATCACATACCTCCTCTTCCCCCTCAAAGTTTGTTAAATTTAGTTTCTCAACACTTAAAGCAAAGGCGTATTTACATAACCTGTTTGATCCTTAGCATTCCTGTTTCTAGAACTGAGTAGATGTTATGTAGAAAGAAGCCAGACTACAAGAAAAATTATTTTTATAGGACTTACTGCAAAACTATGCAAGAGAAAAAAAATATCTTCCTTATTTACATTTATGCCTTCAACTCATTGATGTTTTGGTGTCCTCAGTACTTACATTATATGATCCAGAAAAAAAAAAAAACTAAGAACCAACTAACACAGTTTTTTTGTAAGTTAAGTAATATTAGGACTGAGAAATAGCTAAGTATTGATGATTAGAGCCAAAAGATGAGTGAGATATCTTCAGGAGAACCCTGTAGCATTGCAGAGATTTGGGATATATATATATATATGTATATGTGTGTATGTGTGTGTGTGTGTGTGTGTATATATATATATATATATATATAGTTGGTTTTTTTTTGCATTGGGTACAAATGAAGCAACATTATTTTGATTAGAAGAAATATCTAAGCTTGGTAAGACTGCTGGAGACTATTAGAATGTTAATTATAATGTTAATTTAAGAATGTTTTTGAAAGGAGTAAAAAAAGAGTATCTCTGTGCTGGGTTAATTCACTGGCCAGAGGAAATTTTCCCTTTACCTAAACACCAAGTCCTACAGCTGAATGTTTAGATCATGTCTGATCTCTGGCTTGTTGATCTCTTAGCCAGTCAATCATATGGAAAAAAAGCTGTCAGATAGCCGTGCCCTGGTTTGCTGCCTTCCAAAATGTATTCCTCAGTTGGCTGACATCACTGCCACCTAGTGAAAATCCCACACTTGAGTGGGACTCTCTGTCTGGGCTTTGAAAATCAAGGAAAGTGTGCTGGGACAGACACCCCAGAGTCAGAGGGTCTCTTAGGAACAGCCAGATAAGATGCTTATTTCAGAATACATTATTATGCGTTTATTCTACAACTCCAAGACAAGAGTTGCTACCCCCAGAATGCAATTAATCCCCCTGTCTGTATAGCCCAGGAAGTTCATGTAACTCATGCAGGCTACAGCTTCTAACAATAGGACCTGTTGCTATATTGAGCTCTTGCAACATTAAAATAACAATCTATTTAAAATCCTCAGCATAATTTTCCATAAATGTAATACATGCATTCTTTTTTATTGAGGAGTAATATCAGAAATTAAACCTTGTAAGTATTCAAAAGCAATTACAAAATGAGGAGATTATGGTGACAATATTGTAAATGGGAACTCACTTAAATGTCAGAGTACTTGCCATAAAAATGGCAATAATGATGCTAAACACAATACACTCAGTTTTCAAATATTAATTCCTTTATTTTTTTCTCTTATTAGACATGATGAAGTTCAAACAACCATCAGCAAACTGATTGTGGAAATAATAATATCATCACCATCATCTGCTCATGAAATACGAATGGCTCTGTTATTCTGTCTGACGGGTACTTACTAACTAGAATTAGATATAAATCCCTAGAGGTAAAATGACAGGGCATTACAAGGCTCAGAGCTCAGAGTGTAGTTGTAAATCTGCATGCTAATAAGGCTGACTTTTAAAGATACCGATCATAGCAAAAATGGCAGTAAACAGAGGATTTGTTTAAAGAGTGTTACTATTTGCTGTTTTCAGCTTTGGAATGTTTGCTGTTCCTGTTTGGAATTTACTTCTAGTCAGCTTGTTGATCCAGTTCAGTATCATTTGAGAACAAGCTATATGCCTTCCCCTGCTTTCCTTCCCCTATGAGCACTCATCAAACTCCAGCTGTATACAGGTATTGTGCTAAGCAGGAAGGGAGATATTAAGGGAGCATGTGGCATGGGCATGGTCCTGTAGCAAGCTACAGTCAAGTTGGAGGAAAGAAAGAGGTATACACACCAACTAGAAAACTCACAGTGGAAAAATCAGGGAAACTTGATTCTTCTATTGGACTTATCAAAGTACATTTCAGATGGGAAGAAAGCTATAAAAAAAAAGATGAATAAGTGAACTAAACACAGAGATTTCTCAGCCAGGTTAGCAAAAAGGAGAGTTACTGAGGAACTGACTCAGTGCCAGACCTTGAACAAGGTCTCTTGACTTGTGCATTACAAAGAACATACCTTTACAACAGCTGTAGGAGAAACACATGTGTCTCATTTGATGATGGAAATGAGGATGTTAAGAGCTCTATTCACTTTTTAGATCTCAGCCCAAATATTCCCTCTTACTTCAGGGAGATTCTTCTAGTGGCTTTGTGCCATCCTATGGCTTTGTGTGCAAGTCTTCAGTGTAACACTCAGCACGGAGCATAGCACCCAGGTGCTTGACTGCCTCTCCTAAAGGTAGGAAATACCTTTACACCTCCAGTCCTAAATGCACCATCTTCTCTGTAACATGTGCTGGAGATGTGTTTGCTGAGTAGATGAACAATGACAAATTGCAGAACTGGGATTAATATTCAGTTCTTGAGAAATTCCAGTGCTAATGTTCTTTCCACATTCCCTGTGCTCCCTATGCAGAGGAAAACTTTCTCAGAGAAGAAAAATATTTAAATTTCATTTTGCCATTCTGTTTTTTGTCATGAGGGGAGTTCATATTTTAGGAAAACAGCTGGGTACCTGAATGAGCCCACCAATGAGATAGTCCCTCAGGTGGTATGCAGAAAAGTCAAGAGTATTCTTAGATCACCTCCAGAGAAAAACACTGAATCTTCTCTGAGTAAAATACCACCCCCACTTTTGCCTGATACACCTGCATTTGAGGTCTAAGTTTTCTGCATAATTACTCTGGTCTCTGCTTCATTTTGGGATTTTCCAGGTGGCACAGTGGTAAAGAATCTGTCTGCAGTGCAGGAGATGCAAGTTTGATCCCTGGGTCAGGAAGATGCCCTGGAGAAAGAAATAGCAACCTACTCCAGTTATTCTTGCTTGGACACTCTTATGGACAGAGGAGCACGGTGGGCTATGGGGTCACAAAGAGTTGGGCATGACTGAGCATGCACCCAGAGATGCTGCTTCATTTTAATCTTATCCTAGTGCCTATATAATCAATATTAAATTTATGTTAGGAAACCCGGGCAGACAAAGAATTGCAGAATTGTATCAAATAATCTTCCTTTATCACATGATCATGCTTAGGAGTGTGCAAAGGGGTTGATGGCTGCTTGATAAATATTTGTGGTTGTTCACCAAGCTCAAAATGGTAATGTCTGTCAGAGAGTTTCAGAATGGCTTCAGAAGCTGGTAATTTCATTCTAGACATACATATTACCAAAGAAAACAGATCATTAGAAATCTTTATCTTGTATGGGAAAGAGCAGTTTTGTTCTTCTAAGAAACCAAATACTAAAAGCATTCCTAATAGTTGCAGAGGGTCCTGGGAGGAAAGAAGCCTGATGAAGCTGGGGGCTGCTTTTCTTTTGAATAGGTGCACATGTTACCTTTCTGTGTGGGAGACTCCTGGCAGTGATCAAGGGATCTTACCCTATAGGTATCTTATAAAGTGAAGTGTTAAAAGTAGAGTTTTGAGTTGTAACCAATTAACTTTGTCCATTTCGGTATTCTACTGAACATCAAATAGTAGAAAATTAAAAAATAAGTTTCTGTGTTAAATAAGTTAGATTGCTACATATATAAGAAAGAAATAGACAACTTATGTGCTTTCTAATAAGCCCTACAGTTAACTCCACAAGAGTTAACAAGTCTTATGTGTTACCTACTTAACAGCAAAGCCAAAGAAAAACAGATTTTTACTTCTTTTCTGTTGTTTTCTGTCTGCCTTTTTTTCCTTCCCTCCCTTGCTTCTTCGCTCCTTGTTTTTCTTGTTTCTTTATTTTGAACTGACTTGGAAGTTGGTAATTAAAGTAAGTGCGAAGGAGTGGCCTGTGCGCCTCTAACTGTGGGCTCCAGAGAGTTTTAATTATTCATTAGATTTGTTGATGGGGCCATCTGATTGGGTGATTTAGTAAAGTCACATCACTTCTTTGGGAACAGCAGAACTTCTTCTTTGTCAACTGTACAGAGAAGATACAGAATCTTCCCTTGTTCATAGTAAAGTAGGAAAACACTTCCCTGTCACCCACATCTCCTCCTTCCCCTCTGTTCAGTCTTTCCTTTTGTTCTGATTTGATTTGCTTTCATAAGCAACAGTGTTTTCATTTCACTCTTCTGGTCAAAAAGGAAAGTTGGGCATTTGTACCTACAGGTTTTACTAGAACTTTAAACCAACATGTTTCAAAAAAGTCTCCCCATCCTGATCTGTCTAACCCATCTGTACAATTTCTATTAACATTCTCATCTTTCATTACAAAGTCCATTCATCTAGCCTCCTGTCTTTTACAAACTCCTCAGGTCCAGGCACTGATGCCTCCACAATTCATTCACCACTGGTTCCTTTCTTTTTTCCCATCTCCCAGAGATGCAGGGCTCACTGTGTCATTACTGAGCTATTGCAATGGCATTTGTTGGGATTTCTGTCTAGCAGTGAATTTTCTATACTGTACAGTGCATATTGATATCAGATTTATATTTGTGAAGCTTAGCTCTGGTCATATCACTATGAAGCCCCCAAAACATACCACTGTCAACCTGGTGTCTCCAGAGTAGAGTTCAAACATTTTTTTTTAGCATTCATGGTTGTGCTGAAGATTTGGGATACATATAGTGGTAACAGGGGGCTTCCCTGGTGGGTCAGTGGTGAAGAATCCACCTGCAATGCAGGAGAAACAGGACATGCAAGTTCTCTCCTTGGGTTGAGAAGATCCCCTGGAGGAGGGCATGGCAGCCCACTCCAATATTCTTGCCTGGAGAATCCCGTGGACAGAGGAGCCTGGTGGGTTACAGTCCATAGGATCGCAAAGAGTTGGACGTGACTGAGCGACTGAGTGTGCTTGTGCGCGTGTGCACACACACACACACACACACATGTACACACACACACACCTACACACACACAGTGGTGACAAGTAGGTGAGTATAAAGCAGAGAGAAGTATAAATAATAATCCCTTACATATAGTGTAAGATATTAATGTTTAGAATTGTTTGTAAGATTAAATAAGATAATTTATAACACAGGGCATGGTGCTGCTCATCTAAATCAAGCAACTATGTGTTAATTACTGTTGCTGTTGCCTTTCTCTATTTAAGGATTGTTGGAGAAATGGTGAAGAGAGACTAGTTCTCCTTCTCTACTCTGGCTAGACTGCATGGAAATTTGTGATAGCCCTTGAAATATAATAATTTTTAAGACAATTACATCAGCACATTGAATTAAAATCTTGGTTAAGAATTTGTTTATTAATTCTTTTCATTTCTAATTTATTTCAGAAGCAATATAAAAACAAAAATTAAGCAAATCCTTCCTTCAAAAATCCATGTTAGAGCCTCATAAATGGGAACTGTATTCTGTAATTTAAACTAGGCATTTTAATACAGTTTTTAAAATTACATGGCTGTATTATTCAAATGAGAAAAGTAGTTGATGTGCATTCAGATTAGTTCCTTTAATAATGCTTTTTAAAACTCTGTGGCTATTACTGACTCAGTAGTACAATGATAATTTGCAATGCCCCATTGGCTTCAATAAAAGGGCAAAGAAAATGGTTCAAGTTATCTTAGAGAGGCTAATATGAGGCAGTACAAAAAGTAAGATTTTTTTTAACTCAAAAAATAAAAGGCACAAAGTGAAATATTTGTATTCTACCCACTTACATTCCCCAAGAGGCTCCAGCTTCCAGAATTCAAGTATAAACTGAATTTATAATAGGTGAGTTTAAGCTCCTGTTTATTCTTCAACTGAGTAGGTAAGGCTTGATTATGAAGGTTTTGAAGCTCCAGGAAAAGGCATGCAGCAAGAAGGCTCAAGCCCAAAGAGAAAATGGGAAAAATTAGGACTCATATCTCAGAAAGGGATGTTAGAGAGTTATTTTATCCAGAGGCTTTTTGACCCAGGATGGGACAGTCCTAGATGTTTAGATCTAGTTTCATGTTCATGGAAAATGACTCACCAGAAAGTAACATTTCTGATGATGAAGATTAGACTTCTAAAGAATTATGACTTGTCCTAAGGTTGCCACTGAAGATGGTGTCATGACTGATGTCATTTCTCCACTGCCCCACAGGACCCTCGGAGGGATATAGTTCTAGAGTAGTTAATTGCAAGAGCCTGTGAACTTTAGGAAAACCCCATGCTTGCTTTATGACGATGACATGGCAAATGGTAGTGGAGAACCTTTCTGCTCTCTCAAAACCCCATTCACCCTCACTGTTCTCTGTGCCCTGTGTTTACACGTCTCTAGTATCCCCTTCACCCCTTGAAGGTGTCTATCTTTTCTGTAATTTATTTTATTTTTGGTTGCACCGGGTCTTCATTGCTGTGTGTGGGCTTTCTCTAACTGTGGCGAGCGGGGGCTGTTCTTCACTGCAGTGCACGGACTTCTCATTGTGGTGGCTTCTCTTGTTGCCGAGCACAGGCTCTGCTTCCGTGGGCTTCGACAGTTGTAGCACAGGGACCTAGCAGTTGTAGCTCACAGGTTTACTTGCTCTGTGGCATGTGTAATCTTCCTGGGCCAGGGATTGAATTGAATTGTGTCGGCAGATGGATTGTATCCACTGTACCACCAGGGAAGTCTCGGATGTCTGTTTTGATATATCATCATTCCTTTTTTTATATCTTCTCAGAAGTAGAGATGACATATACTTCAGTACCTACTCAGAGGCCCAATCTGATACCACCATTATCCTGTTATCTAGAATTGTATCTGATAGAGCTTTACTTAAGTTTCTATAAATATCATCCATTTGATATGCATGGTCTACTAACGGTACCTGGATTTGTGCTGGGGACCGGGGATTTGTACCGGGACTGGCTGGGAAAAGGTCAAAGTCAACTTAGACTTTTAGCTCCACAGTGACTCCTGCATTCTGTTGTTTGTATATGTCAACAGAAAGGATAGGCTCTTAAAATCCTTGACACTTATATATGGGGATTATGTTCCATGATTTGGAAAAACTGAATGTAAGCAACAATATCTAGGCTGAGTGGGTCCCTGATGCCCAGCAGGATTTTAATGTTAGATCCAGGTCACAGTCGTGCTCAGTTGCTCAGTGGCGTCTGACTCTTTGCTACTCCACGGACTGGGTTACAGGCTTCTCTGTCCATGTAATTTTCCAGGCAAGAATACTGGAATGGGTTGCCATTTCCTCAAGTGGCTCCAATTACAGATAACCAAAATACATTCTAATGCATGTGTTAATACTCCTTTACTTAGAAACAATAGAAAATTAACTCCATATTTTGTTTGTTTCTTCAGCTTGTATTTTCTTTCTGTTTTGGTAGGATTTTAGGTTATAGAGACAAAGGATTCATCCTTCAAAATTTATATACAGAAGAACACATCAGAGTTAGAGAAATTAGGTAAGTCATTTTTGTCTCTAGCTGTAACTTTTGAGAGTACTTAGACAGTATATACCATGGTGGTTAGAACAATGAGTAAAGCTAGCTATCTGGATTGAATCCCAGAGCTACCTTGTATGATCTGGGGCAAGATCTTTGCTGAGTTTTAGATATCTTTTTTATTAAATGGAGATAATACTACTCACAGGGCCATTTTGAGATTTAAATAAGTTAATAGATATTAGGTGCTTAAAATATTCCCTGGAACAGACTGAAAGCTCAATAAATATAATTTCCATGTAAACTTTTACTTGTTATAAGAGTTCATAAAAGCCAAATTACAAAATTCACAGATACAATTGAATTAGAACACACTTGAAATACAGTCCTGTTAATCACAACACATTTAGATATATCCTACAAGAAGAAATTTCAGACACATTTGCTAAGTAAGCCTAGAGTGTTTTGAATGAGGGAAAACATAAAAAGTTGGAAGGTCACCATTACCCTAGAAAAAAAAGCTTTACATTTAAAAAAAAATATTTTTTTAATTGATAATTGCTTTACAGAATTTTGTTGTTTTCTATCAAACCTCAACATGAATCAACCATAGGAATGCATATATCCCTTTCCTTTGAACCTCCCTCCCATCTCCCTCTGCATCCCACCCCTCTAGGTTGATACAGAGCCCCTGTTTGAGTTTCCTGAGACATACAGCAAATTCACATTGGCTATCTATTTTACATATGGTAATGTAAGTTTCCATGTTACTCTATCCACACATCTCACCTTCTCTTCCCCTCCCCATGTTCATAAGTCTATTCTCTATGTTTTTTTCTCCATTGCTGCCCTGCAAATAAATTTTTCAGTACCATTTTTCTAGATTCCATATATATGCATTAGTACACAGTATTTTTATCTTTCTGACTTATTTCACTCTGTATAGTAGGCTCTAGGTTCATTAGAACTGACTCAAATGCATTCCTTTTCATGGCTGAGTAATATTCCATTGTGTATATGTACCACAGCTTCTTTATCCATTCATCTGTCGATGGACATCTAGGTGGCTTCCGTGTTCTAGCTATTGTAAACAGTGCTGCACTGAACAATGGGATACATGTGTCTTTTTCAATTTTGGTAAAGCCTCCATCAGCCTTCTCCTGGCCTTGGCCAAAGGGTGCGTGCCAGTGGCTTTGGTGACTCTAGATAACCTTGGGCCGATTGCACACCCCCCATGGCAGTGAGGACCTATTCGAATGTCTGCTTTATCAACTTGGGATGGTAATCACTGTGCCTATCTTGGTGACCATGGGTGATGGGTAATCAGGGTTCGATTCCAGAGAGGGAGCCTGAGAAATGGCTACCACATCCGAGGAAGGCAGCAGGTGTGCAAATTACCCACACCCAACAGGGGGAGGTAGTGATGAAAAATAACAATACAGGATTCTTTCGAGAGCCTGTAATTGGAACTGCTGCTGCTGCTGCTGCTATAGCGCTTCAGTCGTGTCCAACTCTGTGTGACCCCATAGACGGCAGCCCACCAGGCTCCACCATCCCTGGGATTCTCCAGGCAAGAACACTGGAGTAATTGGAACTAGTCCACTTTAAATTCTTTCACAAGGATCCATTGGAGAGTTACAAACAACAAGAACAAAAATAACTTTACATTTTAAGTGGATTAAAACATGCCAGATTTATACACTTGATTTTGCATTCCATGGTATTTATATTTCTGTCTCATAAAGGAAACTTATTGACTAGACAACCAAGCTTACCAGTAATTATCTTTTTCCCATTTCAATAGGAACCACCAGGGTGAGAATATTCTTAAAGTGGAAGATAATGAATCTTTTGGTCTTATTATGCCATTGCTTTTTCTTCTGCCTTTTTAAAAGATTTTAACAAAAGAATATACTAAAACTTGAAAAATGATATGGGGTTTTACTATAAGGAGGAGGTATGGTATATTGAAAATGGCTGTATATCTTACTTCTCCTTTTGAGATGTACATCTTGAATTTGATCTTTTCTTAATGGCTTGGATGACCGATAGATTGGAGTAGAAGTGATGTTCTAGAATGTCTGAAGCTAAGTCAAACTGCTTTTAGAATGTTTGTTTTTGGGGAAGCCAGCCTCTGTGTAAGACATCCCAGGGCCCTGAGATTGCCATGCTGCAGGGAGGATCAATCTAGCCACATAGACAAGCAACATGGAGAAAGATATACAGATAGTCCTAACTGTTCCAGCACCCCACTCTAGGCATCAGACTTGTGAATAAAGAAGCCATTGGAAACATTTCAGTGCCAGCAGACACAAAGTAGAAAAGAATCAATGAAGCTTCAACAGGCTGAACCAAGACCACAGTTGAGCAGTCCCAGCCAACTGCACCCATCCACGCCACCTTCACTGAGGCCCAGATATTATGCAGCAAATGTGAGCCATTCCACACTGCACCCTACTCAAATTCCTGACCTAAAAAATTATGAGCATAATAAAGTGCTTATAGTTTTACTCCAGTACTTTTTGGAATGGTGGTTATGCAGCAATAGATATCTGGAACAAGTGGGTAACAAGGTTATATGATTAAAATTCCATGACCTCAGCCCAAAGTTGTTTAAGACTGGTCTTTTCTTTTCCCCATGCTCCGTAATTCTCCACCCCACCCCCACCACACCAAAAAAAAAAAAACAACCCCTCAACAATTAGCAAAAATCTAATGGCTTGAAGCCATTTAAATATCTTTGTTTCTCCCTGATTGATCTTCTGCCAGTGACCACCATAGGCTATAGGACTTCCCTTTGCAAAACATCTATATCTTGTTTGAAATTAAAGACTAAAGTTTGCATCAAAATTATGCCTTGCTCTCACTATTTGAAGATCTACTTTCTCTCACCCAGTAAACCTGAAAATAAAGGCACTATTATTACGAACACAATGTGTAGGTTTTTAAATTTTAATGACAAATTTATAGCTCAACTACATGCCAGGGGAGGAAAGAAGGCAGGTCCAGGGCCCCATGTAGCTCACCAGAGAGAGCGAGCCTGCTAAGTATGTGTGAGTAATACTTGAGCACACATGCCTGGAGAAATAGGTCTGTTGTAACTTTGACAATGGCATCTTCTGTTTCCAATTAAATGCTGGTTCATTTAGGGGGTACCATTCCCAAAGGAACAATCATTTTTGAGTCTCTAAAAATCTCTGAATAGTGTATTTTAACTCTCATCACTTTCTGTAAAACATCACAGAATCTCGAGGTTAGAATTTATTTTACAAAGAAGGAACATTCTGTTTTGTTGTGTTTGCCTACAAGGAGAGAAACAGTAAACACACATGGTCTTAAAGTGTTCACATGCTGCTTAAAACTCTAGCTTACTAGTAGTGAAGAAATGTAGTCTCCTGTCACCATAAAGCTTTTCCGCAAATGTAGTCCTGTTTTTAAATGTTTCCTGAGAAGACCTCTCCCTTCTCTCCTTCCCCTCCTTTCCATCCTTTGATTGATAGCTAAGAATGGCCTGTATTGGATCCTCCAACTAATTCCTTTTTTTTTTATACAAACACTATCACTCTTGAGGGATGGCCCTTATATGTTAATTGGGACTTGCGTTAAATATTTGCTTTAACATTCTTTTGAGATTCTTGGGGGGTTGACAAGACTAGGAGTTTCCCAGTCAAGACTGTGATGTCTTGATGTCCTTTTTACCTTCTTCCCTAGATAACAGAGGAAAGAATGATCTGCTACTCTGAAAACTGTATAACGTGCTGGATTCACAAGCGCTTGTCATTGCTCATTCATTGTCCTATCCCTAGATGGTTCATGATTTCATTGTAGTCTGTCCACGCTGTCTATTTATCCATCCCGTAATCTATATAATTATTATTTCTTAAGCAGTTAGTAAACTAGACAGTCTGGTAAGTGTTGAGGACACTAAAATAAACTAAGGCATGGTCTTCTCAGGGAGCAAAGATGAGCGTCATCGAGTTCACTTGAAATAAATATTGAGTCCATTAATTTACTAACTTTGCCTGTAGGTATAAAAACTCTTTCACCCATAAAACACCCAACTTATTAGCAAGGTTATCTTTCTCAGCAGTTATTGTGTTTCCATAGTGATTTAAGTAAAATCTGTATTACCTTTGGCTTTTCAGATCACTGCATTGGCAGAAAGAGATAAGGCAGGGAAAAAGAGACTGTGGAATAATATATTATCAACTGTAACCTCAATGCAAAATGTGTTCAGATTTCATCTAAATGTGACCAACTGTTAAGGATATTATGCATTTCTTGAGATGAGTAAAATCTGACTCTACATATATTGGCATGTGCTGTTAAAATGCATTTTCCTGTTGCATTATGGAAAGATTTGCATAGCTTAATATAACCACAATGAGGGTATCAATTTAAGTATCCAGTGAACCCTTCAACCTGTGGAGATTTTCTTCTCACAAATGAAAAGCTAAAACTGGTACTCACCTTGCTCCCAGAATAGAACCGAGGGGGACTCCAGATGGAACTGAAAAGGCATACAAATGCAAAATGGATAAAAAGAAATCCTTTCAATTTTTTACAGACATAGCCTATAATCAACCCATGGATTTCATTGCTAGTGAAAGAAAATCACTGAAACAAATAACTTTGTAGGGCCTCAGAATTTATATGAATAAAAATGACTTTTTCCAGATCTTCTAGTAGGATCAAAAAGCACTATGAGGAAGATAACAACAAAGATATCCTCATGCTTCTGGGCATGATGTGATGCTCCAAAGGGACTGGGAGCAAGACTTCCTACCCCAGCTGTGGAGCTCACAAAGGTCTTTGGTTCCCATGTGTTGCCCCACATGGGGAGCCTGATGATTCTGTTGAGGGAAGGAGCCTGAAGCACAGATTCCACTCATGGCTTTCTCCTTTTGAAAGCTGGGCCTGTTCTCTTTATAGGAAACACACCTGTTTTCCTTAACTCTCAGAGCTCCATACCCATCTGTTCAGTAACAAAGTAAGAGGTACTAGACATAACATGAAAAAACTCCTTGGGTTAGGTTTTCTTTTGTTCTTCTTCACCTAGAGTTTAACTGGATGACTGCTGAGACATTCTGCGGCTGCCCCCTCTCATGTCACCCCCTTGTGCCGTGAATGTCACCCCTGCTTTCCTTGAGATGGCCATCTGCCCTCTTACATAGGTCAGACAGCCTGTGGTACTCGGGGGAAGAGGGCAGTTCATCTAAGAAGAAGTAGAGACAGTCACTGCCATCGCTGACAGACCGTGAGAGTCAAAGGATTTTTTTTTGTTTTGTTTTAGATAAAGTAATACAAGGATGTGTATTTGATCTCATGGCTGTTTCACTGAGTGATATATGTGTGTGCGCTCGGTCACTTAGTCTTGTCTGACCCTTTGTGACCCCTTGGACTGTAGCCTGCCAGACTCCTCTATCCATGGGGTTCTCCAGGCAAGAATACCAGAGTGGGTAGCCGTTTCATCTTCAGGATCAAACCTGGGTCTCTTGCATTGCAGGCAGATTCTTTACCAACCGAGCCACCAGGGAAACCCACTGTTGCTCAATAAATGCTTGTAAATTGAATGACTTTATGAACAAATGAAAGTCATCAATCATCAAGGGGCCAAAGGTAGGCTAAGATGTGTGTTTAGATGCTAATAATCTTTGTGCCACCCTGTGTCATTTGGGGCAACATACTAATTTTTTTAACCCCAAGAATATCACAGAATCTGTGATCTTTGCTCACTCACTAGCAAACTCTTAGCTTCATGTTTACATACTCCCTTGCCACAAGATGGAATTAAATCACTTCATGCCTGAGTCAACTTCCCCGCTTATATTCCTTCTTTCTAACTTTTTTTACTATCCATCTCTCCCTACACACAAGTGTGCATATCAAACCTTCTCACTCCTTCTTGTAGAATAGAAGGCTCATAACAGATACAATTAAGTTATTGGTCTACAAAGTATACGATACCTGTTTTTTGTACAACACCTTTGTTATTAGCAAGACACTATTTTATTTTGTAGTTCAATGGAATAATTTATATGTTCAACCCTATTTTGGGTTATTAAGCTATTTCTAATTCCTTGCTATTACAAACAGAATTACTCTGAATATCCCTGGTGCAGATTGCTAACTTGGGTCACACCTTGTGAAACTTAATAATCACCCTCCAGGATGATGAATACAATTTGTACACTTATCAGCAGTGCCTGAGAAGGCCAATATTTTGTCACCTGCACAACACTAGGTTTTTCGAATCTCTGAAAATTATAGGCCCAAATGGTATCTCATTGTTTATAAAAATTCATTTTTCTTTACTACTTGGTGAGGTCTAACGTTTCATACTTAGTAAAGTTTTGGATATCCTCGTTGCACAAACCTGATCCATGTCCTTTGATCATTTTTCTATGGTAGTATTTGCTTTTACATTTAAATAAACAAATAAGGGCTTTCTTAAGGTGTTACCAGGGGAAAGTGGGAGGTAAATTGGACATTTGGCACTGATATATACACACTACTATGTATAGAATAGATAACTAATAAAGGCCTACTGTAGAGCACAGGGAACACTCCTCAGTACTCTGTAATGGCCCATAGGGGAAAATAATCTTAAAAAGAGTGGATATGTGTGTATTTATAACTAACTCACTTTGCTATGCACCTGAAACTAAGACATTTTATTAATCAACTGCTGCTGCTGCTGCTGTGAAGTCGCTTCAGTCGTGTCCGACTCTGTGTGACCCCATAGACGGCAGCCCACCAGGCTCCTCTGTCCCTGGGATTCTCCAGGCAAGAACAATGGAGTGGGTTGCCATTTCCTTCTCCAATGCATGAAAGTGAAAAGTGAAAGTGAAGTCGCTCAGTCATGTCTGACTCAGCGACCCCATGGACTGCAGCCTACCAGGCTCCTCCATCCATGGGGTTTTCCAGGTAAGAGTACTGGAGTGGGTTGCCGTTGCCTTCTCCATTTTATATATATATATATATACACACACACACACATATATATATATACACACACACACACACACATATACATTTAAGGAATATTAAGTATTTACAAGTAGGAAATATTTTGTTGAAATCTTGCTTTGGTCTTTCTAATGACTAACAGTGAGATGGCTTTGTACCTGGGGCCTTGGAAGACCAGAGATCTGAACCCCTGGTTGGCAGTGAGAATGGCTCATCTGTCTTTTCTGAATTTCCTCTGATGCTCTCTAGAGTTGGAACCTCACATCCTCTTCTCTTTTCTGTCTTAAATGCTTCCTCAAAAATGTCTTTATAGGGTACATAGGACTAATTTTCTCAGCCTTGAATATCTTTAAAGGTCTTTGTTTTCTCCTTTTAACTTGGTTCACAATGTTTAGCTATGACTTCATTGTCATCTTACATCTAGTACTCCTTTTCAAAAGACCAATTACATTCTGAGAGGACCACATGACATGATGGCCAGCGTGGCAGGATACAGGCTTATCCTCTTGCCTCTCTCTGGGACACCGTTGAAGAGCTATCTTGTGGAATCAGCTGAGGCCTCTGTTGCAACTACATCCCACTTCAGCTTTTCTCACTCAGCCCTTCCAGGCATTTCATTTTTGTTTGCATCTGTGATAGCGTTCCCCAGTAAGCTTCCTGAGTGCACATCTGTTTAGGTAAACCTTAGGGCACCTAATCTAAGACAGAGTTTAGTTCAGTCACTCAGTCGTGTCCAACTCTTTGTGACCCCATGAATCGCAGGATCCCAGGCCTCCCTGCCCATCACCAACTCCCGGAGTTCACTCAGACTCACGTCCATCGAGTCAGTGATGCCATCCAGCCATCTCATCCTCTGTCATCCCCTTCTCCTCCTGCCCCCAATCCCTCCCAGCATCAGAGTCTTTTCCAATAAGTCAACTCTTCGCATGAGGTAGCCAAAGGACTGGAATTTCAGCTTTAGCATCATTCCTTCCAAAGAAATCCCAGGGTTGATCTCCTTCAGAATGGACTGGTTGGATCTCCTTGCAGTCCAAGGGACTCTCAAGAGTCTTCTCCAACACCACAGTTCAAAAGCATCAATTCTTCGGCACTTAGCCTTTTTCACAGTCCAACTCTCACATCCATACAGAGTGGACTGAGGAAAATAACAGACCTAATGGAATGTTGGAACTGAATCATTGGTGAATGGTTGGTAATGAGGGCACTGTCACTGGTGGTAGGTAGAGTGCAGGTAGGCTCTGGAATGCCTTTGGTTGCAGTGGTTACAGCTTTCACCAGTGGATAAATGGCATGGAAAACTAGGAAAGAGTTTCATTGGCCATACAATATTTTAGGTGCCTGAGAAGTGCAGGGTATGTAGTTATTATATGGGACATGGAATCCTACAACTCTTAAGGACTATAGGTTATCTTTTGGAGATAGGCCAAGAAATATGAAGAGTGATTTATCACCACCTTAATGTAAATAGTTAATGTCAGAAAGGTTCCTTCAGTGCATACAAAAGGTTGTTATTTCTTGCAACCAGAGGATAGAAAAAGCTGGTTGCCTAGGACTTCATTAAAAAGATAATAGAGCTTCTTAGAGGGCTGAATTCTCAATCTGGCAAGTTTGCTGTTCTCTGACCTTGATTGGGAAGGACTCTGGGCCTTGGGATTAGATATCTGAGTCACATCCTTTAATAATGTTGAAACCACATATCCCCCTGAATCTTCTGGATCTGCAGAAATGTCCCACACCTCACTGTTATAGCCCTGAACTTCTATACTTGCTTAAATAAAATGCAAAAACCTTGTCTAATAAGACAGAATGTATCCTCTTTCTCCTTTGTTGTTTTCAGTCAGTCACGTCTGACTCTGTGACCCCGTGGACTACAGCGTGCCAGGCTTCTCTTTCCATCACTTTTTCCCAGAGTTTGCTGAAACTCATGTCCATCAAGTCAGTGATACCATCCAACCATCTCACCTCCTCCTCCTGCCTTCAATTTTTCCCAGCATTGGGGTCTTTTCCAGTGAGTCAACTCTTTGCATCAGGTGCCCAAAGTATTGGAGCTTCAGTTTCAGCATGTCCTTCCAATGAATATTCAGGGTTGATTTCCTTTAGGATTGACTGGTTTGATCTCCTTGCTGTCCAAGAGACTCTTAAGAGTCTTCTCTAGTGCCACAGTTCAAAGACATCAATTCTTCAGCGCTCAGCCTTTTTTATTGCCCAGCTCTCACATCCATACATGACTACTGGAAAAACCATAGTTTTGACTATATGGACCTTTGTCAGCAAAGTAATGTCTCTGCTTTTTAATACACTGTCTAGGTTTGTCATAGCTTTTCTTCTGTGGAGAAATCATCTCTCCCCTTGGTATCTCCAATTTTCTTGAGGAGATCTCATAGTCTTTCCCATTTTGTTGTTTTCCTCTATTTATTTGCATTGTTAACCTAAGAATTTATGCTTTCAAATTATGGAAAGCATGGTTTATTCTGCATCAAGCTGATACAGAAATAGAATCAAGTGTTTGAGGTCACAAGATGAAACATGGTTTGCTAACTTATAACTAATTTTTCCAGACATTACCTATTTCTGGAGCCCATTGTGAGTAAAGTTCTGTCAGGTGCTACAGATTAATTTGATAAAGAAGATGTTTGAGAACCAGTCCTCAAAGAAAATGCAGCCTAATTTGGGAAAGATAGCATGCATATATATGATAAAGACAGAGTGTGTATCTGATCAAAATCATGATATAAAGGCCAATAAATAAATTTCACATGAGTGGTACAAATAACAGAGAAGCACAGTTGCAGCTGAGTTGTGATAAGGGTGACATTTTGTAGGCAATCCAGAGAAGACTTGTGCCTTCACAGTAAAAATGTCTCCCTGAAAACAATATTGGTCGTCAGCCTTTTTTAAACACCACTTGGGCATGTGAGTTATAACCATGTCAACTGAGATTTTCCTGGATATAAAAAAGAGAACTTATGTATGAGGCATATAGGGGCAATAATATGATGGCAAAAATAATCATTCCACGGACAAGTTGCAGGGTCCACATTTGGCCAGAAGCACAAATGTCAATGCAACTCCTATGTTGAGCAATTGAAACTCAGGGAAGGTAATCATAAAAATAACTTTATATTTATTTTCTTTTCTCCATTTAAATTCACCTCTGGAGCTTCTTTTTCCTCTCTTCCTGGCAGGCCCCATAACATTTCTCCTTACTCTCAAGTAATAAATAAGAATCAAATTCAATCACAAAACCCAGGCTCAGCTAAGTAAAAACCATGGTTAATACCATCAAAACCAAATAATATTCAGGCCCCCCAGTTTATAGACTCCTCTCCTCCCCCTGCAGTAGGTGGAAAATCTACCATAAGGAACAAGGGAAGTGACATTTTCTCTTACCCCATCAGAGGATTCGTGCTCCTTCTGCCAACTTATTCACTGAAATGGTTTCTGACCACTTGGCGTATGAGAAAGGAGGAGATAAAAGGTGTTACAAGGAACTTCCTTTATGGTCCAGTGGCTAAGACTCTGTTCTTCCAATGGAGGGCGCTTGGGTTTGATTGCTGGTCAGGGAACTAGATCCCACGTG
Organism: Bos taurus; assembly: GCF_002263795.3. Taxonomy (NCBI): domain Eukaryota; kingdom Metazoa; phylum Chordata; class Mammalia; order Artiodactyla; family Bovidae; genus Bos; species Bos taurus. Next base: position 40,319,743 of record NC_037338.1, on the reverse strand, counting down.
TTGCAACTTAGAATCTGTATCCTGCGACTTAAAAGACCTGCTGCAGCCAAATAAGTAAATATATATTTAAAAAAATAAAAATTATTTTAAAAATGCTAACAAAGCGTGCTACTGCACTGATAGCATTGAGAACTCATGTTGGTGCTTTCTGGATATTGTGGGTGATTAAAGCTAGTTGTCTCTCCGTAAGTCCACCCCAATCCCCAATTTCATGGCTCCTTTGGAGAATTCCCCTATTTCTGAGGATTCTTTCCTGGGAGTCCCTTTGGAAAGGTCAAATACATCTCCATTCTGGTTCTACGACTGACTCATTCCTCTGCTGTTAGGAATCAAATCTCTAGTTTCTCTTCAGGTAGTCTTCCTGGATGGACCTTAAGAAGAACCATGCAGACCTTCTCTCATAAAAGGCCTGTGTGGTCCAAAGGAATCGCTTGCACATCTGTGTGTGCACAGTTCTTAAGGACTAGTTGTTGAACACCTCCTTTGAACAATTTTCACTTAATAATTTTTTACCAGATTTTTAAAAAACTTTATTGATTTTTTAATCAGATTTTCTATCTGACCCTTTTTTTTTTAATTTTTGTAGAAGGATTATCTTTGAGTCACAGCTGAAATGTAACATCTTAACATGTCCTTTTATAAGTACGGAATTCTATGTTGGTTAAGAGAATAAGCAATATAACCTTGAGTCAGTTAACTCTTCTAAGCTCAAGTTTTCTAGTCTTTTTTTTTTTTTTTTAAGATCGAATGATTATGTTTAGCACTTAGCACATAGTAGGTGACCAATATGTGGGAGCTATTATTGCTTGGTATTTGTAGAATCACTGTGCTTGAGAACAAGAAAAATGTGTATCTATATACACTCTCTGAAGATGTGTCAGTCTTGTAATTATCAGTGTAACCTGAGATTTCTAGATAATAAGTTTATATCTAGTGACCTGAGTATTTGCTGAAATGTTTATTCTCTCCTGTACAAGCTTTAGATGTCTTCAAGGTTTTATTCACTCTCTTCGTGCACATTTTTTTCTCTTTCTTTTCAAACTGCTCACTTCCTTGAAGGGGAAAAGGAAGGGGGTTTATTAACATGCTCTGATGTATATGCCCTTTCCTAACATTGCTTTTTACAGGAAAAATGTTTTTGGCGATAGAAACAGAGTAGTGTGAATAGGGCAACAGTAAATCTGTCCTAAAGCCACTTTCCAACTGTAAATCATCATTATGGAGGACTGGCTTTCTGCTCATGGTGACACTTTACCCAGAGAAGTGACCGGAAGGACTGGAAGTGATTTCCACAGTATCAGCCTCTTTGGCATGATTCATTTCTGCCCTCATCCCAGCCTGAGCAAGTGGAAGCTGTTTCTGGTACGGAGGCTCAAGATGGCAGCCCCACCACAGGGAAAGCTCCAGACATTACTGCACCTCCATGTCATCAGTTTCCCGTAGATAAAAGAATTTTTGAAGCTGTTCTTTGGTTTTGTCGGTGCTACTTTAAATTGAATTTGTTTTACATTTCTCACTTGTAGGTGTGATAGCCCTAATCTAATAAAACAATTTGTTAATTTTGTAAATTACTAGGAATTCACAAATATACCTTAAGTAATTATATGCTTTAATTATCTTACATTTTTACAGTGAGATGAATTAATTTAAAATTAGTATACAATGCTGGTTGGATATTAATCCATTGTTATTTTGGCTTAAATCTTTGTTAACTTATGAAACACAGGTCTAGAAAATCACACTGAACAAATATGTAATTTAATGGCTTATTTCAAGTGAAAAACTTGTAAGTACCAATTAGGTCAAAAAAGAATGTTATCAGTCATTGTATATGCCTTATCCTAAGCTTACTACTTTCTTCACCCTGATCACTATCTTAATTTTTATAGCAGTCATGTCCTTGAATTTCTTTATTGTCTTATCATCCAAATGTAGGTCTCTAAGGCTAAATAGTCTTATCAAATTTTTTATTTGATAATTAAAAATTCTTTTATTAATCTATAATTTCACCTTCTATAGCTTTTTTCTTTATCATTTATTTACTGAAAATATAAGTATCAGCCCTACAGAGTTTCTAAGCTTCAATATTGAAGAGTGCATACTTTAGGTACTGTTTAATGTATTCCTCTGACTTCTGTGTTTCCTGAAGTTGTACAGCTAGCTGGGTCCAGATGACTTTTCAGAATCATGTACAATCCCCTTGACAACATTTTAGGTGTCTTTTTTTAGAAGGGCAAAATACCCCCTTGTTTCTCTTTCTTTGATGGTGTAAATAGCTGTTCATGTTCAATGCCTAGTTGTAAGAATTTAGGTAGCTGCCAAATCTGGTGATATTCTGATTCTGTCACTTTTTTCATTATTAGATAGAATATTCATAAACATGGATTTTTTTCTCTCATATACTATTTGGTTACCCAGTGCTTTCACTTCTGTAGGAAAAACAGCATCATTGCTTGATTTTTAAAATCAGTTTTTGAGAAAATTAATTGGATTCTTATCCTCCAAATATAACATATAACCATGCAGTTTTTACTTTAAAATACTTATTCTTTAGTAAGAATTCTTGTGTTTTAACATACTTGGGTGGGCTTCACCCAGTTGCAATTATTATCATGATTGAAGCTCAATTTTTCCCAACTTCGGCCAGTCGGAGCCCTTTCAGGTTGATAACTGAGGTCTTTTGTTATAATTTTAATAGATTTTGGTAACTCTTATGCTATAGAGTGTGACAGTATGCTCCATTTTTATCTTTATTTTCTGTCATGGACTTGTAACTGCCATTCTTGCAAGAAGCTCTGGGTTCTTTTAGTAGAAAATGGTATTTCAGGGCCAACATATGTATCTACTAGTGAATGTTATTGGTCTCAAGTTGTGTGGGTCATTTTTTCTAGGCATTTTTAGTAGGCAGAGTTAGATAGAATATGCATTTGTGGGTGCACATGTGTGTCTGTGTAACTCATGGGTTCATATGCATATTTCTAATTCAAATACAGCACAATAAGATTTTTAAATTTAATTTATTTTATATGACATATGTATTTCCATTTTGCTTCCCCATAAAGCCTGCTTCTCAAGGATGTTAAGTGATGACAGAATATTCCGTGTTGGGCACATGACAGCAGCATGATGAAGCACTCAGCTCCAAATGAAAGACACAGCCTGGCTGAGTGAACGTAACAATGCCTGTGTATGTGGTGTCTATAGGAGATCCACTCAGACCTAGGGACACACGCATACTGAAAGTGAGGGGATGGAAAAAGACATTCCATGCAAATGGAAATTGAAAGAAGCTGGAGTGGCAGTAACAGTACTCATGTACTACCACTACTTAACATGTAATTGATATTATTTTTTAAAAAATTCTTGACATGCTCTTACCACCGTGTCATCTTTTATAGTTATACTATTTGTAAAATTTCAGAGCCTAAAGTCATTACCAACCATCTTCTCCCTTTAATCTCCATTTTTAACTCCACCTTTAATGCTTACTACTAAACCTGTATCAAAGTTTCTCTGGTTATTGTAATTGTCTGAAGATTTTTCTTTATTTTTCTGAAAGGACTCATGGAAATGATATTTTGTCTTCCTGCATGTAATAACCACTTGTATCTATTCTTTGTGTTTGAGTGTCAGATTTGCTGGGTAAAAAATATTTGGCTTACATTCCTTTCCTTGAGTATCATAAGTGTTATTATTAACAAGTCTGATTTTATTTTATCTGATTTTATTTCTGTTATAAGAACACTAACTCTTCTTGCTTTGATGCATAAAATATTCTTTGTTAACAATTTAAGATCCACATTAAAATAAGCTCTTTCAATATCTAAGTTTCAGGTGGCATTTAAAAATGTTTCTTCAGGAAAGTCTTAAGATTTTAATAATTTTTTTCTCTTTTTTCTTAATTTTTTTAATTAAAAATTCTTCCTTTTACTAATATCTTTTACTCCACTTAAAGCATTAAATTCTATTTTTTTTTTACTAATGTATTGTTTTTAATTTAGCCTTCATTTCTGATTTTTTCTTTTATCTCTGATTCCTGAGTTTTGTCACCTGATTCTTAAGTTTTTCTAATTGTGATTTGTGATGTTCTTTCATATCATTGATCATTTTTTTAATGCTTGTTTTGAAAGAGTAGAGTGTGATTTGATCTGTTTTGTGGACAAGTCTTTCTAGAATGCTCAAAATGTTTGTAAGAATGTAATTTTGATCTTTTAAAAAATCTTATAATAATTTTAGATAGAATTTGATCTTTTTTTATAATAACTGAGTAGAACTTGACCTTTTCTTTTTATCTTGCTCAGTTTTATTAATTTTACTGGATTTTTAGAAGAGGTTGTGGTTCAAAATAGCTCCTAAAATATGTATTCTCTCTTGCTATTTCATTTAGTGTTCATAGTGTGATCACTCATTCACTAAGGTTTCTTGGTTTTGTTCTGCTTCCGCGCTCCCAAATTTTACTTGAAATTTCTGTCTTCTGCTTATATTGTCTAAATCTTGCTCAATTTTGATTCTGCTTTCAGAAGTTTCTCCTCAGAGTAGGTATCAGTTCACAGGGATTGGTCTGCTTTGCCTTCTTCATACGTTAATGAAAGTGTTAGTTGCTCAGAGAGTCAGTCAGTTAAGTTGCTCAGTTGTGTCCGATTCTTTGTGACCCCATGGATGGCAGCAAGCCAGGCCTCCCTGTCCATCACAAACACCCGGAGATTACTCAAACTCATGTCCATTGAGTCAGTGATGACATCCAACCATCTCATCCTCTGTCATCCCCTTCTCCTTCCGCCTTCAATTTTTCCCAGGATCAGGGTCTTTTTCAATGAGTCAGCTCTTTACATCATGTGGCCAAAGTATTGGAGTTTCAGCTTCAACATCAGTCCTTCCAATGAATATTCAGGACTGATTTCCTTTAGGATGGACTGGTTGGCTCTCCTTGCCATCCAGGGGACTCGCAAGAGTATTCTCCAACACCACAGTTCAAATGCATCAATTCTTTGGTGCTCAGCTTTCTTTATAGTTCAACTCTCACATCCATACATGACTACTGGAAAAACCACAGCCTTGACTAGACGGACCTTTGTTGGCAAGGTAATGTCTCTGCTTTTTAATATGTGTCTAGGTTGGTCATAACTTTCCTTCCAAGGAGCAAGCGTCTTTTAGTTTTGTGGCTGCAGTCACAATCTGCAGTGATTTTGGAGCCCCCCGAAGTAAAGTCTGTCACTGTTTCCATTGTTTGCCCATCTATTTGCCATGAAGTGATGGGACCAGATGCCATGATCTTAGTTTTCTGAATGTTGAACTTTAAGACAGCTTTTTCACTCTCTTCTTTCACTTTCATCAAGAGGCTCTTTAGTTCTTCACTTTCTGCCATAAAGGTGGTGTCATCTGCACATCTGAGGTTATTGATATTTCTCCTGGCAATCTTGATTCCAGCTTGTGCTTCCTCCAGCCCAGCATGTCTCATAATGTAGTCTGCATACAAGTTAAATAAGCAGGATGACAATATACAGCCTTGATGTACTCCTTTTCCTATTTGGAACCAGTCTGTTGTTCCATACCAGTTCTAACCATTGCTTCCTGACCTGCATACAGATTTCTCAAGAGGCAGGTCAGGTGTTCTGTTATTCCCATCTCTTTAATGATTTTCCACAGCTTGTGGTTATCCACATAGTCAAAGGTTTTGGCATAGTCAATAAAGCAGAAGTAGATGTTTTTTTGGAACTCTCCTGCTTTTTCGATAATCCAATGGTTATTGGCAATTTGGTCTCTGGTTCTTCAGCCTTTTCTAAATCCAGCTTGAACATCTGGAAGTTCACAGTTCACGTACTGTTGAAGCCTGGCTTGGAGAGTTTTGAGCATTACTCTGCTAGCATGTGAGATGAGTGCAATTGTGTGGTAGTTTGCTCATTCTTTGGCATTGCCTTTCCTTGGGATTGGAATGAAAACTGACCTTTTCCAGTCCTGTGGCCACTGCTGAGTTTTTCAAATTTGCTGGCATATTGAATGAAGCACTTTCACAGCATCATCTTTTAGGATTTGAAATAGCCCAACTGGAATTCCATCACCTCCATTATCTTTGTTCATAGTGATGCTTCCTAAGGCCTGCTTGACTTTGCCTTCTAGGATGTCTGGCTCTAGGTGAGTGATCATACCATTGTGGTTATCTGTGTCATTAATATCTTTTTTGTATAATTCTTCTGTCTCAGTTGTGTCCAACTCTTTGCAACCCCATGGACTGTAGCCCACCAGCATCCTCTGTCCATGGAATTCTCCAGGCAAGAATACTGGAGTGGGTAGCCATTCCCTTATCCAGGGGACCTACAGACCCAGGGATCAAACCCACGTCCCCTGTATTTCAGGAAGATCCTTTACAGTCTGAGGCACCAGGAAAACTCCTAAGTACTAATATGAGTGCCTTAAACTTGCCTGCTTTTGGATTGAGTAAACACCTTCAAGTTCAGCTACTGTTCTCAAGTTGATCCATCAAACATCCAGTGACTACCTGTCAGATATTATGGGTTTCTGTTGTTTTCTGGTTGACTAAATATCTTAGCTTCTGGCTGCTTTTTTCCTTCACTGGCAATGGTGGCTGGTGGTTTGTCCCCATCTGCTTGTTTTGAGGGATGGTAGGGCAAGTTCTGGAGAAGGCAATGGCACCCCACTCCAGTACTCTTGCCTGGGAAATCCCATGGACGGAGGAGCCTGGTAGGGTACAGTCCATGGGGCCGCTAAGAGTCGGACACGACTGAGCGACTTCCCTTTCACTTTTCACTTTCCTGCACTGGAGAAGGAAATGGCAACCCACTCCAGTGTTCTTGCCTGGAGAATCCCAGGGACAGAGCAGCCTGGTGGGCTGCCGTCTATGGGGTGGCACAGAGTTGAATGTGACTTAGCAGCAGCAGCAGCAGCAGGGCAAGTTCTTACCTAGTTCGTTATAAATGTTGTCCATAGGTTTTTGGTTTTGCTATCTAGTTCCTCTGCTCACTTTGATAATGGGTATTTGAAGAAATTCAAAAGCTTTGCCACTACTGCCACCACCTTCATGATTTTCTTTCGAAACATAAGATTTACTAGAAGTTTTTCCAATACATAGACATAAAACACATACAAACACACACAGTGGTGTACCTAATCGGTACATTTCAGTTGTTATTTTTAAAATAATATGTAATAAAAAATATAGAGCACAAAATGTATTTTTAGTTTTAATCTCAATAAAATTTCAAAATTGGCCCAGGTACCATTCTTCTCCTAAAGGTATCACAGTGAGAATTCACAGCTGGAGAGGTGTTTTTATTCAAGTTGAAAAATCTGAACAGAAAGGTACCATTTGTTGTTTAGTCGCTCAGTCATATCCGACTCTTTGCTGCCCCATGGACTGAAGGCTCCTCTGTTCATGGGACTCTCCAGGCAAGAACACTGGAGTGGGCTGCCATTTCCTCCTCCAGGAAGGTACCATCAGTTCAGTTCAGTTCAGTCACTCACTCAGTCGTGTCCGACTCTTGGCGACCCCATGAATCGCAGCACGCCAGGCCTCCCTGCCCATCACCAACTCCCGGATTTCACTCAGAGGAGCCTTTTATTGAATTTTCCTTTTTTATTTTTGTTTTTGCATTAGATATATACGGACAGTATATCTTCGGTGTCACTTTTTGAATAACACCATATATTTATAAAACTAGGTAAACAATGAGTTGCATGAGTACCTTAAACATTGATAGTTGAGAGGATAGATAATAAACATTGCCTTATATACCTTTTGCCTTTGAATTTTGAGACTAGTATATCTGTAAAGTAGAAGCAGCTCCCATTTGACATTCTGTAGTTTTTCAGAAAAGCCATCTTCAGCTCCTGTTGGTTACAGTAGGCCTGTAATGAATGCATGTCTGATACAATTGCTGTATTTTCAAAAAGTATAGCAGTTGTAAATGGGTTCTGATGATCCCATCTAGTGAATATTGTTTCATAGTTGTACCTGTAATAAAGAAAAAGGAATTAGATTTTGATACCCCTTTTATCCTAAAGTATTCCCAAGTGTGTAACATAATATCATAAATCAAAAAGTTTCTTTTGCAGTGCTCACATAATATTACCAAGTTTTATGTGATTTTTTTCCCCTCAGTCTGAGACTTCTTTTTTAAGACATGTTCCACTTACTACTACTGTATTACCTATGTGTTGTCACATTGTTACAAATTAAGCTAACATAAACATATGCTAACATACTTACTGAATTGTTTATCTTAGATAACAACAGTTGATAATCAGAATAGCCCCTGCCACATGCAAAAAAAAAGTGAGATCTCTACTTAAATAAGTTAGAGACATCAATAACATAAGAATAACCAAGTTTTCCTAAATATTTTATTTAAGTTGATATGGGCAAAAGTGAAGAACCAAAACATTAAAATCACCTATTGACACTGCCTGGAAGGTCCCATAGTCCCATCAAGGAAATTATAATCCGTTCCTACATCTTTTTCCAACAAAGTAATTTTGATACCTGGCCAACTTCAAAGGACAGTTTGAAAGTTGTTATCTTTCCTTCTTTCAAAGCTTGATTTCTGAGGTCCAAATGTGCCTCGAGGCTTCTTTCATTGCAAGTGGAACTCATATGTTGGGAGTTGACTGTTGGAAGGAAACCCCATTAGCTCTGGAGTCACAAAGTTCTCAGTTCTGTCCTGGTTCAAATACTCCTTTTCTGAAATTGAACAGGTTATCGTCCTTCCTGGTGGTAAAGAATCCACCTGCAATGCAGGAGACACAGGAGATGGGGGTTTGATCCTGGGGTCAGGAAGGTCCCCTGGAGGAGAATATAGCAACCCACTCTGGTATTCTTGCCAGGAAAATCCCATGGACAGAGGAACCTGGCGGGCTATGGTCTGTGGGGTCCCAAAGAATCAGACACAACTGAAGTGACTGAACATGCATGCAAGAGCATGCACCTTCCTTCCTGGTCCTGCTTCTTCATGTTAAAATAGGTATAAGGATTTCTTATGTAGAGTATATTATTTGGATTTAGTTTGGCACATTAGATATTGTAAACATTTGAAAATATACTCATTCCCTTATCATATGCAAAATAATGTATCTTCATGTAGGAAATATATGTGATTTGAAAGTCTTAAATGATTTTTATGCTTCTAGTGCTCCTGAAGAGCATTCATCAGGGAAAGTAAGACTTCTAAGTACTCATGACCAGGCAGCTAAAAAATCAGTCTCTTAGATACCAGTCACCAAAAGATAAAATTGAAATTAACTATAATTAATCATTGGCACATTAATTGTTTAAATTAATTAAAATTTTATTTACTACTTATAGACATTCCATTTATAAAACATCTGATTGTGAATTAAATATCACCCAAAGCTTATAAAAGAAAGCTGCTAGAGTCTTTTTCACAGACTAATATTTAAAACTAAAGTACTTAGCTTCTTATGTAAAGAATGAATTTATTGTTTTCCCTCAAAGGAAACGCTAGCATTAGAAAATGTAAATTTACAGAAAGTGAGATTTCTAAAAGGAAAGAGTGGCTGGATGGGACAGGCTGCATATTGACATTATGCTAATTAGAGACTTGAATCACTGACACCTGCCTTGCTTAGTGGGCCACAATGCACCATCAAGGTCTCTGTCCTTTTGTTGATTTAAAATGTTATCCTTGAAATATCAATGTTATAAATATTAATAAAATACTAAGAGCTTGGCAAGTGGATTCTAGGAAGACTAATGACTTCCAGTTAAATATCAAGTCATTATTCTAACAGACCTTTTACTAGGCAACAAAGATGGAGCAAAGCTACAAGCCCTTCATAAAGGTCTAACAACCGTTCTATTGAGACAAAAAGTCCATCAACTAGTTGTTTGACCTAAAGTAAATTGATTGTTTCTGGGTGAATCAATCAGTCTTTGGTTATCATCTCAATACCAAAAAATTGATCTGGCTGATTTTTTGACTTCTTAACTGGTTGTCCAGCTGGGACACAGGTACACACATGTATACTTGCACAATTATTTGTGTGAGGCAATAACTTAAGTCAGTTCATTCCCAGGTAGTCTGATGTATGTCCAAATAAAGGCATCTCAAAAACATAGCATTGAACAATGAAAAGTAAGATGCTTAAAGATATACAGGGTAAAATGTCATTTTACTGTCCATTTATTGAAACTAGCCTATATGTTGTTGAAAGTGACTGAAAGTGAAAGTCAAACTGTCATGTCCAACTCTTTGCGACCCCATGGACTCTACAGTCCATGGAATTCTCCAGGCCAGAACACTGGAGTGGGTAGCTGTTCGCTTTTCCAGCGCCTCTTCACAACCCAGGGATTGAACCCAGGTCTCCTGCACTGCAGGCGGATTCTTCACCAACTGAGTCATCAGAAAAGCCTCCTATATGTTCTTAATGGGTGCAAATTTATATCAATTAAAATATGGAAGGTGAGGAGAAAGGATGCATATTAAGTACAAGACTTGTGCCTGAGAAATGGTTGAAGAAATAAGGTGTCAACAAGAGTGAAAAAAAAGGGGCTATGTTGTGATTAATAATGACAGTATGCAGTAAAATATATAGTGTGACTGATCAGAGTAATCCTATATTACAATTTAAAAGCTAGGATATTTGTAATTTGTCTTTGTATTCATAGCTCAGTTGGTTAAGAATCTGCATGCAATGCAGGAGACCTGGGTTTAATTCCTGGGTAAGGAAGATCCCCTGGAGAAGGAAATGGCAACCTACTCCAGTAGTCTTGCCTGGGAAATCCTATGGACAGAGAAGCCTGGCAGGCTACAGTCCAAGGGAGTCTCAAGAGTCAGACACAACTTAGTGACGAAACCACCACTACCGTCTTTGTATTAGAATATGGACATTTTTCAAACTGACTTGAAGTTATTTAGCCTTTAGAATGACATATGGTGTCATCCTACTTCTTCTATGCCAGGTTGAATGTGAAAATGGTAGGCCTTCCTGAAGAAAGCATTGCTCTTCCAGTTTTTCCTCAAAAATCCTTTATGTGTGAACTGGCTGTCTGACCAAATTAAACTAAACACTCTGGCTAATCTGAGTGTCTATGCCAGTGAGGAATGTTTTCTTACTTCATTAAATCATGTGGGGTGAATACCTTCTATGACTAATGGGTTTAGGGCAAAATTCCATAGTTAGGACATTATCAATTTAAATAATTCATCATTAAAATAATAGATAATGGAAAACATATTTTACCTGGAAAACAAAGAACTCAGGGAACACTGTGCCCCTAATATTTTAGGAATATGTAAGATAAATGCATATAGCACTCTCAGTAGGAAAGACTATAAAGAGTTATTGTCAGAACTCCCAATGATGAATGCAGATACATTTAATATTAATCATATCCTCATTTGTTGCAAAATTAGGATATCTCAACAGTGCAACTTGATTGTCAACCTGACTTTGTCCATACTTATATTCTGAATGTGTTGAAATGATTAAACTCTGGGTGTAAATGTGTGTGTGTTTGTGTGTGTGTTGTATATTTTACTCTGTAGCTGTTTGTATGGAGTAGTAACTTTCAAGGGCCGTTTTTTCCCCCTTTAAGCCCAATGTTTTGAACACAGTACAAAAATGTAATAAAACTAGCCTATTCATGCAGATACATTATTTCACAGAGGTCTTCCTTTGAGATCAAACCAAGAAAGAGAAAATTCTCTATAGTCAACAGAATATATAGTGCAGGTCTCTGTTTCTTGTCAAGTACCTCTGATCTGCATTTGTGGATGGCCTAAAGCTCCCTTAACAGACTTTAAGAAGGAAAAAAAAAAAGGGAATAAAAAATTATAAATAATTGCCCAGTTCTATAGTAAATTTTAAACTTCTCTCTTGAAATGGTGAACCAATTCAAATAACAACATTGGGGAATGTCCTTGTTTAGAGATAATTAATGGCCTTGTGCTTTTCTCACTGTTTATTATGCACAATCAAATAGAAAAGGAAAATGTTAAAGCTCAAAGGCTAAAGCTGAAATGTATACAGCAGATTTATATGTGTTCAGTTTTTGTTTTGAAAAGGAGCTTATTTTAATTTCTATTATGCAGAAAAAAAGAAAAATAGATTTGTTACTGATGTGGAAGCTGCAAGCATTTTTAAGGCAAAGCTTTAAGCTATGTTAAATCTGTTGAGGTATCTTCTCCTTAATACACTCAAAAGACTGAGTTAGTTTTACATTTCAGACTTCAAGGTGGGTAGATAATTAAGGAATGTTTATCACTAATGACCCAATAACAACTCCAAAAACTCACAATATATAGTTGTGTTTAAGTATTCTAAAATGTTTTAATATAAACAAAATGCTAGAAAATAACGTACAGTATAGGGAAAAGATTAACGTTACTGTTATTTCAGTAGTTGATGATAGCAATTGACTACTGAAATAGTTTGTACAAAACTGCTTTTCTGAATGCAATTTCCGTAATATGGAACTGTATATTCTGAGAAATATGGGAAAATGTAGGGAATTGTTGCATAAACTGCTTTGACTAAAGTAGACATTGTGATGAAGTATAATCTCCTCAAGTAAACAGTTATTATGTTAAGAATAGAGAAGCAATCACACAATTTAAGTATTTTGCCTTGGGCAGCTCTACTTTCATTTCCCACCCTGCCTTTCCCTGGGATGATGCATTCCTGCCATTCAGGGCTTACAAAATGAGCAAGGGGCCAATACATATAGGAATAAAAATCTGTATAGAAAATTTTACTCTTTAGAGAGCAGCTAAATACGATGTAGGCCAAATTTCTTTACGTTGACCAAAGACTGTTAATGAACACTGCATCTGCATGAGACATCTTAATTGGCTGAAGATATTTCTGTGACATAAATCATACCAGGTTGAAATATCAGCCCATGAATCACTTTTTGAAACAAGCAAGGAGAGGAAATTATCATGGAACCCACTTGATAATTCCTAAATAACCCTCAGTATGCTGGGCAGCAGGTTAAACATACCTTCCCAAACACCTCTGCTGTGTTCTTCCCTCCAACCCTCACTTCTCACAGTCTTTCAGCTCTGCACTGAAAAGATCTCAAACTTGACTCACACAATGGTCATCAAGATTTGTCTACCAAAAAAAAAAAAAAAAAGTTTGCATGGTTAAACATATCTTCAGGTATCTTATGAATCGCAAATAATTTTTTCTTTCACCTTAGTAGTGACTGATTTTCCTTAAAATATTCTGGGAGTTCCTAGGACTTCTCATATATTCTTTTGATTATTGTTAGTGTAGTGAGATCTTAACTCTAGAGCATAATTTAATTTGGGTTGAAGTCTTACAGATTAGATAGATATTGATGGTTTGTGATACAGGAAGTTTCCTACAGACATCCTAGAATGTGAAGTCAAGTGGGCCTTAGAAAGCATCACTATAAACAAAGATAATGGAGGTGATAGAATTCCAGTTGAGCTATTTCACATCCTGAAAGATGATGCTGTGAAAGTGCTGCACTCAATATGCCAGCAAATTTGGAAAACTCAACAATGGCCACAGGGCTGGAAAAGGTCAGTTTTCATTCCAATCCCAAAGAAAGGCAATGCCAAAGAATGATCAAACTACCACACAATTGCACTCATCTCACACGCTAGTAAAGTAATGCTCAAAATTTTCTAAGCCAGGCTTCAGCAATACATGAACTGTGAACTTCCAGATGTTCAAGCTGGTTTTAGAGGAATCAGAGATCAGATTGCCAACATCCTCTGGATCATGGAAAAAGCAAGAGAGTTCCAGAAAAACATCTATTTCTGCTTTATTGACTATGCCAAAGCCTTTGACTGTGTGGATCACAATACACTGTGGAAAATTCTGAAAGAGATGGGCATACCAGACCACCTGACCTGCCTCTTGAGAAACCTATATGCAGGTGAGGAATCAACAGTTAGAACTGGACATGGAACAACAGACTGGTTCCAAATAGGAAAAGGAGTACGTCAAGGCTGTATATTGTCACCCTGCTTATTTAACTTCTATGCAGAATACAGCATGAGAAATGCTGGGCTGAAGAAGCACAAGCTTGAATCAAGATTGCCAGGAGAAATATCAATAACCTCAGATATGCAGATGACACCACCCTTATGGCAGAAAGTGAAGAGGAACTAAAAAGCCTCTTGATGAAAGTGAAAGAGGAGAAGGAAAAAGTTGGCTTAAAGCTCAACATTCAGAAAACGAAGATCATGGCATCTGGTCCCATCACTTCATGGCAAATAGATGGGGAAACAGTGGAAACAGTGGGTGACTTTATTTTTTGGGGCTCCAAAATCACTGCAGATGGTGACTGCAGCCATGAAATTAAAAGACGCTTACTCCTTGGAAGGAAAGTTATGACCAACCTAGATAGCATATTGAAAAGCAGAGACATTACTTTGCCAACAAATGTCCATCTAGTCAAGGCTATGGTTTTTCGAGTGGTCATGTATGGATGTGAGAGTTGGACTGTGAAGAAAGCTGAGTGCTGAAAAATTGATGCTTTTGAACTGTGGTGTTGGAGAAGACTCTTGAGTCCCTTGGACTGCAAGAGATCCAACCCATCTATCCTAAAGGAGATCAGTCCTGGGTGTTCATTGGAAGGACTGATTCTAATACATTTGAATCAGTTCTAATGAGGTGGATGAAACTGGAGCCTATTATATAGAGTGAAGTAAGCCAGAAAGAAAAACACCAATACAGTATACTAATGCATATATATGGAATTTAGAAAGATGGTAACAATAACCCTGTATACAAGACAGCAAAACAGACACTGAAGTATAGAACAGTCTTATGGACTCTGTGGGAGAGGGAGAGGGTGGGAAGATTTGGGAGAATGACATTGAAACATGTATAATATCATGTATGAAATGAGTCGCCAGTCCAGGTTTGATGCACGATACTGGATGCTTGGGGCTTGTGCACTGGGACAACCCAGAGGGATGGTATGGGGAGGGAGGAGGGAGGAGTTCAGAATGGGGAACACGTGTATACCTGTGGTGGATTCATTTCGATATATGGCAAAACCAATACAATATTGTAAAGTTTAAAAGTAAAAAAAAAAAAAAAAAAAGAAAATTAAAAAAAAATAAAGCTCAAGCTCCAATACTTTGTCCACCTCATTCAAAGAGTTGACTTATTGGAAAAGTCCCTGATGCTGGGAGGGATTGGGGGCCGGAGGAGAATGGGACAGAGGATGATATGGCTGGATGGCATCACAGACTCGATGTGAGTTTGGGTGAACTCTGGGAGATGGTGATGGACAGGGAGGCCTAGCGTGCTGCTATTCATGGGATCGCAGAGTCGGACATGACTGAGAGACTGAACTGAACTGAACTGACTGAAGTCTCCTACATACGAGCAGTTTCCATTCTAAGAGCACATTTGTTAAATCCAACAAAGTTAGCCTAGCTACTTGTCTAACACAATAGGGTATATAGTACTGTATGCTGCTGCTGCTGCTAAGTCACTTCAGTTGTGTCCGACTCTGTGCGACCCCATAGACGGCAGCCCACCAGGCTCCCCCATCCCTGGGATTCTCCAGGCAAGAACACTGGAGTGGGTTGCCATTTCCTTCTCCAATGCATGAAAGTGAAAAGTGAAAGTGAAGTCGCTCAGTCATATCTGACTCCCAGCGACCCCGTGGACTGCAGCCCACCAGGCTCCTCTGTCCATGGGATTTTCCAGGCAAGAGTACTGGAGTGGGTTGCCATTGCCTTCTCCGATATAGTACTGTATAGTAATAGGCTTATAACACTTTTCACACAAATAATACATAAAGAAACAGAAAAAAAATTTTAATCTTATAGTACAGTACCTTGAAAAGCATAGTAGTACAGTAGATCAACTGGCACACTGGTATCTAGTGAATAGGCAAGAAATAAAATAAAATACTCTATTACTGTACTCTATACAGTATTATACCATAAAGTACACAAAAGCACAACCACTTGTAGAAATGCACACATGTGGCAATATATGTCAGACTCACGAACTAATACATGATTGGACATGCGAGCACACATTTGCATCTTTGAAAGCTCTCAACTTGAAGGTTCGTATGTAGGGGACTTACAGTGTTCTTCTGGTTTAAGAGGAAAAGAAGAATATTAATGAGTTTATCTTTGCAACTTAGAAACTAGTCTGAAAGGCAGTTCCCAAAGAAGTTTTACAAAACATTTGAGGAATAGAAATATTTTGGAATGAATCTGTAGCCTTAAAATGTGTCTACTTGGAAAACCAAGATGAGTTGCTTGTCTTTAGAACCCCCTGCCTAGTGTTCAAATCTCCCTATTATAAAAAGTCCTTTAGCTAGCTGTATTGTTTATTGCCTGAACGGTATGTGGATTCTCTTCCTATTAAACTGTCATTCAAATACTCCAGATGATGTCCCTGGCTTTTGAGAAACAGCTGAAGCCTGTCACATCGACTGCTACTGGGAAGAAACGAATATACTCAGCAATTCAGTATTTTCATAATGTTACTAGTTTTTAGCGTAAAGTCAGACATCTTGAGTTCAAATTTCAATTCCATTATTTCTTAATTATGTGACTTTGGGGCAATTTACTTAAATATTCTTGACCTTATTTTCTTCATGTGTAGAGGGGGAATAATAATTATTCCTGCTTTGCAGGGCTGTGAGAAATGAGTAAATACATATAAAGTATTCAGTCTTGGTACATAAAATGCATTTAATAAATATCCAATAGTCTTGTTGATTTTATGGTGGTTTTTTATAAATGTTATGATTTAAAGCATTATTCTCCCTGCTTAAATTTTAATCTTAATAAGATAACATTTTTAACTAAAAATAAAAATTATACAGGTGAACTTCAGACTCAATAAATGATCGAGACATATTAGAAGCAGAATACCCATTTCTACCAACCTTTTATATTTTATATCCCTAAGGCTCACTTTTAGTGAAATTATTTGCTGTCATCTGCTTTGGTTACTGCTCATCAGAAAACCTCTCACATAACTGAGGGTCACTCTTCCAATTCAACATTAAGGAGTGCAGTTTTTAAAGTATATTTTTAAACCTATTTTTTTGCAGGTCTACAAATAAAACCTACCATATATGCATCTAAAAATGATTTTTTAAACATATTACCCTAATGCAAACATTTTTATTATATATATTTTGATTTCAATTAGAGGAATTCAAAAATATATCTAAATATTTTATTTGAAAGACAAATTATATCTTCATTGGATGGGATGAGTATTAAACATTTGTAGATTGTCACATAGATTTCATAATGCAATTGATAAATGTTGTTGTTCAGTCCCTCATTTGAATTCAACTTCTTGGGACCCAATGGACTGCAGCACACCAGGCTTCCCTGTCTCTTGGAGGCTTCACCAGGCTTCAGTCTCTCAGAGGCTGTTCAAACTCATGTCCATTGAGTCAGTGATCAGATCAGATCAGTCGCTCAGCTGTGTCTGACTCTTTGTGACCCCATGAATTGCAGTCGCTCCTTTCTCCTCCTGCCCTCAATCCTTTGCCTTCTGCCCTTCAGGGTTGTTTCCAATGAGTTGGCTTGGCTCTTTCAATCAGGTGGTCAAAGTTGTGGAGCTTCATATTCAGCATCAGTCCTTCCAATGAATATTCAGGGTTGATTTCCTTTAGGGTTGACTGTTTTGATCTCCTTGCAGTCCAAGGGACTCTCAAGAGTCTTCTCTAGCACCATAGTTAAAAAGCATCAATTCTTCAGCGCTCAACCTTCTTTATGGTCCAACTCTCATATCCATACATGACTACTAGAAAAACTATAGCTTTGACTGTAAGGACCTTTGTTGCCAAAGTGATGTCTCTGCTTTCTAATATGCTATTTGGCATATTAATTGATAAATGAAAAAATGGCAAATGAAAGTCTAATCTTGCAAGTTATAAAGTAAATTTTGTAATCATTTAGACTTCTAGGCATGCTATTACCTAAGTTTTTGGTGTATTTTGACTTTTCAAATGAAAATATGACCTAAATATTTCCTGAAGGAATGTTCAGGGATTGCATACTTTAAAAGGTATATTCTTTGAATTAGAAATTGTTGTGATTTTATTTTATTTTTTTGGATCATCATGACTAATTTAAAGCATGGGAAGAGAGGTTTAAAATTTAAAATAATGTAAATATTGGGGAAATTTTTGAAAATAGCAAAAAATAGATTTTCTAGATAATCACTTGACTTGGTATTATCTGTGAATGATTACAAACACAGAATACAGAAATGGTATTATTTTAGCTTGGGTTTCCCAGAAAGGAGGGACTGAAACAGATGGCTTGTATATTTAGTCCTAGGGAACAGGATGACGGGCAAGGCAATGAGACAAGGAGAAGGAAAGACAAGGTGATGATGCCTTATCAGTTGGCCACTCCTAAGCACATGGATTGCTTAATCCAGCAACAAAGTCCTAGCAGAAGCCATGCATACTGTGTCTCAAGACAATTCATTAGGGGAAAAAAGGGAGAATTGTCAACTGGCTTCCTTCCCTTCCTGATGAAAGGTTCACCCCACAAGTGAAATACTTTGACTGTCCAGTTCCCAGGACAGAGAATGGAGGGTTTATGGAAAGGGTCCTATGACCTGGGCTAAAGCACTGTCAGAATGTGCATGCATGAAGTGGCTGGGCCAAGAGATAGGTGAAGCCTTTTATTTCTGAACAATCATGATTTCAAAGGAAAAAGCATCAACTATATTTTTGTAAGCCAAGGATAACGACTTGATAACTTTTTAATGTATTTTCTCTGCATCACTTTTTCTGTGCCCAGTTTGAATTAATTTTATGGAAATATATTCTCTTCTAGACATTATTGTGTTTGACTTTAAGTAATAGAAGCTCAGTGAAGAAGTAGACTTACCACACATACCATGAAATTTGAGGACAGGCATATGAGGACTGTATATTGTCACCCTGCTTATTTAACTTATATGTGGAGTACATCATGCAAAATGCTGGGCTGGAAGAAGCACAAGCTGGAATCAAGATTGCCAGGAGAAATATCAATAACCTCAGATATACAAATGACACCACCCTTAGGGCAGAAAGTGAAGAGGAACTAAAAAGCCTCTTGATGAAAGTGAAAGAGGAGAGGGAAAAAGTTGGTTTAAAGCTCAACATTCAGAAAACTAAGATCATAGCATCTGGTCCCATCACTTCATGGGAAATAGATGGGGAAAAAGTGTCAGACTTTATTTTTTGGGGCTCCAAAATCACTGCAGATGGTGATTGCAGCCATGAAATTAAAAGATGCTTACTCCTTGGAGGGAAGGTTATGACCAACCTAGACAGCATATTAAAAAGCAGAGATATTACTTTGCCAACAAAGGTCCGTCTTGTCAAGGCTATGGTTTTTCCAGTGGTCATGTATGGATGTGAGAGTTGGACTGTGAAGAAAGCTGACCACTGAAGAATTGATGCTTTTGAACTGTGGTGTTGGAGAAGACTCTTGAGAGTCCCTTGGACTGCAAGGAGATCCAACCAGTCCATTCTAAAGGAAATCAGTCCTGGATGTTCATTGGAAGGACTGATGCTAAAGCTGAAGCTCCAATACTTTGGCCACCTGATGCGAAGAGTTGACTCATTGGAAAAGACCCTGATTCTGGGAGGGATTGTGGGCAGGAGGAGAAGGGGACAGCAGAGGATGAGATGCCTGGATGGCATCACTGACTCGATGGACATGAGTTTGGGTGAACTCTGGGAGTTGGTGATGGACAGGGAGGCCTGGCGTGCCGCAATTCATGGGATCGCAAAGAGTTGGACACAACTGAGTAACTGAACTGAACTGAACTGAATACCATTCATATTTTCAATAAGTCTCAACCAGGAAATTTATTTAATATGAGAAACAGTATTGAATTTTGAAAAGTTTATATCATACTTGATAGTAAAATATTAAATCCTTTCTTCCAAACTTTGGGCATAGAGTAAGTTTGGGCACAGAGCAATTATAATCACAATTATAATTGATATTTAACTGTACGATGAATCTTAGTGCAATAAGACAAAAAAGAAATAAAAGTTATAAAGACAAGGCTGTAATTTTAGCTAACATGATTGTGTGCATGTAAAGTCAAAAGAATATGCAAATTATTGCAGTTAATTTAATAAGTTTGCCAGAATCAAAGTCAATATAAAAAATCTATGATCATTTTTATAGACTAACCAAGTGTCAGAAAATTAATTTTTAAAAAATATGTTTTGCATAGCATAAAAGTATTTTTGTTTTTGTTCAGTTGCTAAGTTGTGTCTAATTCTTTGCAACCCCATGAACTGCAATATGCAAGGCTCCTCTGTCTTCCAGTGTCTCCAGGAGTTTGCTTAAATCCATGTCCATTGAGTCAGTATTAAACTTTTACAAGTATTAAGCCTTTACAAATAAATCTAATGTAAGATATTCAAGTTCTTTATCTTGAAAATCTCAAAACACTGCTGAGAGAAATTAAAGACTTAGTAAGTAGCTATACTATATCCTAGAATTAGAAGACTCAATATTGTAATTCTCTTATTTGAATTCTCTTTGCTTTCTCTTATTCTCTTCCCTTTACTTCTTGTTCTTTTTCCATTTCTTCCTTATTTGTGTAAGGTGAACAACATTTCATCACAACCTCATGAAAACTGTTTCATGTAGCATTTTCCTTTGTGAAAATATATTTGTGAATCTTTGATCTCACCAGTAAATTTTTAGCATATAGATGCAGTGTTAAAAATGATAATGTGTCTTCCAGGCCAGCATAAAAATATCCTATTTAACTCCATAATATAATTTATACATTTTATTTTACAATAAAATTTGGAGAAAGAAATGTATTCTAATGCTGTTAATAAAACAAAAGATCAAAATATAATAAGGGTTTTTATTACAAATTTTGAACTAGAGGAAATTAGATTTAAAGAAATGAAGATGAGATAAAGTTGCAGAGTAATAAACTCGGATTACAAGGCACCTTGTATTTAATTCTCACAATTCTCAGCCTTACCTGTAAGGTAAAGTAAGGTAAGGTAATGGTTAGTCCCATTTTGCAGGTAAGTACTCTGAAACTCATCAGACTTAATTTATCTAGAGTCAGTGAGCCAAAAAAAATAAATAAATACATGAATATGAATCTTCACTTGAGTGTGACCCGCCTACCACCCACATTGTTTCCTCTGTGCCATGCTGTGAGGAGTCATGGGGAATTTCAGTTCACTTTTAAAGGCTTCATGCCAGTGTCTTCCTGGATTTCCTGAAGGGAAGTAACTCTGAGACAACTTTTTCCCAAACCCATTTCTTTACAATTAAGAAAACTAAGGGGAAGAAATTTGAGGGAGTCATTACATGTGGGCAGAGCCAATCCCAAATTATGTTCCTTTAGTTTCTGGTGGCTGCCTTCCTGTTTCTATTTCTGGTGACAAAATCCCAATCCTTGTTATCTCTTGCCTGCACTACTGCAGAAGCCTCCTCTCTGGTGTCTTTCAGTTCAGTTCAGTTCAGTCACTCAGTCATGTCCGACTCTTTGCGACCCCATGGACTGCAGCCCCCCAGGCTTCCTTGTCCTTCACCATCTCACAAAGCTTGCTCGGACTCATGTTCATTGACTCAGTGATGCCATCCAACCATCTCATCCTCTGTTTTCCCCATTCCCTTCCTGCCTTCAATCTTTCCCAGCATCAAGATATTTTCTAATGAGTTGGCTCATCACATCAGGTGGCCAAAATATTGGAGCTTCAGCTTCAGCATCAGTCATTCCAATGAATATTCAGGATTGTTTTCCTTTAGGATTGACCAGTTTGATCGCCTTGCTGTCCAAGGGACTCTCAAGGGTCTTCTCCAACACCAGTTCAAAAGCACCAGTTCTTTGGCATTCAGCTTCCTTTATATTCCAACTCTCACATCCATACGTGACCACTGGAAAAACCATAGCTTTGACTAGACGGCCTGCAGTTAATAATCCTATATACTGCTGCTTGAATAGACTTATTAAATACAAATACTTGTTATACCAAAATGAGATAGTATTAAGTTGTGAGGATTAAAAGAGATATAAAACATTTAAAGTTCTTAATACAGGGCTAAGCACTTAGCATCCAGTAAACACTTGCTATTATTGTGTTCCTATGCAGAGACCATAAATGACTTTCCATTGTTCATAAAGGGAAGATACAATGGAGCTTCCTGGAAGCAGATGGTGGGAAGAGGTTTCATGTGTGAGTGATCACCTGTGGAGATGCTGCCTGGAGAAATTGGCAGTGAGGTGCAGGAATCTAGACAGGGAAGGGGAAGATCTATGAATGCTTCAGATGACATCTGAGCACTCACTGGATCTCATAGGAGCTCTGAAGTATACATTACACCTCAAGGTCTATTCCACATTGAGGCTGCGGAGGTGGGCTGGCTTTATGTTTCTGGTCAGTCATTGGCAGTGAGTCACCCTGGGAGAGACAAAAATTCCCAGCGTTTCTGACTTTTGGCCTGTATAGTCAAAGTGTTGAACATAACCTACATGGCATCTTCAGGAAAAAATTTCAGGTGCAAGCCAATAGAAGCAAAGCATACAGGCCAGGGGATCAGTGTCCAGGACTGCAAGGAAGGTAGGCAGAGTGCCAGCAATGTCCAGCACCTTTTTCTGTTGACACTTGCAATCTTCCTTCCTATGAAGGCCTATTTCCTACTGCTGCCCTTTACTTTTCCTGTGTTCCAGTCAAGTCACATGATTCATTCATTCAGTTAGCCAACATTTGTCAGTGGCTCAGTGGTAAAGAATCCACTGCCAATGCAGGAGATGTGTGTTCGATCCTTGGGTCAGGAAGATCCCTTGAAGGAGGAAATGACAACCCACTCTAGTATTCTTACTGGAAAATCCCATGGACAGAGGAGCCTGGGGCTACAGTCCATGGGGCTGCAAAGAGTCAGACACAAGTTAGCAACTGAGCAAACACAACAGCATGTTTCAGGTGTTGGGAAAGTAAGAGTAAACAATTTGTCTCTCTTATTGAGCCAATATTCCCTTGGGGATATAAGTAATATGCAACAGGCAATTACTGTTGCTTGTTATATATAGTTTGGAGAAGGCAATGGCACCCCACTCCAGTACTCTTGCCTGGAAAATCCCGTGGACGGAGGAGCCTGGTGGGCTGCAATCCATGGGGTCGCTAGGAGTCGGACACGACTGAGCGACTTCACTTTCACTTTTCACTTTCATGCACTGGAGAAGGAAATGGCAACCCACTCCAGTGTTCTTGCCTGGAGAATCCCAGGGACAGGGGAGCCTGGTGGGCTGCTGTCTCTGGGGTCGCACAGAGTCCGACACGACTGAAGTGACTTAGCAGCAGCAGCAGCAGTTACATATAGTTACATACTGTTACAGATAGAATCATCTATATGATATCAAGTGAGGATATTGTTGAAGAAAAGTAAAGCTGGGTAAGAGGACATGGTGTCTGGGATGTTTTTGTTTTTTGTTTTAGATGGAGTGATCAGGAAAGTCCTCTCTGAGGAGATGATATACTGACAAAGAGTGGTGAGGTGCTGAAGTAAAATCAGTTAATATTTAGCAGAAAAGAATCCCCAGGGAGAAGAACTGTATACAAGCTCTGAGGTAGAAGATGCCCTGCTTCTTTTGTGGGACCACACAGAGGCCTGAGGACTGGTCTCTGGTGGGCAGTAGAGAGTGGCAGGAGGTTTTGTGAGAGCCAGAGACCATGAGGTTTAGGTCTTAGAAATTAAAGTTGTGGTGCAGACTTTGGATTTCCTTCTAACTGTGGTGAGAAGTCACCGAAAACCTTATGTTTCCAAGTCTATCAGGTATTTATTGCTGTTCCAAAAGGTTTCAGAATCCTTAGTGACTTAAAATAACTACCGCTAATTTGCTCGCAGCTGTGTGTGTTGGCCGTGTGGGAAGGGTGCGGCCGGGATGTCTTGACTCTGCTCCAGGGAGGTGGCTGAGCTCAGTGAGTGCTTAGGTGGTCAGTGGGCAGTGAGCAGGGGACTGCTTGGTTTTGGAAGGCCTCCCTCATAGGTCTGACGGTTGGTGAAGGCCAAGAACTAAAGGCGGGGTTTTGGTTCTCCTCCACTGGCCCTTTCGTGTGTATCCATCCCTTCATGTAGGCTTCATCACAAGACACGTGGAGTGGAATTGGGCAGAAAGATCTGGAAGTCCATCATGGATAGGTTAAGTTGAAAATATTCCTTAGCTATACTGAAGTATCATGTAGCCATTTGTTATGTGAGTGTGGGTTTTAAGTAAGGGTCAAGATACTTAGCATCTCTTTGAAGCCAGTCAATTGGGTGAGAACCTATAATGAATGAGTATAGATTAAGAATAGAACAGATTCATGCCTTTGTTGTTCTTAGACTGGAACAAGAAGTGGATTCAGCAACGGAGACTGGGAAGAGGTAGGTATTTAGTACCTTATTAAGCATAACATAACTTAGGAGAGTAGATGGCGCTGGTCATGAAGTAAAGAGTGTGTTTTATCCAGTCTGTGTACATTGGTAATTTAAAATGAAGAAAACAAAAATTGTCTAATTAAATCACATATTAGTTCAATGATTCTTCTTTCTCACTTTCCTATTATTATAGCGTCTATTCTTCAAAAACTTCTCCCAGTTCAAGTTCTGAAAAAAATTGAAGGGAAAAAAAAAAAGACTGATGGTGACTGAAATGTCAGTTTCTTTACTAATAAAATACAAGATGGAGGAGAGGATATAGGTTAGTATTAGGTAGATTTACCACCTTGTTGGAGGCAGTCCTAGACAGCCATGTCCTAGCCTTACTAGAAGTTTCTCTACAGCATATTTTATTATCTCAAATTCTGTTTTATTTTTTTTATTTATATTCTTGTAGTTTTTCAGTTGCTTAGTCGTGTGTGACTCTTTAAGACCTCATGGACTGCAGCATGCTAGGCTTCCCTGTTCTTCATCATCTCACAAAGCTTGGTCAAACTCATGTCCACTGAGTCAGTGATGCCATCCAACCATCTTGTCTTCTATTGTCCCCTTCTCTTCCTGACTTCAATCTTTCCCAGCATCAGGGTCTTTTCTAATGAGTCAGCTCTTCTCATCAGGTGGCCAAAGTATTGGAGCTTCAGCATCAATTCTTTAAATGAATATTCAGGATTGATTTCCTTTAGGATTGACTGGTTTAATCTCCTTTCAGTCCAAGGGACTCTCAAGAGTCTTCTCCAACACCACAGTTCAAAAGCATCAATTCTTCAACACTCAGCCTTCTTTGCCATCCAGTTCTCACACCCATACATGACTACTGGAAAAACCATAACTTTGACTAAACAGACCTTTGTTGGCAAAGTATTGTCCCTGCTTGTTAATGTGCTGTCTAGGTTTGTCATAGCTTTTCTTCCAAGGAACAAGTGTCTTTTAATTTTGTGGCTGCAGTCACCATCTGCAGTGATTTTGGAGTCCAAGAAAATAGTCTGCCACTGTTTCCATTGTTTCCTCATCTATTTGCCATGAAGTGATGGGACCAGATGCCATGATCTTAGTTTTTTGAATGTTGCGTTTTAGCTCAGCTTTTTCACTCTCCTTTTTCACTTTCATGAATAGACTGTTTAGTTCCTCTTTGCTTGCTGCCATAAGGGTGATGTCTTCTGAATATCTGAGTTTATTGATATTTCTTCTGGCAATGGTGAAACCAGCCTGTGCTTCATCCAGCCTGATGTACTCTGTGTATATGTTAAATAGGCATGGTGAAAATATATAGTCTTGATGTACTCCTTTCCCAATTTGGAACCAGTCTGTTGTTCTATGTCTGATTCTAACTGTTGCTGCTTGACCTACAGGCAGATTTCTCAGGAGGCAGGTAAGGTGGTCTGGTATTTCCATCTCATGAAGACGTTTCCAGTTTGTTGTGATCCACACAGTCAAAGGCTTTAGTGTAGTCAATGAAGCATAAGTAGATGTGTTTCTGCAATTCTGTTACTTTTTCTATGATCCAGTGGATGTTGGCAATTTGATCTCTGGTTTCTCTGCCTTTTCTAAATCCAGCACGAACATCTGGAAGTTCTCAATTCATGTACTGGTGAAGCCCAGCTTTGAGAATTTTGAGCCTAACATTGCTAGCATGTGAAATGAGGGCAATTGTGTGGTAGTTTGAACATTTTTTGGCATTACCTTTTTTTGAATTGGCATGAAAACTGATCGTTTCCAGGCCTGTGGCCATTGCTGAGTTTTCCAAATTTGCTGGCATACTGAGTGCAGTACTTTAACAGCATCATATGTTAGAATTTGAAATAGCTAAACTGGGATTTCATCACCTCCACTAACTTTGTTTGCAATGATGTTCCTAAAGCCCATTTGATTTCACACTCCAGAATGTATGGCTCTAGGTGAGTGATCACACAATCATACTTCTGGGTCATTAATATCTTCTTTGTATAGTTCTTCTGTGTATTCTTGCACCTCTTCTTAATATCTTCTGCTTCTATTTTTTTATGTAAAATACAGAAACTGTTGTCATCTTTGTGGAGGTCCAATAAATAGCAGACTATTTCCTTGCCAAGATTCAGAAAAATTTTAAAAAGTAAAACAAAAGGATGGCCAACAGCAATCAGAATGTCAGTTTTATTTTTTGGTAAATGCTAAGTTGAAGGACTTAGCAGAGTTTAAGGGCCAAATGAACTTGCATGAGAAGCTCCAAAATTAGGTAGACTTATGGATAGACGGACATCTCTGAAAGAGATGGGAATACCAGACCACCTGACCTGTCTCTTGAGAAATCTGTATGCAGGTCAGGAAGCAACAGTTAGAACTGGACATGGAACAACAGACTGGTTCCAAGTAGGAAAAGGAGTACGTCAAGGCTGATATTGTCACCCTGCTTATTTAACTTATATGCAGAGTACATCATGAGAAACGCTGGGCTGGAAGAAGCACAAGCTGGAATCAAGATTGCCAGGAGAAATATCAATAACCTCAGATATGCAGATGACACCACCCTTATGGCAGAAAGTGAAGAAGAACTAAAGAGCCTCTTGAAAAGTGAAAGAGAAGAGTTAAATAGTTGGCTTAAAGCTCAACATTCAGAAAACGAAGATCATGGCATCTGGTCCTATCACTTCATGGGAAATAGATGGGGAAACAGTGGCTGACTTTAATTTTCTGGGCTCCAGAATCACTGCAAATTGTGATTGCAGCCATGAAATTAAAAGACGCTTACTCCTTGGAAGGAAAGTTATGACCAACCTAGACAGCATATTAAAAAGCAGAGACATTACTTTGTCAACAAAGGTCCATCTAGTCGAGGCTATGGTTTTTCCAGTAGTCATGTATGGATGTGAGAGTTGGGCTATAAAGAAAGCTGAGCACCGAAGAATTGATGCTTTTGAACTGTGGTGTTGGAGAAGACTCTTGAGAGTACCTTGAACAGCAAGGAGATCCAACCAGTTCATCCTAAAGGAAATCAGTCCTGAATATGCATTGGAAGGACTGATGCTGAAGCTGAAACTCCAATACTTTGGCCACCTGATGCGAAGAGCTGACTCGTTTGAAAAGACTCTGATGCTGGGAAAGGTTGAGGGCAGGAGGAGAAGGGGACGACAGAGGATAAGATGGTTGGATGGCATCAGTGACTCACTGGACATGGGTTTGGGTGGACTCCAGGAGTTGCTGATGGACAGGGAGGACTGTCATGCTGCGGTTCATGGGGTCGCAAAGAGTTAGACATGACTGAGTGACTGAACTGAACTGATGGACAGATGACAGGTAGCACTGGACTTAGGCAGGCCCCAGCTGGTAGAGATGGGAAAAGAGTGCCCTGGGAGAACAGTGGAGAATAAATACCTGCTTCTGTGGGCAGCTTAGTCTCAAAAGGATGCAAGGAGGCTCTGGCTATGTAAGTCTCGTTTATTTTTCCCCTAATTACACCCTCAACCCAAATGGAGTGAATAAAAGTGTAGAGAGAGGCCAAAGTGTATACCCACTGAGGTTGGAGTGGGGAATGTTGTCCCAACAAACACTCAGGACTTTTACTTTGTACAGGTGGATTATTGACACTGTTTAATATTTAACTCCTTTTGGCGGGGTATAAAAAAGAATCAATAGTAACATTTCTAGAAGTAATTGGAATGGTTTGAAAGAAACTGTTATAAAAATGGTATTATAATTTGTATTTTCATGTGTAAAAGGAATGAAGCAAACTTACATGTGTGTGTATTTGAGAGGTGTTAGGGAGTTGAAGAGAGAGAGTTTGGCAAGAGGATGAAGCACATGGCTTGGGCTTGATTCTTCTGAGGGAGATAGAAGGAAATAATGGAGGAAAAGCATTGGCTTAAAAGTTCCCTGAATCAGCCAAATTTATACATATATCCCCACCTTTTTGAGCCTCCCTTCCACCCACTTCCCTCATCCCAGCCCTGTAGGTTATTACAGAGCACTGAGCTATACAGCAGAAACTAACACAACATCGTAAAGCAATTATACTCCAATAAAAAAGAATGGATACATATCAGCATTTATTATATATGAGTATGAATTCAGATATTTATCTCATTTTCTGTTGTAAATGCTATCATTTTAAGCTTTAAAATTTGTACATATATTCTTTCATTTTTATTAAGATGTTGCCATTTTTTAAAAATAGACATATAACAAAATTATGCAAATAAAAGATAAAATACAATTTAAAAAAACAGTTCTCTTAATAGCCATGGTAGAAACATGGGCTCAGAAGAGTTGCATTGCTGTCCAGAGTGAAAGGTCAGGAGAGGGAGAGAGACACCCAGTGTGCATCTCAGAGTCCGTAATTCAGCATTCTCACTCTGGAGTGAACAGAGTAGCATTGGGCATGCAATGAACATAACTTCCTTAAAATTATTTCTTCTACTTCATTACAGTGTACACAAGTATGAGGAAGCTGCTGCTATGATTTGACCTGTCAAGAATTAAGTACGTAAATGAATTCTAGTGTATCCCAGACAAAAAACTAGCAATCCTGTCTAATCTTTGTCCACAGCACACTTTGGATCATCCTCCCAATGCCCACTTAATTACACTAGACTGACAGCTGCTCTTCTAGGCAGCCCCCTAAGTGGCAGTCATGCTGGAGGGGCATCCCCAACATGTGACTGCAGGATGGGGAGCCCATAAACATTATATTTGATAATTCCATTCCAATGGAAGTTCAAGGATACATACCACCTCCCTCTGGATATGTTAACTATTTTTTAATGATGTTATCTGATATTTTAACAATGTATGCAGAGCAGCAGAGCCTTGAGTTTGTTGTTTAAATATCTTTGATGCTGTGTCATAACAAATTAGTTTCTAAATGTTGCCAATTTGGCAGACAAAGCCGATTATTTCCTGCAATCACACTGCATATGTGCACAAGATTATAATTAATGATCAGGGATGCCAGCCATACTTTAATAATGATCCTTCAGTGTTTAGGAGCCGATTAGAGCGACTGGCATTTGTCCCCTCTATTGGGGCAGAGGCATGAGAAAGGAGGCAGTGAATCTGGATAGATCTATCAGTGTCAGGAAATCAATAGTTTGCTGATTTCCATTATAAATTTGAAGATTCTGGGGGAGTTATCGACAAAGCTGCTGCTGTGAATATTAACAGAGTGTTTATGTAGCCTCCACTGAAGCAGCACAAGTCCTAATTAGGTTGAAATTGGTCTTTTGGCAACTTTGCAATATTCACTTCCTCATCATACCAGGATGCCACATGAAGACTCCGAGCAGATTAGTGATATATTTTAGAAGAATTTAGTGTGAGCACTAAATGTCAAGTTATCAAAGGTGTTTCATCATAATGCAATGAGATTTATCAACTCCCACTTCCCAAGATTTTGGCTTTTTCAAAGACCATGTTTTCTTTCTGTTTCTTGGCAAAAATGTGGCTAACAGTGAATGTGGTTTAAGTGGAGATGATGTTTTTGATGATACAAACAAGAGGGAGATAAGGATGACAGAGAAAAACCCACAAATCTTTATAAATGGAGCCTACTTTAAGAAAGTAAACTGGAGCCTTGGAATTCCAAAGCAATTAAAGTTCAAAGTGAGTCTTTAACTAACTGAAGAATTCATCCTGGGACAATTTTAGATTATCTGGTATTAAAAATAGAGTTTGATTTGCCTACCATTTAGAACTCTGTCCTGTACAAATGCAGCTAAATCTATAGTCTCATGGACCTTTTGGTGATGATGCTTACTGTGATTCCAAAAAATTTTGGATAACCCTAATTCCCCTTCTTCCACATCTTCCTATAGTACTATGATACATTATTCCAGGGCAAATCGATTCTAATTTGTAATGGAAAACCTATGTGATGATTAAATTTTCATGAGTTATCTGGAGAGAGTAATTCCAAATACTACTGCAATAGGAACTTTCATACCAATAAAAATAAAGCAAAGCACTAAGATCTAATGTTATAACACCATTTTTAGGCAAGAAAATCACGAGGGCAAAATTTCTTAACCATAATTTAGATGTCACTTTCCTGGGATTGTTTTTAAACCAGGTTCTTAAATTAGAGGACTACCAGGTGCTTAAATTAGAGGACTTAATATTTTATCATCTATCTATCTATCTATCTCTAGTAGTTGGAGAAGGAAACTGCAACCCACTCCAGTGTTCTTGCCTGGAGAATCCCAGGGACGGGGGAGCCTGGTGGGCTGCCGTCTATGGGGTCACACAGAGTCGGACATGACTGAAGTGACTTAGCAGCAGTAGTAGTTCAGATGTTAAAATATCTGCCTGCAGTTCAGGAGACCTAGGAGACCTAAGTTCTATCGTTAGAAGCCTGGGTCAGGCAGATCTCCTGCAGAAAGAAATGGAAACCCACTCCAGTATGCTTTCCTGGAGAATTCCATGGACAGAGGAGCCTGGTTGGCTACAGTTCATGAGGGTGCAAAGAGTTGGATACGACTGAATGACTAACACTCATATGTGTGTGTGTATTTGTGTCTGTTAGTCATTCATCTGTGTGTGATACTTTGTGACCCCATGAACTGTAGCCCACCAGGCTTCTCTGTCCATGGTATTCTCTAGGCAAGAATACTGGAGTGGGTTACTGTGCCCTTTTCCAGGGTATATTCCCAACCCAGGGATCAAGCCCTCATCTCTTAAGGCTCCTGCATTGGCAGGTAGGTTCTTTACCACTAATCCCACCTAGGAAACCTACCTATTTGTTTATCTATCATTTTTAGACTGAGAAGGAAGAATTGGAGTTTAAGTTTGATACACAAGCTTAACCAGGAAGGAAAATTAAGGAAATTCTAACTGCTCTTATTTTTAGTTGAATAAACACTTAGAGATAGACACAGGAACAAAATTACCATGGGGATACCAAGCTAACTGTGTCAATTCTTTGGGGTATCTGTTGGCTCCCAAGGCAGGCTGAATAGTCCTTCTAGAGATTCATCAATCACTCTTTTCCAAGGCTTTCTTCATTCTTGAGAAAGAGGTAGGAAACTAGAATCATGTGACATCTTGGGACTCAGTAAACAGGCTCTTGATCAAAAAGTTTAAATTAAAAAAAAAAAAAAACTTTTAAAAACTTGTCCTATTATTTGTTTCATCGATTTCTTTAAAGAATTCTTTTGTTGTTATTTAGTCGCCCAGTCGTGTCCAACTCTTTGTGACCCCATGGACTGCAGCACACCAGGCCTCCCTGTCCCTTACCACCTAGCAAAGTCTGCCCAAGTTCATGTTCATTGCATCAGTGATGCCGTCTAGCCATCTCATCCTCTGATGCCTTCTTCTCCTTCCTCCCTCAGTCTTTCCCAGCATCAGGGACTTTTCCAATGAGTCTTCTGTTCACTTCAGATGACCAAAATATTGGAGCTTCAGCTTCAGCATCAGTCCTTCCAGTGAATATTAAGGGTTGATCTCCCTTAAGATTGACTGGTTTGATCTTCTTGCTGTCCAGGGGACTTTCAGAAGTCTTCTCCAGCACCATAGTTTGAAGGCATCAATTCTTTGGCGTTCTGCCTCCTTTACAGACCAGCTCTCACAACCGTATGTGAACACTGGGAAGACGATAGCATTGACTCTACAGACCTTTGTTGGCAGAGTAATGTTACTTTTCAACACACTGTCTATGTTTGTCATCATGCCTTCCTACCAAGAAGCAATCATCTTCTGATTTCATGGCTGCAGTCACCATCTGTAGTGATTTTAGAGCCTAAAAAGAGGAAATCTGTCACTACTGCCACCTTTCCCCCTCTATTTGCCATGTAGTGACAGGTCCAGATGCTATGATCTTAGTTTTTTTAATATTTAGTCTTAAGCCAGCTCATTCACTCTCCTTCTTCATCCTCATCAAGAGGCTCTTTAGTTCCTCTTCACTTTCTGCCATTGAGTAGGTGGTATCATCCACATATCTGAGGTTGTTGATGTTTCTCCCACCTATCTTGATTCCTGCTTGTAATTCATCCAGCCCTTCATTTCTCATGATGTGCTCAGCATATATGTTAAACAAACAGGGTGACAGCAGACAGTCCTACTGTACTTCTTTCTTGATCTTGAACCAATCATTTGTTCCATACAGGGTTCTAACTGTTGCTTCTTGACACACATACAGGTTTCTCAGGAGACAGGCAAGGTAGTCTGGTATTCCCATATCTTAAGAGCTTTCCAGTTTGTCATGATCCACAGTCAAAGGCTTTAACATAGTTGATGAAACAGGGATAGATGTTTTTCTGAAATTCCTTTGATTTCTCTATATCCCGGTGAGTATTGGCAATTTTATTTCTAGTTCCTCTTTCTTTTCTAAACCAAACTTGGACATCTTGGAGTTCTTGGTTCCCATAATGCTGAAGCGTAGATGCAAGATTTTAAGCATGGCCTTACTAACATGGGAGATGAGTGCAATTGTCTGATGGTTAGCATATTCTTTGGTACTACCCTTCTTGAGAATTGGGATGAGGGTTGACCTTTTCCAGTCCTGTGGCCACTGCTAGGTCTTTCAGATTTGTTGACATAATTGAATGTGAAATCTTGATGGCATCCTCCTTTTGGATTTGAATAGTTCTGCTGGAATTTCATCATATCCACTAGCTTTATTAACAGCAGTGCTTCGTAAGCCCCACTTGACTTTGCCCTCCAGAATGTCTGGCTCTGGGTGACTCACAACCACTGTAGTAATCCAGTTCATTAAGATCTCTTTTATACAGTTCTTCCATGTATTCTTTTCATCTCTTCTTGATTTCTTCAGTGTCTACCAGGTCTCTACCATTTTTATCCTTTATTGTGCCCATTTTTGGGTGGAATATTCTCTTGATATTTCCAATTTTCCTTAAGAGATCTCTAGTCTTTCCCCTTTTGTTGTTTTCTTCTATTATTAAGTGTTGTTCGTTGAAGAAGACTTTGAGCTTCCCTGGTGGCTCAGATGGTAAAGCGTCTGCCTACAATGGGTAGACCTGCATTCAATTCCTGGGTCGGGAAGATCTCCTGAAGGAAATGGCAACCCACTACAGTATTCTTGCCTGGAAAATCCCATGGACGGAGGAACCTGGTAGGCTGCAGTCCATGGGGTTGCAAAGAGTTGGATATGACTGAGTGACTTCACTTCACTTTGTCTCTTCTAGCTATTTTTTGGAATTCTGTGTTTAATTGTATGTACCTTCCCTCACTCCCTTGCTTTTCACTTCTCTTCGTTCTTTCACTATTTTAAAGCCCCTTCAGATAACCACTTTTCCTTCTTGCTTTTTTTTTTGCTTCAGGATGGTTTTGTTCACCACCTCCTGTAACTATTATGGACCTCTGTCCATAGTTCTTCAGGCACACTGTTAACTAGATCTAGTCCCTTGAATCTATTCATTACCTCTATTGTGAATTCATATGGGATTTAAGTCATACCTGGCTGGCCTATTGTTTTTCCCAGTTTTCTTTAGCTTAAGCCTGAGTTTTGCTATAAGAAACTGATGATCTGAGCCACAGTCAGCTCCAGGTCTTGTTTTTATTGACTGTATACAGCTTCTCCAACTTTGGCTACAAAGAACATAATCAATTTGATTTCAGTATTGACCGTTTCTTGGTGTCCATGTGTAAAGTTGTCCCTTGTGTTGTTGAAAAAGGGTGTTTGCTATGATTAGTGCATTTTATTGGCAGAATTAATTTAACTTTTGCCCTTGCTTCATTTTGTTCTCCAAGGCCAGACTTGCCTGTTACTCCAGGTATCTTTTGACTTCCTACTTTTGCATTCCAATCCCTGTTGATGAATAGAACATCTTTTTTTTTTTTTTTTCTTTTTTCAGGTGTTAGTTCTAGGATGTCTTCTAGGTCTTCATAGAACTGATCAACTTCAGCTTCTTTGGCATTGCTGGTAGGGGCATAGACTTGAATTATTGTGATGTTGAATGGCTTGCCTTGGAAACGAACTGAGATCATTCTGTCATTTTTGAGGTTGCACTCAAGTACTGGTCTCTTTTATTGATTATGGGGGCTACTCCTACTCTGTTTCTTTTAAGGATTCTTCCCCACGGTAGTAGATATAATGGTCATCTGAATTAAATTCGCCCATTCCCGCCCATTCCTAACATGTCAATGTTTATTCTTACCTGACAAGTCTCCTGCCTGACTACATCCAGTTTGCCTTGATTCATGGACCTAACATTCCAGGTTCCTATACAATACTGTTATTTGCAACATTGGATTTTACTTTCATCACCAGACACATCCACAGCTGAGTGTCATATTCACTTTGGCCCACCTACTTCATTCATTCTGGGGCGATGGGTAATTCTCCTCTGCTCTTCCCCAGTAGCTTATTGGACAACTTCAGACCTGGGGACTCATCTTTTGGTGTCATATCTCTTTGGCCTGTTATACAGTTCCTGAGGTTCTCACAGCAAGTATACTGGGGTGGTTTGCTTCCTGCAGTGAATCACGTTTTGTCAGAACTCTCTACTATGACCTGTCCATCTTGGGTGGCCCTGCATGGCATGGCTCATAGCTTCATTGAGTTACACAAGCCTCTTCTTTATGACAAGGCAGTGATCTATGAAGGGGAAAGAATTCTGTATGTACTACAAACTGCTTCCACTTAAAATGTTCAATGTGGTAACTTTTGACAGTTGTATAATGCAGTTCTAGAAAATGCAAATTAATATATGGAAACAAAAACAGAGATCTACTGCCCGAGATAAGCCCAGAAGGAGAATTAACTGTAATAGGTGAAAATGGACTTGCACCCTGCTTTTATGTCTTGGTTAGAACTTTCTGAGACTCTCTTGTTTGCACTTATTTTTAACTGTGTAAGTTATTAGTTTAGATCCTATTTGTGTGCATGTGTTTGTGTGTTATCCAGGTTTTATTGCACTTAGTTTTTCCTCCTTTTGGAGTTTTAGACACTGTCAATAGGAAAAACTCAAAAAGAATAACAAATTGAGTTTACTCTAGAAATTGCTTAAATATGGGTTTAATATATCACCTTTATCTAAGAAAGGTTAATGTTAATGCTTTGCATAATGAAAAGATTAGATTGTGTATAATGCAAGGTAAAGCATATTTAGAAAAGTACTATTAAAGATAAATGCGACCTGACTCCAGAATGTTTGACTGGGATCAGTGGACACTTTATCCCTACTGTCATGGGCACTCCTACATTGTTTTAACTTCAGAAGAGAGAAGTAGCTAATGACCTTGTCTTTACAACACACCTTATATAATAGCTCTTCCTATTGTTTATAAATTCATTCCCTTACTTTCTATCACTGTACCTCCTAATTTGCGTGTGACTTTTTTGGGGAGAAAATTTTCACTTTATTATAATTATTCTATATAACTGTGTAGGGCTTCCATGGTGACTCAGAAGGTTAACAACCTGCCTGCAATGCAGGAGACCCAGGTTCGATCCCTGGATTGGGAGATCTCCTGGAGAAGGGAATGGCAACCTACTCCCGTATTCTTGCCTGGAGAATCCCATGGAAGAAGAGACTGGTGGGCTGCAGTCCATAGGGTCTCAAAGCATTGCTCACAACTGAGTGACTTTTGCGCACATGCATGCGTGCACACACACACACACACACAACTGTGTACATAGTAGCTACTAAGCACATACTAACTACATGAATTGGGTATGTTTGGTTCATTCTGAGATGATGTTTGAATGGAAGCTTTAGTCAACTTGACAAGCGTCAATGTTGGGAACGTTAGGTCTCTCTGAAACTGCCATGTATAGAATTATGGTTTGTACTCTCCTTTCTGTGTTCCTATGTCTGTCAAACTGGATCTTAAGTTCTTCATTTCTACTTGTAGACAGATTACTAATAATGTGTTTTTTGAACTGTCTCCCCTCTGCTGATATCCCACATTTAATAAGCTTGTGGTGAAAAAGCAGAAGGCATGAAATTCAGAGAAGAGAACTTAATGTCTCAGTTAATGGATGAAAAAGGATTCCAGGGTCCACAGAGACTTTTCTAATGCCCTCATTTTTAAGCATGATGCTAGAACAGGTTGTGTATTGTATAGATATTCAGTGTTCAAGAGACATTGAAGAAAAAATCAGCAGGCAGCTGGTATACCATGTATTCCTATTTTTAAAGAAGTATAGTATAGTATTTCAATCACATACATGTTGTTAAACAGAAATAGAAAGCCCAGAGGTAAATCCATGCACCTATGGACACCTGATCTTTGACAAAGGATACAAGAATATACAATGGAGAAAAGACAATCTCTTTAACAAGCGGTGCTGGGAAAACTGGTCAACCACTTGTAAAAGAATAAAACTAGAACACTTTCTAACACCATACACAAAAATAAACTCAAAATGGATTAAATATCTAAATATAAGACCAGAAACTATAAAAGTCCTAGAGGAAAACATAGGCAAAACACTCTCTGACATAAATCACAGTAGGATCCTCTATGACCCACCTCCCAGAATAATGGAAATAAAAGCAAAAATAAACAAATGGGACCTAATTAAACTTAAAAGCTGTTGCACAACGAAGGAAAATAGAAGCAAGATGAAAAGACAACTTTCAGAATGGGAGAAAATAATAGCAAATGAAACAACTGACAAAGAATTAATCTCAAAAATATACAAGCAGCTCCTGCAGCTCAATTCCAAAAAAATAAACAACCCAATCAAAAAATGGGCCAAAGAACTATATAGACATTTCTCCAAAGAAGACATACAAATGGCTAACAAACACATGAAAAGATGCTCAACATCACTCATTATCAGAGAAATGCAAATCAAAACCACTATGAGGTGCCATCTCATGCTGGTCAGATGGCTGCTATCAAAAAGTCTACAAGCAATAAATGCTGGAGAGGGTGTGGAGAAAAGGGAACCCTCTTACACTGTTGGTGGGAATGCAAACTAGTACAGCCACTATGGAGAACAGTGTGGAGATTCCTTAAAAAACTGGAAATATAACTGCCTTATGACCCAGCAATCCCACTGCTGGGCACACATAGCGAGGAAACCAGAATTGAAAGAGATGTGTACCCCAATGTTCATCACAGTACTGTTTACAATAGCCAGGACATGGAAGCAACCTAGATGTCCATCGGCAGACGAATGGATAAGAAAGTGTGGTACATATATACAATGGAATATTACTCAGCTATTGAAAATATATTTGAATCAGTTCTAATCTAATGAGGTGGATGAACCTGGAGCCTATTATACAGAGTGAAGTAAGTCAGAAAGAAAAACACCAACACAGTATATTAACACATATATATGGAATTTAGAAAGATGGTAATGATGACCCTATATGCAAGACAGCACAAGAGACACAGATGTAAAGAACAGACTTTTGGACTCTGTGAGAGAAGGCGAGGGTGGGATGATTTGAAAGAATATCATTGAAACATGTATATTATTATATGTGAACTAGATTGCCAGTCCAGGTTCGATGCATGAGACAGGTGCTCAGGGTTGGTGCACTGGGATGATTCTGAGGGATGGGATGGAGAAGGAGATGGGAGGGAGGGTTAGGATGGGGGACATATGTATACCCATGGCTGATTCATGTGAATGTATGGCAAAAACCACCTCAATGTTGTAAAGTAATTAGCCTCCAATAAAATAAAATGAAATAAAGTTAAACAGTAACTTACACAAAATGTAAATCATTCATATATATATGTTTTTTACAGCCTAACTTCTTAGGCCAAGA
The DNA here is from genome assembly GCF_002263795.3 of Bos taurus. Lineage (NCBI taxonomy): Eukaryota > Metazoa > Chordata > Mammalia > Artiodactyla > Bovidae > Bos > Bos taurus. The sequence continues at coordinate 40,281,669 of NC_037338.1, read as the reverse complement.
GTTTCTCAGTATCTATATATTAATAATACCTGAGGTCTGTCTGAATGTGATTTAATCAACACATATTTATTGAGTCTTGTTCTTGCTGTGCTTAGTCCAACTCTATGACCCATTGGACTGTAACCTGCCAGGTTCCTCTGTCCATGGGATTTTCCAGGCAAGAATAAAAGAGTGGGTTGCCATTTCCTTCTCCAAGAGATCCTCCTGACCCAGGGATTGAACGCGCATCTCCTGTGTCTCCTGCATTGTAGGTGGATTCTTTATCTGCTGAGCCATCATGGAAGCCCCTTCTTGTCCTTAACTTTTGCTAAGGGAAATATGAGGCATAGCCCTTGATTTATAAAATTTGTAATGGCAAAAATGAAAGACAATTCAGTGCTGAGCTGCATGAAATTTAAGAGGAGTTCCAAGAAAGAAGTAAGAAGTCAAACTCATTTTGGAGGATGGGATCTCCTGATCTGGGTTTGAGTAATAGACATGTTTCCCAATATCCTGAAATTTAGCAGAAAGACAGTTGAAGTGAGAGGAGAGCCTTGTGAGGAGAAAGTACCTAGTGGAAATTGATGTTCTTATTTCTGAGATCAGTGTCAAATGTACGTTGAGGTGCTGTCCTGCAGGAGTGAGTAGCCTGTGTTTAGGGACTTTATTTTTGATATTCCTTTTAATTTCTGTTAGTATCATACTATGCAAAGCGTTCCAAGCACCAGTGGCTTGGGTGTCACCATGGACCTGGTTAGAAATGTGGATTATCAGGACCCAGTTCAGCTCCACTAAATCAGAATCTGCATTTCAAAAAGATCCAGGTGATACATATACATAGTCAAGTTTAAGAGCGACTGCACTAGACAAATATTGCTGTGTTCTAGAATTATTTGGGGAACTAGAAAATTCCTGATGCCTAAGCCACACTTCATTTTTATTAAGACTAATTCTGATGAATGAGTAGAACCTGGATATCACAATTGTTTTTTAAAGATAATCTGGACTTCCCTGGCAGTCCAGAGATTAAGAATTTGTCTTGCAGTGCAGGGGGCCCAGGTTCCATCCCTGGTCAGGGAACTAGATCCCACATGCGGTAACTAAGACCCTGGCACAGCTAAATAAAATGAACAAACAGATATTTAAAAAAATATGCGCAGGTGACTCAAGTGTGTACCGAATGAGCAACGATATGTCATAAACTGCCACCACGGAACTTGGAACAGCAGCAGGTAGAATTTAAGAGTATCTCTCAATACTTGATAAATTCTGATTGCCTAGGTTGCTTTACAAATTCTGAGTGCACACAAGATATTAGCATATCCTTTTAATCTGTGTGTGAAAATTTAATTAGGCATCATTTCAGCAGCTGCTCTTGAGACTGACTTTTCCTTTCTCAGGATTTCTCTTCAGACAGGTTTGCCTGTGTAAAATATAAAATATTCAAGTTTTTTGGTTCTCTTAGGGAATATTCAGTAACAACATGTGATCAAAAAAAAATATGATAACGTGAAGTAGGATATGCTGCAGAAGCTACATATTTTCCCTATTTGCGAGTTCATCTGAAATTCCCTTTTGTTTGGGCAACTTCCCTAATGAATAGTGATATTTTTATCTTTTAAATAGTTATTTCTTTTTTTGTAATCCTTGAACCACAAAGAGGAAAGTATTATTTAATCATTCATTGTGGTTAAAATAACATTTTTTTAAAAAGATAAACATTCAAGACAGTTACATGTTATATATTAGAAAATTGAGGAAATCAGAAAGACTCATTCAATATATTGGAGGATTAATTTAATATACATTTTGTCCTTTCCTACGAAACTTACAGAATAGATTTATGGAAATGAATTTGAGAACTAATGGAATCAGGTCTCTGTTTTCATACATGTTGCTGATGCAAAATAATTTTATGGTTACTTCTATCAAATTTCATTCACATGCATACTTACATTACACCTCAGTAACTTAAGTATTCTTAAGTATACTTAAGGTGAAAAGGAAAAATAAGTTGAAACTTCATTATAAAGCATTATAGTTTCCTGAAGTTATATTTGGGGAAAAGCCCGGTTAATATAAACATATATTTTCACAAATCAGTTATTATTATTTTCTTCACTAAATATCTTTACATATATGTCTATGTGTGTATCTATTTTAACTTATTATTTGATATAAATATTATTTGAAAAATCTTATATTGAACTAGTTTGAGACTTACAGAGTAATTGGAGCCAAACTTTCACAGTGCTGGAGTAAGGACCTCTGAAAATCTGCTTCACTTAAAGCAATAAAAACTCTGGCAATCAGCCTCTTTAGAATTTTGGAAGTAAACTAAAGGATTTCAAAAATTCAAAAAAAGTTTATTTGATAAAATATTTACATCTAAAGAAGAACATTGAGTTTGTAGCACTTTAAAGAAAGTGAAGTCGCTCAGTTGTGCTGACTCTGCGATCCCACGGACAGTAGCCTGCACCAAGCTCCTCCATCCATGGGATTTTCTAGGCAAAAGTACTGGAGTGGGTTGCCATTTCCTCCTCCAGGGAATCTTCTCTACCCAGGGAACGAACCCAGGTCTCCCGCATTGTAGATAGACGCTTTACTGTCTGAGCCACCAGGGAAGTCCAGAATACTGGAGTGGGTTGCCATTTCTTTCTCCAGAGGATCTTCCTGACCCAGGGATCAAACCCGGGTCTCCCACACTGTGGGCAGCCGCTTTACCCTCTGAGCCACCAGGGAAGCCACTTTAACTTGCCCAATTTCCAACTCCTCACTAATATCAGGCTCCTTAAAAACCATCGGGGTAGCATACATTGGAGGCGGTAGAATGGATTGTACCCCCAGGGCATTTATCTGTCAATCAGCAGCAACTGCTTAAAATTGCTGTTGCTGTGGGCAGTAATACCAGTTGCAGCAACCAAGTGGTAGACCATAAACTTTGCAAATATCTGTTGAATGAAAAGTCCATAGGGGACTTTGGAAAGTTCCATTGTGTTCCTGGGACTCCAGAACACCATGCGCATGCACAGGCCATGTACTTCTGCAGGACTGTGGGCATGCTGAAGAAAGATCTGTGATTAGGGAAGACCTCTGGTCAACTTTGGGTCCTTTTAAATGAAAATAAAGTCAGAGTTCAAATTTGCCTGAACACTGAAGCTGTGCCTCAGGGCACACAAAGGCCTTTGACAGAGGGTAGAAGCCACAACGCTTCAAGACATTTGAAAAAATCTTTCATTATTAACTGAATGCAAACTAACCTGTGGCTGTATGCACCAGGGAAGACAAACTTTGCATAGGTAGTCTAGGAATGTCACTAAATAAACAGATGACAACAACAACAATACAAAAGCCAACACAGAAGCAACAGCAGGAACAAATCTTTGACAGGGAATCTGATTTCCAGACTACTCACACTGTATTAAAATGTCCAATTTTTTAAGAAAATTGTGAGACACACATAGATACAGGAAGGGATGGTTTATACACACACATGCACAAAAGCAGACAATAGAAAGTGTCCTTGAGAAAGCTCAGAGTCAGAGTTACTAGATGAATTATTTTTCTCTTGCCGACACAACAGATTACTGAAAACGTAGTGACTTAAAACAATACAAATTTATTACCTTGAAGTTTCATAGGTCAGAAGTCTAATGTGGATCACTGAGCTAAAATCAGGCAGTCTGCAGGACGGAGTTTTTTTCTGGAGCCTCTAGGAAACATTACATTTCCTTTCCTTTCCCTGCTTCCAGAGGCCACCCATGTTACTCTGTTTTCAAAACTAGCAGTGGAGGATGGAGTTCTTAACACTTTGTATTTCTCTGATCCTTCTGCTATATTTGTATCTCTTCCTGATTGTAGCCAGGAAAGACTCTTTGCTTTCATGGACTCATGTGAATAGGTCTGGCTTAGTCAGATAATCCAAGATAGTTTTCCATTCTTAAAGTCTATAAACTTAATCACATTTACAGAGTCCTTATAACAGTGTAGGGCTGGTAACATATACACACAGATTCCAGTGATTGGAGAGTGGACATTTTTGAGGAGGGAGCAGTATTCTGCCTATGATATGGGACAAAAACTTTAAATCAGTCATTATAAATATGTTCAATAACTAAAGGAAACCAAGTCTAAACAATTAAAGTATACTAAGAGGAGAGTGAAAATGTTGGCTTAAAGCTCAACATTCAAACTAAGATCATGGAATCTGGTCCCATCACTTCATGGCAAATAGATGGGGAAACTGGAAACAGTGTCAGACTTTATTTTTCTGGGCTCCAAAATCACTGCAGATGGTGATTGCAGCCATGAAATTAAAAGACGCTTAGTCCTTGGAAGGAAAGTTATTACTAACCTAGATAGCATATTGAAAAGCAGAGATATTCCTTTGCCAACAAAGGTCCATCTAGTCAAGGCTATGGTTTTTCCAGTGGTCATGTATGGATGTGAGAATTGGACTGTGAAGAAAGCTGAGCACCGAAGAATTGATGCTTTTGAACTGTGGTGTTGGAGAAGACTCTTGAGAGTCCCTTGGACTGCAAGGAGATCCAACCAGTCCATTCTAAAGGAGATCAGTCCTGGGATTTCTTTGGAAGGAATGATGCTAAAGCTGAAACTCCAGTACTTTGGCCACCTCATGCGAAGCTTTGACTCATTGGAAAAGATCCTGATGCTGGGAGGGGTTGAGGGCAGGAGGAGAAGGGGACAACAGAAAATGAGATGGCTGGATGGCATCACCGACTCAATGGACATGTGTTTGAGTGAACTCCAGGAGTTTGTGATGGACAGGGAGGCCTGGCGTGCTGTGATTCATGGGGTTGCAAAGAGTTGGACACGACTGAGTGACTGAACTGAACTGAACTGAACTGATGCTGTACATTAGATCTCCAGAATTCACGCATTGTATAACTGGGAGTTTGTACCCTTTGAACAACATCTCGATTTCTTCCATCTTCCATACCCTGGTAACCATTATCCTACTCTCTAAGAGTTTCTATAACTTTGTCTTTTGTAGACTCCACCGTAAGTGATATCATATGATATTTGCCTTTCTCTGATTTATTTCACTTAGCATAATGTCTTCAGGTTCCATTCATATTGTCAGAAATGATAGGATTTCCTTATTTTTTATGGCCAAATAATATTCCTTTGTATGTCCTTGTGTAACACACACACACACACACACACACACACACTCCCTCTTCTCTGTCTTGTCTATTTTGTAATAAACTACAGTAAACATGGGAGGGTGGATGTCCTAATTTTCTTCCTTTGGATATATACCCAGCAGTGAGATTACTGGATCATTTGGTCCTTCTAGTTTTAATATTTTCCCTAGTTTTATTACATATAATTGACATATAACATTTTATTAATTTAAGGTATATAGTATACTGGTTTGAGATATATATATATAATTTCAAAACGTTTGCCATAATAAGTCCAATTAACATCCATTACCTCACATAGTTACACATTTTTTTTTTCTTGTGGCAGGAATTCTCAAGATCTATTCTCTCATAAACTTTTAAATATACAGTACAGTGTCATTAACTATAGCCATGGTGCACATTATATTCCCAGGATTTATTGATCTTCTAAGTGGAAATTTTTACCTTTGTCAGACCTTCACCTATTTTGCTGACCTCCCCATCCCTGCCTCTGTCAATCACCAATCTATTTGTATCTATGAGTTTGACATTTTTATTTTAGATTGTACATATAAAGGAGATCATAGAGTATTTAACTTTTTGTCTGACTTATTTCACTTAGTGGAATGCCTTCAAGATCCACCCATATTGTCACAAATGTTAAAATTTCTTTCTTTTTTATAGCTAAGTAATATTCCATCGTATATATGCAGCACATTTTCTTTATCCATTCATTGGCCAGTGGACACTTAAGTTGTTTCCATGTCTTGGCTATTGTAAACAGTGCTTCAGTGATATGGGGTGCAGATTTTTTTTTTCAAAATAGTGATTTATTTTCCTTTAGATATATATCTAAAAGTGAAATTGCTGAATCATATAGTACTAGTAGTTCTGTTTTCAATTTTTGAGGAACTTCCATGTCATTTTCCATAGTGGCTGCACTGATTTACATTCCCACCAGCAATGCACAAGGATTCCCTTTTCTCCACATCCTTGTTGACAATTATCTCTTGTCTTTTTGGTGATAACCATCCTAAGAGGTGTGAGGTGATACCTGTGGTTTGATTTACATTTTCTTAATAATTAGTGATGTTGAGCAGCTTTTTATATACTTGTTGTCCATTTGTATGTCTTTGGAAAAACATGTCTATTCAATCTCTCTGCCCATTTTTAAATCAGTTCTTTTTTTTTTCTTTGCTGTTGAGTTGTCTGGGTTCCTTATATATTTTGAATATTAACCCCTTGTTAGATACATGATTTGCAAATAGTTTCCCTCATTTCATTGGCTGCCTTCTTATTTTGTTGGCTGTTTCTTTTGCTATGCAAAAGTTTTTCAGTTTCGTAAAGTCCCACTTGCTGATTTTTGTTTTTGTGTTTGTACTTTTGGTGTTATAGCCAAAGAATCATTTCTAAGCCTAATGTCAGGAGCTTTTCTATCTGTTTTCTTCTAGGAATTTTATAGTTTAAGGTCTATGTTTAAATCTTTAATTAATTTTGAGTTAGTTTTTGTGAATAGTATAAGTTGGGAATCTAGTTTGTTCCTCTACATAATGATGATCCAATTTTCCCAGCATCAGTTATTGAAGAGACTGTCCTTTCCCCATTACTCAATGGGGGAAAGGTCCCTTGTCAAATATTAGTTGACTATATATGAAAGATTTGTTTTGGGGCTCTTGATTCTGTTCTGTTGGTCTATGTGTCTATTTTTATGCCAGTATCATAATGTTTTGAGTGCTGTAACTTTATATTGTAGTTTGAAACAAGGAAGTGTGATACCTCCAGCTTTGTTCTTTTCAGGATTCGTTTGGCAATTCAGGATCTTTTCTGAGTTCATATAAATTGTAGGATTGTGTTTCTTTATATCAATGAAAAATGCTATTGGGATTTTCATAGGGATTGCATCTTTCCAAGGAGGATATACAAATGTCCAGTAAGCCCCTCAAAAATTTAATATCAGTCATTAGTAAAATGCACATAAAAACAAGAGATACCACTTAACATCCATTAGGATGGTCACACACACACACACACACACACCCAAGACAGATAATAGCAATGGTGACAAGAATGTGAAGAAAACAGTTTGGCAGTTTCTCAAAATATGAAACATAGAATTGCCTTGTGATCTGGTGATTCACCTCCTGTACTGAAGAGGAATGAGACATAATGCCAACACAAAAACTTGCACATAAGTCTTCACAGCATCATTATCAGAAGAGTCAAACAAAGCTAAAAGCAAGCCAAATGTTCATCAACTTAAAGTGGATAAATAAAATGGGGTTTATCAATGCAATGGGATATCATTCTTCAATAAAATAAAGGTATTTTATGTTGCACATAGATGAATCTTGAACACATTATGCTGGTTGAAAGCAGCTAGTTACAAAGGATCACATATTGTATTACTCTATTTGTATTAAAGTTCCAGATTAAACAATTCAACTGACAGAAAGATTTTGTGATTGTTGGGGGTCGAGTTCAGGGGAGAGTAGGGAGTGACTACTAAATGGGGTGAGGAAAGTGTTCTAAAATTAGAAAGTGGTGATTATTGCACAACTCTGAGAACGTAATACTAAAACATACTTAATTGTACACTTAAAAATGGTGAATTTTATGATAGGTAAATCATAATTCAATAATGGTGTTATTTTAAAAAACACTAAAAATTACCAATACCCTTCATCTATATTCTGCAAATTAATTCTACATTTCCCCAATTTGCTTCACCATTCCCCCTCATATGGCTATAAATATAGATTTAAATATATAGATATAGAGTCTCCCATTACTGGTAATGTTAACTTTGATCATTTAATCATAGGTATCTCCACTCTGAGATTACTATTTTCCCCCCTTGTACTTAAATATCTTTTGAAGATATACTTTATCATAAATGTCCCATTTTTTCTTTATGACCTCGTTTACTTAGGTTTAGCTTGGAGATCTCTCTGTCTCTCTGTCTCTGTCTGTCTATCTCTCTCTCTATATGTGTGTGTGTGTGTACTGTATATATTGTATATATATGCTGTATATAAAGAGCATACAAAGTTAGACCAAGGCATGTTTGTGTGTGCATGTGACATGTGTATGTTGGAGGGAGGATTAGGGGACAGTTGTGAAAATAAAGGAGATTAAAAACTTAGTGTCCAAACATAAATGTCCTTATTTTGGTTAATTTAAGCCCTTACTAAATTGGATTTCATATGACTTTCACATCTGAGAAAATGAATTACAATAACTTTGGACAGTGATTTTCACACTTAAAAAATTAATGAGAAGTACAAAACTGAATAATGGATACCTTGGAATTAAAAATCAAAGTCAATACCTTTCTTAACTTGAGTTCCACAGATTTTCTTTGATTAAACTACATATTTATGCTTCGTAAGTAGAGTGTTACTTTTTAGGTTTCTACACACATGCACACACATACATACTTGGTTGTTAGAAAAGATTATGTCATATAACATTTTTTCTTACTATCTACCTCCACATGTATTTACAGAAAGCTAAAATATTTAATCATCTCCAAATGTACAGAAGGACATTGATCTGTTCATCTTCTATTTTAAATGATTGATAACTAAGTGTACAGATAACCACTGTACCAAATCTGGACCTTAATGTACCTTAGAGTTTCCATAGCCGTGGAAATACATGGGATGTATGAGGACCAAAAGCAGGACCATCATTAAAGGCACTTTCATCCTCATTCTTCTGATTTGTGCACCGACAAAGGACTCTCATCTTATGAGGACCCAATTTTTAAGAATTTCCAGGAAAAAGAATGTCTAGATGGTTTCCTGTAATCTGTGAAATAAGTAGGCTAAAATTATGCTGCATTTCACAGAAGTTTTGCCGTCTTTGAGGTGAAGTTCATCCAGCAGAAAGAATCACGTATTTCACTCAGGGTTTAATTCAGAGAGAATGGAACTCCTCAAAGCAACTCCTGAAAGTGTTTTTTATTCAACTCAAGCACTCTCTATATATTAAATATCCATAACCTGCCAAATGGAAACTCATTTTGAAGTGATTTTCTGACCAAGTAGATAATTGCTTTGGGTTCAAAATTAGTGTTCCTATGTATACGTCATATGCTTTCTCAGCCTATTAAGTTCCTTACAGTACAACACGGCCCTCAAATATATCTGTTTTTATGATAATGAGAATTTCACTGTATATGTACATGGGTCTATATCTAGATTTTTATCTGTGTCTCCACCTGTATGTCCTTCACAGTCACTGTGAAGGTAAATTCATTATTCATATTTGACCTTATTTATCCCTATTTTAGAAATTGACCAACTGTGACTCATGAGGACATTTCTAATATTACTAGAAGAGAAATCCAGATCTTGAAATACTCTTTCTATTATACAATGCTGTTGTTCCACCTCTTAGTGAATGTGACGATTTTGAACACCCAGGAACAGTGTGTGGGTGCATTTGCCTTATTTTATTTATTTCTTAATTGGAGTATAATTGCTTTATAATGTTGTGTTAGTTGGATTCATTTTGGATGAAGCACAACATCTGTCTTGTGAGCAGGTACAATGTGTCCTTCATTGTCCCAACTCTGAATTCTCCAATTATGTGTTAACATGTCAAGGTTCCTAGACATGTTTACCAAAATGTTTGCTGTATTTTAATGTATGTTATAGTTTGCAAAAAATTTGATAGTGGAGATTTTAAGACAGTTTTAGAAAGCAAATAGTTCCTGTGAACTATAAATCCAGACAAAATGGCCACTGATAAATGAGGTTTTAAATATATGTCAGTGGTTAGAATTTGTGTGTGATTGGGTTAACATAAGTAGGCTAAGCCTTGATAGTATTTGTGGATTGGTTTTTAATATTTAATAATTCATACTTAAATCAGTTAAATCATTAATCATCAATAAGTCGTCAGTAAGTCCCTAATTCTCTACACTTTAAACAGTTTAATAGATTTGAAGGAAATTGTAGTCACCCTGCTTCACTTTGCTGATCTTATTGATATATTAGCCTCTTTGAAATTTAAGTTATAGTTTTTATTCATGCTGCCTCATGTTTTTGAGCTAGTAGTTAAGCTTTACTATTTTTTATTGTGGACATGTAGAGGAGGAGCTCACATATTCTTAGTAGTTGAAATGGCATCTTGACCTTGAAAATATAAAATCCATAGGGGTGCAGTTTGGCCTCAAACTCTATACTATTCAAGATGTTAGAAAGGTATCCTGAATTCAACACATTTCAAATTTATTTGAAAATCATTCTTATGTCCATTTTTTTTGTAGATTAATTAGAACAATATTTTATTCTTAAAAGTATATGAAATAGTTTTGCTTCAAAAATAAAAATGAAACAGAATATTCTGAAAGTCTTACTTGGAAGTTCCATAAGGGCAGGGTGATGGTGTTATAATCTCTAAATTATTTTCAGTGCCTGATATACAGGAAGCATTCAGTAATTATATTCTAAATTAAAGAGTGTTTCTGGTACTGCACAGACCAAATTTGGAAATGGGGATTGGAGATTGAGTACAGCAGGAATGTGAATCATTAAAGAACCATTTTTATGAATTCTATAGATTCCCATATTATTAGGCAAGCCTGAAGACTTTATTTTAGCCAATTAATTATTTCTGAACTTCTTATTGCCTGCAGAGTATAAATGGTATGAGTTAATTTCTTTCTGTCATAAGATTTCTTAGGATGGTTCATAGCTCTACTAGTCATTTTTCTGTAATACTTTCCGGATTATCACTTTTGACAGACTGGCAATTAACCTAGGTCTTCATTAGATAGAGAGGAAGATATATGGGTTTAAAGCATTCTTAATAATGAGATGATGCATTCCTCTTCAAACTGGGATCTCATATATTAGTGATAAGTTATATAGGGCTAATTTCATTTACATTTATTCATCCAACAAACATCATTCATAATCCCAGGCACCCTGTTTTGTGCTAAATAATGTTTACTGGAGTATTCCAGAGATGTCTTAATATATAATCATTTTTGATCTCTTGGAAATAAAGTTGAATTCAGCTTGATGTAAATGTATGCTTGCTGTTAACCTGTTAAAGGCAGGCATTTAAAATTCTTTGGCATGTAACTTTGTAAGATAATAAGTAGATAAATTGGCAAATAGCTTTTAATTAATAGATGCCTTCTATTTAAGTTTTTAAAATGAATTGCATTCGATAGGATGAACTATGTTATGTTGAAGAAACAAAGTCAGTAGCTTCAAATAATGTGGGCATGAACTTGGGCCAACTCTGGGAGATGGTCAGGGACAGGGAGGTGCTGCAGTCCATGGGGTTGCAAAGAATCAGACACAACTTACAACAACAACAATTAAGTAATGTGATAGATCATATTATTTCCAATGATTTTTCTCTTCTTCAGGTCACATGATCATGGCATTCCTGTTGATTCCCATGAAACATGAGTGTTTCCTGGTGGGATAATGTACATCCCTAACCTGTTGATGTGAGCCTAGGCCATTTGTCTTATTTTTTGTCCAGTGGAATTTGAATGGGTGTGATGTATACCACATTCAGACACTTTAGTGGCCATTGTGTGGTTCTATTTTACTCTTTTCTTCTCAGCATTAGGTCAAGACAGAGTACATCCTGGGATGGAGAATACAGATAGAGTAACGATTTAGAGGTGCGGCTGACTGAGAGCCATCACGTAACTTGAGTTTGCTGTTGTAAACCACTACAGTGTGGAGTTGCTTGTTCCTGCAGCCTTATCTAATGAAAGCTAATACAAACAGTAAAGTTATTTCTCACTCATTTTATATGTCTGTCTTCAAGTCCATTCTGCATACTCTGTGCTGCATTTCATTTTCGTTTCTTCCACCAACTCTCACAGAACTCTCAGCATCAGAAACATTGCCAGTTGATATAAAGAAGGAAAGTAACATGCTAAATCATGCTCTAAGTAGTTTGTGCCTTCCTCCTGGAAGGGACACACATCAAACTTGCTCATATTTCAGTGACTGAACCATGTCACATGACTTAGCTTAATTAAAGGAAGTGAAAGAAAGAGACTTGGCAAAATGGATGAACAGTGAAATGATTACCACATAAACCAATAATTCACAATTTTAAGTCCTTTTCAGAACTGATTGAGTGATTAACCTCTGTTTACAAAGAATTCTGGCCTGGCTTTGGAACATTCTCCCAGAAAAGACCTTTATACACAAAATTGACAGAACTAATACTGAATAGAATAGGACTGAAGCAAGCAAAAAACTAAACAGCATATGATTTGAGTAATTCAATAACATATAAATTGATATTCAAAGACAAAAGCTAAAATAGCCATACTATTAGTTTGTAATACATTTTTGTGATGATAGAAATGTTCTATTTTTGCACTGTCCATAACGGTAATCACCATCAGTGTGAGTCCTTGAAATGTGACTGGTACAAATGAGAAATTGACTTCTAAGTTTTAAATTTAAATTAATTTAAATTTAAATAGCCCAAAGTGACTATTTTATTCGTTCACATTTAGAAAAACAAATACATGTCTTTGGAAAAAACTGTTTCATCTGTTCTCAGGTTTCTTTTGGAAAGGCATCCAAAATATAGCTTTGTCCATGTTAAATGGTTTTCCTTCTTGGTAGATGCAAGATTTTCCAAAGGTTTGGGCCTGCCCACCACTATCTTTACAACAATCAGAAATATACTCAAATGATCTTTGGAGAGCAGTAATGGAATCAAGTTTGACTCTGGAGGAACATGCCTTCAGGAGCCTGACATATTTAATGGTAAGGAGAATGAGTACAAGTCTCCTTAGAAAATTTTCTATAATATCAAGTTAAAAGGGGGACAATAAGCCTCATTTATAGACTGGAGATCATTTGCTTTGCTATCTTTCCTAAATTCCTGATGTGAATATAGAAGTGGTACTTCACATCTTTGTGTTGGATAGCTAACAAGTATCTTAGACTTACTATGAAAGTGAAAGTGAAGTCACTCAGTCGTGTCCGACTCTTTGCGACCCAGTGGACTGTAGCCTACCAGGCTCCTCCGTCCATGGGATTCTCCAGGCAAGAATACTGGAGTGGGTTGCCATTTCCTTCTCCATAGACTTACTATATTCAACATCAAAATCTTTATTTTCTTCCTTTAACCTGGCCAGCATTATCCACCTTAAAAATTTTTGCTCAATTATAAATGCAAAATATTTAAGTCATTCTTAATTCCATTTTCTCTATCATAATCAGCAAACATTATTCTTCAAAATATATAAAAAATCTAAGTCTTCATCATACCCTTCACTGAAACATCTGAAACTAAAACACCATCACCTGCCTCCTGGATGGCTGTGATGTTTGGTCCCTTATAGGTAATGGTTTCCCTGTCTCCTTGCTGTCTTTTCCTTGGGAGAAAAAAGTAATCCTTTTAAAACATAATAAAAATTCCATCACTTCCCTGAACTAATCCATGTAAGGCCTACAAAGACTTTATTATTTGGCTTCTGACTACTCCTCCCATCCTAGTTAAATAAGCTTCTTTTCTCTTTCTTGGACACATCAAATGACTCTTCCCATCTCAGGCTCTTTGCACTTGCTGGCTGTTCTGCTCTGAATGCTTTTCCACCAAAGATCTGTAAGCTTGCTTCTTTTCTTTATTCAAGATTCTTCTTAAAAGGATCGCTTCAGAAAGGCCTTCTCTGACCACATTATCGAAGTCAATCTGCTCTCTGTCTTCTCACTTTATTTTCTGCTGGTTTCTCTTTGATACTGTGTTGTACTTAATTGTCAAGTTTATGTTGTTTGTCTTAATAAATTATATTCTTCCACTGGAATGAAAGCATAATAAAGCCAGACATTTTGTGTTATTTCCATTTCCTAAAATAAGGCAGGACATAGAGTAGAGGCTAGATAAATACTTGTTGGATGAATGAATTAATTTTTGAATAACTGTGCAAGCATTAATGGATTTTGAGATTTGAAAGTAATTTTTCTTACATGGAGTTTATTAAGAAATGATTGGTTGAGTGACATCAACAAAAGGGCAGAGTGAAAATCTACCTTTCTTTATCTCCTTCAATCTACAGCTAGTAAAATATATATAATTTGACAGAGGCAACCTGCCTGAAACAGGATGCTTGAGAATTCCACACATTAGTGAAACTCTTTACCACTGATTGGAACTTGAACCTATGTGGCTGGGACTCAAACCTAGTCAAAACCCTGCTTGGGACTTGAACCCACGTGGCTGGGGCTCAAACCCATCTAAAACCCACAGTACCTGGTTTCAGGACCTAATGAAGCTTGGGTTCTTGATGTCTCATCGCAGGAAGAATTCAGTGAGAGACAAAGTGACAGGTAAGAAGTGGATTTATTCAGATTCAGAGAGAAGCACACTCCACAGACAGAGTGTGGGCCATTGCAGAGGGCAAATGCAGCCACGGAATTTGGTGTGGTTAATTTTTATAAGCTGGGTAATTTCATATGCTAATGAGAGGGACATGATTTGTTTGAGCTCTCTGAGCATCTCTGGTGGGTAAGGGGTTTGATTCTAAACGTGATTTGACCCCTCCTACTGTCTTGCTGGGGCTTCTCCTTTGCCAACATTCTCCAGCTGATGGTTGTTCAGCGGTGAGTTGTATTTTTGGAGTACTCACAGGAGAAGATGAGCACACATCCTTCTACTCCACGATCATATGCTACAAAAACCCGTGTCCCACTCATTAGCATATGAAGTTACCCAGCTTATAAAAAAAATAAGCTTCCCTTATTTTTGGGAAGGGGTGGAGATTTCCAGGATTTGGCCCTCACCCACTCCTTGATCTTTTAACAGTGCCTTGGAATTGTCATGGCACCTCTGGGTGTGTCATTTCATTTGCTGATTGAAGATTAAGGTCTAGTCTTGTCTGCCATCTTGGTCAATTTGATTCTAATCAGTTTATGTTGTGTCCTTGGGTTATGTCATTCTTTCAAAAGTTGTGGCCTTTCCCTTTCCCTCCTGTTACATCAGTGCATCTAAAGGTGGGCTAACTGGAACACATAGAGGAAGTAGAACTGAGAGAATAGAAAAGTCAGTACCTGTAACCCTGGCCCTGAGACCACAACAGCTGAGCCCACAGCTTCAGAGAACCCAGTAGCAGAGAGGAGGGCCTATCACGGCTCTGGTGTCCCAAGTGCAGCAGCGTCCATGACCACAGGTGACAGGCAGTGGTGGCAGATGGGCCTGGGGCCCTACCTCGCTACCCTGTCCTTCCTCTTCCCTCAAGGCAATAAAGCCTGGGACTCAGGGGATCCCAGGTACGAGGGAAGAGCCCACTATTTCAGTGATGACAGTGGCTCTGGCGGAAGCAAGGCAGCAAGGCCACCAGAGGCACAAGGAGAGATAATAAAGACTTGGAACCACACGTTTACAGAGATGGTAGAAACTGAGAAATGCCAACTCTCAAATGTAACCACAGGCAACTCAGGTAAGAGAAACAAAAAGTTTGTGTTATATTACCACCTACAGGAAAGCAGATGAAAGGGTAACTTCTAACCTGGTCATTAACTTCAAAGGCAATAGTAGAACAATTATTCCAAGTACTGTAAAGAACCACAGAAACACTATTCCACCTAAAGAAAATGACAGTTCTTCAGAAATCAAGCTTGAAGTCATAGAATACTGCTATATAACTGACAGAATTCAGTGAGCTACAAGGAAACTTAGAAAGGCAGTTCAGTGAGCTCAGAAATAAAATTAATGAAGAGAAGAAGTATTTAAATAAAGAGATTGAAACTCTGAAGAAAAGCAAACAGAAATTCTGGAGCTGAAGAATTTAGTAAACAAGATGAAGAATGCATTAGAAAGTATTGGAAATCGAGCCGACCATAGAGAACAGAGGATTAGCGAGCTTGAAGATGAAAATCTAGAAATGATACAAATAGAAGGGGAAAATAAATAAGATACTTAAAAATGAGGACGTTGTATGAGAGCTACTTGATTCTTTTAGAAAGGGCAATATTAAGTTAATGGGTATTCCACAAAAAAAAGAGAGGGAGAAGGAAGGAGAGAGTTTATCCAAAGAAATAACAGCTGAGAACTTCCCAATCTTGGAGAAGAAACTGAGTATATAAGTCTGTGAAGCTAAGAGAACACCTAATTACTTCAATGTAAAAAGACCTTCTCCAAGACACAATCCTAAAATTGTCTAAAGTCAATAACAAAGAAAAAATTTTAAAGACAGCCAGGGGAAAAAGGATGGTGACCTACAAAGGAATCTCCATTAGGCTATAAATAGATATCTCAGAAGGAACCCTACATAGCAGGAGGAAGTAGAATAGCATTTTCAAAATACTGAAATATACAAACTGTCACCCAAGAATACTCTATCCAGCAACGTTATCATTCAGATATGATGGAGAAATACTTTACCAAATAAGCAAAATCTGAAGGAGTTCATAAACACTACACCTGCCTTATAAGAAGTGGTGGTGGTGGTGGGGGTTTAGTTGCTAAGTCATGTCTGATTCTTTGCAACCCCATGAACTATAGCCTGCCAGGCTCCTCTGTCCATGGGATTCTCCAGGCAAGAATACTGGAGTGGGTTGCCATTTCCTTCCCCAGGGTATCTTCCCAACCCAGGAACTGAATCCGGGTCTCCTGCATTGCAGGCAGATTCTTTTTTTTTTTTTTTTTTAAATTTTATTTTATTTTTAAACTTTACAATATTGTATTAGTTTACTAGCTGAGAAATGTTGAAAGGAGCTCTTTTACTAGGAAAAAAAGAAAGGCAAAAGCTACACTGAATTTTGAATGAAAATTGTAACTCTTTGTCAGAATGAGTTTTCAATACTTTATTATACCATAAAGGTTAAAGAAAGAGAAAAAAGAAAGCAGGAGAATTAACTATAGAAATTTCAGTTTTTTATAAAACTCAGAACATAAAAAGAAATAATTTGAAACAATAATTACATAAAAGGAGAAAAGGAAAGAATGGAACTCATTTGGTAAATGAAGATATACTACCAACAGAAAAGGAACTATTTTATCTGAGATTTTTATTCAGACCTAAAGATAACTACGAAACATAAACATAGCTCAGAGGCATGAACCATAATGAAAGAGGAAACTGAGAAAAACATCAGAGAAAACCACCAGACTAAAATGGCAGACAGAAATATAAGGAAAAAGAAATATTGGAGCTATAGAGAAATCAGAAAATAAAATACAGAATAGCTATAATAAGTTTTCATCAATCAATAATCTCGCTAAATGTAAATGGATTAAGTTCATCAGTCAAAAGATAGAGAGTGTGCTGGATGGATTGAAAAACAAGACCCAACTATGTTACCTCTAAAAGACACATATCATCTCTGAAGACAAATATAGTCTAAAAGGGATGGAAGGGATGGAAGGTGATATTCCAAGAATACCTAATGTCAGGCAAAATATACTTCAAGCCAATAAAGATAACAAGTCAAAATGGACAGTATATAAAGGGGTCAATTCATTAAGAAGACGTAACATTGGTTAACATATATGCAACTATATAAGAACATGGTAATACATAAAATAACTATTAGAATACCTAAAGGGAGAAATTGACTGTAGCACAATAACAGTAAGGAATTTTAATAGCCCACTTACATCAGTGGATGTATCATCCAACCAAAACATCAACAAAGAAATCGTGGTCTTAAATGAAACAGACCAGATGGATTTGATAATTTTGTACAGGACATTCCATCTAAATGCAGAATACACATTCTTCTCAAATGCACATAGAACTGTCTCAAGGGTAGAACATAGGTTTGGACACAAGTCTTAAAAATTTTAAGAAGACTTCAATCATATTAAACCTATTTTCTGGTCAAAATGGTATGAAACTAGAAATCAACTACAAGAATAAAACTGAAAAAAAAATTACAAATATGTTGAGACTGAACAGTATTCTGCTGAACAGCTACAGAGTCATTGAAGAAATCAGAGCAATAAAAAATTATCTGAAATAAATGAACATGAGAATACAACATAACAAAATGTATGAGATATAGAAAATACAGAACTAAGGGATGTTCACAGGAATAAAGACCTACTTCAAGAAATGAGAAAACTCTCAAATAATCTAACCTTACACCTAAAGTAACAGGAAAAAAATAGGAACAAATTAAGCACAAAGTTAGTAGAACAAGGAAATAATAAAGATCAGAGCATAAATAAATAAAAAATAAAAAGATAATAGAAAACATCAGTGAAACCAAGAGCTGGTTCTTTGAAAAGATAAAAAAATTGACAAACTGTTAGCTAGCCTCACTAAAAACAGAGAAGGCCCTGATAAATATAATCAAGAATCAAGGAGGAGAAATAACAGTGGAGACCACCTGACCTGCCTCTTGAGAAACCTATATGCAGGTCAAGAAGCAACAGTTAGAACTGAACATGAAACAACAGACTGGTTCCAAATAGGAAAAGGAGTACGACAAGGCTACTGTATATTGTCACCCTGCTTATTTAACTTATATGCAGAGTACATCATGAGAAACGCTGGGCTGGAAGAAGCACAAGCTGGAATCGAGATTGCCAGGAGAAATATCAATAACCTCAGATATGCAGATGACACCACCCTTATGGCAGAGTGAAGAGGAACTAAGAAGCCTCTTGATGAAGGTGAAAGTGGAGAGTGAAAAAGTTGGCTTAAAGCTCAACATTTAGAAACCGAAGATCATGGCATCTGATCCCATCACTTCATGGGAAATAGATGGGGAAACAGTGTCAGATTTTATTTTTCTGGGCTCCAAAATCACTACGGATGGTGATTGTGGCCATGAAATTAAAAGACACTTACTCCTTGGAAGGAAAGTTATGACCAACCTAGATAGCATATTGAAAAGCAGAGACATTACTTTGCCAACAAAGGTCCATCTAGTCAAGGCTATGGTTTTTCCAGTGGTCATGTATGGATGTGAGAGTTGGACTGTGAAGAAAGCTGAGAGCTGAAGAATTGATGCTTTTGAACTGTGGTGTTGGAGAAGACTCTTGAGAATCCCTTGGACTGCAAGGAGATCCAACCAGTCCATCTTAAAGGAGATCAGTCCTGGGTGTTCATTGGAAGGACTGATGCTGAAGCTGAAACTCCAATAGTTTGGCCACCTCATGCGAAGAGTTGACTCATTGAAAAAGACCCTGATGCTAGGAGGGATTGAGGGCAGGAAGAGAGGATGACAACAGAGGATGAAATGGCTGGATGGTAGTACCAACTCGATGGACGTGAGTTTGAGTGAACTCTGGGAGTTGGTGATGGACAGGGAGGCCTGGCGTGCTGTGATTCATGGAGTCACAAAGAGTCGGACACGACTGACTGAGCGACTGAACTGAACTGAACTGAAGTAAAACTGAAGAGCCTCTTGATGAAAGTGAAAGAGGATAGTGAAAAACTATCTTGAAACTCAGCATTCAAAAAACTAAATTCATGGCATCTTGTCCCATCACTTCATGGCAAATAGTTGGGGAAACAATGGAAACAGTGACAGATTTTATTTTGGGGGGCTCCAAAATCACTTGCAGATGGTGACTGCAGCCATGAAATTAAAAGACCCTTGCTCCTTAGAAGAAAAGCTATGACCAACCCAGACAGCATATTGAAAAGCAGAGACATTACTTTGCCAACAAAGGTCCATTTAGTCAAGGCTATGGTTTTTCCAGTAGTCATGTATGGATATGAGAGTTGGACTGTAAAGAAAGCAGAATGCAAAGAATTGATGCTTTTGAACTGTGGTGGTGGGGAAGAATTTTGAGAGTCCCTTGGACTGCAAAGAGATCCAACAAGTCAATCCTAAAGGAAATCAGTCCAGAATATTCCTTGGGAGGACTGATGCTGAAGCGAAAGCTCCAATACTTTGGCCACCTGATTTGAAGAGCTGACTCATTTGAAAAGACCCTGATGCTGGGAAAGATTGAAGGCAGGAGGAAAAGGTGACAAGAGAGGATGAGATGGTTGGATGAAATCACTGACTCAATGGACATGAGTTTGAGAAAGCTCTGGGAGTTGGTGATGGACAGGGAAGCCTGGTGTGTGCAGTCCATGGGGTTGCAAAGAGTCAGACACGACTGAGCGACTGAACTCAATTAAACTGAACTGAAGTAAACTGTCACTATTTGCAAAGCTAATGGAAAAACTATACAATTAAAGTTGCAAGATACAAAACCAATATAAAATGAATTTAAGAAAATAATCCAATATACCAATCACTGTAAAGAGTAAGATACCTAAGAATATGTTTAATCAAAGATGTGAAAGACCTATACACTGAAAATGTACTGAAAGTTATTGAAGAAGACACCAAGAGATGAAAGATATCCCATATTTATGGGTTGAAAGAATTAACATTGTTAAAATGTCCATATTACCTAAGGCAATCTGCAGATTCAATGCATTCTCTACCAAATTTCCAGGAACATTTTTTACAGAAATAGAACAAAATACTCTAAAATTTAAATGGAACCACAAAAGAACCTGAATAGCTAAATCAATCATGAAAAAAATGAACAAAACTGGGTGTCATGCTGTCTGATGTTAAACTGTGTTCTGAAGTTATTGTAATCAAAATGGCATGATTTGGACAGTAAAACTGATACACATATAATTAGATCAATGGAACATAATGGAGGTTCTGAAAGTAAGCCCATGTTTATATGTACAATTAATGATGAACAAGGAACATACAGTGGAGAAAGGATAATCTCTTCAATAAATGATTCTTAGAAAATGACAGCCAGCTACCAAAAAATGAAACTACACCACTATCTTGCACAAAAATTAACTAAAAATGGATTGAAGCCCTGAATGTAAGACCTGAAACTATATAACTCCTGGACGAAAATATAAGTGGTATGCTTCTGACATTGATCTTAGCAATATTTTTTCTAGTTATGTCTCCACATGCAAGAGAAACAGAAGCAAAAATAAACAAATGGGATTACATCAAACCCAAAAAAATGTATGCTCATCAAAGGAAACTATCAATGAAACAAATAAAGAAAAATGATTTACTAAATGAGAGAATATATTTGAAAATGATGTGTCCAACTAAGGATTAATATCCAAAAATGTACAAAGAACTCATATAACTAAAATCAAAATCATTAAAAAAAATAGGTAGAAGAAGTGAATAGACATTTTTCCAAAGAGGACATGCCGATGGCCGACGGGCACATGAGAAGATGTTCAATATTACTAATTATTAGGGAAGTGCAAATCAAAACCACAATGAGATATCACCTCATATTTGCCACCTCTTGATTGTTATCAAGAAGACAGGAAATAATTGGTATTGGTGAGGATGTGGAGAAAAGGGAGCTCTCATGTGTTATTGGTGGGAAATGGTACAGCCACTATAGAAAACAGTATAGAATATCCTTAAAAAATTAAGAATATAACTATGATAGTATTCAGCTATCTCACTTCTGAATGTTTATACAAAGCATATGAAAATACTAACTTGAAAATATGTATGCACACCTATGTTCATTGTAACATTATTTATAATAGCCAAGTTGTAGAAGTAACTGAAGTGTTCATCTATGGATGAATGGATAAAGAAGATGTAGTGTACAAAGCCAATGGAATACTACTTAGCCATAAAAAAATGATGAAACTGGGTTTGTTTTTCAAGAAGTCAAGCAGTTATTTTGTTTATATTTAATTTGAAAAGTTACTTTTTAAAAGGTATTTACCAATTTCAGGTGAAGGGCAATGTACAATATATGGACAGCTGACATGAGAATTTTCAGTTACTAAATAATTTAATATTATCTAATATTATCTGATCTGATAATGCCTTACAAGCTTTTTCTAATAAAGCTTCAGTCTCTGATGACTAAGGAAGGCAATAAAAATATTCTACATTTTCATGACTCTTTGGGGCATCTTGTTAGAGCAGAAATAATGCCTTCAGGGGGCACAAAACCTATCAGACACTGCATAATGTGACTGCTCATCTTTCCTATAAAAGTAATCCAAGACACATATCCTCTATGCACTTGAATACATTGGATTCTCCAATCTATTTTCATTCCAGTGACCTAGTTCCTTTTATCTGATCTTTTTTTGTTTTCCCATACCTGATACCTGACTTAGAGGTGGATCTTGCTTCACAGGTCCAAGCCTCTTCTCTCTAGACTCCTTCCCTTTAATGTCTGAAAGTCTCATCTAGAAATGCTACCTGCAGTTTCTTAGACAGTCGATTCCTAGGCAGGTTGATAAGAAGTCCGGGGATCCCTGAGGAGAGATGGATCTGGGGTTCTCGAGGAGGAGATAGGGGTCTGGAATTCTCAAAAAGAAGGAAAGGACAAACTTTTTTTTTTCTCTACATTCTTTAGTCATAGTCACATAAAACATTTTTTTTCTTTAAGCCTGAAACTGATGATTACATGACAAACAACTCAGTTTAAACTCTGTACTAGGGATTATATAACAACAGTGTATCCTGCTTGAGGAAAGTTTCTCCTTCCTAAAAACCTTCTGACTAATCTTGATGTTTTAGAAAGTATTTTATGGGAGCTGGTCTGGTAAGATCTTTCTATTGTTAAATTCTAATCCTGTTATCCTAAAATGTAACTTGTGGGAGAGGGTCTGGTAAAATTTTCACAAACTTGAGACATTCTTTGGATTTATTGTAATAATTCATTAAGAAGTATGTAACTCCCACTAACACTAGCAAGGGGGGCAGTCTCTGTCCCCCTTCTGATGTCTATGTCAGAAGCTTTCTCTGTCCCTTTTGATACTTTAATAAAACTCTGTTATACAAAAGCTCTTGAGGGATCAAGCCTGGTCCCTGGTCCCAAAGCTAAATCTTCTTCTTTGGAGATCACTGTAAGCTACCATTTCTCTCTGGCTATCAGTCTCTACTAAAGCTGGCCCTCATAATCCATGGGCTTCAATTCAGTAATGCTTATTTTCATAGTGCTTACAAGGAAAATTCTTTGGGTCTATCTCTTTATTTTATCAGACTTCCTGGCTATTGAACCACAAGAAAGAAGCTCTATTCTTACAGAGACAAAACTGGAGAGGGTAAAGGTATTAATTAAAAAGTCTATCTTACTTAATGCTTAAAAATGTGAGTATTTCCCATTTCTCAGAAAACTGAGGCTCAAAGAAATGGTTTAAATGATTTTCTTTAATTTTGCTCTGGTAATAACTGATGAAGTTCAGGTTCAAAATGAGTTCTGTCTTACTGTAAATTCTCTGCTCTTTCTGCTACATTATTTGTGTAAAACATAAATATTAAGGAAAAAAACCTCTAACATGTAATAAATGTTAAAAAAAAAAAAGACTCCAAATACCTCAAAACCTTGTATCAAAAACTATAACTGGTACTAAAACCTTAAAATTAAATCTTGCTTTTAATGTTCCAGGAAGGAGCTTTTGGCATTATATCATTACTCTTCCCAAATGTAACTAATTTAAAGGTGACATGAATAAAATATTCATTAAAACTACAGTAGCCATTTATCTGTGACCTTTAACAAAGCTGCTATTAACTTTCAATTGACTCACAGTTCTAGATTGATCCTTTACCTAATAAACTACCCATTCCTTTCCAAATGTTCCTGGTAGAGTTTTGATTTACATCCAAAACCTGTCTATAAATATTCCACCTTAGCCATCTCGTGCTTCCCTACTTCTTATTTCTTAAATCACCATAATGCTTCAAGCCAATATTATTCCTAGCATTTTAGTAAAGAACATCTCCATTAAGTATAGCTAAAGCGGTCTATTTTAATTACTGGTTTCTTTAATCTAGTTTTCCTTATAGAGAATATCAATGCCAAGTGGTTTTTAAAGGATTCAAAAGTGTTCCCAGATGAACTAATTATGCCCTTTTATTTCCATAACTGTTGTAATAGAACCTTCTGAGGAATCTTTCTGAAGGATCTATGTCCCTTGCCTCTTCCTTAAAACTCATTCCAGATCTCTTTCTTACATGCACAAAATATACATTTATTTTTACTGTAGAGTTAAACACTTATCATTTACCTGAACCTAATCTGCTTAAATGCCCAAAGTCTAATTGATTTCAAATTACATTTTAACACATAATAATTAAACTCGCAGAAGAGTTAAAAAGGTACAGATATGATAGCAAAGCTAAAATTCCAAATCCCTTTTGCTTAGATCTCTTCCGCACCATTCCATCCTAAAGGAGATCAGTCCTGGGTGTTCATTGGAAGGACTGATGCTGAAGCTGAAACCCAATACTTTGGCCACCTGATGTGATGAACTGACTCACTGGAAAAGACCTTGATGCTGGGAAAGATTGAAGGCGGGAGGAGAAGGGGACAACAGAGGATAATGGTTGGAAGGCATCACAGACTCGACAGACATGAGTTTGAGTAAGCTCCGGGAGTTGGTGATAGGCAAGGAGGCCTGGTGTGCTGCATTTCACGGGGTCGCAAAGAGTCAGACATGACTGAGCGACTGAACTGAACCGATCTGAACTCCCACACGTCCCCCTCTCTGTCCTACTTTGCCTCGCATCTGGAGAGAGATTCATCTGTACGGACTCCAGCAGTGGTTTCCCGTGCCCTCCGACCTCTGGTTGGGTTTGGTCCGTAGGGGCCTGGAGAGAAACAAGGGGATTCAGGTCAGGGTTTCTGGATATTTATTTCCAAGCAGGGAAAACTCTCTCCCTACAGAGTTTTCTTGGCTTGGTTTCTATTATTTGGAAAGAATTATGATGTAAGGCTAAAGGCTTGTTCCTGGAACATTTAAAGCAGAATTTAATTTTAAGACTTTAGAACCAGATTTAGTTCTCTGATATATGTTTTAGAGTATTTGAAGTCTTCTCTTCCCCCTCAAACTAAGACGACTTCTACTCAAGGTGGCCTTCTCTATATACCTCTCTTCCTTTGGTTCGGGTAGTGGTTTATTTTTCTCTTTATGTCCAAAAGGTCACAGCGGCTTTAGGGCCACTAATCTTAGGTTATTGCACTATCCTTTGGCTCACTATACCCACAGAGAGTGCTTTTGTAAATAACCTGGCCTTGATTTATTATCATTTAAATGCACCACTTATTTCCTATTGGGATCCCAAACTATTACATACAGTTTTAAAAGCTAGTGGGTTTTAACTATATATAATTGTACTTTTTTGAAAGTCAGGAGCCAAGATTTGATCACTGTGCATAGTTCTAAATTGGCTCCAGATTTTATAACATCAAGGAACTTCAAAGTACTACTTTGGTTAATTCTATACTTCCAAGTTAATATTTCCTACATTGCTGTGATGCTTGAAGTCAGTCTTATTCCTGCAATACTCTTAGATATCTTAGAAATAACACCTCATCACTAAGTGAATTTGAAATTCTCAATTTTAATGAATAACTTTAAAAATTAGCCTTTAATTTATTTTGGCATTCCTGATAAATGAATAAATAAATTTTATTAATTTTATTTTTAACAAATTTTACTTGATTTTTTTAATAAGTGCAAACATACATTAGTTATGGTACTACACAAGAATTAGAAGTAAACTTGGAAGCTCAGGTTGTATCCTTTCTGAGTTGTTGTCACAGTGTGAATTTTCTAGCAATCACAGTATTACTTTTAAGTTCCTCAAGGGCTCAGTTTTTAACCTAAGTGAATAATGATAACTTTGCAGACTTCTGCTTTGGGCACATTCATGCTTATGGCAGGCAATGCATCTTTTGAAAAGAGCTAGAGGATTGGGATGAAATATGACAACCATCTACTTGGAGCTATTTAGGTTAAGATGCTGGAGAAGAAGGAATCACACAGAAACACTGGAAGCCAGGAGACAAACAATCAGCACAATGTTTCAGCCAGAAACAGACTCATACAAATATGCTAACTGATTTATGGTAGAGGCTGTGAAGTAGGAAAAGAATGTTCTTTTCAATAAATGGCCCTAGGAAAGTTAAATAATTATATAGGAGAAAATTTACCTTGGACCTGTACTTCACTTCATAAACAAGTGTGAATTCTAGTTGGATCACCAGTCTAGATGTGAAAGAAAAATCAGTAAACTTCTATGAGAAAACCTAGTTGAGCATCTTCATGATCTTGAGATATACAAAGTTTTCTTAAACTGGACACAGAAATACTAGCTATAAAGAAAAAAAAATGTACTGAATTAAAAATGAATATTTTTTTATCAAGTGATGTAACTAAAATAATGAAAAAAACATGTCACACAGGACAAAATGAAGAACTTTAACAAATCAACAAATCAATTAAAAAAGATCACTCAAAAGAAAAATGTTCAAAAGACTTCAGTGGCACTTACAAAGGAAGATGTATACCTAGTCAATAAATACAGAAGCAACTGCTTGTTAATAATCAGGGAAACAAAAATGTAAATGGCAAAACATCATTATTTACACACCAGAATAGCATTAAAATTAACAGATTGATAATACCAAATATTGGCTAGGATGTAGAGCAACTGGAATTTTCTTACACAACTGAGGTGTGTAAATGGTGAAAATATTCTTGAAATCTATGTGATAATATATAGCAAAGTGGAATGTGCATACAATCTGACACATCAACTCCACTTCTAGATATGTCCAGAGGAAATATGTTTATTTGTTCCTGAAAAGACATTTAATAGAGTGTTCACAGCAGTATTACTTATAAAGGTAAATATAGGAAGTAACCCACATCAATAAACAGTATAGTGTATTAAATTCTCTTGGGGTATTCTTACAGTGGATTATCATAAAGCAATGAGAATGAAGGATGTATTAGTATATAGTAATATGATGTGACATGGTATAAGCTAGGAGAGTGATTAATTTTGCACAGGGAATGACAGAGTGTAATGTGGAGCTTACTGAGATGCTGGTAATATTCTTGACTTTAATGCTAGTAACAGCAGGTGAATAATCATTGATCACTATGTATAATATACTTCAGTCAAAAGGTTTAAATATAAGAAAAAAACATAGTATCTTTCTTCCAGAAAGATGTCAGTACCATGACCAATTTCTCTGTATTAACAGAAAAGCAAAACCAAACAAATAGCAACATATTACCAATAATCACAGGTAAGCTGTAAACTTGACACATTTAGCTAAGACATATGGATCACATCTAATAGTAATATGACCACTACATTAGACAGAGGATCTTTTAATCATACACCGCTGATGCCTGAGAAATTCTTTAAGAGGAGGAATTTCTTTGATTCTTTGGATGGCTTCCATCCCTAGAGTCTAGATTTGGAAATTTTTGGAACATGGTTATATTCAATTCCATCCTCCTTTTCTCCATTTCCCTTTACCCAAAGAAGTTCAGGAAGAAAAATATGAGAGCTTGGGGGTAAGTTCAGAAACTTCAAAAACTCCTTGTTTTTCCTTTATCTTGTCTAAATTTTATGAACGTCTGAGCATTTCCTTTGAGAGTTTTAGGACAAATGTAGCATTGATGTACTTTAAAACTTCATTAGGAGTAAATATACATTGAAAACAATTACTTTGTGACCCAGAGTTTATCAGTGGGCCAGCAATGTCCACTAAGAATCAGCAAAATACTCCAGTACCTTGAAAAGAGAAGTTTGAGCATTTCTCAGCCATCCAAGGCCATGGATTTCTCAGAGTCATGCCATTGATACCAAAGGTTTGTTTTCAGACAACTCTGATTTAGGTCATATAAATCTGCTCAAGATGTCTCATTTATGAATAATTGGAAGATTCATAAATTCTGGTTTATTCAGCTGGGTAATTTTCAGTAATAACTGCAAAAGCATTCTTAAAGTTTTCTTTGCTTTCACTCTTGCCACACCACCATCTTTTTTTTTTAATGCAGTAGCCAGAGAGATTATTTACTGACACGCATACATCTCTCCCATAGTTTTCTTCCAAATTTGTAATCTCAGTACGTTATCATACCTATGAAACCTTATGCTCTAGGCAGCTGCTGTGTAGGCAAATATTTAACAATTGGCTCTCTCAGGGAAGGGAGTCTTGATGTGTAGACTTTGCTGATTTCTAGGTAAACATTACCACTGTAGGTGATGTTAAGCTACCAATGGTTCAAAAATAGGCTCACAAAATTTCTGAAATCCGTGCAATAACTTGAGCTGGTTCCAACATACATGAGATCCAGACTACCCTTCTGACCTACTTTCATTCTATTTCCCCCCAACATCAGGCTTCTCTCTCGTTACTCTCTAATCCTTACCATATTTTGCCCTTATCATTTTTCACTCTCTGATTATAGAACATAAGTTTTGTGGAGGCAGAGATTATATCCTCAGGACCTTCCTGATGTTCAAGCTGGTTTTAGAAGAGGCAAAGGAACCAGAGATCAAATTGCCAACATCCACTGGATCATGGAAAAAGAAAGAGTTCCAGAAAAACATCTATTTCTGCTTTATTGACTATGCCAAAGCCTTTGACTGTTTGGATCACAATAAACTGTGGAAAATTCTGAAAGAGATGGGAATACCAGACCACCTGATCTGCCTCTTGAGAAATCTGTATGCAGGTCAGGAAGCAACAGTTACAACTGGACATGGAACAACAGACTGGTTCCAAATAGGAAAAGGAGTACGTTAAGGCTGTATATTGTCACCCTGTTTATTTAATTTATATGCAGAGTACATCGTGAGAAATGCTGGGCTGGAAGAAACACAAGCTGGAATCAAGATTTCCAGGAGAAATATCAATAACCTCAGATATGCAGATGACACCACCCTTATGGCAGAAAGTGAAGAGGAACTAAAAAGCCTCTTGATGAAAGTGAAAGTGGAGAGTGAAAAAGTTGGCTTAAAGCTCAACATTCAGAAAACGAAGATCATGGCATCCGGTCCCATCACTTCAAGGGAAATAGATGGGGAAACAGTGGAAACAATGTCAGACTTTATTTTTTGGGGCTCCAAAATCACTGCAGATGGTGACTGCAGCCATGAAATTAAAAGACACTTACTCCTTGGAAGGAAAGTTATGACCAACCTAGATAGCATATTCAAAAGCAGAGACCTTACTTTGCCAACAAAGGTTCGTCTAGTCAAGGCTATGGTTTTTCCTGTGGTCATGTATGGATGTGAGAGTTGGACTGTGAAGAAGGCTGAGCGCCGAAGAATTGATGCTTTTGAACTGTGGTGTTGGAGAAGACTCTTGAGAGTCCCTTGGACTGCAAGGAGATCCAACCAGTCCATTCTGAAGGAGATCAGCCCTGGGATTTCTTTGGAAGGAATGATGCTAAAGCTGAAACTCCAGTACTTTGGCCATCTCATGCGAAGAGTTGACTCATTAGAAAAGACTGTGATGCTGGGAGGGATTGGGGGCAGGAGGAGAAGGGAACGACAGGCGATGAGATGGCTGGATGGCATCACTGACTCGATGGACGTGAGTCTGAGTGAACTCCGGGAGTTGGTGATGGACAGGGAGGCCTGGTGTGCTGCGATTCATGGGGTCACAAAGAGTCGGACACGACTTAGCGACTGATCTGATCTGATCTGATCTGACCAGTTTTCCCAGCACCACTTGTTAAAGAGATTATCTTTTCTCCATTGTATATTCTTGCCTCCTTTGTCGAAGATAAGGTGATCATAGGTGCATGGAGGGCTGGTACACTGGGACGACCCAGAGGGATGGGATGGGGAGGGAGGTGGGAGGGTGGTTCAGGATGGGGAGTACATGTACACCTGTGGCAGATTCATGTCAATGTATGGTAAAAACCAATACAATATTGTAAAGTAATTAGCCTCCAAAAATAAATAAGTGAAAAGAGGAGGGTTGAAACTGTTCTAAAGCACCTTAAATATATCCTTATAGACAGTATTTTTAATGTTAAAAAGTAAAATGCTATTAAAATATACTAGTGTTAGTAATGGTGTAATGAAGCAGATACATTTATATTCTTCTGGTGACAGTGGAAATTAATACAAATTATCCCAAAGAGATTTGTCAAGGTATATCATTGTGACTTGTAAACATTTTTCAACCCAAGATTAGGCATTCCCTCCATCCCAATGAGAGAGACTTGTTTGCCTAATTTATGCACAAATACTATTTTATTAAAAAAAAAAACAAACTGGAAATAAATACAAACGGTTGGATGTAAAACCTATAATACTTTATCATAATAACATTATGAAGTCAATAATAATGTGTTAGTGCCAAAGGAGACATGGTTGGTGACCAACATAGGGTATGAATCAATATAAATGCATAGCCTGCATTCAGCTAGGGCCACTCTGTCCCTTGGTGATTCAGTTAAATTTGACTTAAGCCTGTGTCCATTGCTCTGTGGGAGTCCAGAAGCCTTCTGCTTGCTTCCTCTGAGATTCTACATCTTACTTCATTATGCTCTCTTCAGCTGTGTTCCATTTTTATCCTGAACCACCTGGACTTACATCGCATTGCTTTCCCTGGTTTCCACAGGAACTCATTCACAGTTAATATTGTATCTTCTCATAGTCTTTGTTGAAGACAGGTGGGCAGGGAGTGCTGGAGAGGAGAAATTATAAACAGGATTTCAAACGATAATGTGATATTCTGCAGTCTCATGGCTCCATCTTTATCATCTCTTCCTTCTTCCTTTCATTTCTGCCCATCCCACCCCCTGCCACCTTCTTTAAAAAGTGGGGAAAGAAGAGAAAATCCTTCCTTATTCCCATGCATAGTAAATCTGGCCATACTCAGGCCTTTTAATTTTTTTTTCTTTTCTTATTTTTTTAAATTTATTTTTTTATTGAAGGATAATTGCTTTATAGAATTTTGTTGTTTTCTGTCAAACCTCAACATGAATCAGCCATAGGTGTACATGTTTCCCCTCCCTTACGAACCTCCCTCCCATCTCCCACCCCATCCCACCCCTCTAGATTGATACAGAGCCCCTGTTTGAGTTTCCTGAGCCATACAGCAAATTCCCATTGGCTATCTACTTTACATATGATATGTAAGTTTCCATGCTACTCTTTCCATACATCTCACCCTCTCCTCCCCTCTCCCCATGTCCATCAGTCTGTTCTCTATGTCTGATTCTCCACTGCTGCCCTGTAAATAAATCTTCAGTATCATTTTTCTAGATTCCACATATATGCGTTAGAATATGATATTTGTCTTTCTCTTTCTGACTCACTTCATTCTGTATAATAGATTCTAGGTTCATCTACCTCATCAGAACTGACTCAAATGCATTTTTATGGCTGAGTAATATTCCATTCTGTATAGGTACCACACCTTCTTTATCTATTCATCTGTCCATGGATATCTAGGTTGCTTCCATGTTCTAGCTATTGTAAATAGTGCTGCAATGAACAATGGGATACATGTGTCTTTTTCAGCCATGGTTTCCTCAGGGTATATGCCTAGGAATAGAATTGCTGGGTCATATAGTGGTTTTATTCCTAAGTTTTCAAGGAATCTCCATACTGTCTTCCATAGTGGCTGTATCAATTTACATTCCCACCAACAAGTGTTCCCTTTTCTCTACACCCTCTCCAGCGTTTATTGTTTGTAGACTTTTTGATAATGTCCATTCTGACCGGTGTGAGGTGATATCTCATTGTAGTTTTGACTTGCATTTCTCTATTAATGAGCAATGTTGAGCATCTTTTCATGTGTTTGTTAGCCATCTGTATGTCTTCTTTGGAGAAATGTCTGTTTAAGTCTTTTTCCAACTTATTGATTGGGTCATTTGTTTTTTTGATATTGAGTTGTATGAGCTGCTTGTATATTTTGGATATTAATCCTTTGTCAGTTGTTTCATTTGCTATTATTTTCTCCCATTCTGAGTGTTGTCTTTTTACCTTGCTTATAGTTTCCCTTTTTTGTGCAAAAGCTTTTAAGTTTAATCAGGTCCCATTTGTTTACTTTTGTTTTTATTTCTGTTACTCTAGAAGGTGCGTCATAGAGGATCTTGCTATGATTTATGTCATTGAATGTATGCCTATGTTTTCCTCTAAGAGTTTTATAGTTCTGGTCTTACATTTAGGTCTTTAATCCATTTTGAGTTTATCTTTGTGCATTGTGTTAGGAAGTGTTCTAATTTCTTCTTTTACATGTAGCTGTCTAGTTTTCCCAGCACCATTTATTGAAGAGGCTGTCTTTACCCCATTGTATATTGCCTCCTTTGTCAAAAATAAGATATCCATAGGTGCATGGGTTTATTTCTGGGCTTTGTGTCTTGTACCATTGATCTATATGTCTGTTTTGTGCCAGTACCATGCTGTCTTGGTGACTGTAGCTTTGTGTTATAACCTGAAGTCAGGAAGGTTGATTCCTCCAGTTCCTATTCTTCTTTCTCAAGACTTCTTTGGCTATTTGGGGTCTTTTGTGTTTCCATATGAATTGTGAAATTTTTTGTCCTAGTTCTGTGAAAAATGCCATTGGTAATTTGATAGAAATCACATTGAATCTGTAGATTGCATTTTTTAATATAGTCATTTTCACAGTTGATTCTTCCTACTCAGGAACATGGAATATCTCTCCATCTGTTTGTGTCATCTTTGATTTCTTTCATCAGTGTCTTATAATTTTCTTAGGTAAGTAAGTTTATTCCTAGATATTTAATTCTTTTTGTTGCAGTGGTGAATGGGGTTGATTCCTTAATTTCTCTTTCTAATTTTTTCATTGTTAGTATATAGAAATGCAAGTGATATCTGTGTATTGATTTTGTATCCTGCAACATTGCTAAATTCATTGATTAGCTCTAGTAATTTTCTGATACTTTCTTTAGAGTTTTCTATGTATAGTATTTTGACTTCTGCCAACAGTGAGAGCTTTACTTCTTTTCTGATATGGATTCCTTTTATTTCTTTTTGTTCTCTGATTGCTGTAGCTAGGACTTCCAGAACTATGTTGAATAGTAGTGGTGAAAGTGGACAGCATTGTCTTGTTCCTGATCTTATGGGGGATGCTTTCAGTTTTTTACCACTGAGAATAATGTATGCTGTAGGCTTATCATATATGGCATCTTTTGAAAAGTTTTAATCATAAATGGGTGCTGAATTTTGTCAAAGGCTTTTTCTGCATCTAATGAGATGATCATATGGTTTTTATGTTTCAATTTGTTAATATCTTGAATCACATTGACTGATTTGTGTATATTGAGGAATCCTTGCATTCCTGGAATAAACCCAACTTGATCATGGTGTATGAGCTTTTTGATGTGTTTCTGAATTCTGTTTGATAAAATTTTGTTGAGGATTTTTGCATCTGTGTTCATCAGTGATATTGGCCTGTAGTTTTATTTTTCTGTGTTGTCTTTATTTGGTTTTGGTATCAGGGTGATGGTGGCCTTGTAGAATGATTTTGAAAGTGTTCCTTCCTCTGCAGTTTTTTGAAAGAGTTTTAGAAGTATAGGCATTAGCTCTTCTCTAAATGTTAGATAGAATTCTGTGAAGCCATCTGGTCCTGGGCTTTTGCTTTTTGGGAGATTTTTGATCACAGCTTCAATTTCAGTGCTTATAATTGTGTTGTTCATAATTTCTATTTCTTCCTGGTTCAGTCTTGGAAGATTGAACTTTTCTAAGAATCTTCCATTTCTTCCAGGTTATCCATTTTATTGCCATGTAGTTGTTCATAATAGTCTCTTATAATCCTTGATATTTCTACATTGTCTATTGTGACCTCTCCTTTTTCATTTCTAATTTTGTTGATTTGATTCTTCTCTCTTTTTTTTTTTCTTGATGAGTCCGGCTAAAGGCTTGTCAATTTTGTTTATCTTCTCAAAGAACTAGCTTTTAGTTTTATTAATCTTTACTATTGTTTCTTTCATTTCTTTTTCATTTATTTCTGCTTGCATCTTTATGTTTTCTTTCCTTGTACTAATTTGGGGGGTTTTTTGTTCTTCTTTTCCAGTTGTTTTAGGTGTAAAGTTAGGTTGTCTATTTGACATTTTTCTTGTTTCTTGAGGTAGGATTGTATTGCTATAAGCTTCCCTCTTAGAACTGCTTTTGCTGCATTCCATAGATTTTGAGTTGTCGAGTTGTCGTGTTTTCATTGTCATTTGTTTCTAGAAATAATTTGATTTCCCTTTTGATTTCTTCAGTAACCTGTTGGTTATAGAAATGTGTTATTTAATATCCATGTGTTTGTGTTTCTTACAGGTTTTTTTTTTTTTTCTTGTAATTGATATCTAGTCTCATGGTGTTGTGGTCAGAGAAGATGCTTAATATGATTTCAATTTTCTTAAATTTACTGAGGTTTGATTTGTGACCCAAGATGTGGTCTATTCTGGAGAATGTTCCATGTGAAGTTGAGAAGAAGGTGTATTCTTCTGCATTTGGATGGAATATCCTGAAGATACCAATGAGATCTATCTCATCTAATATATCATTTAAGACTTGTGTTTCCTTATTCATCTTCTGTTTTGATGATCTGTGCATTGGTGTGAGTGGGATCATACTCAGGCCTCTTAATCTCAATTGAATAAGATAAAAACTTTTCTCTCAATAAATACAGTCTGTTTCTGCAAAATTTTCTGATCTAACTATTGTTCTCAATTGAATTAATTATCGATTTATTTCTGTTTGATGCAAACAGATCTATTTATCGATACTTAACTCTTTTGCTGTCTATTCCTCCTTTTCTGAGACCCCTTGTCCTGTTATTTGTCAGCATATTTGTAGTTGATCTAACCTGCTGGGCAAATGCTCCTTTCCTCTCCCACTGTTTTGCTTATATTTTCTCCCTCTAGAAGGATGATGTCTATATAAAATAAGACTGTTCTTTAAGGGTAGAGGTTGCTGTAAGTCCGTGTTAGAGTCTCCTAAATATTTGAAAATTCAATCTGTAGGAAAAATAAGATCTATAAATAAGATCTATATATATATAATAAGATACATATATATCTAATTTTTTATGTAAGTTTATAGATAAATCAAAGTCTCAGCAGGAACACACCATTAGTGATTTTTATGTTTTATTTATTATATTTTTCTAATATATGCATGTGTATATACATATACATATTTTGATCTAAAGATAACAAATCTATTAGCTACATAAAATGAAGGATATTTTATCATAGAGTTATATGGACATAGTGTTATATTAATATTCTGATGATTATTTAGAATAATTGTGTATTCTTTTTTAAATTCAGAAGTATCCTTGCTCAGAAATAAGTATTTATTCTCTTGAAACCTAGGAACCTTCACTAAACAGAAAGTAAAACTTAAGTTCCAAACACCTTGGCATGTTCCAAGATGGAATGCAAATAGCAAGGTAAGTTCCAAGGTAATTTTCACATTCTCAAGTGAATGTATTATTTTCTTGATCTTTTTGTTATGAAATCTTTCTGCAGCTGAATATCTTATGGAAAGAAATTATGCTAAGCTTTCAGCTCGCTGCTTTGGTGGCATAATGTTTGCAAGTCTTTTCTAAGCCAAACCACCCATAGTATGCTGTATCACTACACATTAGGTGTCATTAAATATCTATTTCACTTATCACAAATTTCGACATGTCTGCAGTAAATCGAAGACCTGGTTTAAAATTGCTCAATACAGGGCTGTCACTTAGTATTAGACCAGGGAAAAGGTGATATGCTGGCATGTAAAGACCTTAAAAAACAATTTTCATCTGTTATTAACAAAACAAAAATTGGCTTTCATGTTGTGAATTTTAATGGAGAAAGAAATTATGTAGACTTTGTTTCAAAAAGGCGTTTGTGGAACTACTGAGTTCATTCCTATTTTTTCTTACGTACTTTCATTTGTCAACTCTCAGTATCAATCTAAGAAAAAATTTTGTAACGGATATAAATGGTAAATAAACCAAGTCCAAATACTCTAGTTTAATTTTCACAGGATACCTGCAGGAAGTAAGGAGGCTGAATGGTAGGAGAATACAGTTAGGTGCCTCCTGTTGAAACTCAATATGCTAAATTCTAAATGCACCTTGCTTAGACTCTACATATCATTCTTCCACGACAATGGTCAGAAATGCTTAAAAAGATTTGTCTCAGTTTTTCTACAGGTATTTCAGCTGTCAGGTTGACAACTAGAAGAGTGCTATTAACAAAGGGATGTAACTATTAAATTACTCTCTTTTCTTTTTGATCACCCCACATTAATTTCTGCCAACTGTTTCTAAATTACACAACCAAAACGCCCCCACTTTTTTTTCATTATGATCTGTATACATTAAGCTAGAAATTCCCCACTACTTCAAACATTCCCCTCACTCAGCTCCATTCAAGGAAACATTATCTTACCAGCCTCAAATTAAGGCCTATTACTTACAGGATATCTGCCCCATCTTCAGATGATGCTCTGCATTTCTATTACCAAGACTGTTTCCTTACATGTAAATGTTATCAACATATAAACATATATGTATACATATAGATTTATGTATTTATATGTGTGTATATGTATGTACACACAAGTGTGGGTAAAGGTTTTTTTTTTTGCATTAAATATTTTAGTGTTTTTTAATGGTAGGGATTGCACTATATATATATATATATATATATATATATTTTTTTTTTTTTTTGGCATTTCTTCAGTACCCTTTAAAATTGGAAAGGGTATTATAAATACCTAACCACTGATTCAGCATGAACCTGGACCCATCAGATCCATGCTGTATGAACAAGTTTAATGTCAGATCTACTATAAGTTACTTATATATTGTTTGGCTAAATATAATAGTAAAACAAGGAAAAAAGTAGTAAGAATTTCACAAATACGTACCATCAGACTATAATTCAATAAACTTTTACATCTAATAAAATTTCAAACACATAGACCTCTTTCTTTTTTTTAATTAATTTTTTTATTTATTATTTTTTTTTCATAGACCTCTTTCTAACATAGAAGACATGGTCAAGTTCCTTGGGAGGCAAATCATTTCCATAGAATTATTTGAAATCTGCGCTGGCATCTCTGATATTAACATAAATCACAGGCAGTCAATATGTATTTATGTATTTATCTGGTTTATCAAAACCCACAAACAACAATTATATGCCTGCTTTGTGCCTGGGACAGTGCTGAAGATTAGGAGGGATATGTGATCTAAGATTCAAGGGGTTATGGAAATTCCCATAAGTGATGTCCTGCTGTTTGAACAAGACAACTGAAAAGAAAATCCACAGCCAAGAAATACTACAATTCAGCAGTAAATACCCCATAATCAATTATATTAGCAAACTAAAGTCATAGTGTTTTGGGTAACTTTTGTTTCTCATACAAAAGTTAAATGTGCTGTTGTCTCCCTCTCTCTCTCCCTCTCTCTCTCCCTCTCTCTCTCGCTCTCGCTCTCTCTTCAACTGTGCAGCAATGACAATTTATGGATTCAGTAATTTCTCACATTCTGCTTGAAAAATGTTTCTTTATCCAAAGGTTAACTCCTTTCGGAGTACAGACCCCTAAATTTTCTCAGTTGCTCTATTAGTCGGTACAACTAGATTCACTAGACTCATAAATCCATCAATTTTCTAGTCTATAACAGTGTAATCCCTGAAATCTCAGAGATATAAATGGAATTGCTAATTTTCAATAAATCTACAGAAACAGGTAAGAGTGTCATGGGCCCCCAGTTCCAATCATTTTAGCTATAACAAATGGTACCACAGGGACTTGCTTTAGGTCATAAAATTTACTGACCAGGATACAAATTTTAACCCACAAAGTATTTTATAAGTTTTCTCCTTTTTTCCTACTTTAAAGTATGAATTCCAAGAATGATTTCCCACTTGAAACTGATTATAGATAGAAAAGGTAAAAAAAAAAAAACAAAGAATTTTTTGAGATTAGTATTTTTTACTGAGAAAAGACAACATAAGTAATAGAGACAACGTAAGTATTTCAAACATATACAATAGTACATATGTTGGTTACTTAAAATTTAAGTGCTTTGGAAAACATGAAATTGCTATTTATATTCTCATATTTTACAAATAATACATCATAGAACAGAAATGTGTTTTTCTAATGGATGATAAACATGCTTCTGAAACAAATTCTCTAAATATAAATTAAAATGTAATTTTCTTAAATAATTGCAAATGATTTCTATATTTTTTAAAAGCAGAAGTATGTACTTTCACTGGATGTTTTTATTTTTCCTTTCTGAGAGTTTTACCAGTATTTCTAAAATACTTATTTGCCCAAGATAACTATCATTCATCCATACATTAGAATGAATTACGAATATTGCTTTCAATGTATTGCAAAGGATTTTTTCTGACTCTTCAATTGTATATGGAATGACCTCTGAAATAATATGATTGTAATCACCTTTTAAACAAACTTAAGGAATTGATAAAAAGGAAACAATCAAGAGTACCTTAAATGTAACATTTCAGTAAAAATAATTGTGTAAAGTATAAGTTGAGAGGTTCACTCTAAATGAAAGCTTATCCTATTGAAATCTTTAAAGTCTTTGAGTTTCACACTTTGGGATTTCCTGGGCTAAGGTAAAAGTAGATGGGAGACAGCAGGAATGAATTAGCTGTGTTTTTTGCTATATTTTTATAATCAAAGTCAGAAGAAATAGAGCAGTTGAGATGCTGAATCAGTATTCCGTCATTTATCCATTTTTACCAGAAATGCACACACAAATCAGGTCCTGGTCAGCCAAATGTATATCTGGCATCATTCCTGTTTCTTTTGTGGACAGCTTACGGTAATATTCATGCTGTTTCTCTACTTTTATAAAAAGTGCACATATTCTTTCTTACTATGTGGCCAAGATGAGTTGTTAATAGATGCTAAGTAAGCCATATAAAGGAAGTGTAATATGCAGTTACACGGAAATAGGTCTTACATGATTGGTTCTAGTATAAATAAACAATTAAGGAGAGAGCTCTGTAATAGTTGGGATTCTCAAAGAGAAATCTTTAAAAATATAAGCATTTAAAATTTTATTATTATATTATATATATATATATAAAACTTTCTATTTATTATAAACAAGGGTTCTAGTAATCTAATGGTCAGTACCCTTATGAAAATTAAATGTTATACTGCACAGCAATATAATGCACAGAATCTATGATGAAACCACAGGATGGATCACAACATGTTGAGAAATATGTGAACATACTTTTAAATCCCCCATGAGTATTTGTTAATAGCACATATGATTTTGAGAAATATATTCTGAACAGCAACCCGAATATATCATATTGAAGACATTGAAGAGAGGCAGTATACCTTCCTCTGATTAGCTCATGGAAAATAGGATTGAAATTTCTAGGGTCAAAATTGTTACTACCATCTCTGACTTTGCCTCTAATAACTGTGCTATAACTATTAGAATTTGTCAGACTAAGTAATATCATATTGACCTTTGGAGTAATAAAGCATTATTTACTCATTCTGGTAGAGATGCTATATTGGATACAGGAATTTCTTTTTGACTTAACAGGACCTTGTGTGTGATAATCACTACCTGAACCTTTCATGTATATGAATTATTCATTCTTTTATTATTATCCAGTCATTTATCTCGGGCTCAGACTGTAAAGAGGCTGCCTGCAATGCAGGAGACCCAGGTTCAATCCCTGGGTCGGGAAGATCCCCTGGAAAAGGGAATGGCAACCACTCTAGTATTCTTGCCTGGAGAATTCCATGGACAGAGGATCCTGGTAGGCTACAGTCCATGGGGTCGCAAAAAGTCAGACACGACTGAGTGACTTGTACTAGTCATTTATCTAGTTATGTATTCCCTTAATCTTATTCTATCTATAAGACATTTGAATAGCATATAGGGAATATGATTTGAATTCTGAATTGGAACTTGGTAAAGTGATTCCACTATGGTCTGCTTTTCGGAAAGCCCTGCCAGACAATGCAGAGGAAAAGGGAGCAATTTTAGCCATACAGATGTGTTGTTTCAGTGGTGCCAAATGCCTACTGGGAAGCTAAACATCAGGATGCTTGAATTAAAATTTTCTCTTTTCAGCAGATTTTTTTATTTGAACAGACATTGTGTCAATGAAAAGCCTTTGCCTATTTGTTTAAACTCCTGGGATATATGAATGCAGATATGTGAGGCCAAATTGACAGCAGTGTATTTAAATCAGTGTTCCTGCCTTGACCCCTTTTAAAAACTATAAAGCCCTTCCTGCAGAATCATAGAAAATGCACTCACTTGAATGGACCAACATAAAAAGAATTCATTCTAAAGGACCTAATTCTCAGGTTTCTCATTTCAGACAGGTTATTTTCTTTGAATTATCATTTTAATTCTTGGATTAGTGACAACAAGAATGTAGTATATGAAAAGATAGTCTGGTAATTATAGGCTTCCCTACAGACTGAAACAGTGTATCACATTGTACATACAAAAACATGAAAATGCTTGCAATATTATTATTTTATATTGAGAAACAATTTAATTATTTAGAATGTGGTTTTATTTTTCATATGAAGCCAATCATATTCTATTATTAAAAGCTGTTGCCATGGTTTCTGGTTTAGAAAATTGTATTTACTGTATTATGGCAGTGTATTGGATGTTTTGCTTTCACATTAAAAAGAAAAAAAGATCGAATAAAATGAAAGTTTCCCAATAAATTAAATTGTGTCACACAAATGTATTTATGATTAGAGCTCATTAAAAACATTATATTGGTCTAGTTGACATTTTGAAAATTTTCAAGTTATTATAGAAGTCAGCCCCTCTTACTTCATGTTTCCTAAAGTTAGGTTGGCTTCATTTTTCACATTGAATTGTTTAGATTTAAGCTGAAAACACATTCCAGGTGGCGTGGCAATATAGAGTCTGCAGGGAGAGAAGCCTCTTGACTGTGCCTCAGTTCAGAACAAAGGGAGGAAGGTATGAGAGAGGGAAGTAAACTCTAGAAAACAAAGACAATTTGATACATTAGTGAAGTAAAGTCACTCAGTCATGTCCTACTCTTTGCGACCCCATGGACGCAAAGGCTCCTCGTCTATGGGCTCCTATCAGGCTCCTCGTCTATGGGATTTTCCAGGCAAAGAGTGCTGGAGTGGATTGCCATTTCCTTCTCCAGGGGATCTTCCCGACCCAGGAATCGAACCTGGGTCTCCTGC
Source organism: Bos taurus (assembly GCF_002263795.3). Taxonomy (NCBI): domain Eukaryota; kingdom Metazoa; phylum Chordata; class Mammalia; order Artiodactyla; family Bovidae; genus Bos; species Bos taurus. Next base: position 40,240,589 of record NC_037338.1, on the reverse strand, counting down.
ATTGCAGGCAGACGCTTTACCATCTGAGCCACTAGGGAAGCCCGATTTGATGCATTGGGGCACTTTAATTTTCTTCAACATTTCTTCCCATGGCCTCTAATGCCTTATTGCTTTCCTATGTACCTTCCATCTGTCTAGCAAATTTATTGTGATAGTATACCATTTCATCCAACTTAAATTACTGCCTAGTTCACATACAAGCCTCAGGACAATGCTGCAAAGCAAATTTGATGTACCCACTTAAGGGCCAGGGAAAATGCCTCTAGAGAAGCTGAAGCAACCTGCCCAGGTCAGGGTTGGTGGTGGTGGAGCTCTGCCTGGAACTGGGACCATGGAGTCCTTTTCCAGCATACTGTCCATTTGGCCCAGTGCCTGTCCTTCCACAGTGCTGTGCTCAAGTTGGATGCTCAACTAATTCAAACACGATTTTGACCTTTGTTAACGACAGAGGATGAGATGGCTGGATGGCATCACCAACTCGATGGACCTGAGTTTGAGTGAACTCTGGGAGTTGGTGATGGACAGGGAGGCCTGGCTGCTGCGATTCATGGGGTCGCAAAGAGTCAGACACGACTGAGTGACTGAACTGAACTGAAATCATGTTTTGAATCCTCTGTTCTTTTCCTCATATTTTAAGAATATCTGCTTCCTCAATAAGGAGATTCTCAATACTGAGGGCTGAATGTGACTGATGTTGAGGACACACCCCGAGAGTGAGCAACAATCACACTGAGGACGGAGGCACTCAAAGCTGGAAAGAAATCTGGCCTTTTTCTTATTTTACAATGTTTCTAAAGACAGTGGTATTAAAAATAAAAGCCAGACTGCAAGATTTATTCTTAAAAATAGGTAACTGAGATATATAGCAAAGTCTTATATATTTTCTGTATACTCAAGCAAAGTCTTGAGTTTCACCACTGCTCCAGAGGACAAGCAGGGGAAAAACCTTTCCTGAGTACTTACTATGTACCCACAACACTTTTACTGATAAAAAGACCAAAAGGCTCAGAGAAGTTAACATTATGCTTAGAGGTTAATAACAGGATTTTATAAGTATTAACCATGTACAGTGCTAACAGGGATTAACTCATTTATTTTTTATAACAGCTGTAAAAAAGAAATAATATCCATTTCTCTGTTTTTCAGATTAAAAAAGCCAAAGTTTAGAGTTGTTAAGTAGCTTTTCCAAAGCCCAAGTTGAAGAACTTAAATTAGTCAGTTCAGTGATACTGTCTTTTGCTGAGAATATAACAACAACAACAACATTAGACTGTGTAAACTCCTTCAACAGCACTGGGATGTCAGGAAGTGAAGAAGTGAAGTGAAGTGAAGAAGTGAAGTGAAGTGAAGTGAAATCGCTCAGTCGTGTCTGACTCTTTGCGACCCCATGGACTATAGCCTATCAGGCTCCTCTGTCCATGGGATTTTCCAGGCAAGAGTACTGGAGTGGGTTGCCATTGCCTTCTCCAGGGGATCTTCCCTACCCAGGGATTGAACCCAGGTCTCCTGCATTGTGGGCAGATGCTTTATCCTCTAAGCCACCAGGGAAGCCCGGGATGTCAGAAAAGGAGAAACAACTTGCTAGGCAAAATTGCTACTCTGAGACAATGGAGTTTGCTAGAGCCTTCATCTTAGCTTCTCCTCTTTCTGGTGATACAACTAGCACTGAGTAATTTCATGTCATAAGACGCTTTCCTTTTCTGAGCTATCCCTATGTTGCTGTAAGACAAGTGGTCTAAGATAGTAAAGAGTCCTCATGCAATGCAGCAGACCCAGGTTCGATCCCTGGGCTGGGAAGATCTTCTGGAGAAGGGCGTGACAACCCACTCCAGTATTCTTGCCTGCAGAATCTCAAAGATAGAGGAGCCTGGCAGGCTACAGTCCATGGAGTCTCAAAGAGTCGGACACAACTGAGCCACTAACACTTTCACTTCAAGGCATGTGGTAAAGTCTGGAAAATATTTCCTAGTCTGATGGACAGTGGTAAGGTATTTCTCTCAGCAATGTCTTAGTATCTGCAACTGATTGTTAGCACCTTAAGTGAAGAGGAAGCAGAGAAAGTAAAGGACTTAGATCAGGCAATGTACTATTTAGAAAATGCACCTTAGAAGAATATATGCTGGAAAAAGAAATAATGCTTTCTGAATTATCTATAATTTTGAAGTATCTTAGGAAATTTTAGGGACTTATGAATTAGAAATATATCCAGATTTGTTTTGTATCTCAGTGCCTAAAGAAAAATTCAACAAAAAGTTGACAATATTGCCAAATTTCTCCTTCAACATCAAATACACATGTTTAAAGATACACATGTATACTAAATATATAAAATTTATATATACATAATTTAAAAATTTGAAAATTTCCTAGCACAGAAGCATACTGATTAACAAGCAAGCTATGGGTTTTTACAAATAAAAGTATAATATTTGAAATGCAAATTTATTATTTTGAGAAGCCATGAATAAAAGGACAACCTAGATAATTATTCCCTGAGTAACTGAATGAACTATATTAAAATATTAAAACATGAAAGACACACAATAAAAAGAAAATAGATATAAGAAAAACTCATTAATCCAGTGGCATTTTGAAAATTCCATTTTCAACACTGGGCAAGAGAAATGATGTCAATATAGTCTTTAACATTTATTATGCTCTTCATAGAAGTATGTTTTCTTGTTCTACCAACTCTATTTGCATGATGAGATCAAGAGCAAAAGACAATTAGAGCCTGAAATCTTTGTAGTTTCATAGAATAAAAGAAGATGAAAATAGTTGTAAGTTTTCAATGATGTGTTTTAATGAGAGCATTAAAACCCACAAGGATGCAATTGAGCTTAACCATGAAAATATGAAGGTTTCTGTCACGTTTGTGGATCCTCAGTTTAACAAAATATTAAAGTATTTTCCCTACAGTGAATATGTGTTTTGAGCATCCTTTGGGTTTCCTTTTCTCAGTATTTCATCTTGCTTTTGCTTATTTCAGAAAGAAATAATTCATGGCTCAGGCTCAGGTGTATTGGGGTCCCCTGTCAGATGTAAAGGGCTGTCTCAAGAGGTGGGTTTAAAATATGACCTTGCAGAGTGATCCTGCAATTAAGACTTTCTCCTCACTTAACAACATTACTGCTACCCATCTCGTGAACAGCAAAGGAATATGATTTATACAGTGATTGGAAGCATGTTCAGTCCCTAGCTCTACTATTTTCAAAGTTTTCCATTTGTATAGGCCTTGGTGGTTTTGGGGTGTGAATTGTTTTGTTAAATTTATAATTTTGTGTCTAAGGGGGAAAAATGTCAGTGTCTGGTAAACCACAGGAAAACTTAGATCTCAGAAAATAATTGAAATCCCTTTGAGTCACATGTGGTTTGAATTTCAGGGTAAAAATGTTGAGTTTAAAGTTACAAGTAATTTTTTGTTAGTCCTTCAGGAGGAAATTACTTAGGCACTGGTATTGGGGAAAATGATTATTAAGCAAATATACAGAGCATTTCAGCACTGAAATAAAGATACAGCTATTCAAAATTGTCAGAGGAAATGCTCTTTCTGATCTGTCACCTTCACCGTACCCTGCTTCTATGTTTGAAAATATTTGACACACTGAGTTTCACTTCTTCAACAGTTGTTACATCTCCTCCATCCTTTTCTCAGCATGGAATCTGACTCAATCTCAAAGTTAATATCTTTCAGATGAAAATATCTCTTTCACAGATATCAAATAAATTTCCAATGTGAAATTGACACCCGAAGTTTTATTTAAGGAAGGAAGAAACTGTACTGGAATTTCCAAAAAGAGTTGACATAGGTATGTGACTTTATACAAAGAAGAAAGTCAATGAATGAGAAATCTCTTTTGGTTCATCTGCAAGCAAGTCGTCATTTTCATTGGAGCAAGCATGTTAAAGATTAGGAAGAAGAAAATATGCCTTTGTCAAATGTGAATTTTACTGCTATTTTTTCCCCCTGCAAGCCCCTGTAGGGAAAGCATAACCTCAAAGCTCTTTAGAGAGGTTTGGTATGAACAAATTGTACTTTGAGATAAATTTGAATAAAGAACATTTACAAAAATAAAGTGAATTGAACACCTTAAAAAATCTCAATATAAATCTTAATGGTACATTTGAGGAAAAGACAGCTTGCAAATGTGGCATGAAATAAACAGATCATCACTTAGAAACCTAACACTCACTAACCCTAGAGACACAATTGAAGTTCATCCCAAGTACAGGGCCTGGGAGTTTGGCCAAGAAAATTATCTCATGGGGTCTAGGGCTTGATTTGTATTTCACATAATATGAAGTGGCATTCATTACCTTGTAATCGATATGCAGATAAGAAGAAATTATTTATAGCACAATTAACTGGGAAGGAAAGAGTACCATACATGTACATATGGGAGAACGGAGGGTTTCTGACAGGATCATAAACCATAAGTAGACTTTTGACAATGATCAGACCTCTGAGATAACCTGCTGCCTTGGAAATTCATCCAGCTTTATGGATTCTAATATATTTGTAATCATCTTTTAGTGTCATTCTTCAAGTATAAACTGGATGTTTATGGATTTTTTATCCCCTCCCCTACAAAAAAACTAACTGAAATCATTTATATTTTTTTGAAACATTGAAAAATGTTTCCAAAATGATCTTAGAATATAAGTTCTATGAGATGTTAATAATCGGTTTGGGAGAGATGATGATTTGAGGAAGGAAATAGGACTCCTCAGAGCCTTTATTATTGAAATATATTTTATAACTCTCCATAAGGAGGGTAAATTATACAGTATTTCCTGTCTTCTATTTGCAAACCCTAATCCTATTGCAAACCCTTCTTCTTTGGTCTACCTCTTTGAAAAACAACTTAGAAAAAAGAAAGAAAGCTGAAGTGACTGTTTTTCAGACTTCACAAACATACACTAGAATGTGTCTGCATTTTGCATCAAACCGGATGTTCTTTACGCAAAGCCTTATCTGCCTTACTTCATCTTGCTTAGCAACATCCTGCATCAGGATTCTATTCTCAACCAGAGTCTTTTCGAGGATGGCGGCTCCTGTTTGGTGAGGAAGTCTGTTTGACGAGCTTCCTCTGCAGTTGGCACCAGCACTGCCGTACCCTGCAGACCCTCACTAAGAACCCCAAGTACCCATCAGATCACCAGTGTCTGCCCTGGGCTTCCAGATCTCCCAGGACTGGTTTTGCCCACATAGCAAATAATTAGAAATTCAGAGCCTATATTCTGGATCATGAACCAGAAAGACAGATAGTTCAAAGAAACTCTTCCAACATGGGGGATTGCTGCACAAGGCTGCTGACAACATCTCATTAACTCTTGACATGTTCCATGTTAGTGTCCCTTATTCCTGCAGTATCCCCCACCTGAAAAACCAACGTTTTCCACATTTTCTTTCCAAATACTTAAAAAAAATTTTTTTTTAATTGTAGTTGATTTACAATGGTATGTAAGTTTCAAGTATATAGCAAAGTGATTTAGTTATAAATATACATATATTCTTTTTCAGATTCTTTTCCATTATAGGTTATTAACAAGGTATTGATGTCATTTCCTGTGCCATACAATAGGTCCTTGTTGCTTATTATTTTATATATATATATATATATATATAAAATATGAATATGTTAATCCAAAACTCCTAATTTATTCCCCCCATTTCCCCTTTGGTAACCGTAAGTTTGTTTTCTATGTCTGTAAGGCTATTTCCGTTTTATAAAAATGTTCATTTGTATCATGTAAGAGTCCACATATAAATGATATCATTTGATATTTTTCTTTCTCTGTCTGTCTTAACTTCATTTCATCTGATAACCTCTAGGTCCATCTGAATTGCCACAAATGGCATTATTTCATTCTTTTTTTGGCTGAGTAATATTCCAATTTTTAGAATACACTACATCTTCTTTATACTGACAAAGTCTTCTTCTCTCAGTAGACTTTTACGGTGCTTCCATGTCTTGGCTATTGTAAATGGTGCTGTTGTGAACACTGAGGTACACGTATCTTTTCAAATTAGAGTTTTTGTCTTTTCCAGATACATTCTCAGGAGTGGGATTGCTGGCTCATGAAGTAACCCTATTTTTAGTTTTTTTAAGGAGCCTCTATACTGTTCTCCATAGTAGTTGATCCCCACCAACAGTGTAGGAGGGTTTCCTTTTTCCATACCCTCTCCAGCATTTATTGTAGACTTTTTAATGATGGCCATTCTGACTGGTATAAGGTGATACCTTGTTATAGTTTTGCACTAGTTATAGTCACTAATTCTCTAATAATTAGTGACTTTGAGCATCTTTTCATGTGCCTGTTTGGCCATATGAATACCTTCTTTGAGAAATGTCTAAGTGTTCTGCCCTTTTTCTGATTGGGTTTCTGTTGTTTGTTTCTTGATATTGAGCTGTTTATGTATTTTGGAAATTAAGTTGCATTGTTTGCAAATATTTTCTTCCATTACACAGGTTGTTTTTATTTTGTTTGTGGTTTCCTTTGCTGTGCAAATGCTTGTTTCATTAGGTCCCATTTGTTTATTTTTGCTTTTATTTCTTTTGCCTTGAGAGATTGAGTTAAGAAAACATTGCTATATGATTTTCATCAGAGAATGTTTTGCCTATGTTCTCTTCTAGTAATACCATAAAGGTATCATGTCTTATATTTAATTCTTTAAGACATTTTGAGTTTATTTTTGTGTATGGTGTGAGGGAATATTCTAACTTCATGTATTTATATGTGTCTGTCCAAGTTTCTCAACACCACCTGCTGAAAAAACTGTCTTCAATTGTATATTCTTTCTCCATTGTCAAAAATTAATTGACTGTAGGTGTGTGGGTTTATTTATGGAGTTTCTGTTCCATTCCATTGATCCATATGTCTGTTTTTGTGCCAGTATCATGCTCTATTGTTTTCTGTTTTGTCAGTAATGTCTGAGGTCTGGGAGGGTTTTGCCTTCAACTTTGTTCTTTTTCCTCAGGATTGCTTTGGCCATTATGGGTCTTTTGTGGTTCCAAACAAATTTTATGATTATTTTTTCTAGTTCTGTGAAAAATGTCATGAGTAATTTGATAGGGACACATTAACTCTGCAGATTGCTTTGGGTAGTATGGTCATTTTAAAAATATTAATTATTCCAATCTAAGAACATGGTCTATTTTTCCATTTCTTTGAATTATCTTTAATTTCCTTTATTGGTGTTTTATAGTTCTCAGCAAATACTTTTTAAAATCTTTAATAGCAACAATGGAAATGCCTAAAAGTTATGAAATATTTACAACTTTTCATATAAACCTTATGTTTATATTAGAAACTTTTCAAAATGCTTTAGGATACTATATCTTATTTTGAATTAATTTCCAAGGGTTTATTAAAATTTTGAGATCTTTAAAAAATTCAAAAGCACAACCACCAGTGTATCCATAACTCCAAATTTACAGTTGTTAAAAATGACATATGTTCTTTCATTTTTTTTAATAAAAGAAAGTTTTACAGCTAAATGTGAAGTCATTTTTTAAATCCATGGTCTTATATCCTATGTACATCTTCCATTCTTGGAGGCAAACCTGTCATGAATTTATTATAACTGCTTTTATTTACATAGATTCTGATGCATGAATAGGATTTCATGAAAATATGTGGTATTATTTCATGTGATTTCCACAAACCCCCATGTATAATCATACCATGTTATATGTACATCATTTTGACACTGGCTGTTTTCTCTCACCATTGTTTACAGCAGTCTATTCGTGTTAGCATAGTTTACTGGTTCTTAATCTCTGTTGTGGCATAGGCCCCTTTTGGTAGCCTTGTGAAGTTAAAGATCTCCTTTTTGGGGAACATTTGCAATTTTCTGTAATAAAATTCATAGGATTACAAAGGAACTCAATTATATTAAGGTATAACTATACAATATATTTAAAAAACTAATTGTAATATAGCAACACTTATCTTTCTTCATTAATGCATGAAATAATAAGATGTAGTAGTGAATATACACTTCTGTAATTTGGAAGAAGTGATGAGAGTAAACAATATTTCTGGATGTCCGTAACAACTATAATGTTCCATGGGAAAAAAAGTCTATAAACTCTAGTTTCAATGGTCTCAAGTATGACTCATGCCACTCTGGTTGGTACTCTACATTTGTAGTAAAAGAAATTGATAAGATTTTAGTTACAGGTTAATGCTTGTGTGCATCACAATAAACTGTGGAAAATTCTGAAAGAGATGGGAATACCAGACCACCTGACCTGCCTCTTGAGAAACTTATATGCAGGTCAGGAAGCAACAGTTAGAACTGGACATGGAACAACAGACTGGTTCCAAATAGGAAAAGGAGTACATCAAGGCTGTATATTGTCACCCTGCTTATTTAACTTTTGAGCAGAGTACATCATGAGAAGTGCTGGGCTGGAAGAAGCACAAACTGGAATCAAGATTGCCGGGAGAAATATCAATAACCTCAGATATGCAGATAACACAACCCTTATGGCAGAAAGTGAAGAGGAACTAAAAAGCCTCTTGATGAAAGTGAAAGTGAAGAGTGAAAAAGTTGGCTTAAAGCTCAACATTCAGAAAACGAAGTTCATGGCATCTGGTCCCATCACTTCATGGGAAATAGATGGAGAAACAGTAGAAACAGTGTCAGGCTTTATTTTTTGGGGCTCCAAAATCACTGCAGATGGTGATTGCAGCCATGAAATTAAAAGACACTTACTCCTTGGAAGGAAAGTTATGACCAACTTAGACAGCGTATTGAAAAGCAGAGACATTACTTTGCAAACAAAGGTCCGTCTAGTCAAGGTTATGGTTTTTCCAGTGGTTAAGTATGGATGTGAGGGTTGGACTGTGAGGAAAGCTGAGCACTGAAGAATTGATACTTTTGAACTGCGGTGTTGGAGATTCTTGAGAGTCCCTTGGACTGCAAGAAGATCCAACCAGTCAATTCTGAAGGAGATCAGCCCTGGGATTTCTTTGGAAGGAATGATGCTAAAGCTGAAACTCCAGTACTTTGGCCACCTGATGTGAAGAGTTGACTCACTGAAAAAGACTCTGATGCTGGGAGGATTGGGGGCAGGAGGAAAAGGGAACAACAGAGGATGAGATGGCTGGATAGCATCCCCAACTCGATGGACGTGAGTTTGAGTGAACTCGGGAGTTGGTGATGGACAGGGAGGCCTGGTGTGCTGCAATTTTGGGGTCGCAAAGAGTTGGACACTACTGAGTGACTGAACTGAACTAAATGATGATAAAGAAGTAAATTTGTTTTCATTGAAGCTCACGGGCCTCCTGAATTATATATATATCCTTTTTTAATTGAGGTAATAAATACGTATTCTTGATTTCTATTTTTTTTCTCAATTAGTTGCTGATATCTTCTACCAAGTTGATATCTGATTTCTCTTCTTGCAGTGTTTATAGAATCTTTTGATCAAGAATTTAAATTTTTTGATTTAGTTAAATGTGTTAAGGAAAACTGGCCCGCTGCAGTTCATGGGGTCACAGAGTCAGACACGACTTAGAGACTGAACAACAAACTTTGGGCACTTTGTGCCTTGTTTGAAGTAGGAAATTTTATTACATTTTGTTCCAATAATTTAAAATTGCATTTCTCACTTTTAGGCTTGTAATGAACCTGAACATTTTAAAATGTACTTTGGATAGGATTTAGTTTCTTTCCTGTACTATTTTAGTTGATCTTTACAATAAAGGCAATATTTTGGTAATATTTTTATCCTCTTTCAAGAAGTTATCTCTCATAATCCTCATAACATCCATGCTAAATGCTCCCTTTAACAAGTATCTTTATCTTTCTAAATATCTATCCCATTTGTATACACTCTTACTTTTTTCCCTAATTTTTCTTATTCTCAAGAATTCATTTGTTGCCTCAAAAGAGGACAAGCATTTGAGGACAGATATAGTGTGGTTTATTTATTTATTTTTTTCAATAGAGACTAGCAGAGTGTTGGGCCAAATGATTGAAATTAATGCATTATAATGTGATTTGTTTCCAAACTCTCCAATTTTAATATAAATTTAGAAAAAATGTGTCATTTATGTAATAATTTATCCTTTAAAATAGAATTTTTTTCCCTTTTCTAATTTGTGTTTCTGCATATGATCCACTCTCATTTTCTATATTCCTTATTCCAACATAAGATATTCCTCTAAAATAGTAACAGTGATTTCCATAAGCTACACACAGACACCAGATCCTTCTCAAGAGTACAAGAAAGAGAAAATTTCTCTTTAAGAGGGAAAGTGGAGGGAAGGCATCCCTAAGGCCTCCACAGTCCAGCTGCACCATCTCTGGGTCCATGTTCTTCATGCTATCAGAATGTGCAGGGAATAAATGGCTTTGAGGACCCTCAGGGACAAGAGCTTTCTAGTCTTATGTAATCCTGTCACGCCCTTCTCCTCTTCTACTCAATTAGGATTTCTTCTGCTTTCCTAGGTTAAAATTCTGTGATTATGTGAAAGTCAAAGAAACTCCTTCTACCTAAAAATAATTCAACAGCCATGACAGTATAGAGATTGTATTAACCTAAATATTATAATCTGGAGCTGTTGTCACTAAAAGCAATAGCACGTTGTATTTCTATTCATTCCCTTAATCAGAAAATTATGCTTTTTTTCCCAACACATTTTCACTTTTCAGTTTGAAGTAATTTTAAACTTATAGAAAATTTGCAAAAATAGTACAGTGGGTCCCTGCATAACTTTTACCCAGTTTCCATTAATATTTATATTTCTGTAACTCAAACACAGTGATAAAAACTAAGAAACTAGCATTGTAACAATGTTATTAATTTATTAAAGATGTGTCATCTTTCACCAGTTTTCCACTATGTCCTTTCTCTATTCTGGGATGCAATATAAGACACCACATTGCATTTTTTGTTGTCTCTTTAATATCTGCCAGTCAGTGACAGTTCATCTTTGTCTTTCATGACCTTGGCATTTTTGAATAGTACTAGTTAGTTATTTTTGTAGACTGTCACTCATTTTGAGTTTGTCTGATTTTTAAATAATTTTATTTATTTATTTTTTTCATTTTCTGGCTGTGTTCAGTCTTCAGTGCTGCATGGGCTATTCTTCAGTTGTGGAGAGTGAGGGCTGTTCTCCAGTTGTGCTGCATGGGCTTGTTGTGGTGACTTCTCTTGCCGTGGACCACAGGTTCTAGGTGTGTGGGCTTCGGTAGTGTTGGTACATGGACTTAGTATTTGCAGCTCCCAGTCTCTAGAGAGCAGGCTTAGTAGTTATGGTGCATGGACTTAGTTGCTCTGTGGCAGGTGGAATCTTCCCCGACCAGGGATTGAACTTGTGTCTCCTGCATTGGCAGTCAGATTCTTTACTGCTGAGCCACCTGGGGATGGCTGCTTCCCACAGTGTATCTTATCAAAGAGTTAAATTATCTCCTTATGTTTTTTACTGGTGATGTTAACTTTGATCAGCTGGTTAAGGTAGTGTCTGCTGGGTTTCTCTACCTTAATATTTTTCTATTTGAAATTAACAAGTATCTTAGGGGAAATACTTTGTAACCCTGTTGCACTGCTGTTTCTCCTTAAATTTTTGATCATGAATTTTGGCTTCCATTGGTGGGTCTTTCCTGCAACTGTTATTATGGTATTCTACTGGTGATTTTCTGTTTCCCTCATTTATTCTACATTTATTTAATTATTCAACTTGGGCTCATTCATGACTTTAAAAATTTTGTTCTATGGGTTATAATCCAATACTATCATGACTTATTCTGTGCTTCAAATTAGTCCAGCTTTAACCATTGGGAGCTCCTTCTGATTGGCTGCTATGCTCTTTTGATATGGCTCCATCATATTTGGAGCACTTCTTCACTTATTGCTACCAGTTCTCAATGTATCCCTATTTCTTTGTATCAGTGAATGATATCTAAACAGCAGAAGCTAAGCTTTTAATGATTAAAATATCTACAGTGGGTCCTACCTTGACATAGAAATGGTCTTGGCACATTTTATAAGTTGCCAGGTCATAAATAAGATTTGCAGGCCATTGAGTCTCTGTTGTAGCTACTTCATTCTGCTGCTGTTGTACAAAGTCAGCCATAGACAATGGATAAATGTATATGTGGGTATGTTCCCATAATACTTTATTTACAAAAATAGGTGGTGGACTGGATTTGGACTTGTAGTTTACCATCCCCTGCTCTAGAACAACAATTCATGCTGATTTTCATGTATAAAATCAAAGACAGAAAGCTACCATGTTTTCATCTTCCCTGATGAGAAGTGTACTGGAGTATACTGATGTAAATGTGATTAACTTAAGTGTTTTTACTTTTAAAAATTTCGGATTATTTGTATTCAAGATAGAAAAAATGACAGTTACTATTTCCCATCTTATTTGAATCGTTGGATGTATAGATAGTGCATTATTTATTTTCAGGTGAATCAATAAATAAAAGGTTAAAGTAATGCATGGAATATCAAAGATAATGAAGTGCAAAATTAGTGGACATAGGAAAGACTGGTTCTGACCTTGCTCTAGAAATAGAAGTCAACAAATTCCATAGATGGCAAGATCACAGATAGGCTTTTCAGGAAGCCTCTGCTGCAGCTGCTTTTAGGGTGGAGCATCCTGAAACATTTGCTGGTGGAGGTGAGGATTGAGAATGACAATAAGAATAGATGGTACTTGAGTGACCTACAGAGGAAGAAATAAAAGTTTTGATTCTGGGTTGATGTGAACAAGAAAAGGAAAATCAAACAGGTTGAGAGTATTCAGGAAAAATAAATAGCAAGCAATAGCTACAGCAATTCAGAAAGGAATGTGTGAGTCAAATCTAACCATGTTAGCAGTTTTGATAATCTCACAGATTTTAGTAATCAGTTGTCTTTCATATCACCTGGCTTTATTAAAAGCAATTAGGTTTAAATGGATCTACAGAATTTTTAATCTATCTTTAAATGGGTTAAAGATTTAGGGATTTCTCTGGTGGTCCAGTGGCTAAGACTGTACTGCCAATACAGAGAGCCCAGGTTTGATCCCTAGTCAGGGAGCTAGATCCCACATGCTACAACTAAGACCTTGTACCACTAAATAAATAAATGTTTAATATTTAAAGTTTTAAAGTATTATTTATTAATATTTCATTTTAATATATTAATGTGATTTTTTTTACCATTATTTATAAGTTTTTCACTGTTAATTCTGTAATGAGCAAGTATTGACAAAAAGTCAATCTTATAAGATTCAAGAACACTTTATTTTGCACTCATTTCTGTGACAGACTTTTTGGCTCTCCAGTGAGTACAGTGAGCTGAACAACAAATTCTTAGAAGTTTGACTCTAATCCCACTTTCATAGGGAGTTAAGTGTATGCTGCCTCTTTTGAATGCAACCTTAACTCCAAAGACAGATAATTTCATTGTCTTTGGCCTCAGTAAATTCTGCGCTGGCTTCTGAGTAAAATGGTGGCACAAGTGAACAAAAAATTGTCAATTTATTTGGGAATATACTAGGAATTAATTAATCTTTAGTGAGTGTTAATGAAATCTGATTCCATGAGATGCAGTGACTGCCTAAGTAAAATCAAACTCTTCATTTAAAGTATTTATTGCCAAAATTTATCTTACTCAGTGTCCTTATTTAGAGGTCACAAAACCCATCATTATTTGTGCTCCAAAGTAGATTCATAATAAATGAAAATGAAACTTAGCTATACTTTGAGCTTCTGGTATAAAAGCTGATATTATCAAATTAAGCAGATACTTGATTTCTGTTTTTCTGACACTTAATGTTACATTGATAGGAAATATTATAATCACTATAATATTATAATCAAACATTCTAAGCCCACAATTCAATTCGGAATTTAGTGGGTGACTTAATATTTTCCACATGAACTGCCATAGGTCAGAGAGCTAATGATTTCCTTAGCAGGCAGCCTACTCACACTTGCATATCTGTAGTAGGGAACCTTCTTAAAGGTCAGTCTAATTGGTGTTCTCTCCCTTCTTCCCATAATTTTTCTGCCCTCTTCATTGAGGTTTAGCTGCCTTCTGGCCAGTTTTAATGACTGCTTCAGTGCATCCTGCCTCATGTTCTGTGGTGGGCACTGCACACTGTGGCTCCTTCACTGTCTTCCCAAACGATAAACACAGACAACATCCCTTCTTTTTTGCTTCACTTGAAGTCCCTAGAGAATGTATATTGTATTTTTTAAACATTCTCAGATCCCAAGGACCATGTTCTATGATCATCTCAAGAATAGCTCTTCACCATTCTTTTAATATGTCTGGTACATCCCATTCTTCCACTTATGCAGATCCTGAAATGACCTCTTATCAACTCTCTTCAAAGCCCTACCTTGCTTTAAGACTTGAGTTCTAGACTCTCTCTGATCTTTGTAGACCCTAGCTCCACCATTGGTTCTCAGTGGCCTCTGTTTCCTGTGCATTTGTCATTGTTATTTCCCATTGTGTACATTCCCATCTACCCCAGCAGATTGTAACACCTGCCCCCCCTTCCCAGAAAGGAAACCTGTCCTGTGCCTCCCAGCATAGTGTATAGAACCTAACAGCTTGCCCACCCAAAGTAAGCCTTCAGTCAGTGTTTATGAGGAGGAACAGTGACATTCATTAAGCTCTTACTGTCATCAAGAATGGGTATTTACAAAGCCACTGTACTGCACCAGATTACCTGCAATAATCTTATTATTCCCATAGAGGCAAATCTGTTGAAAGCCAATTCTCTTCAGAGTTCCAGGAGTCGATGTGAAGATTTGTAAATAGGTTAGATTGTAGCAAGTCAGTCATTTTATTTAAAGCAATAAAATACTCTTGTAATATAGACAAGGAGACAGTCTCATTCCAATTTAGGATGTCTGCTGAGAGAGCAAGTGTTAATTGAGAGGTCAAACATCTATAATTTTAAGTTCATGGAAAGTCACATGAACTGAAGTTTGATTATTCCCCAAGTGTTCAGGAACCCTAACAGATTCCTGCATATGAAATGTTATTTTACTGAATTCTAGAGATTTTTCCAAATCCAGCAGTATTAGTGTTAGGCATCTGGGGCCTCCAGTGGCTAGTCTCTGTGATCTTAAAAGGAAAAGTGATACATAGCCATTTACAGTGTAGACAGGCCACATCTCCCCAGGAATTCAGTGCTGAGTTTCATCTTTGGAGTAAAGGTGTTCCATAAATAAAAAACATATAGATTATACTATCACCTTTAAAAGTTGAAATTTCTGGGGAGGCTCTTTTCTGGATGTTTCAGCTGTTAGTGTGGTCTGGCAAGACAGTCCACTGGGATCAAGTCAGCTTCTGTAAGATTGCTAATCAAGGTCTAAATCTCTTAAGTGCAGCTACAAACCAGGGTAGTTTCTGACAGAACCTTTTATATTTGTGTGTCTGGAATTAACTTTGTAAAACACTGAAAACACTTCATATAAACTAATATACACCTTATACAATTTGGATAAGCTCTCATAAAGACAAAGGGAAGTTTTTTGTCATCACCAAATTGCTTCTTTATGATGAAAATATTTTTCTAGTATTAACCTACTGATAAACTCTTCTGTAGCAACCAGATATCTCACAAATAACAGGTTTTATGTTTTGTGCTTAAAAACTATACTTGGCCATTTTTGTCACTAAAATTTTTAGACATTGTGTAAAGAAAAAAAAATAGGAAGCCCTATTTGGATTATTGGTTTATACAATAAGAATAAACCAGGGACTTCTCTGATGACACAGTGGAAAAGAATCTGCCTGCCAATGTAGGAGACACAGATTTGATCCCTGGTCTGGGAAGATCCCACATGCTGCAAAGCAAGTAAGCCCATGTGCCGCAACTACTGAGCCTGTGCCCTAGAGCTCGGGAGCCCCAGTTACTGAAGAACATATGACCTAGAGCCTGTGCTCTGCAGCTAGAGAGTAGACCCCACTGGCCACAGCTAGAGAAAAGTCCATGCAGCAGCAAAGACCCAGAACAGCCAAAAGTAAATAAATAAATAAAATTGTTTTTTAAGAAGTATAGACCCAAGAAGATATTTGTATCTTTGTATCACACTAGTAGAATTTCTATTAAATATTCTATCAAGTCTCTAGGAATCATTTTTCTAATATCCTCTAAAAGAATGATTTTACCTTTAAAAATATACATAAATATATATACTCTTTCACCTTCACCACATCTGTTAAATAAACTTGTCATTTTTAAAACCAATTCAAGAGGAGAGTTCTTCACTCCTCTCCTTGGAGATCTAGATGTAACCTGTCTGGTCTCTGGGGTCAGCCCCATTTCCTCTGAAAGCCTGGGCTGCATGATTTGATAGCCACAGCTGTCATTATTATCCAACTTGGCACATGCCTCTAGGGTATTCCCACTGAGCAAGGGCCTGAACTGTGCTGCCCATGCTTCCTCATACCAATTATAACTCCCATGCAGTTATCTAAAAGGGAGAAAAAAATGATCAACATCATTTCTAGCCTTAATGAGACAGCAGTTTTCCCTTATAACTGACTAAATAAGTGCAGGCTGACCTGCAAGTCCCCTCCTCACCCTTCTTGTGTCCCTCTAGAAGTCGTGATAGAAACTCACTTTTCATTTGAGATTTCCTCAACTCCCTACTTGTTTCATTTATTTCTCTTAATCTCACACTTGTTTCATCCTTATCTTGACTGTGCTGAATGCCTTTCCTCTCTATGTCCCTATAACACCTCTTTTTGATGCATTCCTAATTAGAACCTAATTTTTCTCTCTCATTTCTATTTTTCTGCTGCTGGACTCCCTCCCCCCAAAACTTACTGCTTGGGCACCAGAGGAAGAGGATTCTTGAGCTATACAAGTGGTCCTGCATGTTTAACTCTCCTTTCCTTTTCCTTTTGTCTAAGGAAATGTCTAAGACCCTTGTGTATCTTACACATTTTTTTGTTCAAATAATTTATATCATACGTGTTTTTTTTAGGGCTTCCCTTGTAGCCAGAAACAGTGCTATGTGTTGGCTATAGGCAGTGAAAGAATTAGTTACATTGTTTAAAGACGCAAGGAATTTGTCATCATTTTTTATTTTATCCTTCTACTTCAAGTAGAGGTGGTTCAAAGACGTAGCATGAATAAGTCAGTATCCCCTCTATTGAAGCATAAGAAATCATCTCTGAAGATGTTATGAAAAACTGAGACATTATAGAAAATCAGTTTTGGATACCTGCATATCAGTGGCTCCTCCCTTCTGACATGGAACTCTTTGGAGCAGTCCCAAGCTAATAAAAAACCCTAGATTGAGAGACTAATTCATTCTGATTGAAGCTTTTATACTTAGGATTTTCATTTGAATTTCATTTTCATTTGGGCATATTGAAGAGACTAACTTAGTATCTGTTCTTCCTTTTCTTCCTTGGGACTACAACCTCCAGTTTTTAGCTAGGCCCTTGCTAAGCTGAATAAAGAGTCCATTTCTCAGCCTCTTATCAATTCACCATGTATACCTTCCTTCAGTTGATTTAGTTCAGTTCAGTTCAGTTGCTCAGTCATGCCCGACTCTTTGCGACCCCATGAATCGCAGCACGCCAGGCCTTCCTGTCCATCAGCAACTGCTGGAGTCTATCCAAACCTATGTCCATTGAGTCAGTGATGCCATCCAGCCATCTCATCTTCTGTCATCCCCTTCTCCTCCTGCCCTCAATCTTTCCCAGCATCAGGGTCTTTTCAAATGAGTCAGCTCTTTGCATCAGGTGCCCAAAGTGTTGGAGTTTCAGCTTCAACATCAGTCCTTCCAATGAACACCCAGGACTGATCTGCTTTAGGATGGACTGATTGGAACTCATTGCAGTCCAAGGGACTCGCAAGTCTTCTCCAACACCACAGTTCAAAAGCATCAATTCTTTGGCACTCAGCTTTCTTTATAGTCCAAGTCTCACATCCATACATGACTACTGGAAAAACCATAGCCTTGACTAGATGGACCTTTGTAGACAAAGTAATGTCTCTGCTTTTCAATATGCTGTCTAGGTTGGTTGTAACTTTCCTTCCAAGGAGTAAGTGTCTTTTAATTTCATGGCTGCAATCACCATCTGCAATGATTTTGGAGCCCCAAAAAGTGGAAATGCTTTGTGTGCTCTTCTTCGATGTCTTCCAAGCATTGATGCATGCCCATTAACACTCTTTATTCTCTTCTTCATCCTATTTCCTATCATGAGGCAGATGGCTGGGTTTCTAACAATCATATAGGATTGTGAGGTCAAGGGTCATATCCTAGGGATGGAAAAATAATGAACTGGAAAAGCCTGAGTCCAAAAACTTCATAAAGAGGAATATCATATTAAGCATGGAATAATTTTTATGTGGGAGAATAAGAAATAAACTGTATTAAGTCACTCTTATGTTGGTTTTTCCTGTCATATATGGCCCTGAGTCATTTTAATTGCATCAGGGGGCTTTTTGGTGAGTTGGATAGATGGAAGAGAAGCTTTGGGGGATGATGACTGTACTCTTTGCTTATGGAAGATGTGGAATCAGAAATTATCTGACTGAGTTTAGGTTGTGGCTACATATGAATCAGATGTTCATAGTTGCCTAGAGACATTTGCTAGTTTCTAATAACAGCACTTCCATTGAAGGAAATTTTTCCAACAGAATCTGACAGAGAGGTAAATGTATATGTTTACACATGTTAATTGTAGTATCTGTAATCGAAAAAAAAAATATTTCAAGTAATGTAACTTCACTGGGCTTCCGTGGTGGCTTAGTGGTAAAGAATCTGCCTACCAATGCAGGAGATACAGGTTTGATCCATGGGTTGGGAAGATCCCCTGGAAAATGAAATAGCCACTGACTCCAGTATCCTTGCCTGGAAAATCCCATGGACAGAGGAGTCTGGTGGGCTGTAGTCCATGGGGCCACAAAAAAGAACTGGATATGACTTAATGACTAAACAACAACAGCAAACTATTCATCAGTAAAAAATTTGTTTAATAATAATGGTCTGTATCCACTTTAGCATATTCTTTAGCCTCTAAAGATGATATATTTGCATCCATTAAAGATATTAAGATATGAAGAGATGTTTCTAGCATATTGTTGAGTAAGATTTCTAGTCATACTGGCATTGTAAATTCTCCAAGACACCCCCTCTTCTCTACACATATGACATATAGATAATATGTAGAATGAGGAAATCTAAAAGGGATAGTCATGCTCAGAAGTAAGATAAATGTCTCTAACACCCAGAAACTGAAAGTGAAAAGAAGCATAAAGTCATCAGCCTACCAGTGTACCAGATTCTAGGTAAGAAAACAGGCTGATTTGGTCAGGAATTTGGTTACTGAAGATAAGAGGATAAGAACATCTGTAGCAGAACTTTAGCTAGGACTTTTCCTTGCATCATGTTTCATGAAAAGAGGAGCAGATATAGGCATAACCACATGACTAGAAAGTAAATCATCAAGTTGCTTTCTGGCTTAATGATTGATGACATCTCCAATGTATTATGATCCAGACGCTTTTAATATATGACCCCTGTCTGCCTGGGGTCTAAAATGGATACAGTGGTAGCAATTGCAAAAATACATGAGAGAGGTTAGTACAGACACACACACACACACACACACACACACACACACATACACATATACATACACAGACACACCCCTACATAGAAATAGCCTCCTATTCAAAAAGTATCTATAAGCCAAAATTCCAAAACACATTAAAAAAACAGTCACATAAATTCTGTTATATGAATATGGCATTACTAAGATGGAAAGCCTGAAAAACTTTTCTTAAAATAAATATGTTTATTAATAATTTGCATTCCCACATTTATTGAAACACTATTCATAGTATTAATAGCAAAGATATGGAAAAAATCTAAATGCTTGTTAATGGTGAATGAATAAAGAAAATGTGATTAATAGTAATATAATACATATATCCATAATACATATATATATATACACATATTATTCAGCCTTAAAAAAACAAGGAAATAACTGCCATTTGAGACAACACTGATGAACCTGGAGGATAGTATGCATAGTGAAATAAGCAGGACAGAAAGACAACAGAGAAGGCAATGGCAACCCACTCCAGTACTCTTGCCTGGAAAATCCCATGGACGGAGGAGTCTGGTAGGCTGCAGTCCATGGGGTTTCGAAGAGTGGGACATGACTGAGCGACTTCACTTTCACTTTTCACTTTCATGCATTGGAGAAGGAAATGGCAGCCCACTCCAGTGTTCTTGCCTGGAAAATCTCAGGGATGGGGGATCCTGGTGGGCTGCCATCTATGGGGTTGCACAGAGTTGGACATGACTGAAGCAACTGGAGCAGCAGCAGAAATACAAAAAGACAAATATTGCATGATCTTATTTATAAGTAGAATTTAAAGTAGTCAGACTCATAGAAACAGAGTAGATTGGTGGCCTCCAGGAACCAGGGAAGGGAGAAATAGGATGATTTAGTCAAAGGATACAATATTCAGTGATGCAAATTACTGAATTCTGGAAGTCTAATGTATATAACATCAAAGGGACTGCTGTATCCAAAACTCTATTGAATACTTCAATTCGATAAAAGGATAGGTTGATCTTTAAGTGTTCTCACCACACACACACACACACACACACAAGGTAATTAATGTTATTGAAGAGTGAAACAAACAGGAATATCCCATTTTCTATGAGATAAAATGTAATGTGTCATGAAAATAGAGAAGTAATGCATTTGGAAAAATTATTGCAAAAATATTATAGAAAAGGGTTAATTTTCTTATTGTATAGAGAGAGCTCAGAGAAATTAACAATATAAGAACCAACAACCTAAAATAAAGGAAGGGGCAAAAGTTTTAAAGAGGAATCCAACAGAAATTGGATACAAATACAAATCAGTTATAAACTTGAGAATATGTATGGTATCACAATTTAAAAGATACTAATTGTAATGGTGAAAGTGTTTTAAAATAAAATTTCAATGTTTATTTTATTTATGTATTTGTTTCACTGTGCTGGGTCATAGTTGTAGCAGGAAGGATCTTCGATTTTCCTTGTGGCCTGTGGAATCTTTCCATTGCTGTATACAAACTCTTAGTTAAGGCATCTGGGATCTAGTCCCTGACCAGGGATTAAACTGGAACCCATGGCACTGGGAGTGCAGAGTCAGCCACTGGATCACAAGGGAAATCCCTAGTGTTTTTTCACATGTGTAACATTGGAAGAAATGAAATATGAACACACTATTACTATTGTGTGCATTGAGGAAGTTGTGAAAAAAATGGGCAATCTCACACACATTGATTTGGCTAGAGAATGACACATTTTTGTAAGGCAATTCTGTAGTGTCTATCAAATTTACAATATCTATCAAATTCACTATGCCTATACCCTTTTGTTTTGCAATTCCATTTTTAGACATTTACCATGAATTAAATATATACAATGTATGAAAAGATAACGTTTATAATCATGATCATTATAGTATTAATTTTAGTAATCATAACACTTTTTTTTTTTTCAATCGGGAAAATGTGTTTGTGCGTGCTAGGTTGCTTCAGTCATGCCTGACTCTTTGCAACCCTATGGACTGTAGCCTGCCAGCCTCCTCTGACCATGGGACCCTTCAGGCAAGAATACTGGAGTGCTATGCCCTCCAGTCCCATCACTTCATGGGAAATAGATGGGGAAACAGTGGAAACGGTGTCAGACTTTATTTTTTTGGGCTCCAAAATCACTACAGATGGTGACTGCAGCCATGAAATTAAAAGGCGCTTACTCCTTTGGAAGGAAAGTTATGTCCAACCTAGATAGCATATTGAAAAGCAGAGACATTACTTTGCCAACAATGGTCCGTCTAGTCAAGGCTATGGTTTTTTCCTGTGGTCATGTATGGATGTGAGAGTTGGACTGTGAAGAAGGCTGAGCGCTGAAGAATTGATGTTTTTGAACTGTGGTGTTGGAGAAGACTCTTGACAGTCCCTTGGACTTCAAGGAGATCCAACCAGTCCATTCTGAAGGGGATCAGCCCTGGGTGTTCTTTGGAGGGAATGATGCTGAAGCTTAAACTCCAGTACTTTGGCCACCTCATGCGAACAGTTGACTCATTGGAAAAGACCCTGATGGTGGGAGGGACTGGGGGCAGGAGGAGAAGGGGATGACAGGATGAGATGGCTGGATGACATCACTGACTCGATGGACATGAGTCTGAGTGAACTCTGGGAGTTGGTGATGGACAGGGGGGCCTGGCATGCTGCGATTCATGGGGTCACAAAGAGTTGGACATGACTGGGCGACTGATCTGATCTGATATATATATATAAAATCCATGTGCTGCAGTTAAGACCTAGTGCAGCCAAATAAATAATAAATGAAATAAAATATTAAAAATAGAAAAATTAAGAAAGAGTTAAAAAGAGTTGCATCCATAGATTTTATTTTGTGTAACATTTCTCAGCATAAAGCTAAACATTTTTTATATTCATTTCAGTATTAAATACCCATAGCTTAATGCTTTAATCAACATAGCTAATCACAATTTATACTTTAAGATCATCTACAGTGGTCTTATCTAGTAAAACTCTTTGTATCAGTTTGAATTATGTTTGACTACATGTAACAGAAAGCTAACCACAATAGCTGAACCAAATAGAGGTTCATATTTTCTCATATTATGAGAAATCTGGAAACAATTAGTTCAGGATTGGTACAGCTGCTCCAGGAAGGTCCAAGATCCTTTCAAATTCTTGCCCCATTATTCTTTTCATATGGTGTATGTTTTTTCATAGTTTCAAAGTGACTTCTATGCCTCCAAGAATGTTTATATTCTAGGTAGAAAGAAAGAGGGAAGAATAAAGAATAAAACATGTGTACCAGCTGAGCCTGTTCTCTCTATAATAGGTAAAAATGCACCTCTTGTAAAATCTACTTACCACATTTACTCTTTGATTTCATTTGTCAGAAGTGGAACACATATCCATTCCTAGCTTTAGTAGAGTCACACTCCTCGTCTGAGAACAATTAGAATTCTGTAAGTAAAGAAAACAGAAGGAATGGCTACTGGATTTGAATCATTGTCAATGATGTTTTAAGGTTTTGTTTTTTTCTCAAAACAAGAGCAGTATATGCCCTGTGCTACTCAGATATATAAATATGAATCATGTCTTCATCCCTGAATATCAGAAATTTGTTTTATAATTTTCAAGGACTATAATGGAAAAATATTTTGCAGTTGCTGGTTTGAGTTTTCTAGAACACCCATAATAAGGTGCCAAAGCCTGAGTGGCTTAAACAATAAATATTTATTTTCTCACAATTCTGGAAGCTAGAAGTCCAAAAAAAGGTGTCAGAATGGTTTTTTTTTTTTTTTTTTATGGGGCCTCTCTCTTTGATTTGTGGATGTCCATCTTCTCCTTGTGTCTTTACACAGTCTTTTTTTTATGTGTATCTGTGTCCTAATCTCTTCTTGTAACAACAAGAGCCATGTTTAATTAGACCACAAAATATGACCTAATTTTAACTCAATTACCTCTTTAAAGACTATTTCTAAATATGAATTCTGAAGTATTGGGGGTTAGGACCTGGACATATGAATTTTTGAAATGACACCGTTAGACTTATAGCACTGCTGAAGCATAGAAAAAATAGCAATAACAAAACAAAAATAAACCAAGAGGGAGAGGTGACAAGAGACATTTCTGAGTCTTCCTTTTCGATGTTTAAACTGTGTCAATCTTTCCAAGCCTACCTCACTGGTGTCATCTGAAAATGGTAACCAGAAAAAAAATTACTTGACCGAATATAAAACTAATGTTGTCAAATGATTTCTAATTCCTATGATTTGTAGATTCAAATGGCTTAATGACTTTGTTTAGCTAGGATAGTAGAGTCATAGGTAATTACAGTTATTCACACATTAAACTGTGGGGAAACAGCAAATCCAATTATGTTCATTTCAAGCACATCTCTCTGGGATTTGTGGAAGATATTAAGCAAAGAGACATGCCACTTTCATAGTCCAATTTGCTTGTACATGTCTACTTAGATTTACTGTGATTTGTCCTTGGTTTGTGTGTGTTTACTCACAGATAACTATCAATTGCAGAAGCAACAGACAGCAATGTAACTTTGGGATATTGTTGTTAATTAACTTGGATTCAAATTCTGATAACGTGTGAATTATTATTAGGGTACTAATGGAGTGTGGAAAAATGCTCTTGCTCTTCTCTGGTTTATTTTTCTGCTATTTTATGTTATATACAATGTCTACAAGGCTGTGGAAAACACAGCAAATGCAGTAATGATGTTTTATGTGAGTCAGAGAGAAAAGTAGGGAAGGATGTAATCCAAACAAATATACATTGGTATTGATTTTAATTAATGGTTATATGAGTCAATCTCTCATTCATCAGATAATTATAGTAATTATAGGTTGCAAATTAGATAGAAATTCTAGGGAACTGATAAATTTGATTTGGCAGCCTAAGTTGGAGGTTATTATTGTCAGCACTGAAGGATTTGCTAAATGCCTTCAAGCTGAACTATCCAGGATGATCTTCAAAGGTGAGCATTTGAAATAAGGCCTGTTGGAAAAAAGAGACCAGTTCAGTGCCAAGGAAATAATCACTGCCTGAGATGATCCTGCTGAAATAGATCCCTATGATACCATGCCTAATCCCTCTTTCTCCTTCCACCTCTTCTTTGACTAACATGAAGACTGTGATGGGGAACATACCCAAGACCCAATGCTTGCAGAGCTATCTAAAATAAAACCATCTATCTCAAACATTCTATTTCAATTTGATGAATTAAGTGAATTTAATAAAACGTGTGAAAGTGAAGTGAAAATGAAAGTCGCTCAGTCATGTCTGATTCTTTGCAACCCCATGAACTATACAGCTCATGGAATTCTCCAGGCCAGAATACTGAGTGGGTAGCCTATCCGTTCTCCAGTGGATCTTCCCAACCCAGGAATTGAACCCGCGTCTCCTGCATTGCAGGCAGATTCTTTACCAACTGAGCTATCAGGGAAGCCCTCAGTTCAGTTCAGTTCAGTCACTCAGTCGTGTCTGACTCTTTGCAACCCCATGAATTGCAGCACGCCAGGCCTCCCTATCTATCACCAACTCCCGGAGTTCACTCAGACTCACGTCCATCGAGTCAATGATGCCATCCAGCCATCTCATCCTCTGTTATCCCCTTCTCCTCCGGCCCCCAATTCCTCCCAGCATCAGGGACTTTTCCAATGAGTCAACTCTTCGCATGAGGTGGCTAAAGTATCAGAGTTTCAGCTTCTGCATCAGTCCTTCCAATGAACACCCAGGACTGATCTCCTTTAGGATGGACTGGTTGGATCTCCTTGCAGTCCAGAAGACTCTCAGGAGTCTTCTCCAACACCACAGTTCAAAAGCATCAATTCTTCAGCACTCAGCTTTCTTCAGAGTCCAACTCTCACATCCATACATGACCACTGGAAAAACCATAGCCTTGACTAGACGGACCTTTGTTGGCAAAGTAATGTCTCTGCTTTTCAATATGCTATCTAGGTTGGTCACAACTTTCCTTCCAAGGAGTAAGTGTCTTAATTTCACAGCTGCATTCATCATCTGCAGTGATTTTGGAGCCCCTCAAAATAAAGTCTGATAGTGTTTTCACTGTTTCTCCATCTATTTCCCATGAAGTAATGGGACCAGATGCCATGATCTTAGTTTTCTGAATGTTGAGCTTTAAGTCAACTTCACTCTCCTCTTTCACTTTCATCAAAATTAAGATATACATGTTTAAATATATTATCCAATTGCATTCTTAATAGACTATAGTGTAAACATAACCTTTATGTGCATTGGGAAACCAAAAAATTCATGTGACTTGCTTTATTATGATGTTTGCTTTATTGCAGTGGTCTAGAACTGAACCTGGAATATCTATGAAGTATGCTTGTATATCTCTAGGCTAGGACTTATTTATCTTATAATTGGAAGTTTGTACTATTTGACCACCTTCACCCAAATCTCCCATTCTCCACTCCCCAACCACTGGCAACCACCTATCTGACCTCTGTATCTAAGAGTTAGTTTTCTTAGATTCCACCTATAACTGAGATCTTATGGTATTTGTCTTTCTTTATTTCACTTAGCATAGTGCCCTTAAGGCCATCCATGTTGTTGCAGTGGCAAGATACTCTATTTTATGGTTAAATTGTGTATATGTATATATATATGCCATATTTTCTTTATCCATTCATCTATTGGTGGATACTTAGGCTGTTTCATTTTCTTGTCTATTAATGTCTAAATAATGCTTGTCTTTTAAAATTAATATCTAATTAATGTCTATTTCTGTCCAAATAATGCTGCAGTGAACAAGGGGATAGCAGATAACTTTTTGAGTTAGTGTTTTCTTTTCCTTTGAATATATACCCAGAAGTAGAATTGCCAGATCATATGGAAGTTCTATTTTTAATTTGTTAAGAACCTCCATACTGGTTTCCATAGTAGCTGCACCAGTTTACATTCCCAACAATAGTGCATTAAGGTTTTCTTTTCTCCACGTCTTTGCAACACTTGTCATTTCTTGTCTTTTTGCTAATAGCCATTAATAGGTATAAGGTGATATCTCATTGTGGTTTTGATTTGCATTCGCTGATGATGTGAATTTTCTGTGTATTTGGAAACAAAAGCCCATTTCCAATTCACTCATAGGAATTTACCAAATAGAAATAAATATGAATGCATACAAGTTTTCTTATAGAATAATATTTATTACACAATTATATTAAAAATGAACACTTGTTTACATTAATTTTAGTTTTATTCTTTTAACAGAACATTTAAACAAAATTGTTTATTCAGTATTGTCTCAGTTCAGTTCAGTTCAGTTCAGTCGCTAGTTGTGTCCGACTCTTTGCAACCCCATGAACAGCAGGGCCTCCTCCCACGCCAGGCCTCCCTGTCCATCACCAACTTCCGGAGTCCACCCAAACCCATGTCCGTTGTGTCGGTGATGCCATCCAACCATCTCATCCTCTGTCGTCCGCTTCTCCTCCTGCCCTCAATCTTTCCCAGCATCAGGGTCTTTTCATATAAGTCAGCTCTTCACATCAGGTGGCCAAAGTATTGGAGTTTCAGCTTCAACATCAGTCCTTCCAATGAACACCCAGGACTGATCTCTTTTAGGATGGACTGGTTGGATCTCCTCACAGTTCAAGGGACTCTCAAGAGTCTTCTCCAACACCACAGTTCAAAAGCATCAATTCTTTGGTACTCAGCTTTCTTTATAGTCCAACTCTCACATCCATACACGACCACTGGAAAAACCATAGCCTTGACTAGACGGACCTTTGTTGACAAAGTAATGTCTATGCTTTTTAATATACTGTCTAGGTTGGTCATAACTTTCCTTCCAAGGAGTAAGTGTCTTTTAATTTCATGGCTGCAATCACCATCCGCAGTGATTTTGGAGCCCAGAAAAATAAAGTCTGACACTGTTTCCACTGTTTCCCCATCTATTTCCCATGAAGTGATGGGACCAGATGCCACGATCTTCGTTTTCTGAATGTTGAGCTTTAAGCCAACTTTTTAACTCTCCTCTTTCACTTTCATGAAGAGGCTCTTTAGTTCTTTTTCACTTTCTGCCATAAGGGTGGTGTCATCTCCATATCTGAGGTGATTGATATTTCTCCTGGCAATCTTGATTCCAGCTTGTGCTTTCTCCAACCCAGTGTTTCTCAGTCAGTATTGTCTACTGATTCATTTACTAGGTTTTATCCAATAGGATGTATCTCTGTAAGATGTATTAAGATTTACATGTAACCATGTTCACTGAGGGTCTTCCCATGTGGCTCAGTGGTATAGAATCTGCCTGGCAATGCAGGAGTCACAGAAGACACAGGTTGGATCCCTGGGTTGGGAAGATCCCTTGGAGTAGGTAAGGGCTACTCACACCAGTATTCTTGACTGGAAAATTCCATAGACAGAGGAATCTGGAGGGCTACAGTCCTTGGGATTGCGGAGTTGGACACAAGTTGAGGGACTGAGCATGCACACAATGCTTACTGAGAATAATTTAAAATATTAGAAGAATTTGAAAAATCTAATGGCCAATATTAAATTTCTACTTAAAAATTCTATTTTATATATAATTAGCTTAAACAGTTTATTCATTTTATAATTGGCAAAATATAAACATTTAAATATGAAAAATAAAAATATTGCTTTATCTGTTGACTAACATTTAGGGTAAATTTGAACCACTTTATTTAAGATCAGGAAATAAGCATAGGAAAGTTAAAATGATTAAAGATGTGTTAAAACATAGCTCATGGATGATGCATTACCTAAAATAGGAAAGTAAAACAGAAGTTATTGGATTTTGGACATAATCCATTTAAAGTGCCTTTAAAAGCCTCCAGAATACATTGGGTTGGCCAACAGGTTCATTTGGTTTCTTCCATAATATCTTACTTGGAAAGACATGTCAGGTGCTGTAAAAGTAGTTCAGAGCAGTTTAGGATCTGGAATTAGCACTCTAAGCAAAATTTTATTTATAGATAAGCAACCTAAGGCATCAGCTTGGTAAATATCTAAATGTGAGATTGGGAGATGCGAAAGGGTATAATTTAGAAAAAGGCCTGGAATGCATACTTAGAGATGTAGAGGACCGAAACAATGCAGAGTCAAAGAAGTCAAGGGAGGAGCATTTCAAGGAGAGAGAGTGGGCTTCAAGACTCAGTTGCTTCAGTAAGCAGGTTGTTAGAATGTATCTGTATTCTAAAAAATAAAAATTTGTGTTTCAGTAATGAGAAAGTTGATGAAAACTTTCAAATGAATAGTTTCAACAGAAAGAAACATAATAGACAGCTGAGGAGTAAGTTGGTGAAAGAAAGTAAGAGGTAAAATATTGGTAACTTTCAAAGTGTCTTAGTTCAGTTCAGTTCAGTTCAGTCTAGTCGCTTAGTCATGTCTGACTCTTTGCGACCCCATGAATTACAGCACGCCAGGCCTCCCTGTCCATCACCAACTCCCGGAGTTCACTGAAACTCATGTCCATCGAGTCAGTGATGCCATCCAGCCATCTCATCCTCTGTCATCCCCTTTACCTCCTGCTCCCAGTCCCTCCCAGCATCAGAGTCTTTTCCAATGAGTCAACTCTTCGCATGAGGTGGCCTTAGATGAATCCAATTACAGAGACTGGGCAGTAAGAGAAGGAGACTGACAAAACTATTAGCAACTACTCAGATTTCTTGCCAGCCTTTCTATGCAAAGACTATTATTATAAGTCTACAAGCAATAAATGCTGGAGAGGGTGTGGAGAAAGGGGAACCCTCTTACACTGTTGGTGGGAATGCAAAATAGTACAGCCACTATGGAGAACAGTGTGGAGATTCCTTAAAAAACTGGAAATAGAACTGCCTTATGATCCAGCAATCCCACTGCTGGGCATACACACTGAGGAAACCAGAAGGGAAAGAGACACGTGTACCCCAATATTCATCGCAGCACTGTTTATAATAGCCAGGACATGGAAGCAACCTAGATGCCCATCAGCAGATGAATGGATAAGAAAGATGTGGTACATATATACAATGGAGTATTACTCAGCCATTAAAAAGAATACATTTGAACCAGTTCTAATGAGGTGGATGAAACTGGAACCTATTATACAGAGTGAAGTAAGCCAGAAAGAAAAACACCAATACAGTATACTAACGCATATATATGGAATTTAGAAAGATGGTAACAATAACCCTGTGTACGAGACAGCAAAAGAGACACCGATGTATAGATCAGTCTTATGGACTCTGTGGGAGAGGGAGAGGGTGGGGAGATTTGGGAGAATGGCATTGAAACGTGTATTATCATGTATGAAACGAGTCGCCAGTCCAAGTTCGATGCATGATACTGGATGCTTGGGGCTAGTGCACTGGGATGACCCAGAGGGAGGGTATGGGGAGGGAGGAGGGAGGAGGGTTCAGGATGGGGAACACAGGTATACCTGTGACAGATTCATTTCGATATTTGGCAAAACTAATACAATATTGTAAAGTTTAAAAATAAAATTAAAAAAAAAAAAAGGAGTGCTCAGAAGCCTTTTGCACTTGATCCATTTTAATGAAACAAAATTGTTCTCATTTTATGGCTGTTTCCACAGTGATAGCATGGCAGGGATTGTTAGGAAGGACATTGCTGGAACAGAACAACCTTGACTCCAGAACACCCTGAGAGCCCTGCTGACCCCTCCTGAAGCTGTAGAGCATTCCAAGGTGCTTCATCCAGCCTTCACACCCTCTCTGCTCCGCTGGAGTCAGGCTTACATTGTTGTCTGGTGTTTCACCCAGAAACCATTCAGCCCCTGCCCCATTTTCTCTCACACAAATATTTCCCTCATACAATCCTTGCACGTTTAATCCCGACTTAGCATTGGCTTCTCAGAGGACCTAGAGTAATACACACATATAATAGAAATGTTCAGATGTTCTTTAAAGCTCTGAGCTGCTTAAACCTTATGTTGTTTATTAAAGACAGCAGCTTACATTTATGACATAGTTTCTCTTGATGTTTGCAAAACTAGTTAGACTTTTCTGACTTTACAGTGGGGATAGCCTATTTTTGGTTACATTTCTTGTTTCATTGTCCTCTTAATTTTCAAGTTCTGAATATCCTACTTTTAAAAAAATCATAATTTCTGATATTCCTTTTTATTCTTGAATATGTTTATTGACTCTGTTTGTAAGCATGGTGAAACTGGAAGATAAAGAAGGATTTTTGTTGTAGTTGTTGTTTGGTCACAAAGTCATGTCTGACTCTTTGCTACCCCATGGATTGCAGCATGCCAGGTTCCCTGTCCTTCACTATCTCCTGGAGTTTGCTCAAACTCATGTCCATTGAGTTGGTGATGCCATCCATCCATCTTAATCTCTGTCACCTCCTTCTTCTCCTGTCCTGAATCTTTCCCAGCATCAGGGTCTTTTCCAGTGAGTCAACTCTTCGCATCAGTGGCCAAAGTACGGGAGCTTCAGCATCAGTCCTTCCAGTGAATACTCAGGGTTGATTTCCTGTAGGATTGACTGGTTTGATCTCCTTGCAGTCCAAGGGACTCTCCAAAGTATTCTCCAGCACCACAATTCAAAAGCATCAGTTCTTCAATGCTTAACCTTCTTTATGGTCCAACTCTCACATCCATACATGACTACTGGAAAAACCATAGCTTTGACTCTACAGACCTTTGTTGTCAAAGTGATGTCTCTGATTTTTAATATGCTAAGTTTGTCATAACTCTTCTTCAAAGAAGCAAGTGTCTTTTACTTTCATGGCTGCAGTCATTGTTTGCAATGATTTTGGAGTCCAAGAAACTAAAATCTGTCACTGCTTTTACTTTTCTCCTATCTATTTGCATTGAAGTGATGGGACTGGATGCCATTCTCTACATTTCCTCTATTTGATATGTAGTATTTATGTTCTTTGATATTTGCCCATCTTTTTGCATAATGAATACTGTTTGATGCGGAAGACAATATAAATAAAAGTTATACCCTTGGTGAGGTATAACGATGGTGAGGGAAGTGTCAGGATTCTTCTAGTGCTCATCAGCATGTGCTTTGCAACACAAGATGGTAGGAAAACAAAGGAAAAATTATCACTTGATGAGAGGCCCAAAGAAAAATATCTCTAAATTATGAGTGAAACTGGTCCTCCAATCTTCTATCAGTCAGTCAGTTCAGTCGCTCAGTCGTGTCCAACTCTTTGCGACCCCATGAAATGCAGCACACAGGGTTCCCTGTCCATCACCAACACCCGGAGTTCACCCAGACTCACGTCCATCAAGTCAGTGATGCCATCCAGCCATCTCATCCTCTGTCGTCCCCTTCTCCTCCTGCCCCGAATCCCTCCCAGCATCAGAGTCTTTTCCAATGAGTCAACTCTTCGCATCAGGTGGCCAAAGTACTGGAGTTTCAACTTCAGCATCATTCCTTCCAAAGAAATCCCAGGGCTAAACTCCTTCACAATGGACTGGTTGGATCTCCTTGCAGTCCAAGGGACTCTCAAGAGTCTTCTCCAACACCACAGTTCAAAAGCATCAATTCTTCGGCACTCAGCTTTCTTCACAGTCCAACTCTCACATCCATACATGACCACTGGAAAAACCATAGCCTTGACTAGATGAACCTTTGTTGGCAAATTAATGTCTCTGCTTTTGAATATGCCATCTAGGTTGGTCATAACTTTCCTTCCAAGGAGTAAGCATCTTTTAATTTCATGGCTGCAGTCACCATCTGCAGTGATTTTGGAGCCCCCAAAAAGATAAAGTCTGACACTGTTTCCACTGTTTCTCCATCTATTTCCCATGAAGTGATGGGACCGGATGTCATGATCTTCGTTTTCTGAATGTGGAGCTTTAAGCCAACTTTTTCACTCTCCACTTTCACTTTCATGAAGAGCCTCTTTAGTTCTTTTTCACTTTCTGCCATAAGGGTGGTGTCATCTGCATATCTGAGGTTATTGATATTTCTCCCAGAAATCTTGATTCCAGCTTGTGTTTCTTCCAGTCCAGCGTTTCTCATGATGTACTCTGCATATAAGTTAAATAAGCAGGGTGAGAATATACAGCCTTGACATACTCCTTTTCCTATTTGGAACCAGTCTTTTGTTCCATGTCCAGTTCTAACTGTTGCTTCCTGACCTGCATACCAATTTCTCAAGAGGCAGATCAGGTGGTCTGGTATTCCCATCTCTTTCAGAATTTTCCACAATTTATTGTGATCCACACAGTCAAAGGCTTTGACATAATCAATAAAGCAGAAATAGATGTTTTTCTGGAACTCTCTTTCTTTTTCCATGATCCAGCGGATGTTGGCAATTTGATCTCTGGTTCCCCTACCTTTTCTAAAACCAGCTTGAACATCTGGAAGTTCACGGTTCACGTATTGCTGAAGCCTGGCTTGGGGAATGTTGAGCTTACTGTACTAGCATGCAAGATGAGTGCAATTGTGCGGTAGTTTGAGCATTCTTTGGCATTGCCTTTCTTTGGGATTGGAATAAAAACTGACCTTTTCCAGTCCTGTGGCCACTGCTGAGTTTTCCAAATTTGCTGGCATATTGAGTGCAGCACTTTTACAGCATCATCTTTCAGGATTTGAAATAGCTCCACTGGAATTCCATCACCTCCACTAGCTTTGTTCATAGTGATGCTTTCTAAGGCCCACTTGACTTCACATTCCAGGATGTCTGGCTCTAGGTCAGTGATCACACCATGGTGATTATCTGGGTCATGAAGATCTGTTTTGTACAATTCTTCTGTGTATTCTTGCCATCTCTTCTTAATATCTTCTACTTCTGTTAGGTCCATACCATTTCTGTCCTTTATCAAGCCCATCTTTGCATGAAATGTTCCCTTGGTATCTCTAATTTTCTTGAAGAGATCTCTATTTTTTCCCGTTCTGTTGTTTTCCTTGATTTCTTTGCACTGATCGCTGAGGAAGGCTTTCTTATCTCTTCTTGCTATTCTTTGGAACTCTGCATTCAGATGCTTATATCTTTCCTTTTCTCCTTTGCTTTTCACTTCTCTTCTTTTCACAGCTATTTGTAAGGCCTCCCCAGACAGCCATTTTGCTTTTTTGCATTTCTTTTCCATGGGTATGGTCTTGATCCCTATCTCCTATACAATGTCATGAACCTCATTCCATACTTCATCAGGCACTCTATCTATCAGATCTAGGCCCTTAAATCTATTTCTCACTTCCACTGTATAATCATAAGGGATTTGATTTAGGTCATACCTGAATGGTCTAGTGGTTTTCCCTACTTTCTTCAATTTCAGTCTGAATTTGGCAATAAGGAGTTCATGATCTGAGCCACAGTCAGCTCCTGGTCTTGTTTTTGCTGACTGTATAGAGCTTCTCCATCTTTGGCTGCAAAGAATATCATCAATCTGATTTCGGTGTTGACCATCTGGTGAAGTCCATGTATAGAGTCTTCTCTTGTGTTGTTGGAAGAGGGTGTTTGTTATGACCAGTGCATTTTCTTGGCAAAACTCTATTAGTCTTTGCCCTGCTTTATTCTGTATTCCAAGGCCAAATTTGCCTGTTACTCCAGGTGTTTCTTGACTTCCTACTTTTGCATTCCAGTCCCCTATAATGAAAATGACATCTTTTTTGGGTGTTAGTTCTAAAAGGTCTTGTAGGTCTTCATAGAACCATTCAACTTCAGCTTCTTCAGCATTACTGGTTGGGGCATAGACTTGGATTACGGTGATATTGAATGGTTTGCCTTGGAAACGAACAGAGATCATTCTGTACTTTTTGAGATTGCATCCAAGTACTGCATTTTGGACTCTTTTGTTGACCATGATGGCTATTCCATTTCTTCTGAGGGATTCCTGCCCGCAGTAGTAGATATAATGGTCATCTGAGTTAAATTCACCCATTCCAGTCCATTTTAATTCGCTGATTCCTAGAATGTCGACATTCACTCTTGCCATCTCTTGTTTGACCACTTCCAATTTGCCTCGATTCATGGACCTGGCATTCCAGGTTCCTATGCAATATTGCTCTTTACAGCATCTTCTATAATACCTTTTATAATAATAATATCCTCTTGTGGGATAAAGGCTGATTCTAGTGATTGGGTTAAAGATATGAGTATTATACCAGAATGAGTTAACTGAATTTCACCTGAATTGTAGTAATTACTTTTTCAACAAGGCTCTCCCAAATTATTATATTATATAATTATCCTTATTATATAAGGGGACCACAGAGGATGAGATGGTTAGCTGGCATCACCAACTCGATGGATATAAATTTGAGCAAACTCCAGGAGTTGGTGGTGGACAGGGAAGCCTGGCGTGCTGCAGTCCATGGGGTCACAAAGAGTCGGACACGACTGAGCAACTGAACTGAACTGAATACTGGTTTCTGTTGTCTCTGTGTCACTCTGGTCACCAGGGTGGGGAGAATCCTGTAGCGGTTACATATAGGCTAGCATTACAAAAAATAGACCTTTACACCTTTACAAATGCTCTGTGGGTAAGAGACTGAGCTCACTCAGTTTGGAGGGAGCCTCTTGAGGATGTAACTTTATATAAAAGGTTCATATTAAATGATACTTGATCCTATTTAAATGAAGACATGTGAAATGTGCAGAGTGGGTATAATTATTTTGATTAGTGAACTCTAATGCAGACACCATCACATTTCCATACCACAGTTAACATTTAGCAGAATAGGCGGCCTCAGATCATTAACAACAGGCCATAAGCAATCCTGGCATTTCCCAGGAAACCTTTAATTCATTGGAAACCATGAATTGAAGAGAGGCATCTATTTCTTTAGAATTGATTACTTTGTTCTATTCAGATAAAATAAAAGTATAGAATAGGGCATGATGAATGATCATTACCTAGTGTATTCTAATTAAATACTAGAGTAGTTCTCTAGGAAATACTTCCAGAAGATGGCGAGTAAGAAAATTTGCAGGTAAAGTAAAATTTGCAAAAGTCACAATCCCTACACCCTGCAGTGGATTAAACTCACCAACATTATAAAGACACAAACTGTTGGATATTAAAACATTCAATAAAATCTTTGGAGTAGATACTTATACCTTCATTTTGACTTATCTGAATTTGAGCTCCCTTCCCACTTTTGAAGAATGCCTTATCCTCACTATTTAGCTAAAGGGGCACAACACCTTTCTCTCTCTACCCCTTAGTAGGTAGGGTCTAAATATCTGATTTTTTGTCAGAATGATGTTTCAACCTGAGTTTAAACTCTGGAGAGGGTGATGCAATAAGAGAAGAACAGAATTTATTTGCAGGAGCTTTACATATTCCTGTGAGATATGCATCAGCAACAGGATTGGCAGTAGCCTTGATTTTAAATATTCCATGACGGCTGGGTTCAGCAGGATGGATGGCTCTGACATCTAAAGCAACATTCTTATTAGACTAGACTTCTGGTATGAACTTGGTTGTGGTTGTTGTTGCTTAGCTTTCCTTGGTCTACCCATATTCCCAAGCTTGTTTCTCCAGTTCCCAGTCTATCAGCTACTACATACCTAGTTCCTTCTGTATTAACCAGAGGTTTACCAAGTGCTTGTGGCCAAGAAGCCTGAATGTTCAAAAATATAGATATTTTAAAATAACTCTATTAGATAATATTTTGCATCCATCATTTTCCTAGAATTTATAGCCACTGAATATTGAAAGTAACCCTAGAGGGCATACTTTAAACAATTGTTTAAACAGTGCATGGTAACTTCTATGACATTTCTGATAAGTGGATATTTGATCTTCATGCAAATGTCTTCAGTGACAGCTCACAACTTTTCAAGGCCAGTAATTCCATCTTAAGACAATTCTTACTTTCTCTTGTTATTTCTTTTAACTAGTTTTCTTTAATCATGAGATAGTGATGCTTTATTTGGTAGCCTCATCTAAGTTTTAGCTCATATTGAAATTCTAGTAAGTATGTATCTCTGTTTTGACAGTGTATAAAGATTCCATTTCATTGAATTTTATAAAATTAAATATATTTTGATGGATATGTCACAAACATTGGCTCTAAGTAACACCCTTTGGGAAAGTTCATTGCTGGAGACTTGTGATGTTGTTAGCACAGATTTAGGCCTGGCTCCTAAATTCAATACAAGTTTGAGTCTTACTAGCTCATCATTATTGGAAAATACCTCCCAAACCATGTGGTCTTTCCCAAATTGCCTGATTTAGAATCATATTTGGACTCAATGATAAGTGGTAATTAGATATGAGTGCTGGATTGGCTCAATTTCCCTATGACAAAGAGAAGGGAAAAGTGCTCTTGTATATGAACATTATTACAAATAATTTCCAAAAGTAATAACCTGCCAAAGTGAGTGAGTAAGATGTAGATAATTCAAAGTTCAAAAACTCTTAGTGTGAGTAATAGTCTCCATTTGGCCTAAAACATGTGTCTAATTGCTGTTTATTAGCAACCTGCTCTCCTCCTTTGCAATGGCTACAATAAATCAACTGTTGGAATTCCCCTGATTAGCTGTTTCATGGGCCAGATCCAGGATTTGCATTTCTGCTTCAGAAAACATATCTTCATCCATCAAAATCACATAGGTGAAGAATAAATGCAACCTTGATTAAGTAAATTAAGGAATTTGAATCAAGAATGGACACCCCTGAAAGTATTTGTCAAAAAAAGACACCTGATCAAAACAATCCATCAGGTCTCTAGCTGCTTGATCAATTTTTATTTAGTGGTGTCTGCTTTATCAGTGGAGAAACCCAGGGAAATAAAATTTGTTGTGAAACAATACATTAATTTATGTATGTGAAGTTTTAAATCCATGTATTTCAGACTTTCAAAATCCATGCATTTTCAAACTGTAATATAAGTAGCTTGTGCCTTAGTAGCTGTAACTGAAGACAACTCTCAAAAGTAATACCATCAGAACTTGTATAACTAGTATCTATAGTATTTCAGCCCTCTGAAAGTGTGTGTCATTTGAAATTAATTCTTGGTACTCTGGTTAATTTCCCTTTCAGTTCAGTTCAGTTCAGTTGCTCAGTCGTGTCTGACTCTTTATGACCCCATGAATCGCAGCACGCCAGGCCTCCCTGTCCATCACCATCTCCCAGAGTTGACTCAAACTCACATCCATTGAGTTGGCGATGCCATCCAGCCATCTCATCCTCTGTTGTCCCCTTCTCCTCCTGCCCACAATCCCTCCCAGCATCAGGGTCTTTTCCAATGAGTCAACTCTTCACATGAGGTGGCCAAAGTACTGGAGTTTCAGCTTCAGCATCAGTCCTTCTAATGAACACCCAGGACTGATATCCTTTTGGATGGACTGGTTGGATCTCCTTGCAGTCCAAGGGACTCTCAAGAGTCTTCTCCAACACCACAGTTCAAAAGCATCAATTCTTCTGTGCTCAGCTTTCTTCACAGTCCAACTCACATTTCCCATTAAGGCTCCTTCACTCCTCTGCCCCTGCCTAGGTCTTCGTGAGAAATGTGGGAGATGGAGGCAAAGACAAACTTTCAGGGCCACCGCTTGTGCTGTCAAGTATGCTCAGGTCCTCGGTTGTATCCGACACTTTGCTCCTCTACTGGGGTGGGATGCTGTTTCCTTCTCCAGGGGATCTTCCTGACCCAGGGATCAAACCTGTGTCTCTTGCATCTCCTGCATCAGCAGGCAGATTCTTTACCATTAGTGCCACCTGGGAAGCCCTGCTGTAAAGTAACCAGTTGATAAAGTGAGTTTAGATGTACAGAATCCAAAGTTCAAAAACTCTCAGCATTTTTAGAGCACCTTACTGTCCCCAGAGCCACCGAGCTCTCTCCAGTATCCTTTCTATTATGCCTTTCCAGTTGACTCTATTTATTCCTTAATTGTTAACTCAGTCATATCTTTCCCTGGGTAGTCTTTCCTGATCTTATTGAAGACTATGTATTTTATGCATTGTTTTGGAAAAGTGTAGTTTTCTCCTTGTTACTATTCATTACTGTCTGATAACATATATGTGGTTATATTAATAATGTTTTTCTTAGCTTCTGCAAACTCTGAACCACTTGAGTGCAGAAGCTAAATCTTTTTGCTCACTGTTGTATTCAGAGTACCTTGCACAGTGGCTGGCAATCAGGAGGTGCTTGAAAATATTGGGCAAATGGGTAACACCTTCACACCATTTGAGAATATGATTTCTCATAAATCTATCATTTTCTTGTCTCTCTGCTGTTGAGGGGATTACAGGTTCCTCCTGTGGTTAAGGCACATCCTTTCCCTATGCTTTGGGTTACTTCCTCTCTAGACCCCTTTGGTGTCTCATTCCAATACTCCCTGATTTTGCTTCTATCTTCAGTCTTTCCTCCTTTCCCTTCAGAATGAAGGTATGTTTATGTTTCTTCCAATTTAGCAAACAACTAAAAACAAACAAAAAGGAGTCAAAACAATCCTTCCAAACATCCAGTTACTTTAGTTATTGGACATACATGGCAGAACACCTGTAGTTTTTGTCTGGCTTCAACAGCATTTTAAGATTACATAAGGTGACCAACTGAGCGACTTCACTTTCACTTTTCACTTTGATGCATTGGAGAAGGAAATGGCAACCCACTCCAGTGTTCTTGCCTGGAGAATCCCAGGGATGGTGGAGCCTGATGGGCTGCCATCTATGGGGTCGCACAGAGTTGGACACGACTGAAGCGACTTAGCAGCAGCAGCAGCAAGGTGACCAACGCAGACCAACATAGTAAAACCTATGTTCAAAACACTGAGAGTCTAGCCAACATCCTCTTTTTACTTCAGAGCCAAGTTTCTAGTTTCTTTAAAATATTATCTTCCTTCCTGTTTTTCACTTCCAAACTGCCTATTCATGACCCTACTCCTAAAGTCTGAGCTCTCCCCAACCCCATCATCCTGCTCTCTACCAAACTGCTAAGCATCAAATGGGGAATCCTTATCAGTTTGATTTCTCTGTAGCCTTTGGATTCACTGACCATTCCCTCCTCAATCCTCTTTCCTTCATTGATTCCCTAACACTTCTCTTTCCTGGCTCTCCTCCTACTTCATAGATTTTTCTTGGTATCTAGTATGGATTTGAGAGTTGGACTATAAAGAAAGCTGAGCACTGAATAATTGATGCTTTTGAACTGTGGTGTTGGAGAAGACTCTTGAGAGTCCCTTGGACTTCAAGATCCAACTAGTCCATCCTAAAGGAGATAAGTCCTGGGTGTTCATTGGAGGGACTGATGCTGAAGCTGAAACTCCAATACTTTGGCCACCTGATTTGAAGAGCTGACTCATTTGAAAAGACCCTGATGCTGGGAAAGATTGAGGGCAGGAGGAGCAGGGGATAACAGGGGATAAGATGGTTGGATGCCATCACCGACTCAATGGACATGGGTTTGAGTGGACTCCAGGAGTTGGTGATGGACAGGGAGGCCTGACGTACTGCGGTTCATGGGGTCACAAAGAGTCAGACACGACTGATTGACTGAACTGAACTGAAATGAACTATTATTCTTCAATTCATATTTCAGTTGGGTGTTCCCTGTGGTTCAGTTTTTATACTTCTGAGGCATCTCCTGAGTGGTCTAATTTAATTTATTGGCTCAAACTACCATGTGCAAGTCTCAAGATGTACTGCAGAGATCTCTTTTCTTTCCAAGGTTATATGTCCAACAATTTGCTAGTTTTCTTATTTATCCAAATATCCTACAGATCTTTTTCAAGGCAAACCCATTGTCATGTCTTTCCTAGATATTCTTACTCTCAACTTTTATCTTACTTATTTTTCTCATTCTTATTTTCTTTCTCTCTCAAAAAAATTGTCACTCTCCTTTAGGTTGTTCGAGTCAGACCTTGGGTTTTCACCCCTTGATCTCTTGTCTACTTTCCCCCCTTACTCCCTGTGATGATCAGTCATCAAGTAGCATTGATTTCACTTGCTTAAACTTCTTTAGCTTCTGTTCTCTTTCTTCCATGTTCGCTGCTACTCCTTTATTTTAGGGTCTGTCTTCTCCTGTCCAGATTACTAGAAGAGCCTCTTAGGCAGTTACACTTTAAATCTAGTTTTGACACTTCTCCTAGCATGATTCTTCTAAGATACAAATGGTCATATTTGCAATATGGTCTAATATGCAATATGGTCATGCTGTTTCAGTGCTGAACTTTCTTCAGTGAATCACCAGACTGTGAAGTCACTGTCAACTCCCTTAGCTTGTCATGTAAGTCTTCTTGTGCCTAAGCTATTCTTATTTCCAATCTCTTGTGTATGCCTCTTTCAAATCCTACATTTCAATCAGATTGTAATACTTCTACTTCCCTAAGAAACCATGCTCCCTCTCACTTCCAGGATTTAGTACACGATTTTCCCATTTTTGTCATCTTCCTGTATCTTCCAAGTCTAGTTAAGGGGTCATTTTTTTTGTCCTTCAAGGATATAATTCCATGATTGTTTTTATTGTGTATTAGTCCAATCAACCTCAGATAGGCAGATGACACCACCCTTATGGCAGAAAGTGAAGAGGAACTAAAAAGCCTCTTGATGAAAGTGAAAGAGGAGAATGAAAAAGTTGGCTTAAAGCTCAACATTTAGTAAATGGAGATCATGGCATCTGTCCCATCACTTCATGGGAAATAGATGGGGAAACAGTGTCAGACTTTATTTTTTTGGTCTCCAAAATTACTGCAGATGGTGACTGCAGCCATGAAATTAAAAGACGCTTACTCCTTGGAAGGAAAGTTATGACCAACCTAGATAGCATATTCAAAAGCAGAGACATTACTTTGCCAACAAAGGTCCATCTAGTTAAGGCTATGGTTTTTCCTGTGGTCATGTATGGATGTGAGAGTTGGACTGTGAAGAAAGCTGAGCGCCGAAGAATTGATGCTTTTGAACTGTGGTGTTGGAGAAGACTCTTGAGAGTCCCTTGGACTGCAAGGAGATCCAACCAGTCCATTCTGAAGGAGATCAGCCCTGGGATTTCTTTGGAAGGACTGATCCTGAAGCTTAAACTCCAGTACTTTGGCCACCTCATGTGAAGAGTTGACTCATTGGAAAAGACTCTGATGCTGGGAGGAATTGGGGGCAGGAGGAGAAGGGGACGATGGAGGATGAGATGGCTGGATGGCATCACCGACTTGATGGACGTGGGTTTGGGTGGACTCTGGGAGATGGTGATGGACAGGGAGGCCTGGCGTGCTGCGGTTTGTGAGGTCACAAAGAGTTGGTTGGACACGACTGAGCGACTGAACTGAACTGAACTGAACTGATTCCAATCTAGACGTTAAAGCTCATGCAGAATTCTTCAATTGTGTATATTCTTTTTCTACCACAACCCTCACCCTCCCACACATATACACACAAACATAAATGAGAGGGAATCGTTTTTCTAGTAGGAACTCATGTAAAGTCATACCATGAGAGTGGCACTTTCTCCTCCCTTTTAATGTAACTTAACTCTATTCATAAAATATTCCATAGTATTTATTTTATTTTATTTTATTTTTTGCTTGGGGAGTAAGTTACATCATTTTCTACTGTCTCAGGTACTGTTCCCTTTTCTTCTTGCCTCTCTAGGATTAAGTGTGAAATGGCCCAGGGCTTTTCTCCTGGAATAGCCATGGCCAACTCTTATTTCCTCTTCATTTCTCCTGTGGTTCCAACCGTAAAAAGGCTAAGATTGTGTCTGGGATATGAAAAGCCACAGTTACCTCTGTCTTCTCATATTAATGATCAAGTATTCTTATTAATTTTTTAATTCTTATAGTTAGCTTGAAGGAGTTCTTGAAATTTTTATTTGGATTCACAGGAAGAAATTTATTTTTCATATTTTTACTATCATTCTAATTCAACTTACTGTCCTCTTTCATGAGACCTAATACCATAATAGGACTTCCCTGATGGCTGAGCAGTAAAGAATCCCCCTGTAATGCAGGAGACACGGAGGATGTGGGTTTGATGGAGTAGGAAATGGCAACCCAGTCCAGTATTCTTGCCTGGAAAATCCCATGGACAGAGGAACCTGGCAGGCTACGGTCCATGGGGTCGCAACAACTAATCAATAACAATACCACAATAAACTTGTAACATGTGTTCCCATTCCTATTCTTGCTTCCTTTCAAATTCATCCTCTACACAGATCTCAGTGTTATTTTTAAGATGTTTCTTATGTTTTAAGATGTCTTCTGTTTAAAATGGTTTCCCATTTAATCATGTCTATCCTGAGCTTAAGTGGTTTCCCACTGTGAGTGTGTGCTCAGTCGCTCAGTTGTGTCTGACTCTTTGCTACCCCATGGACTATGACCCGCCACACTCCTCTCTCCATAGGATTCTCCAGGCAAGGATACTGGAGTAGGTTGCCATTTCCTTCTCCAGGGGATCTTCCTGACCCAGGGATCAAACCCACATCTCCTGTGTCTCCTTGGCAGGCAGATTCTTTACCACTGTGCCACCTGAGAAGTTCAGTTTCCTATGGCACTGAGAATTAAATGCAAACACATTCACGTGGTAGCAGAGGCTTTACTCTATTTATCTCTTGAAATTCATCCTTCTCCATCTTGCTCACAGTTCTTCAGCCACATTGGCCTTACTTCAAATCTTTGAACCATGTAAAGCTCTTAAAGACATCACATTCTTGGCTCATGGCCTTTCTGTCTGAATATTCTCCCTGTCTCTACCACTCCATTCTTTATATGGCTGTTTGTGACCGTTTTTCAGGTCTCAGCTTAAATGTCAATATCTCACATAAGCCTTTTTAGACTTTATTTCATAGTGAACCCTGCTTTTCATTCTCACATTGTACCTCATCAGGGTACCTCATAGAATTACTATGATTTATCACTTCATGGCAAATAGATGGGGGGAAATTGAAACAGTGGCAGACTTTATTTTCTTCGGTTCAAAAATCACTGCAGATGGTAACTGCAGCCATGAAATTAAAAGATACATGATCCTTGGAAGAAAAGCTATGACAAACCTATACAGTGTCTTAAAAAGCAGAGACACCACTATGCCAGCAAAGGTG
This sequence comes from Bos taurus, assembly GCF_002263795.3. Classification (NCBI taxonomy): domain Eukaryota; kingdom Metazoa; phylum Chordata; class Mammalia; order Artiodactyla; family Bovidae; genus Bos; species Bos taurus. The sequence continues at coordinate 40,197,096 of NC_037338.1, read as the reverse complement.
CATATGATCAAAGCTATGGTTTTTCCGGTAGTCATGTATGGATGTGAGAGTTGGACCATAAAGAAGGCTGAGCACTGAAGAACTGATTCTTTCAAACTGTGGTGCTGGAGAAGACTCTTGAGAGTCCCTTGGACTGCAAGGAGATCACATCAGTCAATCCTACAGGAAATCAGTCCTGAATATTCACTAAAAAGACTGATACTGAAGCTGAACCTCCAGTATTTTGGCAACCTTATGTGAAAAGCTGACTCATTGGAAAAGTCTCTGATGGCTGGGAAAGATTGAAGGCAGGAGGTAAAGGAGACAACAGCAGATGAGATGGTTAGATAGCATCACCAACTCAATGGGCATGAATTTGAGCAAATTCTGGGAGATAGTAAAGGATAGGGAAGCCTGGTTTGCTGCAGTCCAGGGTGTCACAAAGAGTTCATATGACTTAGCAACTGAACAACAACATAATTGTAATCTGTCTCCTCCATTTCACTATAGAGCTATAGAGTCCATGAGTCTAGAGACCCTATCTCTTTTATCTTCTCCTGTATAATTTGTCAGGCATCTACATGTGCTCAAATACTTTTATTGGGTACGTAATGAGTGTCATGTTTGGGGGAAAGAAATGTAAGATGGTTTTATTGCTTGTTTTTTTTCATTTGTTGGCTATTTCAGGTCTTAGCTGTAGCACATGGAATCTTCCTTGCGTCATGTGGGATCTTTTGTTGCAGAACATAGACTCTTTAGTTGTGCTGAGTGAGCTCAGTAGTTGTGATGCACTCTGTACTTTAGCCACCTCATGCGAAGAACTGACTCATTGGAAAAGACCCTGATGCTGGGAAAGACTGAAGGCAGAAGGAGAAGGGGACAACAGAGAATGAGATGGTTAGATGGCATCACCGACTCATTGAACATGAGTTTGAGCAAGCTCCAGGAGTGGTGATGGACAGGGCAGTCTGGCATTCTACAGTCCACAAGGTCACAGAGAGTTGGACAAGACTGAGTGACTGAACTGAATCACTGGATCACAGGGAAGCCCCATTATTTGTCTTTTGGAAGGACTGGTGATTGAGGCTGACCCTGTTGGCCTTTGTAATCTCTACTGATGCCTTTTTGGATCCCCTTGCTTTTTTGGTGCATTTTCAGTTCCCTGATTTAATTAATTCCCAGAAGCCAAATACCGTCTTTTTCTGTGAAGGCTGCCCTCAGGCTAGTAGAGATACGTAGGGCCTGAATGTCTGGGGTTCACAACTCTCTGGAGTCTGATCCCTTAACCGAGGTCTAATGAGTTTCATCCCCAAATTAAGACCACAATCTCCTTTGTTTCTAATATTCCCATGTGGAATTGAGCCAAAGTTACTATGCCCTGGGTGGTTTTTCTTAGTTCTACACTGTTGCTTGACTTCCATTCATCCCTTCCTTATACTAGTTCCTCACTTGCCTATTAGTTTTTCTAACAAATCACTTTTGCAAGAGTCCTTGACTCAGAACTGGTGTCTGGGGAACTCATCTAAGATATACAACTTCACAGGAGAGGCTTTAAAATGTTTTTCATGTCCTTAGTCCATAATGTCGACCTAGGTTGTCAATCAAATCCTAAATTATTTCTTGTTTAAACAGGCACAGACGGAGAATGTGCTGGAAAGGCCTTAGCGATCCACCCGTCCAATGGCCTTGTTTTATTGATGAGGGACTGAGCGGCAGAGGGCGTGTGCTCTGCTCAAGGTCACAGCCTTCCTGAGCATCTGGGTGACAACCAGGACAAGCATCCTAATATCCCCAACACCTAGACTCCTGCTTTCCAGCAACAGGTTTTCATAAATTTAAATTGGGTGATTTAAAAAGGATGAAAAGAAACTAAACACTATTAAAATAAAACAAATTGGCTTGCTGGATGAAAATAATTCATAGGGGTATTAGAAATCATTAAAAATACAACCTGAGAAGAATCTGAACTGATAGCAGCTTAGTGTCCTTTACTGTGTCACACTCTGCAGCTTCATGTGAATGTCATTTCTCCTAATGCCCCCCTCAAAGAAACCCCGGAGTAAGTATATAGTTGTAGGGTGTGTGTGTGTGTGTGTGTGAGACGTAGCATTGTTTTTAATGAATCTTCATAAAAATACAAATTTGAAATATTTACAAAATTACTGTTAAATGTCATAGCACAGCTGCTTCACAGACTGTGATGAGTTATAGCTTCATATGTCTTACTTGAGAGCCCTCAAAATACCTTAAGTGTATTGTAGTTCTGACTTATTAGGTTCCCAGGCAAGACATAAACCCATAATTTTCTGTAGTTGCTTTTACTCAAAACAATGGACTCAATCTAGAGTGGAATTGATATATTTGGTTTTTTAATTCAGATAATGAATAATTCTCTGATTAATGAAAAGCTTCTAATATCAGAGCTAGCACATCATGGCAATTTGGTCTCTAAAACGAATTTAAGCAAAGTTGTAAACATCACTCAGTAAAAGATGCCCGTTGTGCCGTGTGTGTATGTGCCTGTGTGTATTTGTGAGTGTTTGATGGCACCCCACTCCAGTCCTCTTGCCTTGAAAATCCCATGGACGGAGGAGCCTGGTGGGCTGCTGTCCATGGGGTCGCTAAGAGTCGGACATGACTGAGCGACTTCACTTTCACTTTTCACTTTCATGCACTGGAGAAGGAAATGGCAACCCACTCCAGTGTTCTTGCCTGGAGAATCCCAGGGACGGGGGAGCCTGGTCGGCTGCCGTCTATGGGGTCGCACAGAGTCGGACACGACTGAAGCGACTTAGCAGCAGCAGCAGTGCTAATGCACAGTCATAGGCCTATGAAACCTTATGGGAGGTGGAAGGGGTTTCCTCTTGTGACATCAATTTCATTATCACCAACGGGTTTGAGAACTACTGTGATAGTTTTGCTGGAAGGAGGGGGCATGATTGGAAGTGCAAAATATTGCCTTGAAGCCCGTTTTTGATAGTTTAGCATTATTTCAACTGGGATAATAACACCCAATGGAATGCTTTTCAATATGTAGAGTGATGAAGGATTTAGTTATCACTCAAACTTCCATGCCATGTGAAAACACCTTAAATATCCCTTTTTAAGAAGTGATATTTGAGTACTGGCAGGGATGAAGAGATTAATATTTACAGTTTTAGACAACCATGACTTTTAGAAAAACTTAATTTGTATTCATAAGAGGTATATGTCTTTGTAAATCCAAAGCTCTTGTCAGTATTCTGGCCCCTGGTGACATACGGAGTTAGCTTAGTCCTTCTTGCATAGGAGACCTTTAGAGCTCTGAAGACAGACAGTCGCTGTGTGTCCATCACTCTTTGCCCTTTTTGATGGAAACTGGAGCCATTTTAGTCCTGAACCACTTCTCATGCCACACGGTTTCTATATTTTTTGTAACTCTGCCACAGTTTAACTGGTGAAATTTCCTCTTCAACTGTGGTATTCTCTTACGAAATGGCACATTTGCTGCTTCTGTTTTGTCCATTCAACAAAATAGCTATTTAATGTCTGTTTTGTGTCAAAAATTTGTCACAGTTGTTAACTGAGGCATACACCGGGAAGAAAAATAGTCTGTCTTCACAGTGTTTCTGTGTCTGCTCAGCATGTGTGTGTGAATGTATTTAGTTGCTCAGTCATGTCCGACTCTTTGTGACCCCATGGACTATATAGCCCGCCAGGCTCCTCTGTCCATGGAATCCTCCAAGCAAGAATACTGGAGTGGGCTGCCATTTCCTCCCCAAGGGGATCTTCCTGACCCGGGGATTGAACCCGTCTCTCCTGCACTGGCAGGCGGGTTCTTTACCGCTGAGCCACCTGGGAAGCCTGTGTGGTCAGCAGTGCACGTTTTAAAATGTGATTTACATCCCTAGATGGAAACACTCTTTTTCTCTTTAATAGTCATACACTTAATTAGAAAATTTCAATTCAGCAGGTAAATCATCTATTTGCTCATATTTAACTAATCACTAATGAAAATATTTAGGGTTTACCAGGTGAGGATGGTGCAGTCTCCCACTCTTCTTTCATAATTACCTCTCAAATTAATGCATTTATTATCTTTTTAAAATTTCATCGTATCCTCCAACTTGAAATAATCTTTACGATTTGATTTTCTTATCTGTAAGTTGGCCCTATGGGTTTTAGATAAACAAAAAATTGATAACATTTTGTGTGACTTTATTAAGCCATGATGAAAGGGTTATTTAGGAAAAGAGCCAAGTACAGAATGTTTAAATCCTAGGTAGTCACATCACTCTTGGCTTCAAGTGGTGGTATCACTCAAACATTGTGCTTTACAACATTTCAAAAGACTCAGTGCAGCCAGTCTCTCAGACTTCTGTTTCCATGTATAACCATCATTAACAGTGCATCCTTTACCTTTCTGGGATTTTAATCCACATATGTTTAAATACAGTCTCGTTATATGCTTTTTAAACTAGCATACCTATTACACACATTTGTTTTTAAGTGTAATAAATATCCCTGCTTTTGAGTGTATGCACCGTACTTCACTTTATGTGTATGCTGTTACTTATTTATTGTTCATTGAGTGTTAGTTCACTTCAGTCGCTCAGTCGTGTCCGACTCTTTGCGACCCCATGAATCTCAGCACGCCAGGCCTCCCTGTCCGTCACCATCTCCTGGAGTTCACTCAAACTCACATCCATTGGATCGGTGATGCCGTCCAACCATCTCATCCTCTGTCGTCCCCTTCTCCTCCTGCCCCCAATCCCTCCAAGCATCAGTGTTTTCCAATGAGTCAACTCTTCACATGAGGTGCCCAAAGTACTGGAGCCTCAGCTTTAGCATCATTCCTTCCAAAGAAATCCCAGGGCTGATCCCCTTCAGAATGGACAGGTTGGATCTCCTTGCAGTCCAAGGGACTCTCAAGAGTCTTCTCCAACACCACAGTTAAAAAGCATCAATTCTTCGGCGCTCAGCCTTCTTCACAGTCCAACTCTCACATCCATACATGACCACTGGAAAAACCATAGCCTTGACTAGACGAACCTTTGTTGGCAAAGTAATGTCTCTGCTTTTGAATACGCTATCTAGGTTGGTCATAACTTTCCTTCCAAGGAGTAAGCATCTTTTAATTTCATGGCTGCAGTCACCATCTGCAGTGATTTTGGAGCCCCCAAAAAGATAAAGTCTGGCACTGTTTCCACTGTTTCCCCATCTATTTCCCATGAAGTGATGGGACCAGATGTCATGATCTTCGTTTTCTGAATGTTGATCTTTAAGCCAACTTTTTCACTCTCCTCTTTCACTTTCATCAAGAGGCTTTTTAGTTCCTCTTCACTTTCTGCCATAAGGGTGGTGTCATCTGCATATCTGAGGTTATTGATATTTTTCCCAGCAATCTTGATTCCAGCTTGTGCTTCTTCCAGCCCAGCGTTTCTCATGATGTACTCTGCATATAAGTTAAATAAGCAGGGTGAGAATATACAGCCTTGATGTATTCCTTTTCCTATTTGGAACCAGTCTGTTGTTCCATGTCCAGTTGAAACTGTTGCTTCCTGACCTGCATACAGGTTTCTCAAGAGGCAGGTCAGGTGGTCTGGTATTCCCATCTCTTCCAGAATTTTCCACAGTTTATTGTGATCCACACAGTCAAAGGTGTTGGCATAGTCAATAAAGCAGAAATAGATGTTTTTCTGGAACTCTCTTGCTTTTTAGATGATCCAGTGGATGTTGGCAATTTGGTCTCTGGTTCCTCTGCCTTTTCTAAAACCAGCTTGAACATCTGGAAGTTCATGGTTCATGCATTGCTGAAGCCTGGCTTGGAGAATTTTGAGCATTCCTTTACTAGCATGTGAGATGAGTGCAATTGTGTGGTAGTTTGAGCATTCTTTGGCATTGCCTTTCTTTGGAATTGGGATGAAAACTGACCTTTTCCAGTCCTGTGGCCTCTGCTGAGTTTTCCAAATTTGCTGGCATATTGAGTGCAGCACTTTCATAGCATCATCTTTCAGGATGTGAAATAGCTCCACTGGAATTCCATCACCTCCACTAGCTTTGTTCATAGTGGTGCTTTCTAAGGCCCACTTGACTTCACATTCCAGGATGTCTGGCTCTATGTGAGTGATCACACCATCGTGATTATCTTGGTTGTGAAGATCTTTTTTTGAACAGTTCTTCTGTGTATTCTTGCCACCTCTTCTTACTATCTCCTGCTTGTGTTAGGTCCATACCATTTCTGTCCTTTATCGAGCCCAACTTTGCATGAAATGTTCCCTTGGTATCTTTAATTTTCTTGAAGAGATCTCTAGTTTTTCCCATTCTGTTGTTTTCCTCTATTTCTTTGCACTGATTGCTGAGGAAGGCTTTCTTATCTTTTCTTGCTATTCTCTGGAACTCTGCATTCAGATGCTTATATCTTTCCTTTTCTCCTTTGCTTTTTGCTTTTCTTCTTTTCACAGCTATTTGTAAGGCCTCCCCAGACAGCCATTTCGCTTTTTTGCATTTCTTTTCTATGGGGATGGTCTTGATCCCTGTCTCCTGTACAATGTAATGAACCTCATTCCATAGTTCTTCAGGCACTCTATCAGATCTAGGCCCTTAAATCTATTTCTCACTTCCACTGTATAATCACAAGGATTTGATTTAGGTCATACCTGAATGGTCTAGTGGTTTTCCCTACTTTCTTCAATTTCAGTCTGAATTTGGCAACAAGGAGTTCATGATCTAAGCCACAGTCAGCTCCTGGTCTTGTTTTTGCTGACTGTAGAGCTTCTCCATCTTTGGCTGCAAAGAATATAATCAATCTGATTTCGGTGTTGACCATCTGGTAATGTCCATGTGTAGAGTCTTCTCTTGTGTTGTTGGATGAGGGTGTTTGCTATGACCAGTACATTCTCTTTGCAAAATTCTATTAGCCTTTGCTCTGCTTTATTCCGTATTCCAAGGCCAAATTTGCCTGTTACTCCAGGTGTTTCTTGACTTCCTACTTTTGCATTCCATTCCCCTATAATGAAAAGGACATTTTTTGGGGTGTTAGTTCTAAAAGGTCTTGTAGGTCTTCATAAAACCATTCAACTTCTTCAGCCTTACTGGTTGGGACATAGACTTGGATTACTGTGATATTGAATGGTTTGCCTTGGAAACAACAGATATCATTCTGTCATTTTTGAGATTGGATCCAAGTACTGCATTTCATACTCTTTTGTTGACCATGATGGCTATTCCATTTCTTCTGAGGGATTCCTGCCCACAGTAGTAGATATAATGGTCATTTGAGTTAAATTCACCCATTCCAGTCCATTCTAGTTCACTGATTCCTAGAATGTTGACGTTCACTCTTGCCATCTCCTGTTTGACCACTTCCGATTTGTCTTGATTCATGGATATGACATTCCAGGTTCCTATGCAATATTGCTCTTTACAGCATCAGACCTTGCTTCTATCACCAGTCACATCCACAACTGGGTATTGTTTTTGCTTTGGCTCCATCCCTTCATTCTTTCTGAAATTATTTCTCCACTGATCTCCAGTAGCATATTGGGCACCTACCGACCTGGGGAGTTCCTCTTTCAGTATAGCATTTTGCCTTTTCATACTGTTCATGGGGTTCTCAAGGCAAGAATACTGAAGTGGTTTGCCATTCCCTTCTCCAGTGGACCACATTCTGTCAGACCTCTCCACCATGACCCACCCATCTTGGGTGGCCTCACAGAGCATGGCTTAGTTTCACTGAGTTAGACACGGCTGTGGTCCTAGCGTGATTAGATTGACTAGTTTTCTGTGAGTATGGTTTCAGTGTGTCTTCCCTCTGATGCCCTCTTGCAACACCTACCGTCTTACTTGGGTTTCTCTTACCTTGGACGTGGAGTGTCTCTTCACAGCTGCTCCAGCAAAGTACAGCCACTGCTCCTTACTTTGGATGAGGGGTATCTCCTCACCACCACCTCTATTGACCTTGAACTTGGAGTAGCTCCTGTTGGCCCTCCTGAGCCCATGCAGCCACCGTTTATTGGACATGGGGTAGCTCCTCCCGGCCTCAACTTAACATTGAGTGTTAAGCTGTTTCCAAAATTTTTCCATTATAAGCAACATGAATCATGCATGCAGGCATATACATCTTTGTGTTTTTACACTAGCCTGACTTAAGTAAAGTTTCAGAAGTAGAATAGCTCCAGAAATGAATTAAATTATATAGAAATTAAGGTTTTAGAATACATTACCAGATTGCCCACTAGAAAGTGTGAACAATTTCACATAATCACTTCCAGTGTCATAACTTCTCATTTTTTTACCTCTTTACTAGCAAGGTGAATTGTAAATCTTTCTAATCATTGTCCATCCAATATTTTTGTTTTAATTTGCTTTTACATGCATAGTAATAACCTTTTATGTACTAACTTGCCATTTATCCAGGTTTTTGTTTGATTATTTCTTTTCCTTTTTGATTTGCAGGAAGATCATGAGTTGTTTACAGGTGCTTCCCCAGTGGTTCAGTAGTAAAGGTCCACCTGCATAATGCAGGAGCTGTAGGAGACCTGGGTTCAATCCCTGGGTCAGGAAGATCCCCTGGAGAAGGAAATGGCAACCCACTGCAGTATTCTTGCCTGGAGAATCCCATGGACAGAGGAGCCTGGTGGGCTACAGACCATAGGCTTCAGATGCGACTGAAGTGACTTAGCAGTGGCAGTGGTGAGTAGTTTTAAGTCAGATTTCACGCAAACTTGTCTTTCAATATATATCTTTTGCATACGGTATATATAAAATGTGTGCTGTCAAATCTGAAACACCTCAACTGTTGATTTGATCTTTAATCAACTCTCTTTAGATACAATTGAAAAACATGATTTATAACAGCATTCCAGTGTCAAAATAGAACTTGAAGAGTACCAGAGAGTCATAATAAAAATAGTCTTGGCAGGTAGTATTATGTCATCATCTTCTAAATATTTCATTCTCTCCCAAATCTCAATTTCCATATTTGTAAACAACAAAAATTGGGAGTAATACTTTTTTCAATAAAGGAATGCTGTGATGATGAAATTGGTAGAAATTATTACTGTATGAGGCACAATTCAAATGATATGTTTCATTTTTTTTTTTTTTTTTTTTGAACAACTCTGGTTATAGAAATGTAAGAGGTTAGGCATCTAGCTATCTAACCTGTAGTTTGCAGAGCAAGTGTCTTTATTTCTGTTCAGAATGTGGTTCATATTCAGTCTTGTTGGACTCCTGGCATTTCCTATGAGTCTTTTTTTCCCCTATATTTCTTAAACATCACTGGCAGTGTTTGGGCAATCACACCGCCAGTTTTCTCAGTGTTTAAGATGCCATTCATTTTAGTCTAGAGACAAAAAAATCCACTTAGGGTCTCTGGGGGTCCTTTCACTACCTTCTTACCTCTCCTGAGTTTCAATTTCCTCTTAAATATGTTTGCTGTCTTTTTGCAGTTTGGAGATTATTCTCCTTGAGGGAAAAGGAGGAGTAGTTTTGCTTTCCTTTGTCATCTCTTTATCCCTGCTTCCTAGCAGTGTGATTATCTGTTCCTGCTTTTTCTGTCTCTGAACAATGCTCCAGACACTCTGTGGTAACTGTTGATAATTTTTTCAAGCTTTCCCTAACATAGAGTTTAACTTTCTGAAATAAAATTGTATGTCGTTTTGTTTCTGTCTTCTGTATTTGTTCTAGGTTATGTCCCCTTTCCCATCTATCATGACTTTATGATTTGAGGGACTAGATGGCCCAGGTAGATTTTGCTAGCATCAGAGACAACAGAGAATTTTGTCCTCCAAGACAGTGGGAAATAACAGAGCCAGGGTAGAAATTGTGCCAAGAGAAAGCCACAAAGTAAATCTGGAGGTGAACAATCAGTGGGTGAAAAGCCAGCAACCAGAGCAATTAGAACAAATGCAAATGAAGCAGAAATCAGTCCTATGGGTCTATTGAAGGCCAGGTGAAGCTGTGTTTATTGTTTGCTTTAAAGAACTGGCTAAAGTATGGATTTTAGCACAGCTTAAAAATGTGTAGTCTTAAACTCTTGTTTGGATCCTAACCTAGGATTCTCCTGGGTTCCCTCTGGAATTCAGTGATCCCACTTTGGATTCCATTCATTGTTCTCTGTGATATGGGCAGGGCTGTTCATAGATTAATGGTTCAGCTTTGTGAATGTCTACTTCTTGTAAAGTTGGGTTGTGAGGTTGGGAATTAATAGAAAATTAGCTTTTTTTTTTTTTTGAAATGGCATGTGTTAGTTCTGTCACAGGTCACTGGGAGCATATAAAGAGACTTGCTTTGTTATGAAGTGCTTGGTATTTTGCTGGGGAGATGGAGGGGTATCTAACAAACTCTTGCTACAAGGTGCTACCAAGGTAATGGTGGAAGAACTCAGCAACAGGACAAATTAAACATGCTGAAGAGGCAGGTGACAGGAAACTAGCCTTTGGCAAGTCTGTATTGCAGCCTGATTCCTGTGTACCAGCAGACAGAAGTGACAGCTTGTTGATATTATTAATGAGTCCCACATACCATGAACATCATGTATAAATACATATATTAGATCTTTTAAAATTTCTCTCAATCTGTATAGGTTGTATGTATTTTTAGTAGATTTATATGTAGATATCTGATTTGTTGATGCTATTGTAAGTTGTCTCTTTCAATTTTATTTTCTAGTTGGAACCAACATAAGCAACAAATTATCTACTAATCTCCCTAAAAGTGCACTTATTTATTCTAAAAAAATTTCTGTAGTTTGGTGTCATTATATATACAACTATCATCTGTATAAAGTAGATTTTTAAGTCTTTATTTTTTTCCCTAAAATGTAAACCTTTTGGAGATAAACTTTTTTGGGGAGAGGAATGTTATATGTTGAAACCCTGCACCAAAAAGCATGGAACCTGAAATCTGGAACAGGGCTAGAATGAAGTAACACTGAGTAAAGTGTCATGTTTCCAGGTGCTTGGTAAGATTCATAGGGAAACACGGGTGATTGTGTAACACTGAAAGTGAAAGTGAAATCGCTCAGTTGTGTCCTACTCTTTGCGACCCCATGGACTGTAGCCTACCAGGCTCCTCAGTCCATGGAATTTTCCAGGCAAGAGTACTAGAGTGGGTTGCCATTTCCTTCTAGCTTTTCAGAAATGTCACTGTGTAAAGCTTGATGAGGGGAAATTCATAGATCCCTTCCCATTCCTTAAAATAACATATTTGATTTAGTCAGGTTATAATAGCTAGCATTTTAAAAGATTCATTATATGTTTCAGACATAAAATGCTTTAAATTTTAACTCATTTCTCCTTCAAAACAATACAATGAGATATTAACAACTATTATTCCCATTTTACAGATGAGAATACATAGTCACAAAGAGGTTAACTTTCTTGATTACATGGTACGGTGGTGATGTATGATACAAATTGAGGTGTTCTGTTTCTAAAGCTTGTGCTCTATTTTACACTACTTTGAGTTGATCTTCTGGGTCATAGATTATTTGCAAAGCTATTAAATATCTCTCGGTCTACCCTGAGGTGAGTATATCCTATGAATGATCAAATAAAATTCAATATATCACTTAACAGTGAAAGCCAAGGTACAGTGTGAGCATGTAGAACAGACTCTGTTAATTGTTCTGTCGGCAAGCTACTTTTCCATTGGTGGTGGTGGTGTTATTTGGGCCAACACCATGCACATGACTTGCCTTGTCGTGCCGAGGACAAGATTAACAACAACCCAGTGTCAGGAATCAGTGATCAGTTGGTTTAGAGGTATAGCCTCATAAATTTCCCACCTCACCTTGTCCTAGAGAATGCATTTGCCACAATGCCAAAAGCCTGACCAGATTCCTATGTCAAGTGCAGTGCATTGTGCAATCCAGGAGCCACTAGTAAATGTCTCCAAACTCAGACACAAACCAACCATTCCTTAGAGAAGGATACTTTTAACGACCAGAACTACTTCATTATTTGGTGACTCCCAGCAGGGTCCTCTGAGTGAAATCTATACTCCTGAATCAATGTAACCCAGTTTGTTCTGTGCTGGCACATTAACCCTAACCATAGAAGCCCAGCAATTAGAGTTTTGTAGCATTCTAGTTGGTATAGTGGTCAAACATATGAGGAAATGAGGAAATACTATTTAGTTCTAAACCTGCTGCTTTGTTGACACCTGCAGGTCAACATGCTAAAAAAAGCTGCCTCAATTATAAAATAAAGATTAGTTAATTTTATAAAAAAGTGGCCAGTTTTATATAGGATGAATATTCCAATTTCCAGATATTTAATGACAAGTTGCCCACATTTTAGCTGCCAGTATTCACAGATGAATAAACAAAAGTATTGACAGCCAACCAATGATGTTAGAATTCAATCTAGTTAAAATTTCCCATAAGATCCATATTTCTCAAAGCCCATTTACATTTCACAAGGCAGGTCATAAGGCAGTAGCCAGGGCATAGCTTGGTGACTTAGAGAAGAACGGGAAAGGTAAAAAAACCTTCTCGCTTCTCAGAATGTAGGTGTAACTAGCTTACTGTAAAGTGTGTATGTGCCAATAAATTGGCTAGTTGCCAGCTACACATAGACCATTCTAAACAGGTGATTCAGAAGTGGACTCTAGAAAGTGAATGAGTTGAGAGAGTTACTGATCATGTATCCTGATTAAACATTTTGAAAATTTAAGCTACAATGCTTTCGTCTGCTTCAATGATAAGAAAACAGATACTATTAATGATGGCAGTTAACCATCTACTAACACCCAAAAGACAAGCCAGCACTAACAGGGCAAGTCAGAAGGAAAATCTATAAATATCACATAAGAAAAACTCCTTTGAGAAAAAAACATTAAAAGTATTACCCATTACCTCCCCACAAAGAAAGAAACGTGGAGAAAAGTGATTATATTATTTACCTTGAAATAGCCAATAAAGATTTAAAGGACAGGGCTGCACATCAGGTACATTCGGTTCAGTTCAGTCCAGTCGCTCAGTCATGTCCGACTCTTTGCAACCCCATGAATTGCAGCACGCCAGGCCTCCCTGTCCATCACCAACTCCTGGAGTTCACTCACACTCACGTCCATCGAGTCAGTGATGCCATCCAGCCATCTCATCCTCTGTCGTCCCCTTCTCCTCCTGTCCCCAATCCCTCCCAGCATCAGGGTCTTTTCCAATGAGTCAACTCTTTGCATGAGGTGGCCAAAGTATTGGAGTTTCAGCTTTAGCATCAGTTCTTCCAAGAACACCCAGAACTGATCTCCTTTAGGAAGGACTGGTTGGATCTCCTTGCAGTCCAAGGGACTCTCAAGAGTCTTCTCCAACACCACAGTTCAAAAGCATCAATTCTTCGGCGCTCAGCTTTCTTCACAGTCCAACTCTCATATCCATACATGACCATTGGAAAAACCATAGCCTTGACTAGATGAACCTTTGTTGGCAAAGGAATGTCTCTGCTTTTGAATATGCTATCTAGGTTGGTCATAACTTTGCTTCCAAAGAGTAAAAGTCTTTTAATTTCATGGCTGCAATCACCATCTGCAGTGATTTTGGAGCCCCCCAAAATAAAGTCTGACACTGTTTCTACTGTTTCCCCATCTATTTCCCATGAAATGATGGGATACATTACTTCCCCTTAAATGCTGGTCCTAGGAGAGTATGGAACACCAGCACAGCATAAGTAATCTGGGATTGAAATGATGACCTCTGGTTTCTTCTGAAAAGTGACAATTAATCCAGAGTGAGAAGGGTTATGCAGTACCGCTGATTAAAAAAATAGAGAAGTGAAGGGCCCTATGGGAGTAAGAGCTCTGAATCTTAAATTAGAAAGGAAGAGAAAGGCATGGCAGTCTGAAAGGCTTATGAGTCAGGAAGGAAGAAGAATGTTAATCGGCTATTTGTTGTTTATGCTTTGTATTGGAGATGTTTTTATGTTAGGCCTGCAGCTCTGTTAGGAACCATGTGTATATTTTCTTGTTTGATATGACTGGAGGAGTCACACATATTATTCCATGTTACAAGCCAGAAACAAGTGTTTGGTGATTTTAAATGCTCCTGAGCAACAAATAATCACTCCATGAAAGAGCCAGGTTTCAAACCCATGTCTCTGGCTGCAAGTTCTGGACTTCTTTTGCAGTCGGTTAGTTGTAGACGTTTAAACACGTCACTTACCCGCCCCAGGCCTCAGTTTTCTCATCCGTACAGGTGGATAATAATATAGACCTGATAGCGCTGTGGTGAGAAATGTTTGGGGATAGTTTCTGGGAAGAACTCAGATCAGGACTTGTCACAGAGCGGAGTGGGCGTCTGACGGTTGAAAGGTTATGCGATGGAGTACAGGAGAGCACTGTGGTGAAGCCCGCTGCTGCTAAGTCGCTTTAGTCGTGTCCGACTCTGTGTGACCCCATGGACGGCAGCCCACCAGGCTCCCCCGTCCCCGGGATTCTCCAGGCAAGAACACTGGAGTGGGTTGCCATTTCCTTCTCCAGGGCATGAAAGTGAAAAGTGAAAGTGAAGTCGCTCAGTCATGTCTGACTCTCAGCGACCCCATGGACTGCAGCCTACCAGGCTCCTCCGTCCATGAGATTTTCCAGGCAAGAGACTGGAGTGGGAGGCAGTTGCTTTATCAAGAGTGGGGTCCTTGCTGAGTGGGCCCTTCTCCCTGTCAGGACCACATACAGTAATCCTAATTCCAGGCAGTCATTGTGAAAATCTGTTTAGAATTGACACATGAGGAAGCGTACAGGAGAATATGCTTGGAATAGTGGAAAACTCATGTTCACCACCGAGAAAACAGTTGAAATTACTTCCCTGGTCGGGCTCAGTACCGTTTCTAAACAGAAAGTGATCTCCCAGCAGTGTTCTAAACCAGATTATTTACAGCTGCTATCCAGCGCCACCTGCTGGTAAACTGACAGAAAAGTAAAGTAAAAGTAAAGTGAATTTGCTCAGTCCTGTCCGACTTTTTGGGACCTCATGGACTATACAGTCCATGGAATTCTCCAGGGCAGAATACTGGTGTGGGTAGCTTTTTCCTTCCCCAGGGCATCCTCCCAACCCAGGGATTACACCTAATTCGCTACCATCTGAGCCACCAGGGAAACCCGAAAACTGACAGAAAAGAGAAGGCAAACTGCACTCTCCTGAAATTAAGCAGATTGGTTTTTAAGTCAATCAGATTTAGGGGAATGGTTAAAGGAGACACTGCAAAACCATTTAATGAACATTTCTAGACCTGATGTAACAGGGAAAATATGCAGAAATGTGTATTTTGGAATAATGAGTAAAATAATAGGTTACACTATTATAAGCAAATATGCAAATGTGTCTTCAGGGTGTTTAGAAGTGGGAGAAAGGAAATGCACCCAGTTTGATGAATTTAAGATTTTTTTTTTTCAAATGTGTTTTGTGCATTGGCCACAAACATAGCCTTCAAAAGTAATCTTTAATAGATCTGTAGCTGTAGCAAAATATGTATCAAATAGATAATCATAGGTGGGAAAAAGAAATGAAAGTAGTTATATATTTGGAGTGCATTAATTTTTATCTTATGCTTTCTACACTTAAAAAAATTAAAGCCTTGTTTAAATTAAAGAGCTAATATATGCACATAGTAAACAAAAGATCCAAACTGCAAGAAGTATATAATGAAACATAACTCTCCCTGAGTCCCAGAATTGCAGTCTCTCGCCCAGAAATGAATCAGGTTTATGAGTTCCTGTTTACTTTTCTAAATTTTTTTCATGCATATTCAGCAAGTGTTTGGTGTCTGTGCCATGTCTTGGTCAGGAGCCTCTGGGACATCCCCAAGTGTTATCAAATCATTTCAACCCTAGCTAGAAAGTTGGCTGGTTTAACTAGATGGCAATAAAATAATTTGAATTTAAGGAACAGAGCTATGTTCAATATGTTTAGCTCTTTAGAATTCATGTCCTAAATATGGGTGGATTCTTTCAATTCAGTTTTATTTTGATCAAAGATATTCTTGTATAATGTGTCTTATTTCCACATAGCATACTTATGAGCAAATTTCTTATTTAGTTAACTGCATATAATGCCTGTTTATTTTATACTGTGCAGATTGAGGATTTAGCTTCTTTAAACAGTCCTCCCAAACACACAGGCATGCAATCCCTCACCCACCCAACCAGTAGAGTCATTTCGTATTTGGCTCAAAATACGATCAATACTCAGTGTGTAAACTGTTATGATTGTATAAATTTTATTTGCAGATGAGGCATGTTTATGCTTCAGGAGAGCTTGTTCATTGTACTGTTTTATTTCTTGTACAAATGTTATTTTTCCTAGACTTAATAAATGTCTCTTTTTAAACTTAACACAGGCCTCTATGTACCTATCAGTAAATCATCTCTGAACTCTTCAATATCCCTAGACTCTGAAAAAATATGTTATCTGCATATTCAAACACAGGAGGTTATCTGTTAGTTATTAATACATTTCTTTTTGAACAACTCATTTTGTCCCACTCAAATGTGGATTAGTGGCCCCTGGGCCTGCAGCTAAGCTACCCTAGATATTTTCTTTACTCTTTCCAGTGTTCTCTCCCTGAATTCTGTAAACTATCTTAGTTTATGCCTTCATCTGACTGTTTAGAACCTTCTAAAGAAAAGGTGCCTGGTTGTTTTTGCTTGTTTGAGATGTGATAACCTTGCTGAAGAAGAACTTCTGGGAAGAAAATCAATTTTCCACAAAAAATTTTAAAAGCATTATCCTCTTGCTTTATAGTTTCCAGTATAAATGTTTTTTTTTTTTTTTTCTATTTTGTTTGGAGAATTCTGACACAATTCTAACTCCTGATATTTTGTCGATTACATGTGATTTTCTCTTTTTTAGATTTTGTCCCATATAGGCCATTACAGAGCATTGAGTTCCCTGTGCTACACAGCAGGTTCTCATTAGTTATCTGTTTGTATACAGTAGTGTGTAGATGTCAATCCCAGTCTCCTTATTTATCCCTCCGCTCCTTCCCCTCTGGTAGTCATAAATTTGTGTTCTACATCTGTGAGTCTGTTTCGGTTTTGTAGATAAGTTCCTTTGTACCCTTTTTTTAGATTCCACATATAAGTGATGTCATATGATATTTGTCTCTCTCTGACTTCTTTCAGTATGACGTTCTCTAGGTTCATGTAGGTTGCTGCAAATGGCATTATTTCATTTTTTTTATGGCTGAGTACTAGTCCATTGCATATATATACCACAACTTCTTTATCCATTCCTGTCAGTAGACATTTAGTTTGCTTCCATGTCCTGGCTGTTGTGAATGTTGTGATGCATGCATATTTTTAAATTATGGTTTTCTCCAGATGTATGCCCAGGAGTGGGCTTCCCTGGTGGTCAGTGGTAACGAATCCACCTGTCAATGCAGGAGACACGGGTTTGATCTCTAGGTTGGAAGATCCCTTAGAGAAGGAAATGGCAACCCACTCCAGTATTTTTGTCTGGGAAATCCCATGGACAGAGGAGCCTGGCAAGCTACAGTCCATGGGGTCACAAAGAGTCGAACACAACTGAGTGACTAAACAATATGCCCTGGAGTGGGATTGTTGGATCATTTGGTAACTCTGTTTTTGTTTTTTTTTAAGGAACTTCCATACTCTTCTCTATAGTGTCTGTATTAATTTCCATTCCCACAGTGTAGGAGGATTCCCTTTTCTCTACACCCTCTCCAGCATTTCTTTGCAGATGTTTTGATGATGACTGTTCCGACTCATGTGAGGTGATACCTTATTGTAGCTTTAATTTGCATCACTCTAATAATAAGTGATGGTGAGCATCTTTTCATATGCCCCTTGGCCTTCTGTGTGTCTTCCTTCGAGTAACGTCTGTTTAAATCTTCCACCAGTTTTGTGGTAGTTATTTTCTTTTGTTTTTGACATTGAGCTGTATGAACTCTGTATTATATATTTTGGAGATTAATCCCTTGTCAGATGCTACATTTGCAAATATTTTCTCCCATTCTAAGGGTTGTCTTTTCATTTTGTTTATGATTTCTTTTGCTGTGCAAAAGCTTTTAAGTTTCATTACGTTCCATTTGTTTATTTTTGTTTTATTTTCATTACTGCAGGAGGTAGATTAAAAAAGATCTTTCTGTGATTTATGTCAGAGAGTGTTCTGCTTGTGTGTCCTCTAAGAGTTTTATAGCATCCGGTCTTACCTTTAAGTCTTTAATCCATTTTGAGTTTATTTTCGTGTATGGTTTTCCCTTGAAGTGTGTAGGATAATTTCTTTGGGCCCAGGGTTCTGAAATTTCATGTGTAGGTCTTGGTGTGGTTTGTACTTCATTCATTTTGCAAAAAAATAAAACATTGTGGATTGCTTTCTGAATTATTTCTTCAACAATTTTATTCTATAAATTTTGTCCTGTTCTTTTTTCTCTCTTTTAGAACTTCTTTTATTTATAAACCAGACTTTCTCAGTCACCTTTTGAATTATCTTCTCTTGAAGTTTCTATTTCTCTTTTATTTGAGTCTTTGGGCATTTGTTCCGTTTTATTTTCCAGAACTTCTGAATTTTCCCTTTCCTTTGTCATATTTATTTTTTTTTAAGAGCATTCTTGTTTTCTAAATGTTCCACTTTTTTTTTTTATATATAACTGTCTCTTCTTTCGGAGAAGCAGTAATTTCATTTATCTATCTGAATATAATATAGCTTTTTTTCCTTGATTCTATTTAGCCTTCCCAGACTGTCTGTATTTTGCAAGTGTAATTTTTTTCTCTATCTGTTGATTTTAATCTTTGTCAGTTCTCTTAGGGACTTTCCTCAAATGTTTGGTGATCCATTGGGCTATCTAATAGCATGTGTGCAAGAGGGAGAGAAATAGGGAGAGAGAGGATGATGGAAAGAGAGACAGGGAAAGAGAGACAGAGCAAGAGAGGAAAAAAGAGGTGTTTGGTGGAACTTTTTATTGCAGAGAGATGTTTATTTAGGGATTCTTGTCAGTACCTCAAGGTCTCTCCTGCTAGGATTG
Source organism: Bos taurus (assembly GCF_002263795.3). NCBI lineage: Eukaryota > Metazoa > Chordata > Mammalia > Artiodactyla > Bovidae > Bos > Bos taurus. The sequence continues at coordinate 40,178,158 of NC_037338.1, read as the reverse complement.
ATTTTCCCAAAGAAGAATTATCTAATATTCTTCCCAGTGAATATAAAGCTGGCTTGAGGATTCTGGAACCAAGCAGATAAGGACCGGGGGTCCCAGTGTTCAGTATATAGATTCTTATGCAGTCTTTACTCTCACCCACTGCTGTGTCTGGTGTCTCCAAACCCAGACTTCCTCTGTTCTACCTCCTCAGTCATTAAACCTGCTCACCTATCAGGTTGTAGAGGCCTAGTTGTTTCTTATGTAGGCTTGAATTCAGTCATTAATTTCTTCAATAAATACTTACCAAATGCTTACTACATGCCAAGCATTGTTTTCTGTAGTGTGGAAGTGATTGTGAAACAGACAAAATCCCCTATCCCCTGTGGAACTTTCATCCTCAACCAAACCCTTACTTTCAGAACCCCTTGTTGTCTCCAAATTCTAAACTTTGGTCCTCTCTAGTGTAAACTGGCTTGCATTTTGTTTAGCTCTTTATGCTCCCTGTTTTCATCTTCTATTTGGTCCATTCAGTCAGGAACTACATTCCTAGTTACAATATTACGTAGCTTTCACCTCCTTTTCAGGCTTTTTGTTTGTCTTTTGGGGCTGATTTCACACCCTTTTGGTCGTTTCATGGGATTTAGGAAGCATACGGGCCAAACATGTGTGTCCAGTCTCCCACCTTTGCTAGAACCACTGTGGACTATGATACTGGACTAATGAGCCTAGCACCCAAATGTCTGTTAGTGTGTGATGTGTGTGGGTAGGCCAAAGTGTCCACACAGTTGGGAATCTGGACTCTTCTCTACTGATATTTATCTTTGTTACAAGCTGGCCCAGTCGTGAGTCGCTGGATCATGCACTCTGGGCTCTCTTTATGCAATTGCTGTGTCCTCTGACAGAACTGCAGTTACTTTTCTGGCCAGAAAGGATCCAGATTTCTGAGGACATGTGACTATCAGAACAAAGCCTACTTCCAACCCTATCCTAGTACAAACATGTATCAGAACATTTTTTACCTCCCATCCCCCAACCCTTCCCTAGCATTATATATTGCCTGGAGCTAAGAGAATCTATAGAGTTTTAGTGTTGTTTTATTTTTTAGCTTCAAAGAAGGCAATATATAAGTTTGTATCTTTAACACAATTCTGTGCCATCTGTGTTCTTTTGGGAGGAAATAGTCACTTGTCTAGAACAGGAAAGACTCTAATTTTTCTCACTTGGAGCAAAAAAATTACTCTTGAGCACTTCTCAATTTCCTAAGTAAAGGAAGGCAGGTATATCCACCCTCTAGAAGCCATTGGTGGCAGACTTTGTAAAGCTGAGGGGCACGAGCTCTGTTCCCCTTTAAATCATCAAACTCAAGGCATGTGCTCTGAAACCTGCTCCATTCTGTCATGAGTGACATGCCTTAGCCTGGTATCAGGTTTTTTTCCAAGAGATCAAAAGGGTACATTCTTATATGAGACCTTGTTTTGCCCAAAGTCTTCGCATATTATCAGAAACTTCACATTCCTAGTTTTCAAAATAGAGCCCAATTCCAGAGATTGGAGGTGAAATTCTAGGATTTCAACTCTGGGTACTATTTTTTTATTTGGGTATCAAACCTGGAAAATGCATTTTAGACTCTCTTGGGGAATTTAGAGGAAGGGAATAGGAGTCAATCTTCTATTAAGCTTTTAAAGTGGTTTGAGAATTCTATACCAGTGGTGGAAAAGGAATGAAGAAACCTTGTGATTCTGATGGTCTTGTTCCTAAAAATAACTGTTGTGTGTGAATAAGGATTTCACAGCTCTGAAAGGAAATCTTTCAAAGCGAACTAAAGAAAAATGTCAGAAGATTTTCAAACTATGAAAATTAGTTATGCCAAAAATTTATATTAGAACTCTGAACATTAGCAGAGAACAATATTATCTATAACAACTCTTTGGGATTTTTGTCTTTCAAAATGCTCTGTAAATTGCTTGCCCTTTTAGACATTATTCTCATAAAGTAATAAGCCTTCATCTATAAACTTCATTGAAGACCTTTGTATCACCTAGAACACACTTAGAACAATAAATATTTATGATTTTTTAAATTAGCTTTTATTTTCACCAAAGATAAATAGGAAAAACATCTGCTCTGAAAAGCACATAGAAACAAACAAATTGACTAATCACTTATTTAAGATGTACCTGTTAAATGCACACTGTGTTAGATAGTATGATAAGGTTTAGGAGTACAGGTATAAATTAAAAAGTTGTGGCAATGCATTCATCAGGCTACAATAGAGTGGTGATGACAGATGATTAAAGGAATATATCTGAACTATGGGATATATGCTATGGTGGCAGAATTATAAGGAATTTAGATAGCACTGTAGCTCACGGTTCTACCCTGTTTCAGAGGTGAGGAAAGGAGTACCAGCTAAAGGTGATATCTTCAATGATGAATGAGAGCTCTCTAGAAAAAGAAAAAAAATTAATTTTCCAAGAAGAGGGACTAGTATGTGTAAGGGTCTATAAATGAGAAAGGAATGCTTTTTAGCACAGTTAGAGCAAAGATATTTGTGAGATAGGGAATGGTGGGAATTAGGGTAGGCAGTTAGGCAGAGATCATATTCTTTAGGAGCTTTAAAGGCACTTTAGGATATAGACTTCATTACAAAGATAATAAGCAGCCACTTACTAATTTTTAGGATGGATATGACACAATTAGATTTGCATATGATTAGACTGGGCAGATCATTTTCGTTGCATATGAAAAATGGAGGACTTCTTGTTCCAGTCTTGTCAGAGAAACTGACATTAGACTAACTTCTTACTAGATGGAAAACAAATAGTTTTAGGCCTTGGCATCAGTCAGTGTAAGGTTGAGATCTTTGAGGAAAAGGAGAAACAAAAAGCCTCACGTAACTTATTTACCCTTTCTGCCAATGGAGATGTCCCATGTGTAATACTTGAGAGCAGAAAGGGGATTTGCACTGGGCAGAGTAAGACAGTTTTGTGTTTGGGGGCTGCAAACACAATTGGATGGAACTGCTGATAAAGGGCTGGCAGCCATGTGAGATTTCTGATCATACATAGATTATGGAATGCTAAGGAAACAGTGGAGTTCTGACCTAAATGAATCCAGAAACCTTAATAATCAAGCCATGTATTTAGCTGAGATCACCAAACTGTAAAGATCACACTCAAAAACTACTTCATACTCATGTTAACAAGTTCTTTGCCCAACAACTAAGGGCAAATTTGAAATAAATCCACTATTTGTAAAGCAAGAAAACAAATCAGCATGCGATAAAATAATCCACCTGTAATTTCAGTTCAGTTCAGTCACTCAGTCATGTCTGACTCTTTGCTACCCCATGAATTGCAGCACGCCAGGCCTCCTTGTCCATCAGCAATTCCCGGAGTTTATTCAGACTCATGTCCATCGAGTCAGTGATGCCATCCAGCCATCTCATCCTCTGTCGTCCCCTTCTCCTCCTGCCCTCAATCCCTCCCAGCATCGGGGTCTTTTCCAATGAGTCAACTCTTTGCATTAGGTTGCCAAAGTATTGGAGTTTCAGCTTCAGCATTAGTCCTTCCAATGAACACCCAGGACTGATCTCCTTTAGGATGGACTGGTTGGATCTCCTTGAAGTCCAAGGGACTCTCAAGAGTCTTCTCCAACACCACAGTTCAAAAGCCAAAGTATGAGGTGGCCAAAGTGTTGGAGTTTCAACTTCAGCATCAGTCCTTCCAATGAACACCCAGGACTGATCTCTTTAGGATGGACTGGTTGGATCTCCTTGCAGTCCAAGGGACTCTCGAGAGTCTTCTCTAACATCACAGTTCAAAAGCATCAATTCTTCAGCACTTAGCTTTCTTCACAGTCCAACTCTCACATCCACATATGACCACTGGAAAAACCATAGCCTTGACTAGACGGACCTTTGTTGGCAAGTAATATCTCTGCTTTTCAATATGCTATCTAGTTTGGTTATAACTTTTCTTCCAAGGAGTAAGCATCATTTAATTTCATGGCTGCAGTCACCATCTGCAGTGATTTTGGAGCCTCCAAAAATAAAGTCTGATACTGTTTCCACTGTTTCCCCATCTATTTCCCATGAAGTGATGGGACTGGATGCCATGATCTTCGTTTTCTGAATGTTGAGTTTTAAGCCAACTTTTTCACTCTCCTCTTTCACCTTCCTCAAGATGCTTTTTAGTTCCTCTTCACTTTCTGCCATAAGGGTGGTGTCATCTGCATATCTGAGGTTATTGATATTTCTCCCGGCAATCTTGATTCCAGCTTGTGCTTCTTTCAGCCTAGCGTTTCTCATGATGTACTCTGCATATAAGTTAAATAAGCAGGGTGACAATATACAGCCTTGACGTACTCCTTTTCCTATTTGGAACCAGTCTATTGTTCCATGTCCAGTTCTAACTGTTGCTTCCTGACCTGCATATAGGTTTCTCAAGAGTGGCTACAGGACTGGAAAAGGTCAGTTTTCGTTCCAATCCCAAAGAAAGACAATGCCAAAGAATGCTCAAACTACCACTACTCATCTCACATGCTAATAAAGCAATGCTCAAAATTCTCCAAGCCAGGCTTCAGCAATATGTGAACTGTGAACTTCCAGATGTTCAAGCTGGTTTTAGAAAAGGCAGAGGAACCAGAGATAAAATTGCCAACATCAGCTGGATCATCAAAAAAGCAAGAGAGTTCCAGAAAAACATCTATTTCTGCTTTATTGACCTGTAATTTAACTACCCCCTATCAGAACTAATCTATACTCTCCACTAACTGCCACACACAATATCCAGTACATAATGATAGAAAGCACTAGTCAAGATAGAAAACAAACAACAACAAACCAGTATGAAAACAACACTCATTTAATATTCCCAAAGGAGAACATAGTTATAGGAGCAGATCCAGAGATGAACCAGCTACTGAAAATATTAGAAAATGATTTTAAAATACCTTTTACAAATAAGTTAAGAAATTTAGAGATGACTAACCAAGCAATCCAATGAGGTACTTCAACAGAATTTGAAAATTACTTCAAAAAGATATTCTTTCAAATATATAAGAAAAAAATGCCAATTTTATTTAATATATTTCAGAAACCAGAGGAGGAAAAGACACAGCCATATTTATTTTATGAAATTAGTGTGCATTCATGCTCAATCACCAAGTCATGTGTGACTCTTGCGACACTATGGAGTTTGGCCCACCAGTGTCCATGGGATTCTCCAGGCAAGAATACTGGAATGGATTGCCATTTCTTCCTCCAAGGGGTATTCCTGACCCAGGGAACAAACCTGAGTCTCCTGCATCTCTTGACTTGTCAGGCATACTCTTTACCACTGAGCCACCTGGGAAGCCCTGTGAAACCAGAATAAGCTGACAAAGACATTAAAAGAAAGAAAAAAAAAAGTAAAATAATATCCTACATTCCAAAGATCATTTATAAATATTAGCAAATTAAATATATAATGTATATTAAAAGATCATCATGATTAATAAGTTTCATCCTTGAAAAGTGGAGTAAGATTTAACATTCACAAGTCAGTCATCATAATTTACCACAATGACATCCTAAAGGGGGAAACATGATCATCTCAACAGATTAAGAAAAATAATTAAAATTTAAACCAGTTAAAGATAAAAATTATTTTAGCAAACTAGGAGTAAAAAAAAAATCTTTCTCAAACTGACAAAAGGCATTAATAGAAAACCTGCATATAATGAGATAATACATTTAATGATGAAATAGTAAGTAATTTCTCCCTGATACATGGAAAGGAAGAAAGTACACTCTAAACACTACATTGTTCTGCAGTTCTTACCTAGTGCAAAGGGGTAGGAAAGGGAAAGAAAGGGAGAGAAAAAAGGGAAAAAATGAAAAGGAATATAGAGATAAAAGTTATAATAAAAATATTTATTTTTATTTGTTTTCTAGGACAAAAATCCTTTTTTTTTTCCCTTTGTTAATCCTCCCCACACTCTCACACATGACTTGTATGTATTCCATATTTTTATTTTTTTCTTTATGGCACAAAAACAGTCTTAAGAACAATCCTGCCCTTTGCAGTTGAAATTCAGGGCCAGAGAATTTATTATAGGAATCATCATTATCTATTATAAAATTTCCCATTAGCTATCTTAGTGCTTTTATTGGAAACTTCTTTATGAATTCTTGTCAAAAGCCTAGAACATTGCAAGTATATACAAAAGGGGTAAACATAAAGTCAGCATCTAAATTTGAAAAAAAATGAAATATATTTTACTTTTAGAATGATATAATTGTGTGTATCAAAAGTGCAAAACAAACTATCTGTAAAGAACTTAACTAAAATAATAATTTAGCAAGGTTGTTGGATTAAGAAGGCAGTATACAAACATCAATGGCATGTTAATAGAATAGCAAATAAAGAAAAAAAAGATACCTTGGAAAGCTGAATTTAAAACTAATTATTTATAAAATAGTTAAATACTTAGAAATGTAGGAATAAATTGACAAAAGTGTAAAACACATTAAAGCTATCAAATATTGGTAAAAGAAGTTGAAGAAATCCAAGATACATGAAGAAACATGCTAGTTAAGGAGTGTGAAAGCTTAATTTAAGATACTATTTCTCCTAAATTAACCCAACTATTCAATTCACTTTCAGTCAAAATCACAGCAAAATTTTCTATAGAAATTGACACAAAGATTCTAAAATTTATGTTGAAATAAAATCCATATCCTATGTATATTGACTGTTCAAACGGTCTTGAAGAAGAAATACAAATGTGAAAGATTGTACTACCAAATTTCAAAACGTACTGTAAAACTGGAATGATCAACACATGATTTTGGAGTTAAAATAGTCAGTGGTACAAAATACTCATTTTAAGTCTAGATCTACATGTAAAATGTCAGTTGCTTTTGCCAAAGAGGTCAATCCATTTCACTCTGAGAAAAGAGATTTTCGGTAAAAAGTGCTGGCACAACTAGATAATCACGTGGAAAAAATAAGTATTGATCATTTCCTCATACTAAACACAGACAGTAATTGGAGTTGGCTCACAGACCTAGTGTGTGTGCATACTCAGTCATGTCCAAAAAAGAAAGCATGAAGAAAGTCAAAATTAAGTCACAGACTGAGAGAAAATATTCTTAATGTCAGACATTCTTAATGTCTAACAAAGGATTCATATTAAGACTATAAAAAGGATGCCTACAACTTAATAAGTAAAGGAAAAATAACTAAATATGGAAAAAAGACTTGAACAAATATTTTACCAAATCTTATAGAAGAATGTCCATAGAGCATATGAGAATGTGTTGAGTGCCACCGGATCATTGTTGTTCAGTCACCAAGTTGTGTCTGCTTCTTTGTGACCCCATAAACTGTAGCACGCCAGGCTTCCCTGTCCTTCACTATCTCCCAGAGTTTTCTCAAACTCATGTCCATTGAGTCAATGATGCCATCCAACCATCCCTTCCTCTGTCACCCCTTTCTCCTCTTGCCCTCAGCCTTTCCCAGCATCATGGTCTTTTCCAATGAGTTGGCTCTTCATATCAGGTGGCCAAAGTATTGGAGCTTCAGCTTCAGCACCAGTCCTTTCAATGAATAATCAGGGTTGATTTCCTTTAGGAATACTGGTTTGATCTCCTTGCTGTCCAAGGGACTCTCAAGAATCTTGTCCAGTACTACAGTACTACAGCTCTCAGCCTTCTTTGTGGTCCAAATCTCCCATCCATACAAGACTACTGGAAAAACCATAGCTTTGACTATATGGACCTTTGTCAGCAAGTGATGTCTCTGCTTTTTAATACACTGTCCACGTTTGTCATAGCTTTTCTTCCAAAGAGCAAGCATCTTTTAATTTTGTGGCTGCTGTCACCATCTGCAGTGATTTGGGGCCCCAAGAAAATAAAATTTGTCACTGTTTACACTTTTTCTCCATCTATTTTCCATGCATTGGTAAGCAGATTCTTTATCACTGAGTCACCAGGGAGGCTGAAACGCTCATCAGAATGACTTAAATGGAAAAATAGGGTTTTCCAGATAGTATTAGTTGTAAAGAATCCAACTGCTAGTGCAGGAGACAAAAGAGACATGGGTTTGATCCCTGGGCCAGGAAGATCCCCTGGAGAAGGAAGTGACAAATCAGATGTAGTGTTCTTGCCTGGGAAATCCCATGGATAGAGGAGCCTGGCAGGCTGCGGTCCATGGGGTTTCAAAGAATCACACACACTGAGAGACTGAGCACATGCAAATGAAAAATATTAGTAGTAAAATGCTAAATATTGGAAAGGGTATGAAACGGGTAGAATATTTGTGTGTCATTAGTGGTAATGGAAAACAGTGGTGTAATCATGGTTAAATGGTAAACTATTCATCAGTTTCTTATAAATTTCAAAATCTTCCAAAATGCCCTTAGTATTTCCTCTTCTTGGTATAGGAACTTTAATAATTGAATATGTTTGTATATAGTTCACTGAAGGTAATTTATGTATCAATAGGTGATGCAGTGGTAAGGAATCTGCCTGTCAATGCAGAAGACACAAGAGACACAAGAGTTTAATTCCTGGGTCGAGATCACCTGAAGGAGGAAATGGCAACTCAATTCAGTATTCTTGCCTGGAAAATTCCATGGGCAGAGGAGCCTGGTGGGCTACAGTCCCTGGGGTCACAAAGAGTCAGACGTGACTGAGTGAGCACATGTAAATACGATTAATATTAAACAATAGAAATAAAGTTAGATAGTTAGCATACTGATGATATCCAGGTGAAGGATGATGGTGGCCTGCACTGCTGTGGTGGTAATGGGCATGGAAAGATTTATGGAGATTCAAAAAATATTCAGAATGTAATATTAATAAGACCATGTGTAATCTAATGGTAGCACTTAAACTGGCAGATTTCAGGATTATTCCTGTAACCAAGTAAAGTAACAGAATGTTTTGTTACTAACAAAACATCTAACAAAGATGTTTTGTTAGAGCTAGTGGGAGGTTATGAGGAGGCCACAGAGCTAGGTCTCAGGTGAGAGATTTTTGGTCACTGCAACCAAAGTAAGAAATGTCTCAACCATTTCTCTACCCTGTACAGACATCAGAAAATCCCCAAATGAGAAAGCTAGAGATGAGGTTGGAGATAGCTGCATGCAGAAGGGAGGTGGTGAGGAAAACGGGAAGTCACTGTGAGACAGAATATCCTGTTGTTCCATAGTCCACACACACGCTTCTCTGAGTGAACTCAGATCCATGCCATCTTTGCCTACTTTTGTTAAACCTTTGGCTAGAAACAGGATTCTGACTTTTAACCGGGCTTCCCTGCCACTTATCAAACCTTGATATATCTTCTTCCTCAGCATGATTTCTGCCCTGTCTATCCAACTTGTACTGTTTGACTAGAGAAAGAACAAAGTTATTTTATGGTACATAGAATACTCACTTTTCTGGGTAATGTGCAGCTGGGGCTGTTCTCCTGCTCTAGTGAAAAAGGAGGCTCTTGGGTCCCCTAGAAGAAAACGCAACCATGTAAACTTGCACTTTCTTGAATCTTAGTTTCTTCAAACCAGTTTGCTGTTAGTTGTATGGGAGAAGGTGAGGTCTTGACTCATGTGTAAATGGTCTTTGTACTTTTAGGAATTAAAAAATCCCCCATCATGAATTATAGAAGCTTAAGTTCTTAATGAAATCATCTGATATTTTTTCACTAGAATCTCTTTTATCTGGTCTATGCTCACCTCCTCCCACAGTACTTGAATTTTGTTCTTTCGGGATTTTACATTTCATGTGTGGCATCATAAATATATTGAAGAAAAATGTAAGTTACCAGGTGATTGATCGACTGCTACATTGCCAGTCCTTTTTCTGGTTTATATTTATAAATTAAGAATATACTCTAATGTTTCTGGAAGAATTTAAGAAATATTTTTTACTAAAAATCACTTTCTTACTGCTTGGTTTACCTAAGTGGGAAAACTCAGTTTTAGAATATAGTGAAACTTTGTTTAAGCCAACCAAAATTATTTTTAGCGTGGAAAACTAATGACAAGCATCACTGGATATTTAAGATCCACAGAAACTGAAAATCTTCATACATATGAAAGAAGAGTCTTCACAATAAAATTAATAATATAAGCCATCTTACACAAAGAAAACCACTTCTGAATTATAATGATGATGTCTGACAAGTAATCATAATAAGTGTCTCTATATGCATAACCAGATCTTAGCTAACTCTGAGACATGAGGAGACATTGTAATAAGAAAATGTCTATGTACTTGCTAAGCTTTTGTTAGCCACTGTATCAATCATTGTGACAATCCTTTTCACCAGCCAAATTCTATATTTCTATTCTCTTCATTATTCTTCGTGGAGATTGTAATAGGCAGTGAAATGTCCAAAACGCAGGAAACAGGAGGAAGTAAAGGTCCTTAGTAAGCCGTCAAATAAAAGTCAGTTCCTCCTCTGTTTTTTGAATCAAACCAAAAAAACAAATCATCAGATACACTGAAAACACAATCTTCATCACAATATAATTTATGACTTTTTCTAGAAATATTGCTAGGTAAATAAAAACTATTTTACCTATTCGACTATATTTACCTTTAGTTAAATCACCAGATAGTTTCCAATAAAAATTGCAAAGAGTATCTGCATTGTTAGTGTTCTCAGCATGTGGGGCATCTGAATAACTTACAAACAACCAGCCAACAAAAACACAACAGCTGGAGCACTAAGAATTCATCTGGCTAGAAACTCTCTCTTAAGATTTTCTGACAAACCCCTTACCATGAAACTCAGGCAGTGTGACAGCCCTTCTGATGCTGACATAGAAGAAAAGCCCCAAATTTAAGAGCAGCATAGATTTTCTTCTCAGTTGAGTCTGCCTCCTATATCCATTGCAATTCCTAGAACATAAAGGGGCAGGAAGGGAAACTCCTTATGCTGTGTTTTTCTAAGACTCTTCTGTTTGATAGACCACAACAAGAAAACTCAGCATTTTACATCATATATTCTAAATATATACTATACATATTAGATGGGGGCTTCCCAGGTGGCACAATGGTGAAGAATCTGCCTGCCAAAGCAGGAGACACCGGACTTGCAGGGCAGATCTCGGGGTTGGGAAGACTCCCTGGAGAAGGAACTGGGAACCCGTTTCCAGCATTCTGGCCTGGGAAATACCATGGACAGAGGAGCCTGGAGTGCGACAGTCCATGGGGTTGCAAAGAGTTGGACACAACTGAGTGACTAAGGGCAATACATATCAGATAGGTGATTCAATACTGTCAGCAGTTTTTTTCAATATGTACTATTGCTTGTAGACCCTGTCACAAGTCTCACCTAAATTGCTTCTGACCTTGAGGGGGTATGTTCTAAAGTAAATTTTTACAAAAATAGAAATCATCAAAGAGCAGCAAAGTCATTATGCAAATATAAGGTTATCCAAAGCTTATTGCATGGAGGACATAAGGTATAAAAATGAGAGAAGGAAAATATATGAAGTTTTCTAGCACAGATCAGATTATTTCTGATCTTTTTCAGTAGTACCACTCTGTTATGTTCAGCATACATCCCCTTTTGCCAAACCAAAAAGAAAAAAGCCTCCAGTTTTGGCTCTGTGCCTATGCATTTTTTTTTCCCTTCAGCTGTTTAGCCCATCACCTGTAAGCTTACACTCATTGTTTTTGGCTACCTCCATGGTTTAGTTTATAAGCCAATGAGTTTTGTTAACAATCCAGAGACTCCTGTCTAAAATGCCTGCCCTCTCAACTGATCTCCCCACCCCACTGGTCTCTTCCTCATACAGGCAAAATCTTATGAAATTTGAGAGTATTTAGGGATATGATTTTCTAGAACAGATTTAATTTACAACAAATTACATTAGAAAATAAATAGAAGTTCAGAGTAGTATAAGACTACATGGTGTGAATCTTAGCAAATTTAGAAGAATAGATATAATACAAAGTATACTTTTATGATCATAATATCTATAGAATTAAGTTAGAAATCACAATAAGATAGGTAGAAAATCTCAAATGTATTTGGAGATAAACAACCTATTTTTAAATCCCACATGAGTCAAAGAAGTTTCAAGATACATTTTAAAATAGTTCAAGCTAAATGAAAATGAAAATGCAGCTTATCAAGTTTGTGAGATGCAGCAAAAGCAAAACATAGTGGGAAATTTATACCTTTGAATGCATATATTAGAAAAGAAAAAGATCTAAAAGTCAATGATATACACTTTAACCTTAGGAATTAAAAAAGAGAGCAAGTTAAATCCAAAGTAGGCAGAAAAAAAGAAATAATACAAATTAGAACAAAAGTCAATACAATTGAAAAGAAGAAATTAATAGAGAAAATTAAAAAGTCAAAAACTTCTTAGCAAAGATCAGTAAAGTTGGCAAGTTTCTAAGCAGGCTCACCAAGAAAAAAATAAGTCATAAATCATAAATATAAAAAGTTGAAAAGAGGTCATTTCTGCTGTTCTATGGACATGGAAAGGATAATAAGCAATATTATGAAGAATTTTATTCGTATAATTTTGATAACTTAGATGAATTAGACCAATTTCTTGAAAAATAAAATCTACTAAGACTCACACAAGGAGAATTTAAAAATCCTTATATGTCTTTATCAAATAAATTAAATTGAGAATTAACAGCCTCCCAAAAGAGAAATCACTAGGCTAATAAAGGTTCACTAGCAAATTCTACTAAACATTTAGGAGAAAATTATACCATTTCTCTTCAATCTCTCCCCATAAATAAAAGCAGAAGAAACAATTCTTAACTCATTCTGTGACATTACAAGAAATAAAAATTAAAGACCAATGTCTGTTATAAACATAGACGCAAAAATCCTAAACAGAACATTAGCAAATCAAATCCAACAATGTATAAAATAAGTATACACCATGACCAAGTGAGATTTATTCCAGATACGTAAAGCTGAGTCAACAAATTCAAAGTGAAATCAATTAAATTCATCATATCAACGCTAAATAAGAACGATCAAATGGTCATATCAGTAGATCCAGAAAAGAGCACTTAACAAAATCCAGCACCCATTTATGATAAAACCAAACAGCCCTTCCAGAAAAGAGGGAATCTAAGGGTAACAGACTAGGCATTAGGAACCTGAGTAGATCTCACGAGTACATTGTACTCCGCCCAAAATGAAAGAACTGAAATAGATTAAGCAAATGCACCCACAAACTGAGAAGAAAAATCCAAGTTAGAAAATGTGGGCAGAAAGGATAAAAAACACATAGCAAGATCTGAAACTCTATGGATCAAAGCACTTTGAAGAGGCATTCTTCTTAGCTTGAACCATTCTAACAGGTAAACAGTGGTATCCCATTACATGTTTTTAAAATATTTTTCTTTTTATTAAGGTATAGTTTGATGTACACTATTAGATTAGTTTCAGGCTTACAACATAATAATTCAAAATTTTATAGATTATACACCATTTAATATTACCATATAATATTAGCTATATTCCCTCTGATGTACAATAGATTTTGTAGCATATTTATTTCATACATAGAAGTTTTTATCTCTTAATCCTCTACCTCATCTTGCCCCTCCCCTCTTCTCTCTTCTCACTGGTAATCACTGGTTTGTTCTCTATATCTGTGAGACTGTTAATTTTGCGTTATATTCATTAGTGTTTTATAACTTATCAGATGACCCACAAGAGAAGCCTGAGAATACTGGAGTGGGTAGCCTATTCCTTCTCCAGCGGGTCTTCCCAACCCAGAAATCAAATCGGGGTCTCCTGCATTGCAGGCGGATTCTTTACCAACTCAGCTATCAGGCATGCATCTTTGTGAATTAGTGATTTTTGTTTTCTTAGATATATGCCCAGGAATGTAATTGCTGAATCACATGATAGTTCTATTTTAAATTTTTTGAGGAACCTCACTACTGTTTTCCATAGTTGCTGTACCAATTTACCTGCACACCAACAGTGTCCGAGGATTCCCTTTTCTACACATCCTCACCAACATTTGTTACTTGTGGTCTTTATGATAACATCCATTCTGACAGATATTAGATGATATTTCATTGTGATTTTGATCTGTATTTCTATGTTGACTAGCAATGTGGAACATCTTTTCATGTGCCCATTGGCCATCCATATGTCTTTTTGGAAAAATATCTGTTCAGGTGTTCTGCCCATTTTTAAAAATCAAATTGTTTGTTTTTTTGATACTGAGTTGTATGAGTGTATATATTTTGGATATTAACCCCTGTTGATTATATCAGTTGCATATATTTTTTGCCATTCAGCAAATTTTCTTTCTTTTTTTGATGGTTTCCTTTGCTGTGCAGAAACTTTTAACTTTAATTATGTCCCATAAATTTAATTTTTCTTTTGGTTCCTTTGCCTTAGGAGACAGATCAAAAAAATTGCTACAGCTTTTGTCAGAGCAGCTGGTTGAGGAGCCCAAGATGTTTCAGATATCATTTTGGCATGCCTATGGTTGGAACTGGGCCCAGGGGATTCCTTGGGATAGTACTGGCTCACTGGTGAGCTCACTGATGAGTGCCAGGGTCTCTGGCTATCGGGCCCTGGGAGTCCTGGGGCCAATGCCTGTGCAGTTCTGTGTTGGGCCAGGTCCTGGGCTCTGTGGTGGGCAGGTCCATGTACTGAGGTTGCTGTGGGCTCAGGAGGCCTTGAAGGCAGCCTGCCTGCTGGTGGCTGGGGCTGTGTTTCTGCCTGGCTAGTTGCTTGGCCTGAGGTATCTTGGTAATGGTGCCAATAGGCTGGCGAGTTGGGCTGGGTCATGGTGTTAATAAGCTAGAGAGAGGATTCTAAAATGTGACTTCCCAGCCCAGTGTCCATATGGTAGAATAAGCTGCCAAAAAATGGCTTCCAGCAGTATCTGGATCCTCAGGGTGAGGTCTGGTTGCCTCCACCCTCTCTGGGAGACTCTCCAAGATCAGCAAGGCCCCTTTAAAGTATTGTTCTTGCCTCATGGTCTAGAGCATTTGAGATTTCATATGGACCCTTTAAGAATGGAGTCTTAAAAAAAAGAATGGAGTGTCTATTTCCATAGCTTTCTGTGTCTCCTGAGAGTAAGTCCCACTGGCCTTTGAATCCAGCTGTCCTGGGGGCTCATCTTTCTGGTGCAGGACCCCTGGGCTGGGGAGCCTGCTATAAGATTCAACCACCTGCTTTTTGCAAAGAACCTTTGCAATTGTAATTATCCTCTTATTTGGGATAAGAAGATATTTGAGGTTTCCCTGGTGGCTCAGTGGTAAAGAATCCACCTGCAATGTGGGAGACCCAGGTTCCATCTCTGGGTCAGGAAGTTCCCCCGGAGAACGGCTTGGCAACCCACTTTAGTATTCTTGCCTGAAGAATCCCCATGGACAGAGGAGCCTGGCAGGTTGCGACCATGGGGTCGCAAAGGGTCATTTGTGACTGGGTGACTTTCACTTCACTTCTTACTAGGGGATTGCCCATTGGGGAGTATGAGTCTTGACTATACTTCAGCTCCACTCCTACCTGTCTTGTTGTGGTTTCTTCTTTATATATCTATAGTTGTAGAGATTATTTCTGCTATTTCTGCTAGATTCTGGCCTTTCTCATTAATAATCGCTTTGTATGGAATTGAAAGTTTAGTGTGCCTTGAGGAAAAGTAAGCTCTTCCTCTCCAACATCCTGACCAAGTTCCTCTCACGGTGATATTAATTTATGATTCTCTAATTAATAATGGTGTTGAAAACCTCTTCATGTGTTTCTTTGCCATTTTTATATCTTAAAATCTTATAGCCATTTTCCTTCTCACTTTTATGTTAAATAACTTATTATACAAGCCAGGTTAGTTGTCTTTAAATGCTGCACATCCTGAATATGTTTGTTTACCTCCACATTGTTTAATATGTACGTTGATTCCCTGTATTTCTTATAAAGCAAGGTTCTTCCAGAAGGCCTTGTTAGTTTCAGCTTCAGCTCTTTGGGCAAGAGCACTTTACTGTTGGTGCTGTGTGCTTCAGATGAAATCACTTCAGGAGGTTGTCACATTTTTCAGTGACACTGACATTGATCAATGGAACTAGTCAATGTAAAAGTCTTCATTAGTTTTTAAATAGTGATTGCTACCCGAATCAATTATTTAATAAAAATTTGCAATGATGTGATTTTAAAATTCTCTTCCATATTTACTGTAATAGGAATTTTTCTAAATAGAAGATTTTTTCCTTTATTACCAGTTTATAAAGCAAAAGGAATCAAGACCATCCCCAAGAAAAAGAAATGCAAAAAGGCAAAACAGCTGTCTGAGGAGGCCTTACAAATAGCTGTGAAAAGAAGGGAAGTGAAAAGCAAAGGAGAAAAGGAAAGATATACCTATTTGAATGCAGAGTTCCAAAGAAGAGCAAGAAGAGATAAGAAAGCCTTC
Organism: Bos taurus; assembly: GCF_002263795.3. Lineage (NCBI taxonomy): Eukaryota > Metazoa > Chordata > Mammalia > Artiodactyla > Bovidae > Bos > Bos taurus. Next base: position 40,161,781 of record NC_037338.1, on the reverse strand, counting down.
CTCAGTGATCAATGCAAAGAAATAGAGGTAAACAATAGACTAGAGATCTCTTCAAGAAAACTAGAGATGCCAAGGGAACAGTTCATGCAAAGATGAGCTCAATAAAGGACAGAAATGGTAGGGACCTAACAGAAGCAGAAGATATTAAGAAGAGGTGAAGAACTGTACAAAAGAACTGTACAGAAGAACTGTACAAAAAAGATCTTCACGACCCAGATAATCACGATGGTGTGATCACTGACCTAGAGCCAGACATCCTGGAATGTGAAGTTAAGTGGGCCTTAGGAAGCATCACTATGAGTAAAGCTAGTGGAGGTGATGGAATTCCAGTTGAGCTATTTCAAATCCTGAAAGATGATGCCGTGAAAGTGCGGCACTAAATACGCCAGCAAATTTGGAAAACTCAGCAATGGCCACAGGACTGGAAAAGGTCAGTTTTCATTCCAATCTCAAAGAAAGGCAATGCCAAAGAATACTCAAACTACTGCACAATTGCACTATTCTCACATGCTAGTAAAGTGATGCTTAAAATTCTCCAAGCCAGGCTTCAGCAATACGTGAACCATGAACTTCCAGATGTTCAAGTTGGTTTTAGAAAAGGCAGAAGAACCAAAGATCAAATTGCCAGCATCTGCTGGATCATGGAAAAAGCAAGAGAGTTCCAGAAGAACATCTATTTCTGCTTTATTGACTATGCCAAAGCCTTTGTGTGGATCACAATAAACTGTGGAAAATTCTGAAAGAGATGGGAATACCAGACCACCTGACCTGCCTCTTGAGAAACCTGTATGCAGGTCAGGAAGCAACAGTTTCAACTGGAATGGGACAACAGACTGGTTCCAAATAGGAAAAGGAGTTCGTCAAGGCTGTATATCGTCACCCTGCTTATTTAACTTATATGCAGAGTACATCATGAGAAACGCTGGGCTGAAAGAAGCACAAGCTGGAATCAAGATTGCCGGGAGAAATATCAATCACCTCCGATATGCAGATGACACCACCCTTATGGCAGAAAATAAAGAACTCAAAAGCCTCTTGATGAATGTGAAAGAGGAGAGTGAAAAAGTTGGCCTAAAGCTCAACATTCAGAAGACTAAGATCATGGCATCTGGTCCCATCACTTCATGGCAAATAGATGGGGAAACAGTGGAAACAGTGGCTGAATTTATTTTTCTGGGCTCAAAGATTGCTCCAGATGGTGATTGCAGCCATGAAATTAAAAGACAGTTCCTCCTTGGAAAGAACGTTATGACCAATCGAGATAGCATATTAAAAAGCAGAGACATTACTTTGTCAACAAATGTCGGTCTAGTCAAGGCTATGGTTTTTCCAGTTGTCATGTATGGATGAGAAAGTTGGACTCTAAAGAAAGCTGAGTGCTGAGGAATTGATGCTTTTGAACTGTGGTGTTGGAGAAGACTCTTGAGAGTCCCTTCGACTGCAAGGAGATCCAGCCAGTTCATCTTAAAGGAGATCAGTCCTGGGTGTTCATTGGAGGGACGGATGTTGAAGATGAAACTCCAATCCTTTGGCCACTCATTGAAAAAGATGCTGATGCTGGGAAAGATTGAGGGCAGGAGGAGATGGGGACGACAGAGGATGAGATGGTTGTATTGCATCACCAACTCAATGGACATGGGTTTGGGTAGACTCCGGGAGTTGGTGATGGACGGGGAGGCCTGGCGTGCTGTGGTTCATGGGATCGCAAAGAGTTGGACATGACCTAGTGACTCAATGGAATACAGCAAAAGATAGAATAAAGAATTATTTCCTTTTAATTTATAATTTTCATATGAAGGTGTTTGTGTCCTAGTAGTTTCCAAATTCCTTAATTGTGATTATTTTTGCTTGCATTTCTCTATTAAAAAATGAGTACCTGCACAAATTAATGTTTTTTAAAAAATATGTTTAGTGAATATCTGTGAAGTACATTTATTATTTTGTTGATGCTCAAGCTATCCTATCTTTGGAACAGAAGAATCCTTCACACTGGTTCCTCTGTGTTCACAACTTTGTCAAGTGAATGGCAATTATTATCCCGTCCTGGGAAGGACTTCCATTCCACCAGAAGCAGCAGTCCCAGAAGTCAACCCCACTCTATGCTTAAGGGTCACCACTGAAAACCATAACTCACACACTTTAATGAAACAATGCTTTACTCACCCAGAGAAGAGGCAGAGCAAGGTGAGTTTCAAGAGTGGACATTGGTTTCCCATGGCCAGCAGGTCACCTCCCACATCTGACGCAAGGTGATGATCTGCAGGGACCGCGCCTGTGTGCTGGGTGAAGGACCCTGTTCCTTCCCCTTCACTCCACAACGCCAGTGAAAGGATGCAGTAGGTGGTTGGCAAGGGACCACATGACGCACATGCTCAAACAGGATGAAGGAACACGTATTGAGTCTAAAACAGAGAAAGATGTTCCCACACAGGCTGGGAGGGCTCCTTATAACTTGGTAGTAAGGAGGTGTTCCAGGCCCAAGGTCCATTTTTATGTGGCTGAGTGAGGAGTCAAAAAACTGCACACATTTTTGCCTTTCCTAGCAAACTTTATTTTCTGGCACAACAAAATAGACTGGGTCATCTTGATGCTTCCTGCTCCAGGCTTGGAATCAGATGTTCTTCAAAGGTGTCCTGTTTTTAGTTTTATTTTTTTTTTAAGGGAAGTTATTTAGGTTGCCTTTTCAATAACATAATTTGAAGGGGAAAGTAAACTCTTTTTAATATATCCAACTCAACAGTCCATAACATCATTTTATTTTGTGCTTTTATCTTTTTTTTTCTTATGCTGAATATCTTGGCTCCTAACAGCATTAACAAACTTCCTTATATTGTATTACATTTCATTATAGTCAAACTATTTTCAAAGTAATAAAATGTTATAGTGAAAAGTTAGAACATTTGATGAAGTTTAAGATTTCTTTGCAATTCTGTTTTCCTTTAAAATATGTTTCCTAAGGCTGTGTTCTGAAGCCACTTAGAAAATCCTTTTGTCTGTGGTATTATGTCATCAACTTAATATTCAGTTAGATTCCCTTGTTTCTGTTGGGTTTCAATTTTTTTTTAAGTGACTTTAAAAAAAAGATTTTATGACCAAAAACATACACTAAGTTTATCCAGAAAGTCTCACTTTTACCACCATCTTCTTCATTCATTTGTTCCTCTCCTCCATAGGTATTGATTTTTATTAGTCTTCAGTTTATCCTTCCAATGTTTCTTTTTATAAATATAATAAATTTATGCTTATAGTCATATGGAGTGATAACATATGATATGACAGATAAAATTCTGCCTCTTGCCACTTTCAGTTAACTTCAATACATCTTGAACATCTCTGCATACTACTGTATAGTTTCTTTATACTTTATTTATGTCTGCATAGCATTCCATTATCTGTATGGTTTATAATTTAATTGTTTAGAGTTGTGTTGTTAGATATTTGTTTTGGTTACAATCATTGACTATAAATGCCAGTATCAGTCTTGCTTTCATAGCTTTTCAACTTACAGACTTAGAAAAAATATATTTACAAAACATCACATTTCCTTTTTTATAAAATCTCTTTCATGCATTTTAAAATCAATATTGTATTGGAATATTTGTAACAAATATACATCTGAAGTGCTACAATGAGCAGAACCCGTGGCATGCTTATAAATGTTTAAGGGAAAAAATAAATATGCTTAATTTGTGATATCTGCAGATTCCCATGGTGTAAATATTCCCACCATGGCCAATTTCAAGCCAGCAATGTGAGGTCACTGAAAGTGAAGTTGGGAAGAGATGTACACAATTCAAGCCCGGCCAGAGGCAGTTCCAGCACATCCCTGTGCTGTGGGAAGAGAGGTGGATCTGTCTCATTTGTCCTTCTAGATCCCTCTCCACTCCTCCCCACACTGCCCTGAAAGCTGAGTTAGATCAGCAGATTCCCTTGCTCAGTTATGTTCCCTGGTCCCTGGTTGTAACCAGCCAGTGAAGAGCAGTGGCAGAGAAAAAGGAAAGGCAGAGATTGAGAGTGGGCTTGACCTTCCAGTTTCTTCCTTATGAGGTTATCTCTTCTGTCTGACTGGGTCACTTGGCAGTATCCTACCGGATTCATGGCAGTACTCTCTCTTTCTGTCTCCATTCTTCTTTCTCTCTTTCTCTTCAAGCTTCAGTATTGCTCCCTCCTCCTACTCTTTCAAGCTTAAGAGTGAGAAGTTTCCCTGTTCTTCCTAGCTGTGTTATTTCTTTTAGTTTCCATGCTGTGTCCAAACTTGCAAGGTATCTTTGTAAGCAGTTTTCATGTTATTGAAGTAGAACATGCTATCTTTTTTCCGTGAGTAGTATCCTTCCCAAAATAGGAGTAAGAAAGGAAATGATCAGGATAAGACAAGTATTAAGTGTATAAGACCTTGACTTCAATAACATTGTGAATTTATTGGTATTTGGTAATATGTGGAGTTATTTATATTTCTCCTGACAATCTTGATTCCAGCTTGTGCTTCTTCCAGCCTAGCATTTCTCATGATGTACTATGCATATATGTTAAATAAGCAGGGTGATAATATACAGCCTTGATGTACTCCTTTTCCTATTTGGGACCAGTCTATTGTTCCGTGTCCAGTTCTAACTGTTGCTTCCTGACCTGCATATAGGTTTCTCAAGAGGCAGGTCAGGTGGTCTGGTATTCCCATCTCTTTCAGATTTTTTCCAGTTTATGGTGATCCACACAGTCAAAGGCTTTGGTATATTCAATAAAGCAGAAATAGATGTTTTCTGGAACTCTCTTGCTTTTTCGATGATCCAGCAGATGTTGGCAATTTGATCTCTGGTTCCTCTGCCTTTTCTAAAACCAGCTTGAACATCTGGAAGTTCATGGTTCATGTATTGCTGAAGCCTGGCTTGGAGAATTTTGAGCATTACTTTACTAGCATGTGAGATGAGTGCAATTGTGTGGTAGTTTGAGCATTCTTTGGCATTGCCTTTCTTTGGGATTGGAATGAAAACTGACCTTATCTAGTCCTGTGGCCACTGCTGAGTCTTTCAAATTTGCTGGCATATTGAGTGCAGCACTTTCACAGCATCATCTTTCAGGATTTGAAATAGCTCCACTGGAATTCCATCACCTCCACTAGCTTTGTTCGTAGTGATGCTTTCTAAGGTCCACTTGACTTCACATTCCAGGATGTCTGGCTGTAGGTGACAGAAAGTGAAGAGGAACTAAAAAGCCTCTTGATGAAAGTGAAAGTGGAGAGTGAAAAAGTTGGCTTAAAGCTCAACATTCAGAAAATGAAGATCATGGCCTCTGGTCCCATCACTTCATGGGAAATAGATGGGGAAACAGTGGAAACAGTGTCATGCTTTATCTTTTTGGGCTCCAAAATCACTGCAGATGCTGACTGCAGCCATGAAATTAAAAGACGCTTACTCCTTGGAAGAAGTTATGACCAACCTAGATAGCATATTGAAAAGCAGAGACATTACTTTGCCTACAAAGATCCATCTAGTCAAGGCTATGTGGTCATGTATGGATGTGAGAGTTGGACTGTGAAGAAAGCTGAGCGCTGAAGAATTGATGCTTTTGAACTGTGGAGTTGTAGAAGACTCTTGAGAGTCCCTTGGACTGCAAGGAGATCCAACCAGTCCATTCTGAGGGAGATCAGCCCTGGGATTTCTTTGGAAGGAATGAGGCTAAAGCTGAAACTCCAGTACTTTGGCCACCTCATGCAAAGAGTTGACTCATTGGAAAAGACTCTGATGCTGGAAGGGATTGGGGGCAGGAAGAGAAGGGGACAACAGAGGATGAGATGGCTGGATGGCATCACTGACTCGATGGACGTGAATCTGAGTGAACTCCGGGAGTTGGTGATGGACAGGGAGGCCTGGCGTGCTGCGATTCATGGGGTTGCAAAGAGTCAGACATGACTGAGCGACTGAAATAAACTGAATATGTGGAGTCTGGTGGGCTACAGTCCATTGGGTTGCAAAGAGTTGGACACAGCTGAGCAACTTCACTTTCAATATGTCCCATACCCCTTTTATATTATTCCTATAATGCTGTAGGGTATTAGCTGTTCAGTTGAGTCACTCACTCGTGTCTGACTCTTTGCAACCTATGGACTTCAGCACACCAGACTTCCCTGTCCTTTACCAACTTCTGGAGCTTGCTCAAACTCATGTCCATCGAGTCGGTGATGCCATCCACCATCTCATCTTCTGTCGTCCCCTTCTCCTCCTGCCTTAAATCTTTCCCAGCATCAGGGTCTTTTCCAATGAGTCAGCTTTATGCATAAGGTAACCAAAGTGTTGGAGCTTCAGCTTCAGCATCAGTCCTTCCAATGAATATTCAAAACTTCCTTTAGGATGGACTGGATTGATCTCCTTGCAGTCCAAGGGACTTTCAAGAGTCTTCTCCAACACTACAGTTCAAAAGCATCAATTCTTTGGTACTCAGCTTTCTTTATGGTTCAACTCTCACATCCATACATGACTACAGGAAAAACTATAGCTTTGACTAGATGGACCTTTGGTGGCAAAGTAATGTCTCTGCTTTTTAATATCCTGTATAGGTTGGTCATAGCTTTTCTTCCTGGAGCAAGTGTCTTTTAATTTCATGGCTGCACTCACCATCTGCAGTGATTTTGGAGCAAAATAAATAAGTAATCTCTCACTGTTTTCATTGTCTCCCCATCTATTTGTCATGAAGTGATGGGACCGGATGCCATAATCTTCATTTTTTGAATGTTGAGTTTTAAGCCAGCTTTTCACTCTCCTCTTTCACTTTCATGAAGAGGCTCTTTAGTTCCTCTTCAATTTCTGCCATAAGGGTGGTGTCATCTGTGTATCCGAGGTTATTGATTTTCTCCTGGCAATCTTGATTCCAACTTGTGGTTCATCCAGCCTGGCATTTCACATGATGTATTCTGCATATAAGTTAAAGAAGCACGGTGACAATATACAGCCTTGATGTACTCCTTTCCCGATTTGGAACCAGTCTGTTGTTCCATGTCCTGTTCTAACTGTTGCTTCTTGACCTGCATACCGATTTCTCAGGAGGCAGTTCAGGTGGTCTGGTATTCCCAGCAAAAAAGATGTCCAATTATATAAACACAGAAAATTATGAAGATTTTATAGTAATCAAATTCACTGATCTACTTTGAGATATCTGTTCATTTGCCAATAAAATTCCAAATAGAAAGTGAATGTATTAATTTGAGAGTCTCAATCATTGCCAAATAGGAAAAAATGTTATTGGTTCAGCCTTGAGGAAGTTTAGACAAAGCTAGAGTCTGGGGCTGGTTAGCAAAAATGCACCTTTTATGTATTCTGAAAACAGACCACTTTCAACACTTTCTGCATATATTCACTTTACTGTATTTTCCACCCACAAATTATTCATCATATATTTGTTTTCCATTTGGTCCATTTGTCTACAACACCTAATTTATAATTATAGTCTACATAGTAGGTTTGATATATATACCAATAGATATAAACCTCTAAATGAACAGAGACTGTTTGGCCTGCATTATAATTCTTCATCAAACCTACTATGTAGACTACTAATCTATGTTTGGCACTTTGCAGTTACAAAACAGTAATAATTCTCCCATTTATAGTAAGTAAAACAAATCTCAAAATATTTAAATTAATTAGCTAAGCCAGCTAAAGCCAACTTAATAAGAGAGCCAGTGAATCCAGTAGAACAAACCGTCTCTTTATTCCACCATCCCTACCTACTGAAATTCCAGGACAAAAAACAAGTGACATAATGCTGGCTCCTGGCATTTAAAAAAAAAAAATCCAAATTTAGATGGAGTCCAGATAAAGTGGGAATTATAATGGCAACAACAATCATCACTATCTTTTACAGAATACCTTGTGCAGCAAACAGTACTCTAAGAAATAATTATTCTTAGTTAATAGAGGAGGCTGGAATGGGTTGCCGTTTCCTTCTCCAGGAGATCTTCCCGACCCAGGGATTGAACCCAGGTCTCCCACATTGTAGGCAGAGGCTTTACCATCTGAGCCACTAGGGAAGTCCTATATTGAAGTACAGAGAAGTTTAATAACTAAGGTCATATTGCTAGTATCCATGGGGTAAAAATATGGTTGCCCTCCTTTTGTCAGCATAAGAAACAACCAGTACAACATAAACCCAGATTTTTTAATTAGAAGTTTCTTACTTGTGTAATTGTTCAGTTTCAATGAGGCAATTCAGGAGGTATAATATTTTGATTTGTTGTTTACTGTTGCTGTTATTCCTTAAAGAAGATTGACTAGAGAGAGAACTAGAATTGGAATCAGAAGATAAATAACTGACTTATTAAAATTACAACCAAAAGCATTAAGCTAGATTTCTTCCTCTTTATCTGACCAGTTTTCTTAATACAAACACACACACTCAAATACCACAGGCATAATTTTTCATTTGTCTAATTTCTCCCTAAGTAGATAAAATGTCAATTAAAAAAAAGTACATTGAGTTAAACAGATATTCAACTCATTTATTGGGCAATATAATACCCTATACTACTTCTGCTTTATTGATTACGCCAAAGTTTTGACTGTGTAGATCACAAAAACCTGTGGAAAATTCTGAAAGAGATGGGAATACCAGACTACCTGACCTGCCTCCTAAGAAATCTGTATGCAAGTCAAGAAGCAAAAGTTAGAACTGGACGTGGAACAACAGACTGGTTCCAAATTGGGAAAGGAGCACACCAAGGCTGTATATTGTCACCCTGCTTATTTAACTTATATGCAGAGTACATCATGTGAAATGCCAGGCTGGATGAAGCACAAGCTGCAATCAAGATTTCCAGGAGAAATATCAATAACCTCAGATACACAGATGACACCAACTTTATAGTACAAAGCAAAGAAGAACTAAAGAGCCTCTTAATGAAAGTGAAAGAGGAGAGTGAAAAAGTTGTCTTAAAATTCAACATTCAGAAAACTAAGATTATGGCATCTGGTCCTATCACTTCATGGCAAATAGATGGGGAAACAATGGAAACACTGAGAGACTTTATTTTTGGGGGCTCCAAAATCACTGCAGATGGTAACTGCAGCCATGAAATTTAATGATACATGCTCCTTGGAAGAAAAGCTATGACCAACGTATACAGGATATTAAAAAGCAGATTGATTACTTTGCCAACAAAGGTCCGTCTAGTCAAAGCTATGGTTTTTCCAGTAGTCATGTACGGATGTGAGAGTTGGACTAAAAAGAAAGCTGAGTGCCAAAGAATTGATGCTTTTGAACTGTGGTGTTGGAGAAGACTCTTGAAAGTCCCTTGGACTGCAAGGAGATCAAACCAGTCCATCCTAAAGGAAACCAGTCCTGGATATTCATTGGAAGGACTGATGCTGAAGCTTAAACTCCAATAGTGTGGCCACCTGATGCAAAGAACTGACTCATTGGAAAAGATTCTGATGCTGGGAAAGATTGAAGGCAGGGACGACAGAGGATGAGATGGTTGGATGGTATCACTGATGCGATGGATGTGAGTTTGAGTAGGCTCCAGAAGTTGGTGATGGACAGGGAAGCCTGGCATGCTGCCATTCATGAGATTGCACAGTCAGAAAGGATTGAGCAACTGAACTTTGCTTTTTACAATGGCAATGAATTCTGACAGCAAGACACTGTGGTATTAATACCTTTTCTCCACTAGATGTCACTATTTTCAAAGCAATAAAACAGAATTTGTGCTATGATGTAATACAAAGGATTTATCTTCATTTCATTTTCTCCCTCCCTCCTTCTCATCTCTGACTTTGATTCTTTCCTCTTTCAGCATGTGAATTTTGCTTTAAATATAAAGAAAAATAGGTTTCTAAAAGCCATTTTAGAATGTAAAGCAGGTTGATATGTCCAAACTTACCATCCTTTGATACAGAAGTTTAACAACCTGAAATTTTGAATGTTCAAAGGAAAAACAAAAAAAAGAAAAATAGAATCAGGGCAAAAGAAATAGAGTTTTGCCAACACTACTTTAGCATCTTCTAAATTACCGTAAGCATTTGTAGAGAGAAATACTGAGAGAGAAAGGAAGTTGTTTTAGTATGAAAGAAAAATTTCCATGTTATCTTTTTCTTATTTGATCATTTAGACAAAATTTCTCCTCTGCATTTGTATAAAAAAAAAAGAATTCACAGATATTATTCCACTCTAGGAGAGAGTCAGTAAACAGAGCCAGTCAATATTACACCATAACTCATAAAATCCTGCCTTGAGGAATAAACTGTCTATAGCGTTTCATTGGCTAGAAAAATGATATTTTTCAATAATATGTTTCAAGGAAAGAAAGCACAGAAAGATGTTATATATTTCAAGTGGATAATATATCATAAAAGGCATGGTTTATGTTTCAGTTTCAGTTCAGTCTCTCAGTTGCGTCCGACTGTTTGCTACCCATGGACTGCAGCACGCCAGGCCTCCCTGTCCATCACCAACTCCTAGAGTTTACTCAAACTCATGTGCATTGAGTCAGTGATGCCATCCAAAAATCTCATCCTTTGTCGTCCCCCTTTTCTCCCGCCTTCAATCTTTCCCAGCATCGGGGTCTTTTCCAATGAGTCAGTCCTTTGCATTAGGTGTCCAAAGTATTGGAATTTAAGTGTCAGCATCAGTCCTTCCAATGAATATTCAGGATTGATTTCCTTTTAGATGGACTGGTTGGATCTCCTTGCAGCCCAAAGGACTCTCAAGAGTCTTCTCCAACACCACAGTTCAAAAGCATCAATTCTTTGGCGCTCAGCTTTCTTCATGGTCCAACTCTCACATCCATACATGACCACTGGAAAAACCATAGCTTTGACTAGATGGATCTTTGTCGGCAAAGTCATGTCTCTGCTTTTTAATATGCTGTCTAGGTTTGTCATAGCTTTTCTTCCAAGGAGCAAGTGTCTTTTAATTTCATGGCTGCACTCACCATCTGCACCATAGTTTATGTAGTTTTTATTTATTTATTTGGAGGAAAATTGCTTTACAGTGTTGTATTGATTTCTGCCATTTAACAATGGGAATCAGCGATATATATATATATATATATATATATATATATATATCTCCCCTCCCTCTTAGGACACCCTCCTACCCCCCAATCCCACCCCACTAGGTCATGACAGAGCTATATAATTTTCATATTCCTGTTTCTGATTCTCTATATTGTACAAAATAAAGTCTTACTTTCTTGTTTGAAAATATGTAGAAACTGTACAATATGCTAGTGCAAAAAAATAATATTTCCATCATCTTTCTGGAATAAGAACAGCATAGCACTCCAAGTTCTGTAGAACTGAGCTCTGGACCTGAGGATCTTACCAACCGTCAATCTGTTAACAGCATAATACCTCTTCTTAATGTCTTCTGCTTCTGCTAGGTCCATACTGTTTCTATTCTTGTTTGTGCCCATCTTTGCATGAAATGTTCCCTTGATATCTCTAATTTTCTTGAAGAGATCGCTAGTCTTTCCCCTATTTTCCTCTATTTTTTCATTTATCACTGAGGAAGGCTTTTTTTTTTTTTTTTTCTTCTTGCTGCTCTTTAAAACTCTGCGTTCAGATGGATATATCTCTCCTTTTCTCCTTTGCGTTTCATTTCTCTTTTCTGCTTTTTTGCATTTTTTTTTTCCCTCCGGGGATAGTTTTGATCACCACTTCCTGTACAATGTCATGAACCTCTGTTCACAGTTCTTCAGGCACTCTATCAGATCTAATCCCTTGAAAATGTTTGTCACTCCCGAATGGTCTAGTGGTTTTCTCTACTTTCTTCAACTTAAGTCTTGTATAATGATTAGTAAATGTTGTTGAGGGCCCCAGGCACCCATGTAGACACTCCTTCTCTTATCCACCCAGTTTTCTGTTCTGAACAAGCTCCTGCTTGGAGCCTCTCATGGCCGCTCCTTGCTCACTTCTACGCTGTGCAGATGTGTGCTTGTTTGGACTGCTTGCGATCTCTTCTCCCCTGATTAAGTCATCGTGCATGTGCATCCTATCTTCTAAAAAATTGTCAAAATGCTTGTCCTGAAAATTACATAGTTCTATATTTTACTGTGCTGTACTTCTATTTGTTTTACGTATTTTTATAATCCTTTCCATGAGGTCTTGGAGAGGAAGAGAGATTTCATGCATGACGAGAGCCATTATCTTTCAGAGTGTATTCACACCTCTCATTTAGAATTGTTCATTCAACCTTCAGAAAAACAAACAAAGCAAAACTGTGTGAAGAATTATTTCAGAGAACTCATAAGTTCTGACTGCACTTCTCCCAGCTGCTACCACATTTCTTTGCTGCAGCTTAGAGCAGAACTCTTCAAAAGAATTGCTCACATTTTTTATCTCCAAGCCTCCCTGCAGTTCTGTTGTGAATCAACTCAAATCAGGCTTTCATCCACAACCTTTCCATCTTACAACTGAGAAGTAAAAGAAACTTTCTCAGTAAATAGAGTCTCTCTCGTCTACCTGGTAATTTTAGTCATTATTCAAACCTGTTGTGGTTTCAAATATCATGTTAATTCAATAACAAAGCATATGGCATAAGGAATGAATATAGATCCCTATTTCATATTTTTCCAAATTAATGTGAATAAACTATTTACATAAACAGTCAAGTACTAAAAGAAAATATACTAAATGTTCACAAAATTTTGAAGTAAACATTTTTTAACCTGGCATGCAAGGCAAAGCTGATAGGTTAAATGATAAAAATGAATACTTTCATGAATCAGAAAGAAAGCATGTCTTACTCTATTCAGGTTGCTTTGTAACAAAACTATCATAAACTGGGAGGCTTAAATTACATACAATTATTTGTCACAATTTTGGAGGCTGGAAAATCCATGTCTGGTCCATAGATGGCCATCTTCTTGCTATGACCTCACATCTTGGAAGGGGTGAGGGAGTGTTGTGGGCTCTTTTAAGAAGTGTGCTAATTACATTCGTAAGTGCTCCTCTAATTACCTCCCAAGGGCTCAGTCTCCAAATACCATCTGGAAATTGAGCATTTCAGCATATGAATTTGGTGGGTATAAACATAGTATACAACACAGCATAAAAATAAAAAAGTAAAATGTTGGGAAATATGTGTAAGGGTTACTGACAAAGAATCATAACACTTGTATGTAATAACTTTTTTAAGAATCAATGAGAGAAAAGACCTAATAGCAAAATGGGCACAAAGCATCATAATCAGTCTTGCAAGAAGGAAGATGCACAAAAGATTGTTAACATCATACAAAACTATTCAATATAATGATAATTAAAGAAATGTAAATAAAACAATAGTTTTTGTCATTTCTTACCTGTAAGAGATATATAATCTTTAAGAATGTCAGTACTCTGGGAGAGAGTAAATACATAGCCTCTGTCAAACCTGGTTGGTAGATGTTTAAATTAATAAAAGAAATAAAACTCTCAAGGGGGCAAAAATGGCAATATGGAAAAATTTTAAGAAAACGAAAATCCGTAAAATCTACTCATATTTTATTCAGTCTGAATTAACTCTAAGAAAGTAATGAAATAATCAGAGAAGTTTGCAAATATATATTCAAGGATATTAGTTGTAATATTATTTATGAGACATTTAAAAGTTGAGAGAAAGAGATTTGGTTCTACAAATCTTAGTTCATCTTTATAATGGTATATAATTCAATTATTAAATTATTTTATATAGTAATATTTAAAATCATTGCTTTATATTCATAATTATATTGCTAAGTGACAATACTGGTATACAAAATAATACAAATTTTTCCTGCCTTCTGAAATTTTGTATTGAACAAGTGCAAGTCCTATCCATTCTATTATTTATCTCTCATAGCCTTTCTCTCTTCTCTCTATCCCTGAAACCAGTGAATTTACTTAGACTTTTCCCAGTTGAACTGCTAAGATAGCTTCCTTATCAATTTTTCCTTATTTAATTTCCATTCTCCCACCAAAATAATCAAATACTCAAGTATGATCATTCAGCTCCCTCCTCAAAGTCCATCCATGGTTTTCTATAGTGTATCTGTTTCAAACCTGTCTCAGCCGATCGATAACCAATACTGAGGCTGGACCAGCCCTAGTGGCTCCTGTTAGACTGCACGATGCACTTCAGCAATAACCACCAGGAAGCTTTGGGAAAGAGTTTATTACCTACAAGTCCTGGAAATTAAATGACATACCTGGCTGTGGCCACAGGTAGAAAGAGAGTATAGGTCTGAGGTTGTGCTTTTATTAGAGTCAAGGGTCAGGGCCTGTGGTTTCCTGGGCTCACTCTTCACGAATTTAAAACAAAAGAATGGGAATTACCCTGTATTACTATGTGATCTCAAGTAAATTACATAGGCAATCTTAATCCGATCTTATTCATAAGTTGGGGGAGAAAATCTTTCCTCTTCTGATGTGAATTAAAATGACAATACATGTGGAAGATGCCAATTTATTAGTGTTAAGTCTATAAAAGTGAAATCCGTTTGGAGTTGTGTCTTCATTTTGTGGTTATTGTTTGTTTTGTTTTTGTCTTTTTTTTTTTTTTAAGAAAGCTGGTACAAATGTGAATTTAAGATAGTGACAATGTCTGTCTGACTTGATGTGTTGAGTTAGATAAGATAACAGTTAAAATTATTGTTGATTGAGCTCAAGAGGACAGTGAATCTAGAAACTGGACACTTGGTACATGACTTATGCCTGGGGAGGTCATGATAACCAGGTTTGACCACTGATCAGGCAGCAGAGAGAGCATTGGTCACCTTCCTCCCCACTAGGGATTAAAAAAAGGAGAAGACATGGCATTCCTTCACTCAGGGTTTACACCTTTCTGTGGGAAGATTCTAGATTTGTACTGAGTTGATATCTAACTGAAATTAAAAGCCAGCTTTTAATTAAAAGTCAGGTTCACTGACTTTTCTGATTTAACTTACAGAACACTAAGTAGGCAGAAGAATGAAAGAAGTTTTCTCTTTCAAGAATTTCCTCTAGCAGGGCAACTACTGTTCTTTGCTGTGCTGATGGGATAACAGTTCTCAGACCTGAGTGTACACCAGGATTTCCTAGAGAGTTTTTAGGTCTAGATTCCTGGGCACTCACTCCAGAATTTCTGATTTAGAAGGTCTTGGGGTGTGGGGGGAGGGACCTGATAATTTGCATTTCTAAGATGTTCACAGGTGATGCTGCTGTTGGTCTAGGGATTATGCTTTGAGAACCACTATATTAGCAAAGATTCCCTGGAGAAGGGCATAGCAACCCTCTCTAGTATTCTTGCCTAGAGAATTTCATGGACAGAAGAGCCGGGTGGGCTACAGTCCATAGGATAGCAAAGAGTCAGACACGACTGAAGCAACTTAGCACACACTACAACACATATTAGCGAAGCAACACAATCACACACACACAACCTTGGTCTTTAGTAATAATGTTTAAGTGATTAGCATGTAACTGGAATATATTCAGAGGTTTTGCTGCATCAGGTAGGAAATATAGAGATTGCTTTACTTTACTCTTACAGAAATATGCTGCCAGTGTCTCATTTTTTAGACATAAATTCATTATGTCATTCCCTTCTCTAAAACTCCCACTGTCCTCTCTTTTCTATACTTCTGACACCCTACATGGTATATTTGTAACAGTCAGATTCCAGCAGATTGACAGGCGGTTCCTGAAGGTGCAGTGTTAAGGATTCTGATATAGGGCTGCTGGATAAAATCTAAGATGCCTGGTTAAATCAGGTTTCATATGATCAATAGACACTTTTGGATATACGTTTGTCTCATGCTATATTTGGGATTGACTTACACTAAAACATGATGTGCTGTTCCTTTGAAATTCAAATTTAACTGGGTGTTCTGAACTTTCATTTGTTAAATCTGGCCATCCTACTGATGGTGTACCAAGATTGACGGGGAATGTGAGGTGATCTATTTAATCTGTCAGCTACTGGAATGGGAGTGGAGGTTAATGGATTATATATACAAAGAACTGAACAATCTTTGCATTGAAACTGGAATTCTCCATCAGACTCAGTTATATTGAATTTGTGGCACCTTTATCAGTAGAGGAATAATGGGATATGTTTTCTGTCATAATATATCAACCACTTCTCACTGAAAGCACTCTGATCCTCATCACCTGGAAGTCACATAGCCTGGGATGCGAGAGAAGGAGAATGTTGGCAGCAACTGCTGTGATAAGTGTTGTATCATTTTGTGATAATGGCACTTAACAGTGGAAGTCATCAACTGCTTTAAAATTAATGGCAGCTCCGTCTCTGCTCTCAAATGTATATTTGTCATTAAACCAGTGCCAGTCTCACAAACACAGCTGATTCTGAGAACTGCAGGGCACATTTGCACCTTCATCTGTGGCTTTGACCAAATGGCTCTGGTACTTTATGGCCAGAATATCCTTTTGCCATCAGCTCCAAGGCAGTGTTTGAACAGGTATCCTATGATTTTCTCCATACTAAGTATTTACTTCAGTGAGATTTTTTTATCGTATCTGAAATGAAAGTATAAGTCTGATGACATACTTGCAATAAAATGCTTCTTATCATTGAAAAACAGCTGGTAAGAACCATCAATATAAATTTAGGTGACGTGGAATTGAATCTCCACTGAAGGAAATATTGTTTCTACTTTAGTGTGGGAGAATGCATGCTCCTTTCAAAAATGTTTATGTTAATTCTAAAGAAAATCCTGTTTATTAAAATTTCGAAAATTAGTACAATATGGACTTTTGCTTCCAAGATGATGAAGAAGACGTACCTTTCCCTGTTTTTCCTGCTGTACACAAGTCAAAATCCTGGATGTTATAAAGAAAAAACACAGAAGAAGTTTCTGAAAGATAAAAGAGGGACAGAGGAGGGACTTTAGAACCCAAGGACCAACAAAGATGTAAATTATCAATATCAGAAATTAAATAAGAAATCACAACATCTTTAGATGTTGAAAGCATAATAAGGGAATACATATACAACTCTGCACTCACAAATTTGACAGCTTAGATGAAGTGAAAAATAACAGTTGAAAAACGCAAAATGCCGACTTGCACAATACGAAATAGATCATTTGAATAACTTTATAACTATTAAGGGAATTTGCTTCATAATTTAGAAATTCCCTAAAAGAAATTGCCAGGCCCAGGAGGTTTCACTGGAAATTTCTGGTAAACACTTAAAGCAGAATTAACACCAATTATCTGCAATTTCTTCCAAAAAATAGAAGAGGAAGTATCTCTTTCTATATCATTGTATAATGTTAGTGTTACTCTAACATGAAAACCAGACAAGGCAGTACATAAACAAGCAACAGACCAATATCTCTTATGAATATAGATGCAAAAATCCGTAATGGAATATTAGCAAATAAAATTCAGAAATATATACAGTTATGTGCCATAACCAAGTGAAGTTTCTTCCAGGGATACAAAGTTGGTTCAGTATTCAAAAAATCAGTATAATCCACTGTAACTAATAGGCTAAAGGAGAAAAATCACATAATTATATCAAATGGTGGATAAAAGGCATTTTCAAAAATCCTATACTCATGCATGATTAAAAAAAAACTA
This sequence comes from Bos taurus, assembly GCF_002263795.3. NCBI lineage: Eukaryota > Metazoa > Chordata > Mammalia > Artiodactyla > Bovidae > Bos > Bos taurus. The sequence continues at coordinate 40,144,250 of NC_037338.1, read as the reverse complement.
TCAGAAAAACATGAAGAAAGGGAGACTTCTGTAACTTGATAAAGAACATCTATAGAAAACTTGCAACTGACATCATACTTAAGGGTAAAAAACTGTATGCTTTTCCCTAAGATCAGGGATAAAGCAAGGATAACTGCTCTCCCATTCTTACTAACATAATGATGGAAAATTTAGCCAGTGCAATAGGCAAGGAAAGTATATAAAAAGGCATATAGACCAGAAGAAAGAAAACTGTTCCTATGTGCATATGGCATATGATAGAATTTTCTATGTAGAAAATTCCAAGGAATATATAATAATAATTCTTGGAGCTAATAATTGAATTCAGCAAGGTTGCTGAACACAAAGTCAGTCTCTCAGTTGTGTCCGACTCTTCGCAACCCCATGAATTGCAGCACGCCAGGCCTTCCTATCCGTCACCAATGCCTGGAGTGCACCCAGACTCACATCCACTGAGTCAGTGATGCCATCCAGCCATCTCATCCTCTGTCGTCCCCTTCTCCTCTGGCCCCCAATCCCTCCCATCATCAGAGTCTTTTCTAATGAGTCAACCCTTCGCATAAGGTGGCCAAAGTACTGGAGTTTCAGCTTTAGCATCATTCCCTCCAAAGAAATCCCAGGGCTGATCTCCTTCAGAATGGACTGGTTGGATCTCCTTGTAGTCCAAGGGACTCTTAAGAGTCTTCTCCAACACCACAGTTCAAAAGCATCAATACTTCCGCGCTCAGCTTTCTTCACAGTCCAACTCTCACATCCATACAAGACCACAGGAAAAACCACAGCCTTGACTAGATGGACCTTTGTTGGCAAAGTAATGTCTCTGCTTTTGAATATGCTATCTAGGTTGGTCATAACTTTCCTTCCAAGGAGTAAGTGTCTTTTAATTTCATGGCTGCAGTCACCATCTGTAGTGATTTTGGAGCCCCCCCCAAAATAAAGTCTGACACTGTTTCCAATGTTTCCCCATCTATTTGCCATGAAGTGATGGGACCGGATGCCATGATCTTTGTTTTCTGAATGTTGAGCTTTAAGCCAACTTTTTCACTCTCCACTTTTACTTTCATCAAGAGGTTTGTTAATTCCTCTTCACTTTCGGCCATAAGGGTGGTTCATCTGCATATCTGAGGTTATTGATATTTCTCCCGGCAATCTTGATTCCAGCTTGTGTTTCTTCCAGTCCAGCGTTTCTCATGATGTACTCTGCATAGAAGTTAAATAAGCAGGGTGACAATATACAGCCTTGACGTACTCCTTTTCCTATTTGGAACCAGTCTATTGTTCCATGTCCAGTTCTAACTGTTGCTTCCTGACCTGCGTACAGATTTCTCAAGAGGCAGATCAGGTGATCTGGTATTCCCATCTCTTGAAGAATTTTCCACAGTTTATTGTGATCCACACAGTCAAAGGCTTTGGCATAGTCAATAAAGCAGAAATAGATGTTTTTCTGGAACTCTCCTGCTTTCTCCATGATCCAGCAGATATTGGCAATTTGATCTCTGGTTCCTCTGCCTTTTCTAAAACCAGCTTGAACATCAGGAAGTTCACGGTTCACATATTGCTGAAGCCTGACTTGGAGAATTTTGAGCATTACTTTACTAGCATGTGAGATGAGTGCAATTATGCGGTAGTTTGAGCATTCTTTGGCATTGCCTTTCTTTGGGATTGGAATAAAAACTGACCTTTTCCAGTCCTGTGGCCACTGCTGAGTTTTCCAAATTTGCTGGCATATTGAGTGTAGCACTTTCACAGCATCATCTTTTAGGATTTGAAATAGTTCAACTGGAATTCCATCACCTCCACTAGCTTTGTTCGTAGTGATGCTTTCTAAGGCCCACTTGACTTCACATCCCAGGATGTCTGGCTCTAGGTCAGTGATCACACCATCGTGATTATCTGGGTCATGAAGATCTTTTTTGTACAGTTCTTCTGTGTATTCTTGCCACCTCTTCTTCATATCTTTTGCTTCTGTTAGGTCCATACCATTTCTGTCCTTTATCGAGCCCATCTTTGCATAAAATGTCCCCTTGGTATCTCTAATTTTCTTGAAGAGATCTCTAGTCTTTCCCATTCTGTTGTTTTCCTCTATTTCTTTGCATTGATTGCTGAGGAAGGCTTTCTTATCTCTTCTTGCTATTCTTTGGAACTCTGAGTTCAGATGCTTATATCTTTCCTTTTCTCCTTTGCTTTTTGCTTCTCTTCTTTTCACAGCTATTTGCTGAATACAAGACTAACATACAAAAATCAAACCAATTATATTTCAATTTACCATAAATTAATACATGAACACTGAGATTAAAAATGCATTTATAATGGCTCACAAAATGGGAATATTTAGATAAAATGTAACAAAAACTGTGCAGGGTATACACTCTAAAAACCATGAATTGCTGATGAGATAAATCAAGGAATATCTAAATATATTGAGAGAAATGAGGTGTTCATGGATTGGAAGAATAAATATGGTGAAGATGCCAATTCTCCTCAAATTGATATATAGTTTTAAGGCAATTATGATCAAAATCCCAGAAACATTTTTTGTATATCTAGATTAAAATTTTCTAACGTGGAAAGACAAAGGACATAGGATAGGTAACACAATTTTGAAAAAAAGAATACAGTGGGAGGAATCAGCCTACCTGATGTCTTGGATCATTATATTACTATTGTATCCAATATATTGTGGTATTGGTGGAGAGACATAGGTGAAATGAACAGAATGTAGAACCTTGAAATAGATCTACAAAAATCTTCTCCACTGATTTTTTTTTAAACTGTGCAGAAAAAATTCAATAGAGGAAAGATGCCAATTTCAGCAAGTAGTGATGGAGCAATTTGACACCCACTGCAGTGAACCTCAAGAGGTTGAGCGCCGAAGAATTGATGCTTTTGAACTGTGGTGTTGGAGAAGACTCTTGAGAGTCCCTTGGACTGCAAGGAGGTCCAACCAGTCCATTCTAAAGGAGATCAGCCCTGGGTGTTCCTTGGAAGGAATGATGCTAAAGCTGAAACTCCAGTACTTTGGCCACCTCATGCGAAGAGTTAACTCATTGGAAAAGACTCTGATGCTGGGAGGGATTGGGGGCAGGAGGAAAAGGGGACGACAGACAATGAGATGGCTGGATGGCATCACTGACTTGATGGACGTGAGTCTGAGTGAACTCCGGGAGTTGGTGATGGACAGGGAGGCCTGGCGTGCTGCGATTCATGGGGTTGCAAAGAGGCAGACACGACTGAGCGACTGAACTGAACTGAACTGCAGTGAACCTTGAGGTGAATCACACCTTACAAAAATTAACTCAAAATGAATCAACTTAAATGTAAAATGAAAAACTATAAAGCTTAAGGAGCCAGAGAAATTTCTGGGGAATGGAAGCTTGGGAAAGAATTTTAGACAGAGTTTGTTGTTGACAGCAAAATCATGATCCATAAAAGGAAAAACTGATAAATTGGATTTAATCAAAATTTCAAAATTTTGTTCTATGAAAGATCTCAGTATAAGGATAAACAAGCTAGAGTGGAAGAATGTATTTGCAAACCATATATCACGCAAAGGACTAGTATTTAGAATATATAAAGAACTTAAAAATTCTCAAAAATAATCTAATTAGAAAATGAAGAAAAGACACAAAGAAATATTTCCCTAGGAAGGATTTATGGTTGGCAAATAAGCTCATTGAAAGATCAACATCATTAGCCATCAGGAAAAGGCAAATTAAAACCACTATGGGTTATCTGTGCACACCTCTCAGAATGGCTTAAACAAAACTGACACCACCATATACTAGCAAGGATGAAGAGAAACTAGATTATTCATACATTGCCAGTGGGCATGTAAAAATCATACTGCCTCTGGAAAAGAGTTTGATAGTTTTTTTTTAATGCAATTACAATATCTCCATACTCCATAGGGGAATGTTATACCTGTGGATAAATTTCCTAGAGAAATGAAAATTTATGTTTTGTTAGAAACTTGTTAATGAATATTTATGAAGCTATATTTATAATACCCCCAAACTGGAAACAACCCGTATGTTCTTAAATGGTTGAATGATTCATATCATGGCATGCCACTCTGCAAGCAAAAGGAATAAACTATTGGTATACACAGCAAAACCTGGATGAATCTCGAGAATTATGCAGAGTGAAAAAACTAATCCCAACATTACATACACTATAATTCCATTTATATAACATTCCTTAAATGACATATTTATAGAATTGGAAAACAGATTAAGTGTTTGTCGGGGATTAAAGGGCTGGGGCTGAGAGAGAAGTGCGATTTTTAAAGGATACTGTGAGGGATCCTTTGTGATGATGAAAATACTCTGCATTTTGACCAAATAAATGCCAGTATCTTGATTGTACTTTAGTGTTGAAAAATGTTACCATTGGGGAAACTGAGTAAATGTAAATCTCTCTGGATTATTTCTTACAAACTAATGTGCATCTACAAGTATCTCAAAATAAGAATGTTAATTAAAAATTACATAATCTGATAATTTCAAGCCATTCAGACTCAACTAATCCTGGACTAGGGGCTGTCAGTCATCATCTCATTTAATTCTCATAACAGCAAGCAGGAAATTTTATTTTTGTTGATGGTAACATTGGTGTTCTGAAAACCTAAATAATTTTTCTAAGGTTATGTTTTTATTATAAGGGGTACTTAAATTTATTAAGATAAGTAGATTAAATTCATATCAAAATTAAATCAGGATCTTCCCATGTCAAATTTAATGCCCCTTCTCCTGTATCACATTGCCTTCTCAGGGAACTCTGTCATGTATTCTTTGAAGCAGTTTGTAGAGAGAAAATTATTCTAGAAGTTTGAAGACTTTACATTAAAAATTTTTCCAACTTCTGTGTTAGGGAGTGTAGATAGTATAGTCCCAGTTTGAAAAATGAGGTGGGTCATCATGATTAAGAAGATTGCTTCAGGTATCTTGGACTCTACACTGTGCTCTTCCAGTGTAGCATTACCAGGGTAGCCATAAAGTGGGCACCTGCTCCCAAGGTTCACTAGTGAACATTTCTGCTGAGATAACTCTTGCATTTGTTCTAAATTCACATCTTTCTCCTTTTGTACAATTTAAATAGTAAATGTCAAATGTCAGGTCCAAATTCCCTGAACTATTGCCATTCACATGTCACTGCTGTTCAGCTCTGAAGCAAAGTCGTCCTGTCCATTCTACCACCAAAGTATATCCTGTGTCTCTCCAGCTTGCTTCTTACCTCTGCAACCATCTCAGAGTGCATGTTTTCTCTAAGCTTCAGTCTTACAGCAAACTTCTGATTGGTTTCCCCACTTACCATCTTAGCGTCCTTCTTCTTTGTCCTGAAGTTACTAATCTTTCAAAAATATAAGCTAACTGTTCTCATTCCTCTGCTTTGTGCGACATTTCATTATGGCTAAAAAATAATTTCTGCTGCTCTCATAATGTTTTCCTTGTGCAGGAATTTTGTTTTTCACTCTGTTGTGATCAAGTTTAGCCTTGTCAATTGTTTGGCTATGAGATGTGAGTAGGAGCAATATGTGACACTTTTAAAGAAACTTTAATACATTTAAACTTTAGAATGGATAACTAATAAGGACCTACTATATAGCACAGGGAACTCTACTCAGTACTCTGTAATGATCTATGTGGAAAAAGAATCTAAAAAAGAGGAGATACATGTATATGTGCAACTGATTCGTTTTGTTATACAGCAAAAACTAACAAAACAGTATAAATCAACAACACTCTAATCAAAATTAATTTTAAAGAAGAGCTGTTGACAGACTTTGTCATCACTCTTCTTTCTTTGGTCATTTCAGTTGCAAGGCTTCTCCTTCAGCTGTGGTCCTGGAATTAAGGAGACAGAGCAGAAGCACAGTGAAGCCATAATAGATATTTCATATGAGCCAAAAAGTAGGCCATTGTTTTGATAGTCACTAAGAAAGGCAATGCCAAAGAATGTTCACCTATTACACAATTACACTCATTTCACACACTAGCAAAGTAATGTACAAAATTCTGCATGCCAGGCTTCAACAGTACATGAACCATGAAATTCCAGATGTTCAAGCTGGATTTAGAAAAGGCAGAGATCAAATTGCCAATATCCATTGGATCATTGAAAAAGCAAGAGAGCTCCAGAAAAAAAAAAATATACTTCTGCTTTATTGCCTATGCCAAAGCCTTTGAGTGTGTGGATCACAACAAAGTATGAAAATTCTTCAAGATATGGGAATACCAGACCACCTGACCTGCCTCCTGAGAAATCTGTATGCAGGTCAAGATGCAACAGTTAGAACCAGACATGGAACAACAGAATGGTTCCATATTGTGAAAGGCATACATCAAGGCTGTATATTGTCACCCTGCTAATTTAACTTGTATGCATAGTACATCATGCGAAATGCCAGGCTGGATGAAGCACAAGCTGGAATCAAGATTACCGGGAGAAATATCAATAGCCTCAGATATGCAGATGACACCACCCTTATGGCAGAAAGCAAAGAACTAAGGAACCTCTTGATGAAAGTGAAAGGAGAAAGTGACAAATTGGCTTAAAGCTCAACATTCAGAAAACTAAGATCATGGCATCCAGTCCCATCACTTCATGGCCATAGATGGGGAAACAAGGGAAACAGTGAGAGACTTTATTTTGGGGGGCTCCAAAATCACTGCAGATAGTAACTGCAGCTATGAAATTAAAAGACACTTGCTCCTTGGAAGAAAAGCTATGACCAACGTAGACAGCATATTAAAAAGTAGAGACATTACTTTATCAACGAGTGTCCATCTAGTCAAAGCTATGGTTTATCCAGTAGTCACGTATGGATGTGAGAGTTGGGCCATAAAGAAAGCTGAGCGCCAAAGAATTGATGCTTTTGAACTGTGATGCTGGAGAAGACTATTGAGAGTCCCTTGGACTGCAAGGAGATCAAACTAATCAATCCTACATGAAATCAGTTCTGAGGATTCATTGAAAGGACTGATGCTGAAGCTGAAACTCCAGTTTTTTGGCCACCTTATGCGAAGAACTCACTCATTGGAAAGACCCTGATGCTGGGAAAGATTGAAGGCAGGAGGAGAAGGGAATGACAGAGAGTGAGATGATTGGATGGTATCACCAACTCGATGGACATTGAGTTTGAGCAAGCTCCAGGAGTTGATGATGGACAGGGAAGCCTGGCGTGCTGCAGTCCATGTGGTTGCAAATAGTCAGACACAACTGAATGACTGAACTGAACTGAGCTCTTTGGAAATTGTTCTATTGTTAAAGCAGAACTTGCCTTAGGCTGTCTGACCCATGGATTATGTTCTTTGATAGGTTTCTTGTGCGTTTAGGATAGAGTCCATAACAGCCTTCAAGATGCTACACAATCTGGCCTCAGCCAATGCCACTGTCCTTATCTCCTGCCACATTTCTTACCACCTAAACAAGATCCCCTAGAGTAGGAAATAGAAAATCACTCCAGTATTCTTGCCTGGAAGTTTCCATGGACAGAGGAGCCTGGCAGGCTGCAGTCCATATGGCTGCAAAGAGTTAGACTTGACTGAATGACTGAGCATGCATACAAACATTCTTAAAATGCATGAGCACACTTGTTTAATACATTTACCCTTTTGATCCTGTTGTGAGAAATACCCCTTCCTTCAGCATGAGTCAAAAGATTTAATTCTTCAGGATTCAGAGAATTATTTCCTCAGGAAATGTTTATGACTACATGCAATCTAAATTATGCTTCTCCTTTACAAAATCACAATTTTCTGTTGTTTAGAGTATCTTCAACTATCTTTTCTGCTACAAAATAAGTGGGCTCAGGCAACTGTGAGGCAGTTACATTGCTATTGTTCTTATTCTAAAAAGGAGACCAGGGAATAGATTGTGATGAGGACTTGACTGAAATTGGGGCTTGATTGAAACTCAGTTTCTCAAATTTATCAGACAGCATTTCTGGGAAAATATACATATTGAAATAATAATTTATATATTATATACTTGAAGCCTAATTAATAAATGTAAGTGTAATTCATTGATGCACCAATAATTCATTCAGTTTTGAATATTGAACATTGAATTCCTAAGAGATTACATATGAATAATTAAATCTAATCTTAGCTCAGCAGTAATAGAATGAGCTCCATGCTCCAGAACCCACATTGTTCTTAAAGATAAAACTGGGATCAAGGCCAGCCAAGTTTTGAAATTTTGAATCTCAAAATATCCACCATTTCCAGGGAGTGTGTGGTCAGAGAATCACAGGATTTGTAATTATGACATTTACATTTATTACTTATTATCATAATCTACTTCTCCACCTAACTGTAAACTCAACAAGGACAGAGACCATGGTTGTATCATTGTCTCCACTATGCCAGGGAATGTACCTTACATAGTGTGGAGGCTTAAATAGAATAACAGTAATTCTGTTTTTGTAGAATACACTATCCACATCAATTGCAATTGATGTGGTAATAGTTCCATAAAATATTCAGTTATAACTCTTCCTATGGGCACCTAAAGCCATGGAGTGCTTAGTATTTGTATAGAAAGATATAGTTTCCATTTTTTATGAAATTTATTCCCTGTGTTAACATTTGGTTTGAGCAAATAAGAGCTACTATTCACACATAATATGTCAGGCACTGGTGAAGAATAATAAATGTTATATTATTTAATCTTTATAATAAACTTGCACCAGAATTATTTTTCTATTTGAAAAATTGACAGACAGAAAAACCCTGATGTCCAGAGAAAGTAAGTGGTGTGCCTACAGTCATATTAGGTAGCAAGTGGTACAGACTTAGACAGGAAATCAGCTCCATCCAAGTCCAGTGTCCTGGCTCCTGCAGCACCCACCTCCCCACAATTCCAGGGCCAATCTCTTTGTGTCTAGTGTAGGTTTCTGACTGCTCATTTTGGAAGGTGACAGGTTTCTTATAGATTCTTTCCTCCCTCAATGCTAAATTGAAATGAGATTACATTTGCTTTTTAGTTTAATTTCATTGCACAATGATAAAACTAGAAGGCTAATGACCTTAAAAATGCTAATATTTCATGATGAGGAGTATATATGGGCAGTTTACTTGATACCTTAATTGACACTTTTATCTTGTGTGAATATAAAACAGCCAACTTCCTTATGTAAAGTACTTTCCTCTGTGTAACTTGACTGGATCAATATTCTCTGAAACTTTGAGTTTCAAAGACAACTAAACAATGGGAAGTTGATAAGTGAGGTGCATTGTTATCAATGAGATAACAATTTTATTAGATCTTTTTCTTGTTAAAAAATGCAGATGGGGCATTTTTAAAGGAGTAATAGAAGGTGCCTTAGGATGGGTCAACTAATGGAAATAGACTACGTGGAGTGAATAAAAAAATCTCCCATTGGTATTCTCTACTCCTCTTATCCTTGAGAGTCCCTTGGACAGCAAGGAAATTAAACAAGTCGATCCTAAAAGAAATCAGCCCTGTACATTGGAAGGACTGTTACTGAAGCTCCAATACTTTGGTCACCTGATGCAAAGAGCCAGGCCATTGGAAAAGACTGATGCTGGGAAAGATTGAAGGCAAAAGGAAAAGGGGGCAGCAGAGGATGAGATTGTTAGATAGCATCGCTGACTCGATGGACATGAATTTGAGCAGACTCTAGGAGACAGTGGAGGAGAGAGGAGCCTGAGGTGCTACAGTGTATGGGGCTGCAAAGAGTCAGACATGACTTAGCAGACAACAACTCCTTTTCTCCTAGGAATCCTGTCTAATTCTTAAAGACATTTTTGAGTAATTATGTCAGCATTCTTATAAAATGTTTTGGTTTGAAGTTTATTTTAAAGAATCCCTTCCAAAAATTCATTGTCAGAATACTAATGTCCTAGTTCCATTTTATGCGCAAAGACGAAAAGAGGCTTCCAGAAGTGTTGCTCTAGCAACAGTCTACAGAACATCATTGCATTGATGTTAGTGCTAACAGGTGAGCAAAAGGCAGAAATATTAAATCCATCTCTCTTTACGGAATTCCTGGGGACGAGAAGAATAGTATTTAAAGACTTTTTCAAATGCCATTCCATGGAAAAATTATGTCCTCCGTTCCATCTGTATTTATGGAAAATAATATTACCTTTATAAAGGACTAACATTTATTACTCATGTACTTTGTGTCAGGTACTGTGTTTGGTGCTTTACTTTTGCTTTTGTTTAATTTCACAGTAATCCTATAAGATAGATATGATTAGTTTCCTTTTGCAGTTGAGGAAATTGATGATTTTTAAAGATAACAGTGTCTAAACTCATCCTCTTGGTAAGTAATAGAACCAGAAGTCGAAATAAGAAGTTCTAACTTCACATTTTAAATTGCTTTCTACCTAATGCCCATTATGTGCAGAATCTTTTACCAGGCATGCCAGTAACAGCTCCCAAATCAAATGGTTACTGGAATTACTGGGGTGCTTGTTAGACATACAGATTCCTTGAAGACATCTTGAGAGTTCTGATCAATAGGTCTAGAGTGGGCTCGCAGAACAGAGTACCTTCAGCAAGTGTCCCTGGAGTGTCTAATCAGTCAATTCAGAATAACTTCCAGGATGTAAAGGGAAATATAAAAGGATTCTACCCTCCAGGTAACTTGATTGTTGAAAAGAACATAAGCCACTGATGATGGGAATATACATTCTGCATATATTTGCCTCTTTAATTCCATACTTAGTAGAGAAATTCTTGATCAATTAGGAAAACAAATGCTTTTGGGGGGATATTTATTACTTTGCCACCAGGGAAGCCCATTTTTTAAGATGAAAGAAAAGCAAAATAGTGTGAAGTGAGCATTCAAATTTTATTTGTACACATTTTAAGCTCCAAAATATACAAACTCTCTGTGTACATTTTTACTTCCTTAAACATATGTCAAACCACCAGGTATGATACCGTCATTGTTGTTCAGTCGCTAAGTTGTGTCTGACTCTGTGACCCCATGGACTGCAGCACATTGTTGTCATTTGATGTCAATAGCAAATGTTCTCATAGGGTCAAGTGGAAAGGGTTCTGGTTTTATAGTTTTCTTACGTATCTGTATTCATCTGTTTTTTATTTTACTTTATGTCTGTGTATCCATCTGCTCTGAATTTTCTGAGGCAATCTTATCTCTAAATGGATACTTACTCTGAATGTAATAGTCAGCACTTATTTAATTCCTTAGATCAATCACTTGTTTTAAGCACTTTAATATGTTAATTCATTTAATTCTGAAAACACCTGTACATAGTAGCTCCTATTATTATGACCCCCATTTTACATGTAAGGGAACTGAGGAACAGAGTGACTAAGCATGTACCAATGATCTTTGGTACATTTAAAAAATTGCAATGTAAAATTGCAATGTCTACAAGTGAAAGAAGAATAGTGAAATATCCTGGGAACAATAATTTTCTAGGTTTTTCACCACTGGAGTCCAGGTGATGAAACTGTTTACTGAGCTGCAATATACCCACCTGGAATTTACCTCCTGTAAAATAGTGGCTCAACATTCTACAACATGTACTTATTAACATGGGCATTGTTTTCACAGGCATTTAGTACCTACAGAGAATTAGTACCAAAGATGGAGAAGCTCTATACAGTCAAGAAAAACAAGACTGGAGGATGATTGTGGCTCAGATCATGAACTCCTTATGTCAAATTCAGACTTAAATTGAAGAAAAAGTAGGGAAAACCACTAGACCATTCAGGTATGACCTAAATAACATCCCTTATGATTATACAGTAGAAGTGACAAGCAGATTAAAGGGATTAGATCTGATAGACAGAGTGCCTGAAGAAGTATGGGGACATTGTACATGACATTGTACAGGAGTCTGTGGTCAAGACGATCCTCATGAAAAAGAAAAGCAAAAAGGCAAAATGGTTGTCTGAGAGGGCCTTACAAATACCTGAGAAAAGAAGAGAAGCCAAAGGCAAAGGAGAAAAGGAAAAATATACCTATTTGAATGCAGAGTTCCAAAGACTAGCAAGGAGAGATCAGAAAGCCTTCCTCAGTGATCAATGCAAAGAAATAGAGGAAACCAATAGAATGGGAAAGACTAGAGATCTCTTCAAGAAAATTAGAGATACCAAGGGAAAATTTCATGCAAAGATGAGCACAGTAAAGGACAGAAACAGTATCGACCCAACAGAAGCAGAACATATTAAAAAGAGGTGGCTAAAATACACAAAACTATAGAAAAAAGATCTTCATGACCCAGGTAACCACGATGGAGTGATCACGCACCTAGAGCCAGACATCCTGGAATGTGAAGTCATGTGGGCTTTAGGAAGCATCGTTACGACCAAAGCTAGTGGAGGTGACAGAATTCCAGTTAAGCTATTTCACATCCTGAAAGATAATGCTGTGAAAGTGCTGCACTCAATATGCCAGCAAATATGGAAAACTCAGCAGTGGCCATAAGACTGGAAAAGGTCAGTATTCATTCCAATTCCAAAGAAAGGCAAGGCCCAAAAATGTTCAAACTATTGCACAATTGCACTCATCTCACACACTAGCAAAGTAATGCTCAAAATTCTCCAAGCCAGGCTTCAACATTAGGTAAACCGTGAACTTCCAAATGATCAAGCTGGGTGTAGAAAAGGCAGAGGAACCAGAGACCAAATTGCCAACATCTGTTGGATCATTGAAAAAGCAAGAGAGTTCCAAAAAAAAAAAAAAAAATCTACTTCTGTTTTACTGACTATGCCAAAGCCTTTGACTGTGTGGATCACAATAAGCTATGGAAAATTCTTCAAGATATGGGAATACCAGACCACCTGACCTGCCTCCTGAGAAATCTGTATGCAGGTCAAGATGCAACAGTTAGAAGTGTACATGGAACAAGGGACTTGTTCCAAATTGTGAAAAGCGTACTTCAAGGCTGTATACTGTCACCCTGCTTATTTAACTTATATGAAGAGTACATCATGCAAAATGACAGGTTGGATGAAGCACAAACTGGAATCAAGATTACCAGGAGAAATATCAATAGCCTCAGATATGCAGATGATACCACCCTTACAGCAGAAAGCGAAGAACTAAAGAGCCTCTTGATGAAAGTGAAAGAGGAGAGTGAAAAAGTTGTCTTAAAATTCAGAAAACTAAGATCATGGCATCCAGTCCCATCACTTCATGACAAATAGATGAGGAAACAATGGAAACAGTGAGAGACTTTATTTGGGGGGGGGGGCGGTTTCCAAAATCACTGCAGATAGTGACTGCAGCCATGAATCAAAAGATGCTTGCTCCTTGGAAGAAAAGCTATGACCAACCTAGACAGCATACTAAAAAGCAGAGATATTACTTTGCTAACAGAAGTCCGTCTACTTAAAGCTATGGTTTTTTCAAGTCGTGTATGGATTTGAGAGTTGGACTATACAGAAAGCTGAGTGCCGAAGAATTGATGCTTTTGAACTGTGGTGTTGGAGAAGACTCTTGAGAATCCCTTGGACTGCAAGGAGATCAAGCCACTCAATCCTGAATTAAGTCAGTCCTGGATATTCATTGGAAGGACTGATGCTGAAGCTGAAACTCCAATACTTTGGCCACCCAATGCTAAGAACTATGGAGATACTCATTGGAAAGACCCTGATGCTGGGAAAGATTGCAGACAAGAGGAGAGGAGGATGACCAAGGATGAGATGATTGGATGTCATCACTGACTCAATGGACATGAGTTGAGCAAGCTCCAGGAGTTGGTGATGGACAGGGAAGCCTGGCATGCCGCAGTCCATGGGGTTGCAAATAGTTAGACATGACTGAGTGACTGAAATGAACTGAATTGTGAATTAAGCCAAATTAGCAATGCTCATAAAACAACAGAATTCTCTTCTCATCACGATGTTTATGCATTATGAATCATATTATTGTCTTTCTGGAATTTTATATATCATAAATATCCATGTAGACATGAGGTGTATAGATGACAGCTACTACTGTGGCTAACATTTATAGAGCAGTTACTATCTACTAGGCACTGTGTAAATGTTTTTTGTGCATTATTCCAATTAATCCTATAAAATATCTTGATAAGTAATTTCTTTATTCCAACTTGATAGATTAAAAAATGTTCTAGAGATATAATTAGTATGCCTATGGTCTAATGATTAAAGTTTGGCTTACCTGGTGGCTCAGATGGTAAAGTGTCTGCCTGCAATGCAGAAGACTCAGGTTTGATCCCTGCATTGGGAAGATCCCCTGGAGAAGGAAATGGCAACCCACTCCAGTACTCTTGCCTGGAAAATCCCATGGATGGAGGAGGCTGGTAGGCTGCAGTCCATGGAGTCGCAAAAAGTCAGTCAAGACTGAGCAACTTCACTTTCTTTAAGGTCTAATGAAAGAAAGAATTGATATTTAAACACAGATGTCCAACCTCAGAGACTGCCTTTTTAAAAAAATTAATTTATTTATTTTAATTGGAGGCTAATTACTTTACAATATTATAGTGATTTTTGCCATACTTTGACATGAATCAGCCATGGGTGTACATGTGTCCCCCATCCTGAACCCCCCTCCTACCTCCCTCCCCATCCCATCCTTCAGGGTCGTCTCAGTGCACCGGCCGTGAACGCCCTGTCTCATGGATCAAACCTGGACTGGCGATCTGTTTCACATATGGTAATATACATGTTTCAATGCTACTCTTTCAAATCATCCCACCCTCACCTTCTCCCACAGAGTCCAAAAGTCTGTTCTTTACATCTGTGTATCTTTTGCTGTCTTGCATATAGGGTTATCATTACCATCTTTCTAAATTCCATATATATGCATTAATATACTGTATTGGTGTTTGTTTTTTTTTGACTTAGTTCGCTCTGTATAATAGGCTCCAGTTTCATCCACCTCGTTAGAACTAATTCAAATGTATTCTTTGTAATAGCTGAGTGATATTCCATTATGTATAGGTACCACAGCTTTCTTATTCATTCAGTTGCTGATGGACATCTAGGTTGCTTCCATGTCCTAGCTATTGTAAACAGTGCTGTAATGAACATTGGAGTACACATGTCTCTTTCAATTCTGGTTTCCTCGGTGTCTATGCCCAGCAGTGGGATTGCTGGATCATATGGAGACTGCCTTCTTAATCACCAAACTCAGACTGAAACTCAAGTCCACAGATAGACCTAAATACTGAATATTACTGGCCATCGCTGAGTGATTACCTTTCCCCTCCCCCAAAGAAATCACCTACACATTAACAGGAAATGGAAACTTGTCTTTACATTAGTTTAGGTTAAAGCATAAGAGATGGACTTTTTAACTGACTGCAGTTATAACTGTAATGTTTTTAAAAGCACCTTTAATTTTAAGCTATGCTGATATTTGGATTTAATTCACAAAGTGTTTTCAAGCACCCACCAAATGTCCAACACTATTCTTAGTGTTAGATTTACAAAACTTTATAAGATTAAGTTGTAGATCTAGGGCAGTGAGCCTCGGATTATATTGGGTCCTTCAGATTATTAAGGGCCCAGAGTAACTTCCCAAAGCACTTGAGTATTATTCTGTAGGCAGAAAAAAACTATTGTGATAGTTTTTTTTGTGAGAGTAATCTTTTCTATATGCATGTCAGCTATAATTAGCCAGTAGTGATAGAGCCGGAAGGGAACAGCTGTGGAGCTGGGGTGATAGATATTTATCCAAGGCACTGAGCACAGAAGGAGGAGGAACAGGTTTGGGGGAAAATTAATTTAATTTTATGTTACGGAATCTGAGGTGCATGCAAGCCACCCAAATGAGAGATGTTTGATTGGCAATACTAAGTGCCTGTGAACTGGAGCCACAGATGTGGGGAGCAGAGCAGAGCCTCTGAGCCATGACTAGGTGTGAATTCAAGTCCAGATGCCTGGGTTAAAGAGAATGCAAAGAGGGAATGAGAAATGTCTTTAGCTGTTAGCAGAGTTTCAGGAGACAAGTATTTAGGTAGGAAAAAAAAAAAATGCAGCTAACGTCAGTGGTTCCCTCTCACTAGAACGCTGCACAGGATGCAGAGGCCAGTCAGCCTCCCGGACTCTCTGCAGCTAGAGTCAAAGAATGATTACATTTGGATATGAGGAAGGCAGCTGCCACCAGAGGGCAGCCACACCTTGATAACCCCAGCCAACCAAAGCAAAGCAGCTGTACTTGAGGGATTGAAAAGGAATCCCATGAATGTCAGGGAAAGGCACTAGGTAGTCATGGATCACCAACATGTGGATGAGGAAGAGGTTAAGTCAGAATTTAGAGCCTGCAGGTTCCCAGGCTAGCAGGTAATCAAATCCATTTACCTGGCCATTCAGAATTGACCGGTTAATTTCTCTACATGGAAAATTGGCTTTTGAATTTCCTTTCTCTCCTAAGGGAAGCTTCCCACTCTTTCCAGAACAATGTACACTCAGACTAGATTTAGGTAGTAGCTTCCTTTGTATCTGAAGAGGCTGTTGTTGTGATCCTAGTCATAGACAACTTAGGAGTTTCAGAAAATATTGAACAGTAAAGGTGGATCCTGAAAGAATGGTGCAGACTTTTCTAGTGCAGAGGTATTTGTGGATTTCAGTAATAGCTTCGATTTATGGAGTGAGATGATAATAGGGCTTTAACTCTTTCAATCACCCTGCAACAAGGTTACAAACTGTGTGATGCTATTTTATTTAACAAATGAACAAACTGAGCCTCAGAAATACTGTCTGCTAGATCCAGGATGTCACAACCAGAAAGCATCAGGAGCGAGATTTGAGCGCGGATATGTTTTATTCTGCTTCCCTGGTGCCTCAGATGGTAAAGAATCTCCCTGCAATGAGGGAGACCTGGGCTCGATCCCTGGATTGGGAAAATCCCCTGGAGGAGGGCATCGTAACCCACTTCAGTATTCTTCCCTGGAGAATCCGCATGGACAGAGGAGCCTAGCGGGCTACAGTCCATGTGGTTGCAAAGAGTAGAAGTCGACTGAGTGACTAAGCACAACACACATGTTTTGTTCTGGGTGGGCTTCCCTCGTGGTGTTAGTGGTAAAGAACTGGCCTGCCAGTGCAGGAGACGTAGGTTCGATCTCTGGATCAGGAAGATCCCCCGGAGAAGGGCAGAGCAACCCACTCTATCATTATTGCCTGAAGAATCCTGTGGACAAGGGAGCCTGACAATCCATGAGGTTGCAAAGAATCGGACACAACTGAAGTGACTTAGCACACACAGCATGTTTTGCTCTAAAGGCCCTGCTCTTTATTCTCCACAAGTTTTTTATTCTGCCTTCAGAACTTTCCAAAAACAGCATGGACGAGGTAGGAAGAAGAAGATAAGGAAATGCATTCAGGAAAGCATGTTGGATGTCCTGACGTCCTCCAGCTTTGACCCCAGAGCAATGGAAACCTTCTCTGCAGGGACACAGCAGCAAATCTCTGAACTTTAAGATGGAATCTGTGCCATGGCTGATATTTAGGTGCTGCCATTGTTCACTTTAATCTGCCTGGAAGTTAAACCATGCATTTCCCCAGCCACTTAGCAAATGATTTTTAATAAACCAAGTCATCTCCAGTGAGAGGAAGAAGGGGCTGTCTGGATCTACACACTAAGCACTAAGCCCCTGTGGAGGAGAAAATAGATGAAATCTTCCTCTCAGGTTAACATAGGGGAAAAGATAGAGCAGAAGCTATGCTCTGCCCTCAACTGGCACGATGACCTATGCCCCACACCAGTCAGGGGACTTTGGGAGGGAAACAGAGAAAGCGTGGGACCCTTTGATGACTTGCGAGGGAGCATTGCACTGGAGTCAGGAGATACCACTAGAGCTCCTCATTTTTCAGTTTGGAAGCTGCTCTTTTGTCATAATAATAATGATCCCAGTGATAACATTTCAAAGGTAAACATAAAGAACATATCCTTCCACAATACTGAACTAACATTAAAGGCATGGCACTCTCAATTGAAATCAACCATTTTAAACAGCAATAATAACAAGAAAATTAGTGTGTTTTGCGATTCTCCTTTTCCACCCTGTCGGGTACCCCTGTTTGGTGCTATTTCAGTACATGGAGCACAAAAGTATAAGCAGCTCTTCACTTTGTATAAGTATTTTGGAAGCTGGTGTTGCTAAACTATGGCTGATTTTGAAAGGTTGTTGCTGAACCATGAAAGATGCTGGGATTCTTGACCTCTGGAGGAGAAGAATTCAATCTAGGGCCAGAGACAAGGCTTGATAGCTCAGAGCTTTTGTGTAATAGAGTTTTATTAAAGTATAAAAGGGATAGAGAAAACTTATGATATAGACATCAGAAGGGGGCAGAAAGAGTACCCCCTTGCTAGTGTTAGCAATGGAGTTATATACCTTTTAATTAGTTATTACAGTGAATCACAAGAACCTCTGGAGTTTGTAAAGGTCTTACTAGACCCACTCCCATAATTTACATTTTAAAATAACAGGATTAGCCAGAAGGTCTTCAGGAAGGAGAAACTCCTCAAGCAGGATACATGGTTGTTGTATAATCCCTAGTATAGAGTTTAAACTGAGTTGTGTAATTGACTAAGACTAAACCCAAAGAGTCAGACAGGACTGAGCGACTGAACTGAACTGACTGAACTGACAGAATGTAGAGAAAAAAAGTTTGTCCTTTCCACCTCCTTGAGAATTCCAGACCCCTCTCTCCACTTTGAGAGCCCCGGACCCCTTTCTCCTCCTTGGGAACCCTGGACTTCTTATCAATCTGCCTAGAAATTGACTCTCTCAATTTCAAATGCAAAAATATACTTCTGGAAAATATGCTTTCTATAACCTTCATGCCACCTTTGACTATTTGTGTAGTTCCTAAGTGCAAATGTTTGGTTTATGCAAAGCTGAAGAAAAAGGAAAATGAAATACATATCCAAAAGCATGTTGCTATGTCTTCTTTCTGTATCTTCAAACAGTCACACATTTACTTATGCTGAACAAGGTCATCAGATCTAGAGAACACTAGATTTCTTGAATTGATGATACACTGATCATATTGTCCTTCACAAAGACTCCATTTTTGAAAAGTGGAAAGTTATACATTTTAATTTAAACTCCATGTGAAAGGCTCTGATTTATTTATATTTTATTAGTTAGTTTTATTCACTTTATTAATTTGTTTACACATAAGAGTTATGTATTGAGTGTTTCTTCTATGTCAGATACAGTGGTCTCTAACAGATTCTGATTGACCAAGCTTCCACTGAGAGTCTCAAGCCCTAGAGTATTGCAGTTTTATTGTTCACAGCTGGGAGAAGTTTATAGTATTTTTTTGGACCCTTTCTTTTGATGCATTGTATTAGCTTCTATTGCTGCTGTAGAAACTTTCAACAAACTTTATAACTTATAACAACACAAATCTATTTTCTCACAGTCCTGCCAGTCAAAAGTACTGAAATCCAGGTGTCGGAAAGAATGTGTTTCTTTCTGGAGATTCTAGTAGAGAATCATGTCCTTGCATTCTTTTGGTTCATGTCCTCTTTCCTTATTTTCAAAGACAACAGGGTAGCGTCTGCAAGTCTATTTCTTTCTTCCTCTGTATGTCTCTCACCTTCCTCTGCCTCCATCTTCATATCTTCTATGATTTCATCTTCATATCTTCTATGAATATTTTTGTGTGTTGAATTAAGAACTGACAATTAAGATTATAATTCTGTTATTGCATATATGCATATTAATATAGAAAATTAACTTAATATTTTGAACCTTGATAAGTTTTCCCCAAAAGGAGATCATTACTCACTTCACACAGTGTGAAAGCTGTGACTGTGTGCCTTTGGCAGTTCGTGACTTACTGTGATTCAATTTCTATATTGAATACAAATTCATTTAAAAATATATTCATTCTCCTATTGTCCCTTCATTGAGGTTTATGAATGAATAAATGGGGAATCAGTTCAGTTCAGTTGCTCAGTCATGTCCGACTCTCTGCCACCCCATGGACTGCAGCACGCCAGGCTTCCCTGTGCATCATCAACTTCCAGAGCTCACTCAAACTCATGTCCATAGGGTCAGTGATGCCATCCAACCATCTCATCCTCTGTTGTCCCCTTCTCCTGCCTTCAATCTCTCCCAGTATCAGGATCTTTTCCAATGAGTCGGTTCTTCACATCAGGTGGCCAGAGTATTGGAGTTTCAGCTTCAACATCAGTCCTCCCAATGAATATTCAGGACTGATTTCCTTTAGGATGGACTTGATCTGGATAGCAATTCTAAAAACATTGGGACAGCGTCATGATAAGGACTTGTGCCTGGCTGGAAAGATCCTTTGGGGCAAGAGAGGTCTGTTTGCCTAAGCTGAGGGAGATGCCAAAGGGCCACATTCTGAGCTTAGAGGTTTTGAAACTTTGCTTTTCTCAGTGCCACAAAGTATATGTTTTGTTATATTTCTCTCTCTTAACCTATTTAATGAGGAGAATGAGAGACCTGGTTCCCAGGCTGGAGTGGAAAGGAAGAGTAGATGAGAAAGCATGGCTGTTCAGTTTGGTTGCTCAGTCGTGTCCGACTCTTTGCAACCTCATGAACTGTAGCATGCCAGACTTCCTTGTCCATCACCAGCTCCCAGAGCTTGCTCAAACTCATGTCCATTGAGTCAGTGATGATGCCATCCAACCATGTCATCCTCTGTCATCCCCTTCTCCTCCTGCCTTCAGTCTTTCCCAGCATCAGGGTCTATTCCAAGGAGTCAGTTCTTCACATCAGGTGGCCAAAGTATTGGAATTTCAGCTTCAGCATCAGTCCTTTCAATGAATCTTCAGGACTGATTTCCTTTAGGATTGACTGATTGGATCTCCTTGCAGTCCAAGGGACTCTCAAGAGTCTTCTCCAGCACCACAGTTCAAAAGCATCAGTTCTTTGGTGCTCAGCTTTCTTTATGGTCCAACTCTCACATCCATACACGACTACTGGAAAAACCATAGCTTTAACTAGATGGACCTTTGTTGGTAAAGTAATGTCTCTGCTTTGTAATATGCTATCTAGGTATCAATTGACAAGGATCAATTGTCTTTTAATTTCATGGCTGCAGTTACCATCTGCAGTGATTTTGAAGTGAAGTCGCTCAGTAGTGTCTGACTCTTTGCGACCCTGTGGACTATAGCCCACCATGCTCCTCTGTCCATGGGATTTTCCAGGCAAGAGTACTGGAGTGGGTTGCCATTTCCTTCTCCAGAGGATCTTCCTGACCCAGGGATCGAACCCAGGTCTCCTGCATTGTAAGCAAGACACTTTACCATCTGAGCCACCAGGGAAGTCCTACACTCCAACTGACTCTAAAGATGTGAGAGGGTAACAGGCAGGAAGGCCAGGGGTCTCCAAACGGAGGGAAAAGCCCGCAAGTGTCAGACATTTTTATCTCTCTTAAGCGGCAGGAGGAAACAAACTAGCGATATTTTTTCCTCCTCTATACAAATTTAAAAGGAGGTTTCTCTTAAAATACTGTGTTGCCATACTGACACCTGGTTTCACCTGAAGTTAACTATTCTCAAACCTAGAGATAAGTAATGCCTTTTTCTTATGGAAATGTTTGTCTTAAGCTATGCTAATGTACTGTGCATTTACCCCAAACTCTGTCTTCAAGTCAGTTTCCTTCTTGGCTCAGAACCTACTTGACAAACCAGTATGTTATACTCAGATATTGTTCCCCTAATCTATGTAAATAAAACTATTTGTATGGTGGTCTGCCCTTCGAGATTCAAGTTAATCATTTTATGGCCCAGGATAAACCATTTGGTGCCAAGATTATCCCAAAATGCATCTTATGGGTGAGGGGCCTGGTGCCATTCTGAATTTTAAGACATTCCTTTTTTTCATTAACAGACTGCTAGTGACTCTAGAACATCCAGCTGAAGACTAGCAGGGGGGTACTCTTCTGCCCCCTTTTGATGCCTATGTCAGAAGCTATCTCTATCTCCTTTATACTTTAATAAAACTTTATTACACAAAAGCTCTGAGTGATCAAGCCTCGTCTCTGGCCCCGGATTGAATTCTTCTCCTCCGGGTGCCAAGAATCCTGGTGTCTTTGCGTGATTCAACAACCTTTCAGATGGAAATGCTGTAGCATGAACAGCTGAAGTAGAATCTTTCTCTCCATTGATAATGTTTTTTGCAAAGTTTTGTAAGAGTTAGGAACTACTGGAAAGAAAAAAACATGCATAGGCCTCTATATACATACACACATACAAACATATATACATATTTGGATGAATAAGTTCATATTTTAATTAGCCAATGATTCAGTGCCTTTTTATGAGTACAGTCGCCATTGAGGATGATGAAATGGAATTGAGGAAGAGGTTTCTTGTGCCTCAGAGTCTCTAATAGGAACCCAGACCTGGTGATACTATTTGTGCAAGAAAGGGTTTCATGTGATCAAGAAAACTCAACTTTTGCTGAGACATAGTCCTAGAAGTCTTTATCATCATTCAGCAAGAATATAGCTTACATTTGACAGAGGATATTCCAACATTAGGACTGCCCTTGATCCAAATTCAGTGTCAGCAAAGATTTAGAGACACTGGGGTCGCTAAGAGTAGGACATGACTGAGTGACTTCACTTTCACTTTTCACTTTCATGCATTGGAGAAGGCAATGGCAACCCACTCCAGTATTCTTGCCTGGAGAATCCCAGGGGCAGGGAAGCCTGGTGGGCTGCCGTCTTTGGGGTCGCACAGAATTGGACACGACTGAAGCAACTTAGCAGCAGCAGCAGCAGCAGCCTCTCATTGGCAGCTGTTGCTTCACTCTGTAATACCTTTTATGATTAGTTATCCCCTGGTGGCAACATGATGAATTTCAGATTTTTTTCTGGCTCACTGTTTCTAATTGACAGCAATCTTTGTTTCTCTTTTGATGCTTGAATTGCCATAGTTCGAGCAATAGGAACCCCATTAAGTCCATTCTTGTAGTCATTTTCATACATATTTAAAAGTTAACCTTGATTTCTAATTGATATTCTGAAGAAATTTTGAGTTCTTCTCCATGAAATGTAGACTCAGTGGCTTGCTAAAGTGTCCTTATCTGTAGTGGAGAATAATGTTAAAGACCAGACTCTGTATACTAGTGCTATAGATTATAATGTTTCACAGGAAAACTGCCAATCAGAGTAGCAAAAGAGAAAGGGCAATTTGTATCAGAGAAATATTCTACAAAAAGTTCGTTATTTCAATTTTGATTTTGACTAAGGTTATTTTTACCTTTCTTTACTATGAGAGCTTCCTCATCTAAACTACCCCTTCTTTTTTTAATATCACTTTTAATAATAGTTTGTAGGTCTAGTTTGGTAGTCATAGTTTGATATAACTATTACATATTATCATGCATGCATGTGTGATAAGTTGCTTCAGTTGTGTCTGATTCTTTTCAACTCTGGACTGTAGGCTGCCAGGCTCCTCTGTCTGTGGGATTCTCCAGGCAAGAATATGGAATGAGTTACAATGCCTTCTTCCAGGGGATCTTCCTGACCCATATGTGTTTAAAGTGAAGATTTGACCCCAAATTTAGAATTCTCATCTTCCCTTTTTATTCTTGGTCCAAGCATCTTGAACAGATGAAGGTCAAAATCAACTAACATTAACCTCACCAAATCTATGGAAACAGGGGGAAAAAAAAAAAAAAAGAACTTCTAATTTCCTTCTGGAGCAATATCTACCAAATAAATAATTCAGAATACACTGAGATATAGTATCCACATAAAATTATGTATAATTGTTGAAGGATAAAAATAAAGATTATAATGTAGGCAAATATAATCTTTTGTAGTTCTATTTAATTTTCACTTTTATATTCAATTTTGTAAGAGCTATTTCCTATCTCTTATAATGTTTGTATAATGTTGATATCTGCTTTTAGAAAGACATTTAGATAAATGTTGCTGCTGCTGCTGCTGCTAAGTCGCTTCAGTCATGTCTGACTCTGTGCGACCCCATAGACAGCAGCCCACCAGGCTCCCCCGTCCCTGGGATTCTCCAGGCAAGAACACTGGAATGGGTTGCCATTTCCTTCTCCAATGCATGAAAGTGAAAAGTGAAAGTGAAGTCGCTCAGTCGTGTCCAACTCTTAGCGACCCCATGGACTGCAGCCTACAAGGATCCTCCATTCGTGGGATTTTCCAGGCAAGAGTACTGGAGTGGGGTGCCATTGCCTTCTCCATTAGATTAATGTAGGTATTCATTATTTCAATATTCTGATAATTTAATTTTCCCAAATCTAATTATGGTACCAGAATAAATAAGCAAAATGATAGTAATTATCATGTATTTAAAAATTTTAACCAAAAATTTTATGTGCAACAGCATTTGAAGGGCTATTTAATTGCTTAGACACACATGTACACACAAAAACCATGTATATCCCACATCTACACATCACTGCAATGCATTTCAAATGCATTTTTATGTTTTCATTATACAAACATATTTCTTTATTTTAAGTTAGGAAGTGGTCTACTTGAGGTCCAAAAATTCCCTAATGTGGGTTTCATTTTCACCAAAATATAAATGGGCCAATCAAACTTCCAATTTGCTCCCTATGATTATACTGATGTCTATTCCTGTATTTATGTATTTCCACCATTCTATGTTTTTCCATTGTTTGACTCTATTGCAGTTTATATGTTTTACTAATGAATATTTAGGCAGTTTTCCATTTTGCTATTATGGACACTGCTGCAATGACCATTCTAATATTTGACTCCTGAAGCAAAAAAAAAAAAAATATATATATATATATATATATATATATGTTATATTCTTAGATATTATGTTATTTTTATTTTCAAATTTACTAGAAAGTATCAAATTGCTTTCTAAAACTGTCATACCAGTTTGCAAGTTTATTTAAACATTGCTTCACTGTGGTTTTAATTTTCACTTCCTGGATTATGAGTGAACCTGAATAGGAAGCCTGATTTCCATTTCAAAGGAATTTTTGCCATTGAGATTTCCTACTTGGTGAAATGCCTGTTGGCACCTGATGTTGATTTGTCTACTGGGTCATCTGTCTTTTTGAATCAGTAGTAATTCCTAGTGCCCATGGATATCTCCAGCAGAGAATTCCAACACTATCTGTAGGATTTAAACTGCATCAGATGCACTAGAATTTATTGTCATCCCACTAGTAGGCTCTGCTACTCTCTTTTCCTCAAAAGCCCTCCTGTCTCCTTAGTTGAGACATCCAGGGAGCCCATGTCCTTCCTCCCATCAGTATTGGAGAAGAACTTAGTAGACATTCTTTATCAGGGATTCAGCATCTTCATAGATCCCTAATCTAAGCCTAGAATATTTCCTGACTCTCTAGAACCCCTTTTATTTCTAGCAGCATGGGGAAAACCTTCCTTTGGACAAGGACTTTTTGATTCTCATCCACGTATGCCTGGTTGCCTCTTTCAGATTAGCAAGGTTTTTTCTGGGCATTGTGACTAGGGCAGGCTGGGGTCAGACCTCCAGTCCCACTTATGCCTCTACCTCTGAGTGCAAAGCTGTTCTGCTCTCCTCTTCTCCCATACACCTGGTACTGCTGTATCCTGTGAACTTCTTCACAAGATGGACAGTCACTCGGGGGCAAGCCTTTCATTTTCTTCTTCTCAACTCCTTATTTTTCTCCACTAATTAACATTTTATTACATTTTCAGATATTATATATTCTTACTGATTGATCTTCCCTTGTGGCTCAGCTTGTAAAGAATCCGCTTGCAATGTAGGAGACTTGGGTTCAGTCCCTGGGTTGAGAAGATCCCCTGGAGAAAGGAAAGGCTACCCACTCCAGTATTCTGGCCTAGAGGATTCAATGGACTGTATAGAGTCAGACTTGCAAAGAGTTAGACAGGACTAAGCAACTTTCACTTTCTTCTTTTTCACTGATTGACCTAGTCATTTACTTCTTTAATATGTTTTCCCTCAGTAATGCTCTAAAGTGACCCAAATGTGAGAAGAGAGACTTTCTCAGATACACAGATTTGGAGAAATTAGGCAAGCCCCCTGTCATCCATTTTAATCTCAACTGACTTCAATCCAGCAAAGTTTTCTTCTTCCCTAAGTAAAATCCTGCTCAAACCACAGTAGTTATGAGGGGAGGAGATCAAGATGTCAGAGTAGGAGGACATAGAATTCATCCTCCCCCACAAGCACATCATAAATACATCTACACGTGGAGCAATTCTCACTGAAAACAAGCTGGAGACTGGCAGAATGACTCTCATGCAGCCAAGTCTGTAACATGGCATCAGATGGGAAGGAAAGAGAAGTAAGGAGGTTGTGGGACCTGTACCCCTAGGAGGGGATACAGAAGAGGAGGGGGATTACTTGGGCTCCAGGATCCTCCTTGAGGAGTGAGTAGCAGCTTGAACTACAGACTGGGTGCCCAGGTTTGGGGCCCGGCATGGACGAATGAGTCCCATTAGCTTGTTTGGGGACGACTGGGACTGATGTGAGAACTATAAAAACCTAGACTTCACTTTTTTTGAAAAGGAAAGAAATGCAGAAAGAAAAAAGCAACAAGATAAATGAAGACTGAATGAATAGTTGCATAGACCCACATGCATTGAGGGCAGAAGATATGATTGACAACAGAAAAATTAGTGAGCTGTAGAAACATGAAATTTACATACTTCTAGAAAGGAGAAGAAAAAGAAAATGAGGGAGAGAGGGGAGAAAAAAACTAGGAAATAGAATAGCAGCAACACAGGGAAGAAAAATGATCATGTCAGAAATAGAGAGAGCCAAAATGAACAGTTAATGAAAGAATTTGTAAGGGAAGGACTGGGGCATCACACAAAGAAAGATAAATAACATCGAGCTGGTCCTGCCCATGACCCATTAGACTCAAATAGCTGGGTCTCAGTTTGGATTTTATGTTGGAGGCTGGCAAAGGGCTGGGTATCAGCCCTCATTTTAGACTCTACTAAAGGATCGCAAAGAGTCAGACACGACTAAGCACAGCACAGCTAGGTATATTTGGGATTATATAAAGCATCACGGGAGGAGGGCATGGCTGCTCACTCCAGTGTTCTTGCCTGGAGAATCCTATGGACAGAGGAGCCTGACAGGCTACAGTCCATGGGGTCATAAAGAGTTGGACACGACTGAAGCGACTTAGAAAGCATGCACAAAGCTTCAGGGATGCTTTAAAGCAATAATGCTAGATCTCCCTGTTTTCCCTACAGCCCCAGTTTAGTGCTTAGACAACATTTTTAGACAATATTGAAGACTGACTCTGAGAGAAATATAAATATCCACAGTGTAAAATGCAATTTAATTGTTTTTCTCCATAAAATTATTACTATTTCTGCACTTACTTCTTTTACATAAGTAGAGACCATAGCTATGTTTTCATTTTCATAAAAAAGTGCACATCATGCACATACAGATAGTACAGCATACACACACACACACACACACACACACACACACACACACACACACCCCCTCTAGGGAAGAAAAATGAGGCTTGAAGGAGACAGAAAGAGAAATAGGCAAATGTGAGGAAAATGGGAGTGGAACAGATACACGTGGCCTGAAAGGAAAAAGACAGCCTTAGGCCTCGTTTGCTTTCTACTAAAAGATTTCAATATTCTGGCTCATTTCCATGGTCTAGTTTTACACCCTCCATGCCACAGACTACACTGCTGTTAGAATCATCTTTGCAGAAGTCTGATTGTGTAATTGCCTTGCTTCATTACATTCAATGTCTTTCTATATTGTCTTGAATAAAGTAAAAATCTCTTAGCTTGAGATTCTTTCTGAAAACACAGTTTCCCCCTCTTTTTTTCCCTTTACCCTCACTATACACATTCTACCCTCTAGCTATAGTGAGAATAGTAAACAGCTACTTGCCATTTCCTTCAAACATGCTATTACTTCTGTGTGTCCTATTCTTATTTTTTCTTTAGCAGAGTTACACATGAACATAAAAAGCAAACTGAGATCAAATACAATTTTTTACCATTCTCCCTGTTGCCACTCCAGAGATAGCCACTTTCATCTCTACTGATTAATTAAATTAGTATCTTAATTTCTAAATAAAATGCTTCTATTGTAGCATCTTGATTTTTTATTTTTAGTCCTCATTAGCTGATCTTTCCCTTTATATATAAGAATTTAGATCTTTTCAGTTTTCCTACTGTTTTTCCCACCACACATGAACTCTCTTCCTATCCTCTATCCAATACTGATGTATGGAAATTTGTATAAGCTACTAGTCAGTATTAGCATTATGATGGTAGTATAAACACTATTTACACATTGAACCAGTTAACAAATAATAATTGCCTTTCCTTCCTGGAATTACTTTTTTATTTTATTGGGAGCTGATTGTTGTCATGATATTACATACTCATCAGTAACTATCTCTTCACCAAGTTCCTGAATCTCCTCGGTATCCTTTCCATCTTCCTGTATAGGTTCCTCTTTTAGTCTTGGTTGTCCTCTTTATTTGAAACTCATCTCTCTGGCTAGACTTTCCCTTCACGTATATTCAAGGGTTCCCTTCATTTCTGGCCTCTGTTTGATTTCCTATTTCCTGTTATCTCATGTCTTCCTTTCTCTTAGTCTATATGCTCATCTGGTAGAGCACATCCTTAAGTATCAACCTGGAAATGTGTGCACGGGAGGTCACTTTTTTGAGACGCTGTATGTTGGAAATTTTTATTGCATCCTGATTCATAGTTGAAAGTTTATAAATGTGTAGCACGCTAGGTTCAGGTGGCTCAGTGAGTAAAGAACCAGCTTGTCAATGCAGGAGATTTGAGACGTAGGTTCAATCCCCAGGTTAGGAAGATCCCCTGGAGGAGGGCACAACAACCCATTCCAGTGTTCTTGCCTGGAGAATCCCCATGGACAGAGGAACCTGCAGGCTTTGGTCCATGGGGTTGCACAGAGTCAGACCACTAAGTGACTGAGCACATGCAAATGAAAATATTAATAGTAAAATACTAAATACTGGAGCGTATATGAAACAGGCAGAACACTCGTGTATCAGACATGACTGAAGTGACTGAGAATGCATGCACTAGGTTGGAAAAAATTTTTTCTTCAGGATTTTGGAAGCAGTTGTGCAGTTAAACATGACTGTGGAAATATACACAGTTGAACTGATCAATCACTTAAAATTCATGACCATGAACTTCAAGTGACCAGATAATCACACTGTATTTCCAAAGCCCATTGACCACCCCCGCCTCCTAAATGCTTATTTCACTTCCCTCCTTTCACCTAACATTCCCCATTTTTGCCTCCCTGCTCACTGTCAGCTGGTGAGTTTACTGATAGCTTCACTGAGAAAACTGAAGCCATGAGCAGGATGCCCCAGAGGTTCCCACAACTGTGTCCACCCACCTACTGATCCAATTAGAGGGCATTCTTGCCTTGACCAGAGACAGACTGATGAACTATCCATTCTCTGTTCTAAAGCTTTTTCTTCCACTTGTACACTGTATTCAATGTTCTCTATCCTGCTAAAGATTATCTATTAAAAGATTCCCCCCACCCTTTCTTTCCCACATGGTCAAATTTTCCTTCTCAAGTGAATTTGCCCTATCTCCATAGAAATGTTCTGTTTCTCTCATTTTAGGGGAAAAAAAAAAAAAAGATTAAAAAAATTTCTCTTGACCCCATTACTGATTCAAGCTCCTATCCCTTTGCTGCCCTTTACAGCAAAATTCCCAAGAAGTTTTTTTCTGTTCACATTGTCTTCCATTTATTTATGAATATTTCCATTATTTATGAATATCAACTCTTTGATATTCATTCCAATTAGACTTTTTCCTTGATCCACACCTTGAAGTTTCTCTTTTCAATATAAATTTTAATAGCCATGCTGCTAAGTCCACTTGTCAATTCTCAGGTCTTATCTAGCCACTCTATCACTCATTCCTCCCTAATAGCTTTTCTTCTCTTGGCTTCAAGGACATCACATGCTGTTGGTTTTTCTTCATTTGATCAACTGAGGGATCTCCTTTGCTGGTTGCTGCTTTTGTTCACCCTCCTAATATCGAAGGTCATCTTTCATCTTTAGAAATATTTTTCCTACACAATTAATGGCAATTCCACTTTTTCTGTGAAGTAGGATAAAACTTCAGCTTCAATCTTCAGTCTTCTCCTCATACACTCTACATCTAACACAACCAGAAATCTCATCAACTTTAAAAATATGCACAAAACGTGAGACATCACGACACCTCCATTGGAATTACTTGCTTTGAGACACAAACATCTTTTGCCTGAATTACTGCAGCAGGCTTCTATTTGGCCTTCTTGACTCTATCCTTGCTGTCCTTTTAGTTTCACTATATTCTGAACACAATAGTGAGTGAATCATAAAAACTAAAGTCAATCATGCTATTCTTTTACTATCCTCAGTAGTGGCCACTACTTCATCCATATAAAAGTCTGAGTCCTCGTAAGGCTTAGGATGACCTTCCTACCACTTTTCCATTGTTACACAGCATCACTCTGCCTGTCCCCAGTTTAGTTTTTGCACGAGATACTCCTTTTGTCTTATCATGCTCTTACTCCATCTCCTTCAAGACTTTGTTAGAATGTCATCTTCACATTGAGGTCTACCATTACTATCTAACTTACTATTGCTACCCAATCTATCTCCCCATCATACCAGGTACCCCTAACAACGCTCTACATTTGCTTTTATTGTTGCTGTTATAACTGTTATGTATTTCTAACATAATATTAACAGTATTTTGCTAGGTGTGTTATCTTCCCTCTGTTAAAATGAAAGAATGATGCTAAAGCTGAAACTCCAGTACTTTGGCCACCTCATGCGAAGAGTTGACTCATTGGAAAAGACTCTGATGCTGAGAGGGATTGAGGGCAGGAGGAGAAGGGGACGACACAGGATGAGATGGCTGGATGGCATCACTGACTCGATGGAAGTGAGTCTCAGTGAACTCCAGGAATTGGTGATGGACAGGGAGGCCTGGCGTGCTGCAATTCATGGGGTCGCAGAGTCGGACACGACTGAGCGACTGAACTGATCTGATGGGTTTAGGATTGTTCATGTTTGTCACGAATGTGTTCCAAACCCATACAACAATGTCTGGTACACAGTTGCAGGTCAATATATATTTTTTGTTCATTAAATGAATGTATTGCTCCATTACCTTCCATTTTCCAATGTTTCTGCTAAGTCAAAAGCCCTTCTGGTGCTCAGTGATATAAAATGATGAAGAATTGGGGAATAGTTGACCTCAGATTCAAGCAACAAAGAAAAGTCTAAGCAATATCGGTGAAAGAATTTACTCCCTCCTGGAAGGACCATTTTCACTGCTACTCCTTCCTGTCCTTGGTACCCTGATGGTTCTTGATGGTTTCTATAACCTGCTTTTTGTTTCTTTGCTTTTAACCTCTGTGTATTTTTGGAGACTTCTAAAATTTAGGATTATATGTTGATATGAATCCATTTTCAGCAATTAGACTAGGTTGGCACTTTATTTATTGGCTGCAGCAAGTTGCATGCGGGAGCACAGAATCTTAACCACTAGACAGCCAGGGAAGTCCCTTGTTTGGCATTTTAGATTTCCAATTTCATGGCCTCTAACTCAGAGGTTTTCCTGAATTATGTCCTTGATAATTTCTTTTCCTCCACAGTTCCTTACTATCTCTTTCTTAAACTATTATTTTCAGCTAGTGAGCCACTTGTTTTTTTTCCTCTGAAATGTTATCTTTTCTCTTTTATTTCACTTTGCCTTTTGCTCTGCTTCCTGTGAGATTTCTTAAAGTTTCCTTACCACTCCTGTCATTATTTTATTATGCTGTCATATTCAAAGTGATATTTTCAAGTGTCTTTTGTTTGTTTTATTTTCTGTTTGTATTATGCTGGTTTAAGTTTGCAGTTGCAATTAAAGTTCTTTCTGTTGATATAAATGACAGGCTTTAATTTTTAATATTTTACAACTAATTTATTTTCTTCTAAGTATTCATTTTGAGTCGATTCTTCTCAATACCTCTCTTTCAAGGTCTTTTACTGAGCCAGTCATTTCCTCTAAGACTTTGAATCTCCAGGGTGGTTAGTTGCCAATACTCTTGTAGCCAAGTGGAAGAATAGGGTCAACAGCCTCATCATTTGCTATACACCGGGGATTTAATTTTTCTGTTTTCAGCACATTACATTCACTCTCAACTTGGTCTGTTCATCCTCTAGCCCAGAAAACCTGTTTCATCTGCTTCAGCAAATAAACCACCATCCTTGTAACACTAGGGGAGCATCACTGTCCAGCTATACAGAGAGGTGAAGGAGATACAGGAATTTGTTTATATTAAACAAAATTTCAACAAATTGGCATTATTTCAGCCTCTCTCTGCTATCCTCCTCTCCTTCAGGCAGCCCAAACAGGTTAAAACACTGAGAAAAAGATCTACTTTGCTCTCTCTAGTTTGAGAGAGGGAACTGGGCATTAGGCTGCCACCTCCTCCAGATCAATACCTCAGCACGCTAGGGGAAAAGTGGGACAAAGGCAGGGGGAAACATCACAAACTTCCTACCCTTTTGAAGGTAGATTTCCCTTGATTTGCCATTTGCATGGTTGCTAAGCCTTTGATTGTTCCAGCTTCTATGAAGATAGTTCAGCCAGTTTTATTGTTTTTCATGTTTCTGTGCTGGGACAAAAGCTCAGAGATTTTTTGTTCACCATTTTACTGATGCTCTGTAGAATTCTTGGTTCCTTTTTTAATAGTTTTCAACTCTCTAATCAAAATATATGAACTTATATTTTCTATAATTATTTTTATGTCTTAGTCTAAAAAGTCATTATTATAGCTCCCGTAGTCTTTCTACATTGTCTAATTTTTGTCTTGATTTCTATAAAGTCTTGCCTCCTTGAAACTCTGTTGTTTTTAGAAGTGGAATTCTAGATTGAATATTAAAATTTGTCAATATGACTTGAATCCTAGAGTGTTATCTTTGTTTACTGAGAATTTATTTTGCTTTCTTTTGTATGAGAGATAGCTAAATTGGGGGCAAATCCCATTGTGTCAAGAAAATTCAAATTGAGGCTTCATGAGATCTAATCAATTACTGATTCCTGCTTACATATCAGGAAGAATGACTTCAGGGTCTCAGTCAAAGCCCAGATTATTTACCAGAATTCTGTGTCTGTTTTTAGCAATTCTCAAAGTCCAATTTTTGTCTCTCTTGCCCTAAGATCCCTATATATGCTTAATTTCTTACCTGTCAGCAGCCATTGTGATAATTCATTAAAAAAAAAAAATTGCAAGGCTCATTTCTCCAGGTTTTCTTCCTCCAGGATCATGACCTGGCAAAGAATAAATCATATCCTCAAAGACATGTTTTATTTTATTTTATTTGTAGCAATTGTTTATCTTTTTTAATTTTTCCTGGTGGGAAGTTTTGACCTCTAGGGTCGATAAAAAGCTAATCTCCCAGTTTCTAAAGCTGACAGCTTGATTTTGAAAGCTTTAGAAAAATGAGTTAGAAAGGTTGTTTAACTAGCTACAAAAATCTCCAGAATACACAGAATTTCTAAAGTTCTAGATTGTTTGGAAAATTTGTAAATAAATAATTTATATTTTTAAGTTGAGACCATATCCTTAGGAATTGTGAAAATATGGCTAATAGAAAAATCTCTGTAACAGTTCCAGTTGAGTCAGAAAGTAATTAATAATATTGACCTTTTTCTTTCTAAAAAGTATCCCAGTATGGACAATAAAGCATATGGTTACCCTGTGTATAGAAATAAATAGATTTCACTTTGTTGCCAGAAGTTGAATAGTAATATTTAATTATAAATGGTTCAGTGGGTAAAGAATCCACAGTTCAGGAGACACAGGAGTTGTGGGTTCAATCCCTGGGTCAGGAAGACCCCTGGAGAAGGAAATGGCAACCCACTCCAGTATTCTTGCCTGAAAAATCCCATGGACAGAAGAGCCTAGTGGGCTACAGTTCATGGCATTGCAAGAGTCAGACATGACTGAACAACAAAGCATGCATACATAGAGATGTAGTAAATTTTGAAATACGTGTTTTAAATGTATGCACAGTTGACCATATCACTTTTTCTTGTTTATTATGTAATAGGCATCCCTTTGTCTTTCAATGTCTTTGCTGGTTACCCTTGCTGCTGCTGCTAAGTCGCTTCAGTCGTGTCCAACTCTGTGCGACCCCATAGACCGCAGCCCACCAGGCTCCACCATCCCTGGGATTCTCCAGGCAAGAACACTTGAGTGGGTTGCCATTTCCTTCTCCAAAGCATGAAAGTGAAAAGTGAAAGTGAAGTCACTCAGTCGTGTCCGACTCTTAGCGACCCCATGGACTGCAGCCCACCAGGCTCCTCAGTCCATGGGATTTTCCAGGCAAGAATACTGGAGTGGGCTGCCATTGCCTTCTCCGTTAGTCATTAGGAAAACTGATACAGATAAAGTTTTATAGACACTTAGAATATAAATAGCATTAGATACTTACCTTGTATTTAATGATAACAGGTAAGTGATCTTTTTAGTTTTGTATATATGTGTGCAATTAAGGAGTTGAGAAATAGTCTCCCAAGTGAATTATGCTGTATGATTTTACTGAATTAACTTTTATTTGGGAGACATATGTTTTATCCTATATTACCTTTTAGAATGGTTGAATTATGAATTCAGCCATTTCTTAAAACAAAATGCATGTAAAGATAAATTCTATAAAGAGCTGTATTGTAGGTTTAGTCACTTAGTCATGTCCGACTCTTGCAACCCCATGGTCTGTAGCCCCACCAAGCTCCTTTGTCCATTGGATTTCCCAGGCAAGAACACTTAAGTGGGTTGCCATTTCTTTCTCCAGGAGATCTTCCTTTCCAGGGGTCAAACTCAGGTTTCCTGCATTGCAGGCAGACTCTTTACCAACTGAGCCACAAGGAAGCCCAAAGATGCCTCCAATTCCCAAAGACCATAAATACATTATAAAGTCAAATGAGTCAAGTGATTGATATTTCTTACAGGGTAAAATGGTTAAGTTCAGATTTTTAAATGAACTTGAAAAAAGCCAATCAGGTTCTGAGTGACTGTCAACGCTAGTTTTACATCAAAATTCTGTGCAGATTTGTGGGTGTGTGTTGGTGGGGGGTGGGGCGGGCGGGGGGGTGAGATTGAGAAATAGACAACACTCTTAGGTGTGCTTCTGAGGCATGTTATTTTATAAAAGTTTATAGTTTCTCTCTGACATGCAGCTGCAGATGAAAGAATCTGTTTTAAAGCTTGTCAGACTCAGCTCCTCTACTGAGACAAGTGGCCATGTGTGCATCACATGAACACACTTCTCTGAACAAGAGGTTGTTCCAATAACTAAAGTGAGTTATCTAATGTCTGTATCACAAAACCAGGTGCCCAATCCTGATTTGAGAAGTTCTTGATGCTGTGAAAGTGCTGCACTCAATATGCCAGCAAATTTGGAAAACTCAGCAGTGGCCACAAGACTGGAAAAGGGCAGTTTTCATTCCAATCCCAAAGAAAGGCAATGCCAAAGAATGCTCAAACTACTGCACAATTGCACTCATCTCACATGCTAGTAAAGTAATGCTCAAAATTCTCCAAGCCAGGCTTCAGCAGTATGTGAACCATGAACTTCCAGACGTTCAAGCTGGTTTTAGAAAAGGTAGAGGAACCAGAGATTAAATTGCCAACATCTGCTGGATCATCAAAAAAGCAAGAGAATTCCAGAAGAACATCTATTTCTGCTTTATTGACTATGCCAAAGCATTTGACAGTGTGGATCACAATAAACTGTGGAAAATTCTTCAAGAGATGGGAATACCAGACCACCTGACCTGCCTCTTGAGAAATTTGTATGCAGGTCAGGAAGCAACAGTTAGAACTGGACATGGAACAACAGACTGGTTCCAAATAGGAAAAGGAGTACATCAAGGCTGTGTATTGTCACCCTGCTTATTTAACTTAGAGGCAGAGTACATCAAGAGAAATGCTGGGCTGGAAGAAGCACAAGCTGGAATGAAGATTGCCGGGAGAAATATCAATCACCTCAGATATGCAGATGACACCACCCTTATGGCAGAAAGTGAAGAGGAACTAAAAAGCCTTTTGATGAAGGTGAAAGAGGAGAGTGAAAAAGTTGGCTTAAAACTCAACATTCAGAAAACGAAGATCATGGCATCTGGTCCCATCATTTCATGGGCAATAGATGGGGAAACAGTGGAAACAGTGTCAGACTTTATTTTTGGGGGCTCCAAAATCACTGCAGATGGTGACTGCAGCCATGAAAGTAAAAGACGCTTACTCCTTGGAAGGAAAGTTATGACCAACCTAGATAGCATATTGAGAAGCAGAGACATTACTTTGCCCACAAAGGTCCGTCTAGTCAAGGCTATGGTTTTTCCTGTGGTCATGTATGGATATGAGAGTTGGACTGTGAAGAAGGCTGAGCACTGAAGAATTGATGCTTTTGAACTGTGGTGTTGGAGAGGACTCTTGAGAGTCCCTTGGACTGCAAGGAGATCTAACCAGTCCATTCTGAAGGAGATCAGCCCTGGGATTTCTTTGGAAGGAATGATGCTAAAGCTGAAACTCCAGTACTTTGGCCACCTCATGCGAAGAATTGATTCATTGGAAAAGACTCTGATGCTGGGAGGGATTGGGGGCAGGAGGAGAAGGGGACGACAGAGGATGAGATGGCTGGATGGCATCACTGAGTCGATGGACGTGAGTCTGAGTGAACTCCAGGAGTTGGTGATGGACAGGGAAGCCTGGAGTGCTGCGATTCATGGGGTCGCAAAGAGTCAGACACAACTGGGCGACTGAACTAACTGAATTGAATAAAATCAATCTATCTTTGGGAAATTTGAATTACGCTTATAAGAAAAGGTGCACATACATAAACACACAGAGGTAGGAGGTTGAATCTAGAACAATGCAAGAAACAGAAACTATGATGGAAGAACCTAAAGGAGAGTGGGCGAGAGTGAGAAGAGAGATCCGAGGCATAACAGACAACATCAAATACCCATATCTAATGGGAGGACATGATAACTATGTTTCTGGATCTGTACTTGGGTCAAGAGGCTTGCAGTTATAAAAAGGAAATAAGCTGTTATTCTCGACATTTATAAGGACTGCATGCAGCTGCTTGACCAGCTTGGGGCATATTTTTATATTCTTGTGTATTTTTATATGATCTGAAGTAACCTGAGTATAGCTATTTTTTGCAACTTGAATGACACTAATTAGCAGAATTATGAATGAACATGTCTTTATAATTAGAAAAGAGTGTTATGTGGGAAGAGTAAGAGGCAACAGATGTGGAAATACCAAAAGGAAGCAATATTTAAATGAGATATTTTACATTTTAAAGAGATTCTGTCTTTATTTAGAATAGAAAAAAAAATGTGTTGCTTTGAAGTAAAACACGGGTCACAATTTTAATAGATAAAATATGATAATTTTGTGTCAAAGATATATCTTTCTTATCACTTCGGTTTTTCATTTACACTTCACCATCCTAGTAAAAATTTCATGGTCTTTTGCAGCAGAGTTATCAGTGGTCTACTTGTCTCTTGTCTCCAATATCTATTATACATGTGAGAATGAGAGTGATGCTTTGACTGTATCATGCCCAGACGATATTGGTTGCTTGGCATTGATTGTGGAACAACCTGCAGACTTTTGGCCATAGCCTGACATGTACTCCCTAATCTAGCACCTTTGTGACATAAGCCTGTACGGTTCTCTTGTTTTTCCGTACATTCCTATCTCATGGATTGTTCTTTCTATTCTTAACACACGCCAACCTCATCACTGCCTTGAAGCCTTTGCTTCAGGTTTTATGTTCTCCTGTGTTCCACTTTCTCTAGATCCTACTATGGTTGATTTCTTCTCACCATTTAGTCTTCACAAAGAAGCCTTTCTGACCACCCCACATCTACAGGGACACTCATCTCTCCAGAAACTTTCCATCCCATCTGGTATATTCATAGCATTTATTATTATTTGAATTTATTTGGGTTGTTTTTCATGTATTTAATAATATACTTTCCATTTCTGGAATATGAACTCCAATAAGGTGGGCACCTTGTCTATATTCTTCATCAATACCGTCACCATCCTTGAATTATAACTGCATAATCAAAGTTTAATAAATGTCCCTTAAATGAAAAGCATGTCAGAAATTAGTTGGCTTATATATGTACCTGGAACTGCTTTTATAGATTTGTTTTTTCCCACTGCATTTCAAGTGACACTCTGTTTTTTGTCCTTCATGGAAGAAGTGTTTACCTTCATCATGACACTAAGGTATTCTAGTATATTGAAAATGTCATTTATCGTGTGCAAGACTTTTCTTAAACTTTTTTTTTTCCTGTAGAACATTCTGTTATAAATGGGATAGATATATTGCTTTCTCGGTTGGTGTACAGATGTTAACCTGGGACATCTTTTTATTATTTCCTGGTTAAAGTCATTGCTTCTTACTGTCCAAGCCTTTGTTTCTTTCTTCTTCTTATTTCTTTCTTATATTCTCCCTTAAAAAAAGATACTCAGATACATTTTGTAAAGTTTTGTTTCCTTGTTGAAATGATTGGAAAGTCTAATTGACATTTCAAGTCTAACTGAAACCAGGTAAACAAGTTGTATCTGATAATATAGAGCCCACTGTGACAGGTTTGTGTTGCTGTCAGAAAATTTCAAACCCATGTTTTGAAATGTTTGTTTCAGGGAGAACTTTTTCATGGCAGTTTTAACAATCTTCTCAATACTTTCCCATCTATTTTTGTAAGATGGCTTGTTCACTAAATGCTGTGGCAGTGCCCTTCATAATTAATAAACTCT
Source organism: Bos taurus (assembly GCF_002263795.3). Classification (NCBI taxonomy): domain Eukaryota; kingdom Metazoa; phylum Chordata; class Mammalia; order Artiodactyla; family Bovidae; genus Bos; species Bos taurus. Next base: position 40,105,501 of record NC_037338.1, on the reverse strand, counting down.
TCACTGTAGAAGCCCTTCTTCTTTGTCAAGGCCCCCGATGAGTCCCACAGAATTTTCCTGTGAATCAGTCTGAATCCTTCAAATCTGGCAAATGTGAACCAAGCTCTGCAACTGCAAAATGCAGTTCCATTTAGTTTGTATATTATAGAAAATCTCCATGCTCTATGCCTCTCTTCCTTTCTGTATTTCTCTACCACCCCACTGTTGGAACGTGGTAGTTTTACTATAATTTCTTGTCTATAGGACTAAAATTTTTCTTCAAACATTTAAATTCAGTGAGGGCAAGTATGAAGCTGTTTGCAATTACAAACTTAAATGTAGGCTTTTGGAACATAGTAAATATGCACAAACTACCGACTAAATGACTTAATGAAGAAAGAATGGATAGGCAAACTCTTGCTGTTTTTCTATTTTGATTTTTTTTTTTTTTTTTTACTTTAGCCAGTATCTCAGAGACATTCTCCTGGTGGGATATTTAAGTGGTTTAAAGAAAATGTTAAACATAGACAAAATATAAATCCAAAGGCAGAAATTCAGTAATTATTGAAAACAACATTAAACCCATCTGTGATAAAGCTGAACATAATTATCTTTTGCTGCCTGTGATATTGCTAATGTGAAAATATGGAGTGCCAAAGTCTACGGAGAAATTCAGAGAAATATAATTTACTGATAATCCTGTTGCTATTTTCTGTGAGGACTTGTATTATAACCTCTTTAGCTCAAAGAGGATATATTCAGGGTGTGTTGTCGTGAATCGAGTTCATGTAGGAATAAGCAGGAAAACCAGCATCTCTTGGGTAACACTGTTCTGCAGGCATTGTTGATAGCAGTGCTCTTCTCTTCCACCTTCCTTTCCTCCACATGGAAGACAGTTTATCAATACCACTTTGCTAGTTTCAGGTCTCCAATGAATACTCATCATAGCAGACATTTTCAAGAGGGTCATGCAATCCTTCGCTGCTGATTGGAGGCTCCTAATGTGTTGGCTGACAAAGAATTGGGAAAACAACCTACCTTGCCAGCAAATGGGATCAGATTTGTTGCTGACACCAATTTGCCCCAAATGTACCAGGACCTGCTACCATAAACGAAGATATAATACAATTGCTATTGGGAAGAGATGTCCAGCCAGGGACTATAGCAAGGGCTTCAGCAGCTGTTGGGAGTGGAAACCTGTCATCTCTATTTGTTCTCAGTGCTTTGAAAGAGTCATTCACATGACATTCCCATAGAATTAGCAATACTTTCCATTGGAAACTTTACCAGCATGTACTTATGCGGAGACATATTGAGAAAATTCAGTATAACTGTGTAATGCTACCGAACCCCTAAAAAAGACTTGATAGTTTGGTTTATTCAGTAATCCAATCAGGATGGCTCTGTATTATCAAGTCTACTAAAACAGTTGTAATATGTGTTTATGTTGAATTCCCATCATTAGATCATAAGCGACTTCAAGGTTCGATGTTCCTGATCCATATATGTGTGTATGTCACCTATATCCATCTGACCTTTCAACTTGTGTTGCTGTTGTTCAGTCGCTCAGTCGCTTCTGACTCTTTTCAGCCCCACAGGCTGCAGCATGCCAGGTTTCCCCGTCCTTCACTGTCTCTGGGAGTTTGTTTAAATTCATGCCCATTACTCAAGGTTACTATCTATCTTATCCTCTGCTGTCCCCTTCTCCCTTTGCCTTCAAACTTTTTCAGCTTCAACTTGTGTACGCTCAATATTTATATGTTCATTACATTTTGGTAAAAATATAGTATAATCCATGATATTCCTTTATGTTCTTAACATTTGAATTTGATTAAGGCATGCAATCTGATTGTCAGTATCAGTTCAGTTCAGTTCAGTTCAGTCGCTCAGTCCTGTCCGAATCTTTGCGACTCCATGAACTGCAGCACGCCAGGCCTACCTGTCCATCACCAACTACTGGATTTCACTTAAACTCATGTCCATCAAGTCAGTGATGCCATCCAGCCATCTCATCCTCTGTCGTCCCCTTCTCCTCCTGCCCCCAATCCCTACCAGCATCAGAATCTTTTCCAATGAATCAACTCTTCCCATGAGGTGGCCAAAGGACTGGAGTTTCAGCTTTAGCATCAGTCCTTCCAAAGAACACCCAGGGCTGATCTCCTTCAGAATGGACTGGTTGGATCTCCTTGCAGTCCAAGGGACTCTCAAGAGTCTTCTCCAACACCACAGTTCAAAAGCATTAATTCTTCAGCACTCAGCTTTCTTCACAGTCCAACTCTGACATCCATACATGATCACTGGAAAAACCATAGCCTTGACTAGATGGACCTTTGTTGGCAAAGTAATGTCTCTGCTTTTGAATATGCTGTCTAGGTTGGTCATAACTTTTCTTCCAAGGAGTAAGCATCTTTTAATTTCATGGCTGCAGTCACCATCTGCAGTGATTTTGGAGCCCCCAAAAATAAAGTCTGACACTGTTTCCACTGTTTCCCTGTCTATTTCCCATGAAGTAATGGGACCAGATGCCATGATCTTAGTTTTCTGAATGTTGAGCTTTAAACCAACTTTTTCACTCTCCTCTTTCACTTTGATCAAGAGGCTTTTAGTTCCTCTTCACTTTCTGCCATAAGGGTGGTATCATCTTTATCTCTGAGGTTACTGATACTTCTCCAGGCAATCTTGATTCCAGCTTGTGCTTCCTCCAGCCCAGCGTTTCTCCTGATGTACTCTGCATATAAGTTAAATAAGCAGGGTGACAGTATACAGCCTGACGTACTCCTTTTCCTGTTTGGAACCAGTCTGTTGTTCCATGTCCAGTTCTAACTGTTGCTTCCTGACCTACATATAGGTTTTTCAAGAGGCAGGTCAGGTGGTCTGATATTCCCATCTCTTGAAGAATTTTCCACAGTTTATTGTGATCCACACAGTCAAAGGCTTTGGCATAGTCAATAAAGCAGAATTACATGTTTCTCTGGAACTCTCTTGCTTTTTTGATGATCCAGCATATGTTGGCAATTTGATCTCTGGTTCCTCTGCCTTTTCTAAAACCAGCTTGAACATTTGAAAGTTCACAGTTCACATATTGCTAAAGCCTGGCTTGGAGAATTTTGAGCATTACTTTACTAGCATGTGAGATGAGTGCAATTGTGCGGTAGTTTGAGCATTCTTTGGCATTGCCTTTCTTTGGGATTGGAATGAAAACTGCCCTTTTCTAGTCCTGTGGCCACTGCTGAGTTTTCCAAATTTCCTGACATATTGAGTGTAGCACTTTCACAGCATCATCTTTCAGGATTTGAAATAGATCAACTGGAATTCCATCACCTCCACTAGCTTTGTTTGTAGTGATGCTTTCTAAGGCCCACTTGACTTCACATTCCATGATGTCTGGCTCTAGGTCAGTGATCATACCATTGTGATTATCTGGGTCATGAAGATCTTTTTTGTACAGTTCTTCTGTGTCTTCTTGCCATCTCTTCTTCATATCTTCTGCTTCTGTTAGGTCCATACCATTTCAGTATCAGTATCAGTTCAGTCGCTCAGTCGTGTCTGACTCTTTGATACTATGGTTTTTCCACTAGTCATGTATGGATGTGAGAGTTGGAGTGTGAATAAAGCTGAGTGCCAAAGAATTGATGCGTTTGAACTGTGGTGTTGGAGAAGACTCTTGAGAGTCCCTTGGACTGCAAGGAGATCCAACCAGTCCATTCTGAAGGAGATCAACCCTGGGATTTCTTTGGAAGGACTGATGCTAAAGCTGAAACTCCAGTCCTTTGGCCACCTCATGCGAAGAGTTGACTCATTGGAAAAGACTCTGATGCTGGGATGGATTGGGGGCAGGAGGAGAAGGGGACAACAGCGGGTGAGATGACTGGATGGCATCACTGACTCGATGGATGTGAGTCTGAGTGAACTCTGGTAGTTGGTGATGGACAGGGAGGCCTGGCGTGCTGCAATTCATAATATCAGTTCAGTTCAGTTCAGTTCAGTCATGCAGTCATGTCTGACTCTTTGCGACCCCATCAATCATAGTATATCTGATACCAAATCTTATATGAAACCGATCCCCTCCTGTGTTTGGAAAGAGGAACTGCATGATTTACTAAGCTTGAGATTTAAGCTAATATCTAAAATCAAGAGATTTATTTTAAGGGATATTTTAAATAACTGCTATGGTCTCAGTCCAGAAAACTGAGAATATAGCTATAATACATCATTGATGAAAGGATTTAATTAGGCCAAATCCATAATATGTTTCATTTTCCAATTACCACATAATCAGGTGAATTTTTAGATAAAATACAAAGTCATTAAAGTCATATGGTGGAAATAGGTCTTGGTTATCCCCTCCACCACTGCTTGGTAGGTCTTTGATACATTTCTTTGCTGTGCTGTCCTTACTTGTCTATGGCAGGTCTATCACTATACATGTAGTTTTCTTACCCAATGCTTTTAGCAAATGATCTTTTTTTTTTTTTTCTTAGTGGGAAAATAAATAATGCATTTGGCTGCAAAATTATGGCAAACACTTTTATCTGAATTGTCCAACTATAACAGAAAAATCACATGCAAGACAAATATCCAAACTCTCTTATTAACAGAAAAAATAATATAACAAATATCAGACTTTTCTTAAGGGAAGAAACCTGTTCACTCTAAATCAATTACAACATACCTGAAGTGTAGAAAAGGTTAGTTAGGGTAATGCCTAGATTAGATTTCTATTTTTCTTTCCTTGATTTGAATTGAATGATCATCAGTGGGAATTTTACTTTGCTCTAAGACCAAGCAAATTATGCCAATGTGCCTCAAAGATCACCACTACCTCAATTGCTTATATGGGAAGATTAATGCATCAGAACAGCAATAGCAATAAAAGCTCAAGAAGTATCAAAGCCTTCAGAATAAATGTGTATTCTTTGTTCTTATAAAGTAATTTTAATCATTTGCTCACTACTTGTCTCCAGTGCTGCAGTACAATAAATATCTGTGCTTTATCCCTGGTCACCACAATGGGTCACTGATCTTATGCACATATATTTTTATTTTATTTTTGAATATGATTATATATATATATATATCCATTTAATTGTAAATATTCAGGTGGTTTTTCTTCCTCTTGAAGGTAGACTCTTTGGTTTGGAACTTGTTTTGTTCCTTTCATATTTCTAGCTTTTCAAATAATTCCTAGTATGTAATAGATGCTCAAAATTATTATTGAATAAATTAGTGAATGAGCATAAGAATGAATGAATGATTTCTGTTATTTTGGAGTGATGCTTTGTGTGTTTAGAGAAAGAATGTGGTTTAAGAATGCAAATGTATAGGCAATTAAACTTTCTGTTTTGGGTCGTCTGCAGCAAATCTACTTAAAAATAGTCTTAGAACAGAAGATCTGATTTTGTGTGTGTGTATGTTTGTGTACAGTCATGGATGTGTGTTTCTCCAGGGATTTCAGACTTCTAAAGGACACAGCCATTGGTGTGTGTGTGGAGGCACAATTGGTAAACTATGTAAAATATTCAGCCTAGACTGGTTGAAGAAAATTCTACTATTTTATTAATATTTAAATTTGTGAGTTTTGCAGATGACATTGAAATATTTCAAATAAATTTATTTTTAATTATAGTGGTGGAAATACAGTATCAAGTTTAAAAAAAAAACTGAAGGATTGTGATAAAATTATAGGAAATATATAAATTGTGGAGGTTCTCATTCCATTTTTATATAAGATATAACCTTCCAATCAATAGAAAGAGTCCAGTGATTGACATCAAATCACGAGACTGTTTAAATCCAATAAATGAGCTGGATCTTTAACTTCCTACAACCTTGTCTTCTTTTTGAGGAAACATTGAGCACTGCTTACTAAGAGAGGTCACTGAAGTTTTGGTTAATTTTCTATGGTACAAAATATAAAGCAGCAGTTAAAACTTTACATGCACAGACATTTTAAGTAAATTGAATATGGTATTGATTAGATCTATAATCTAAGTATACTTAGTGTTCCTTGCTTTTCTATTTTGTTTTAATCCTTAACAGATGGTACAGAATTCATTATGGCTCAGCCAGAATTACAGCAAATTTTTCCTTGTCACCAGACATTCTTCATTCCTTAGAGATTGAGTTAACTTTGAAAGTCTCTTAGAAAAGACTTAGCTTTTAAGAAGGCAGTCATTAAAAGATGTACTTAAGTTTATTTAGCATTTTTGTTTTATTGTGTCATTCTGGAGGCAGAAAATAATAAATTAAAAGCTCTATTATTCAACAACTATTTATTGAAAAGCTGTGATGGGCTTGACACTGGGCTAAGCCACTAACATATAGAAAAAGAGAGAGCTTTACCTTCAAGATACAAATTTTACTGTAAGATGTAAATATAATGACATATAGTTAAGATATATTGTACTGAAAACTGTGATAGAAATAAGAACAAGGAGTTTGGAAGAATGACTAATTCCCCTTTAAGGCATGGGTGAAGCCAAAAGAAGCAGCCCAATTGATTATTAATTTTTTTCAGTATTATTTGCCAAAAACAAAGTATTGTGTTCCAAAATTGCTTAGTTGCAACTGTCTTTTTATTGCAAAAGAGGATAAGGGTTACTTTTCATGAAAAATTATGAATGATTTAAAAACAGCATTATTTGCAGTTGACCCTTGTACAAAAAGGGTTTGAACTGTGCAGGTCTACTTATACAAAGGATTTGTACTGAATCATCCATGGCTGGCTGAATGCATGGATACAGAATCATGGATTGGAAGGCTAACCATGGTACTTGAAACCCACATATTTTGATATACATGGTAGCCTTGGAACTAATCCTCTGCAGGTATCAAGGGAAGATTCTTTTTTCACTTAAAGGACCCATTAATTTACTCATTCAAAAAATAAGATGTCCAAAGACATAACTGAAATGTGAAGAAAAAGCACAGGATTAAAAATATTGATGTTGTAATTGCATTTGATAAAATTCAGCAACACATTTCTAATGAAAAAATTTAAGTACAACAGAAAAGTGGGCCTTACCAAACTGTAAAAAAGGCTGTTTACCAACAGTAGCAGTAAATACTGTCCCAAGTACAAAACTTTTAATTACACTACAGTTAAAATCAGAAATTGGGCCAAGATGTCAGAATCATGATTATATGACACTGATGGTAATAAATATTTAAAAAATTAATTTTCCTAGCTAGAAATTTATTCTAAAATTTATAAGAAAGGATAAATACCTAATATTTGATGAGAAAAATATGGAAATGAACAGAGTGACAATATGTATAAAAGGAAAACTAGATATTAGAGTCTAATGTAAAGGTACATTAAAAGTCAATGTGATTTTGATGTAAATTTGCAATAGATAAATTGGTGAAATCCAGTAGTGTTCAACGGAGAAGGCAATGGCACCCCACTCCAGTACACTTGCCTGGAAAATCCCATAGATGGAGGAGCCTGGTAGGCTGCAGTCCATGGGGTCGCTAAGAGTCGGACATGACTGAGTGACTTCACTTTCACTTTTCACTTTCATGGATTGGAGAAGGAAATGGAAACCCACTCAAGTGTTCTTGCCTGGAGAATCCCAGGGACGGAGGAGCCTGGTGAGCTGCCGCACAGAGTTGGACACGACTGAAGCTGCTAAGTCGCTTCAGTCGTGTCCGACTCTGTGCGACCCCATAGACGGCAGCCCACCAGGCTCCCCTGTCCCTGGGATTCTCCAGGCAAGACCACTGGAGTGGGTGTTCAAAATTAGATATTGGTATATATGAGGTAATTTACTACATAACAATTTGAATGTTTTTCTTTCAGTAAGGAATGCATGGATTTTTAAAAGTTTTAACATGGAGAAGCCATTTCTTGGTAAGAAAATACCATATTCAAACACTAATTCTAATAGCATTAATAAAGTGTGATACTAAAAGTATTTACAAATTACAAAGAGTGGAACAAATAACCTGGTAGAAAAAATGGGGATGGGGGGAGGTAAGGCAATTTGGAAAAGAACAAATGACCAGTATACAAATAAAAGGATCCTATCTCTAGTCAGTGATCTGAAAAATGCAAATAGATGTTAACATTGTATACATTCAATTCAGTTCACTCACTCAGTCATGTCCGACTCTTGACTCTCTGATCTCATGGACTGCAGCACGCAAAGTTTCCCTGTCCTTCACCAACTCCCAAAACTTGCTTAAACTTGTGTCCATCGAGTCTGTGATGACATTCAACCATCTCATCCTCTGTTGTCTCCTTCCCTTTCCACCTTCAATCTTTTCTAGCATCAGGGGCTATTCCAATGAGTCAGTTCTTCACATCAGGTGGCCAAAGTATTGGAGCTTCAGCTTCAGCATCAGTTCTTCCAATGAATATTCAGGACTGATTTCCTTTAGAATGGACAGGTTTGATCTCCTTGCAGTCCAAGGGACTCTCAAGAGTCTTCTCCAACACCACAGTTCAAAAGCATCAATTCTTCGGCATTCAGCTTTCTTTATAGCCCAACTCTCACATCCATACATAACTACTGGAAAAACCATAGCTTCGACTAGATGGACCTTTGTTGGCAAAATAATGTCTCTGCTTTTTAATATGCTGTATAGGTTAGTCATAGCTTTTTTTCCAAGGAGCAAGCGTCTTTTTATTTCATGGCTGCAGTCACCACCTGTGGTGATTTTGGAGCACCCCCCCCTCCGTCCCCCACAAAAGTGTGTCACTATTTACATTGTTTCCCCATCTATTTGACATGAAGTGGTGAGACCAGATGCCATGATCTTAGTTTTCTGAATGTTGAGGTTTAAGTCAACTTTTTCACTCTCCTCTTTCATTTTCATCAAGAGGCTCTTTAGTTCTTCTTCACCTTCTGCCATAAGGGTGGTGTCATCTGCATTTCCAAGGTTATTGATATTTCTCCCAGCAATCTTGATTCTAGCTTGTGCTTCATCCAGCCCAGCATTTTGCATGATGTGCTCTGCATATAAGTTAAATAAGCAGGGTGACAATATACAGCCTTGACATACTCCTTTCCCAATTTGGAACAAGTCTGTGTTTCCATTTCCAGTTCTAACTGTTGCTTCTTGACTTGCATACAGATTTCTCAGTAGACAGGTAAGGTGTATACATTGTATACCACTTAAAATAAACATTGATGAAAAATAAAAGAGTACTCTTGTTAGTAAGTACTCTTGGAGAGATGTAGAGAAATGCACGTTTTCACATTGGCTGATGGAACTGCAAATTTTGCAACCTTTTGGTGGCTTTATGTGCAAATATTTTCTCTCATTCTGTGGGTTGTCTTTTCATTTTGTTTATGATGTCCTTGCTATGTGAAAGCCTTTAAGTTTAATTAGGTTCTATCTGTTCCTTTTTTGTTTTATTCCTTTACTATAGGAGGTGAATTTAAAAGATATTATTGTGATCTATATCAAAAAGTGTTCTGCCTATGTTTTCCTCGGATAGTTTTATAGTATTCAGCCTTAAATTTAGGTCTTTAGTCCATTTCAAATTTACTTTTGTGTATAGTATTAGAGAATGTTCTAATTCTTTCTTTTACATGTACAATAATTGTCCAGTTTTCCCAGTACCACATATTGAAGAGGCTGTCTTTTCTCCACTGTATATTCTTGCCTCCTTTGTCATAGATAAATTGACCTTAGGTGCATGGTTTATTTCTGGGCTTTCTATCCTGTTCCATTGATCTACATTTCTGTTTCTGTGCTAGTACCATATTATTTTGATTACTGTAGCTTTGTAGTATAGTCTAAAGACAAGCTTCTGATTCCTCCATCTCCATTTTTCTTTCTTGGAACTGCTTTGTCTATACAGGGTCCTTTGTGTTTCTATGGAAATTTAAAAATGTTTTCTTCTGGTTCTATGAAAAATGCCATTGGTAATTTGATAGGGATTGCATGGAATCTGTAAATTGCCTTGGGTAGTATAGTCATTTTGACAATGTTGATTCTTCCAATCCAAGAACATATGTATCTTTTCCATCTGTGTGTGTCATCTTCAATTTCTTTCATCAGCATCTTATAGTTTTCAGAATACAGGTCTTTTGCCTCCTTACCAAACAGCTCATGCAGCTCTGTATCATCAACAACAGCAAGAAAATCCAAACAGCACTGGCTGTTTGGAAACAGCCAATGGGGAAAAAATGGGGAAAAATCTAAATACACATTTCTCCAAAGAAAATATACAGATGGCACATAGAAATATGGGCAACATCACTAATTATTAGAGAAATACAAGTCAAAACTACAATGAGGTATCACTTCACACTAGTCAGAATAGCAAGTCACCATCAAAACCTCTACAAACAATAAATGCTAGAGAGAGTGCAGAAAAAATAGAACCCTCCAGCACTGTTGGTGGGAATATAAATTGTTACAACCACCATGGAGAACAATATGGGTATTCCTTTAAGAACTAAAAATAAAACTACCGTATCATCCAGCAACCCCACTCTTGGGCATGTATCTGGGGCAAACCATAATTGGCAGGTGGATTCTTAGCCACTGGACCAGAAGGGAAATCCTAAAGTAAATTCTTAAAATGATTGCAGATTAGAAAACAAGTCAATTATGTTGATTTGCAATTCAGTTCTCTTTGTGAACAGGGTTTAATGAAACATGGATTGGAAGGCAATGAGGACTGTGATTTGGATAATCACAGTGTTTGGATAATCTACTAGGGATATTTCAGTTCACAAATTGTCATGGAGTATAGACCTCTCTATTAGATGAAGCTCATATGTGAATGAGATAGCCTATGAAACTGTTCTCCCAATGCTCTGAAGTTTATAGGCATTTAGTAAATGATAACAATTTTTCAGAAAGTTAATCTCTGTGCATGAGCTTTGACCTTTGATACAGGTCAGTTCACGTCCTGGTTTAGCTCCGTACAACTTGTATAAACTAGAGTAAGACATTAGATCTCTTTAAACCTGTCATCTCTTTGTAGAATGAACATCATGAGGCTTAACACTTCAACCTGTTGCAATGATTAAATTAGAAACAGCAGGCTTCATGTGGAGGCACTGTTTAAATAAATACTCCTATACACCTCACAATATAGTATGGTGGTACAGTGTTACAGTGGTGAAAAGCACTTTCCAGTGCCTGATTAAATGTATCAAGCCCAAAGAAAACCTGATCGGTGTTCTACTTGAATGAGCTTTAGGATATGGCTTTTGCTGCACAAAAACTGAGCTGTGAACTTCACTTCCAAATATTTTCAATAAAAATTCACTTCTCACTAAGTGAACTTATAATAGGGGTACCTCATTTTTTTGTGTGAAACAGAATCAACTCTGAGAGGTGTTTACTCTAACAAGATATTACCATCATTAATGGAACATAAGAACTATCTGAGTTGGACAGCCCTAGATGAATAAACGAATGAGAGAAAAAGAACTCTTGGATTTTTGCCTTTTTGAATTTCATTCATTTCCTTTTGATACAATCCTGATGTGTTGAAATATTACACATACGACAAGCTGTGAGAGTATATGTTATTATGATCTGAAGTGTGCACAGAAGAGAGAGAGAGGGAGCTAGACGATCACCTACAGTCTTCTTCTGACACCAGGAATGTCTGTGTTATTTGCACTGGTATCTCAGCTCATTTTTTTTTTTCATTTATACTATCCTTTATTATTTTTTCTATATTTACTTAAATTTTTTTTATTTTCTAATTTTTACCATGTTGTGTTGGTTTCTGATATACAATACCATGAATTGCCATAATTATACAGATACCACCTCCTTCCCTTCCTGCCATCCCACCACTCTGGCAGGTCTCTCTTTAACTTCTTACTCTGTACAGTCTACATACATGATGGTTTAAGCACTGTATGTGTGATTCCTATATTAGCAATAAATTGTACACACCTGGAACAAGGTGAACATAAACCTTTATGGGCAAAGGTAACTGGACTGGAAGTGAAGATTTATGCTTTATTGACTATGCCAAAGCCTTTTACTGTGTGGATCACATCAAACTGTGGAAAATTCTTCAAGAGAGGGGAATACCAGACCACCTTACCTGCCTCCTGAGAAATCTGTATGCAGGTCAAGAAGCAACAGTTAGAACCAAACATGAAACAGAATGGTTCCAAAGTGGGAAAGGAGTATGTCAAGGCTGTATATTGTCACCCTGCTTAGTTAACTTATATGCAGAGTACATCATGTGAAATGACAGGCTGGATGAAGCACAAGCTGGCATCAGGATAGCCAGGAGAAATATCAATAACCTCAGATATGCAGATGACACCACACTTATGGCAGAAAGCAAAGAAGAACTAAAGAGCCTCTTGATGAAAGTGAAAGAAGAGAGTGAAAAAGTTGGCTTAAACCTCAACATTCAGAAAACTAAGATCATGGCATCTGGTCCCATCACCTCATGGCAAATAGATAGGGAAACAATGGAAATAGTGACAGACTTTTGTGGGGGCGGGGCTCCAAAATCACTGCAGATGGTGACTGCAGCCATGAAATTAAAAGACGCTTACTCCTTGGAAGAAAAGCTCTGACTAACCTATACAGCATATTAAAAAGCAGATTCATTACTTTGCCAACAAAGGTCCGTGTAGTCAAAGCTATGGTTTTTCCAGTAGTCATGTATGGATGTGAGAGTTGGACTGTAAAGAAAGCTGAGAGCCAAAGAATTGATGCTTTTGAACTGTGGTGTTGGATAAGACTCTTGAGAGTCCCTTGGACTGCAAGGAGATCCAACTAATTCTTTACTTCCAGTCCATCCTAAAGGAAATCAGTCCTGAATATTCATTGGTAGGACTGATGCTGAAGCTGAAATTCCAATACTTTGGCCATCTCATGCGTAGAAATGACTCATTGGAAAGACCCTGATGCTGGGAAAGATAGAAGACGGGAGGAAAAGGTGATTACAGAGGATGAGATGGCTGGATGGTATCACTGACTCTATGGACATGAGTTTGAGTAAGCTCCAGGAGTTGGTGATGGACAGGGAAGCCTGGCGTGCTGCAGTCCATAGGGTCGCAAAGAGTCATACACGACTGATCAACTGAACTGATGTGACCTTATGGAATATATATTTTCTCATCGAATCCTTACAATACACTTAAAGGGATATGTTGTTATTCTCATTTTGCAGATAAGGAAACTTAAATGAGCTAGTCACATCATCTCTGTGTGGTAAAAATAGTATTTATACCTATAATTGTCTATGGCTACATCCCTAGGTAATTGGTTGAAAGTCTTGGTCTCCTCTTCCCTCAATTCAATTTCCTCTTAAATTGAAAGAAATAGGTAAGTGAACTCTTAACTCTTTTTGACTGAAATTCTATGATTCATAGGGGGAGAATTTGGTTGTTTTGAGTTCTCTGTGAGCCTTAGAATAAGGAGCTTTTTAAAACAACAGAGGAATGGAAGAGAAAGTCTTAAACATTTAAGCATTACCACTACCTCCTCCTAAAGCAAACAATTTTTCAGAGGAATATTTTTCTTTCTCTCTCTCTCTTTTTTTTTTTTTGAATGATTGAGCATTACAACAGATTAAGTATAATTTAGAAGTTTTCCTTTTCTTTTTAATATTTTATATTAAGCAGCTTTTCTTAGGTGAAAGAAGATATTAGAATAACCTTATTTTTGTAATTTTATACTAAAATTCATATTTTAATGAGCTGTCCTCTACAGTGGTCTTGTAATTGTTAAAGGAAATACAAAAACTGGAGAGATTAGTTTGAAAATCCTTTCTAATGAGAAAAAAATAGGACAATAGACATTTTAGGATTGAAGTTAGAGCATATAATTCAGTTTCTATACTTGATTAGATTTCCTCCCATAGCCCGGTAAAAACAAGCCTGAAATACAGGCAATTACAGAATACAGAATAAAACTGTTTTTCAAAAGTATCTTTTATGTAAGGAAAGATCCTGAAAGGGCACCATCAAGCTATAGAATGCTTGGCTGCCCAAAGTAATCCCATAAGAAATAGAGCTTGAATTGTGGTGAGAGAGAGAGAGAGAGAGAGAGAGAGAGAGAGAATGGCATTTTCTTACTAAAAATACTCTGTACAATAAGGGAAAATTTAGTTAAAGGAATAATAGCTGTGCATAACATGCTTCATTTCTTTGTTCTGTCATATACCTACAAAATAGTTGCTATAACTAGTGGCATTTATCTTAAAACTTCAAAGAAAAAAAATATTGTCTTGTCTTTCTTTTTCATTCTTCCTATTTGTCTATTTTAGTTAAAATTCTATTTAAGATTACTATTGAACTCTCATATAATAGAGAGGTGTATGTTTTCCCTATTTATTTCTTCATCAAGCCAACATTCATCATCCCTGTCTCTACAGGAAAAATGAAGAACAAACTGAGCAGATTTGGTGAATTGAATTATCCTTCATGTTTTCCTGCATCCAGGTCCCAATTCCTCATTCCTCCTCTACCCAACTCACTTGCCATGTACTTTCCATATACAAGGTGGTGTTTATTTCCTTCAACTTTGAGTTCAGCCTGGAGATTATCTTTTCAGTTCCATGTTGCATTAATAGCAGCATGCCACTTCAGAGTTTGTGTGGGACTTCTCTTTGTGTGAATAGCTTTTGCCCTGGCCATGAGAAAAACTCTTACTCTAGACTGTTGATTTCAGGGGGAGAGAGAAAAGCATGAGATATTTAGCTATCCACCCCCTAAGTCCAACCTACATCAGCCAACCCCTAGTGAGAGTTAATGACTGCTATTTTAAGCCACATAGTATTTGAATAAGCAGTAGTTGCTGGCAGATATATGTAACATTTGATCCATGAGATGACTGCATACACATAAACACACACTCAGCAGCTGCTGTTTTCATGACACTAAGGTTTTACTTGAGATCTCAGAGCTTTCTTCAACTCATCTCCTTAACATGCATTGGCAGAATGAACCTGGACTTGAAGTCACATTTTCTCGTGTGAGTGTGTGTGTTGGTTGTTCTGTCGGGTCTGACTTTCTGTTACTCCATGGGCTATAGCCTGCCAGGCTTCTCTGTCCATGGAATTTTCCAGGCAAGAATATTGAAGTGAGTAGCCATTCCCTTCTCCAGGGGATCTTCCCAACCCAGGGATCAAACCCACATCTCCTGCACTGTGAGCAGATTCTTTACTGTCTGAGCCACCAGGGAAGCCCAAAGTTTTCTCTTTTCTCTAAATATTAGGACTGCTTGTTATATAATAATAAATATGTCAACCTGTTATATACTCTCAAATATCCTGTAATTCTCCTTCCTGCCACATAGCATATCTGTAGTAAACTATTAATTTGATTTCAGTTTCTACTTTGCCCATTAGGATGAATAATAGCTGAAAACCATAGATGTCCTTTAATATACAATGTTAAAAGGAACCCAGTATCACCATTTAACAGATGGAGAAACTGAGATCCAGAGATGCTAAGATCATTTCCCAATGTCACACAGCTGGGGAGCAGAAACACGTTAGTTCATGTCCAAGTGGACTGGTTCCAGAACTGTTGCTCTAAACTACTGATAGATATCATATAGTCTTACAAGCCATTCTGTGCCTAATACCTTGCCCAGCATGTGACATATAGAAATTGAGCAGTTGTTGAAAGGTTTAACTGAGTATTCTTGAACTAAAATGGCATATACTATGAAGTGTGGAGAGCTAATATTTTGAAGACTGTGTTATTACTTCATTTGATTAACATGTTTTGAGTACAACGATGAAGCCATCACTGGTGCATGTGCTGATAATTTACAAGCTGGGAAAAACAGACAAAGAAACAGACAGACATGGTCCCTGCTCTCCTGGTGCAAACATTCCAGTGCTGGAAATAGAAATAAACAAGAAGTGCTAATTACAAAATATGAAAGTGCTAAGAAGGAAGAAGCAAAGTGATAGAAAATAATGGATCTGAACAAGAAGCATTATATTTTCCTGGTAGTCAGGGTGGCCTCCACTGAACTGGAAACATTTAATTTGAGACCTGACAATTGGAGGAGAGCTTTCCAGCCAGAATGGGTATGGGTCCTGAAGCAGGAAAGTGCTACCATCCTACTTGATCTAGATCATTTCCAAAACCTTCCAAAGCTCTGTCTGCTGCTCAACATACTCTTTACATAGTAGCCACAGTAATCCATCTCAGATTGTTCTCTGTTATTTTAAGGAAGAGAAAACTACTTACCAAGGCCTGCAGATTAGGCTCCTTCCTTTTTCGCCAAACTCATCTTGTTCTCTTTTGCTTGCTGCCCTAATTATCTGTCCTTCTATTTTCAGGTCCTTGTCATGCTTTATCATAGCTTAAATCTGTATATTTGTATGCATAGTTTTCTACCTGGGGTCCTATTATTTAGATAATTTGTGTTATCTACCAAGTAGGCTTGCTTTATCTTCTAACCATATAAAATTCCTGTTTGAAGACACTGATGACACTGTTCATTGCTCTTCTGTATATTTGACAGAGTTAACATGTTATAGCTGTGTGTGTGTGTGGATATTGGATGAATGTAAATTTAATGAAGTTAGGAACCATGTCTTTTTGTAATTACAGTTATATCCTCAGTGCTTTGAACAGTGTTTGACACACAATAAATGATTAATACATATTTATTTAGCTCAATGAGTAAAAGTTATTGAACTATTTTAGGCATGGGATTATATAATACAGTGTATATTTTGATCATGTATAAAATGATCACTTTTGCTGTATTGAGAGGAATGGATTATAGATTGGTATATGTGAAGAAGAGAGCTGGTAAACAGGTTGCTGTTGCAGTCCAGGTAAGAGACAGTCGTGTGTGGGTATTAAAGAAATAATAGAGCATATCTTAAATTCAAGTAGCTGGATTTTAGATGATTTAGAAAAATAAATGAAAATTCACTGCTATTGGCTGAGGAAGGTAAGTGAAAAATGGCTTAAGATAATTCCTAGATTTCTGAGAGTATAGTAGTAATATTTGTGGAAATAAGGAAAACTCACAAGAATGGAACAGTCCTATTACTGGGGAAATGAAGACTGTTTGTGGCTATGTTAAATTTAAGATGTCTTTGAAACATTCAATGGACAATGTCAAATAGATAGCTGAACTAATTTACCTGAAGACCCAGGAGAAAGTACACCAATGCAGATATATATTTAGATATCATCCGTGTTTAAATCTCATTGAAAGTCATGGGAAAAGGCAAAATCATACAAGAAGAAAAGTGTAGTAAAAGAGAGGTATGGCTAATTCCTGAATAATATATATATTTAGAAATAAAAGAGTTTTAAGAAAGACAGAGTAGGAAATATTTACAACAAAGGATGGTGAACATAATAGACATATTGCAAAATATAAATACAAGGAGCCTTGATTTCTACCTCTTGTTGTCTAAAAAAAAAAATAATTCCAACTGGATCACAGACCAAAAGAAAAAGGTAAATATATAAACATATAGAAGAAAATATTAGAGTATATCTTTACAACTTTGGGTTAAGAAAATATTTTTTAGCCTACATAAAGGAAAATAAGCTGATAAATTGGACTTAATTAAAATCAAAGCATTTGTTCTTCAAAAGACACCATTAAGCACTGAATAAGCAAACCACAGACTAGGATAAAACCTTAACAATTTACATACTTGGCAAAAACTTGCAGAATATAAAAAGAATCTCTACAACTCAGTAATATAAATGCAGACAATCCAATTCAAAATATTGGCAAAAGTTCAAAACACAAGAAACTTCACAAGCAATATTCTAATAACCAAGAAGGATATAATAAGATGCTCATAATCATTAATCATTAGGGAAAAATAGACTGAAACCACCACCACTTAATTCTTTTAAATGATTATGATCAAATGCGGCAAATGAGTGGTGAAATTTTTTGATTGACAATACCAAATCCTGGTGAAAACCAACCAGAACTTCCATATGTTCCTGGGCAGAGTATAAAGAGATTTAGTTACTTTCGAGAACTGTTAGGAACTTTCTTGTAAAGTTAAACATATGTTTATTCTATGAGCAAGTGATGCTATTCCTAGATATTTATCTAAGAGAAATGAATAATGAAACCAGAAATGAATAATGAAATAATAATGAATCTGGGTTGCTCAGATGTGTCCAAGTCTTTGTAATCCATAGCCTTCCAGTGTCCTTTGTCCATAGAATTTTTCCAACAAGAATACTGAAGTGGGTTGCCATTTCGTTCTCTAGGGTATCTTCTCAACCCAGGGATCAAACACGGATCTTTTTCATCATTCTTTACCACTGCACCACCAGGGAAGCCCAATGAATAATATATCCACATAAAACATATTTAGATGTTCATAGCAAATTTATTGGAGCGGCTATGAAGAGATACTCCACATCCAAGGTAAGAGAAACCCAAGTAAGATGGTAGGTGCTGAGAGAGGGTATCAGAGGGCAGACAGACTGAAACCATAATTACAGACAACTAGCCAATTGGAGAAGGAAATTGGCAACCCACTCCAGTGTTCTTGCCTGGAGAATTCCAGGGACGGGAAGCCTGGTGGGCTGCCGTCTATGGGGTCGCATAGAGTCGGACATGACTGAAGTGACTTAGCAGCAGCAGCAGCCGATCTGATCACATGGACCACAGCCTTGTCTAACTCAATGAAATTAAGCCATGCTGTGTGGGGCCACCCAAGATGGAGGGGTCATGGTGGAGAGGTCTGACAGAATGTGGTCCACTGGAGAAGTGAATAGCAAACCACTTCAGTATTCTTGCCTTGAGAAACCCATGAACAGTATGAAAAGGCAAAAAGATAGGACACTGAAAGATGAACTCCCAGGTCGTTAGATGCCCAATGTTATACTGGAGATCAGTGGAGAAGTAACTCCAGAAAGAATGAAGGGATGGAGCCAAAGCAAAAACAACACCCAGCTGTGGATGTGACTGGTGATAGAAGCAAGGTCCAATGCTGTCAAGAGCAATATTGCATAGGAACCTGGAATATCAGGTCCATGAATCAAGGCAAATTGGAAGTGGTCAAACAAGAGATGGCAAGAGTGAATGTTGACATTCTAGGAATCAGCAAACTAAGATGGACTGGAATGGGTGAATTTAACTCAGATGACCATTATATCTACTACTGTGGGCAGGAATCCCTTAGAAGAAATGGAGTAGCCATCAAGATCAACAAGAGAGTCCAAAATGCAGTACTTGGATGCAGTCTCAAAAACGACAGAATGATCTCTGTTTCCAAGGCAAACCATTCAATATCACAGTAATCCAAGTCTATGCCCCAACCAGTAATGCTGAAGAAGCTGAAGTTGAACGGTTCTACGAAGACCTACAAGACCTTTTGAACTAACACCCAAAAAAGAAGTCCTTTTCATTATAGCAGACTGGAATGCAAAAGTAGGAAGTCAAGAAACACCTGGAGTAACAGGCAAATTTGGCCTTGGAGTACAGAATAAAGCAGGGCAAAGGCTAATAGAGTTTTGCCAAGAGAACACACTGGTCATAGCAAACACCCTCTTCCAACAACGCAAGAGAAGACTCTACACATGGACATCACCAAATGTCAACACTGAAATCAGACTGATTATATTCTTTGCAGCCAAAGATGGAAAAGCTCTATACAGTCAGCAACAACAAGACTGGGAGCTGACTGTGGCTCAGATCATAAACTCCTTATTGCCAAATTCAGACTGAAATTGAAGAAAGTAGGGAAAACCACTAGAACATTCAGGTATGACCTAAATCAAATCCCTTATGATTATACAGTGGAAGTGAGAAATAGATTTTAGGGACTAGATTTGATAGAGTGCCTGATGAACTATGGACAGAGGTTCGTGACACTGTACAGGAGACAGGGATCAGGACCATCCCCAAGAAAAAGAAATGCAAAAAATCAAAATGGCTGTTTGAGGCAGCTTTACAAATAGCTGTGAAAAGAATAGAAGCAAAAAAAAAAAAAAAAAAGGAGAAAAGGAAAGATATACCCATTTGAATGCAGAGTTCCAAAGAATAGCAAGGAGAGATAAGAATGCTTTCCTCAGCAATCAAGGCAAAGAAATAGAGGAAAACAATAGAATAGGAAAGACTAGAGATCTCTTCAAGAAAATTAGAGATAGCAAGGGAACATTTCATGCAAAGATGGGCTAAATAAAGGACAGAAATGTTACGGACCTAACAGAAGCAGAAGATATGAAGAAGAGGTGGCAAGAATATACAGAACAACTGTACAAAAAAGATCTTCACAACCCAGATAATCACGATGGTGTGATCACTCACTCACCTCGAGCCAGGCATCCTGGAATGTGAAGTCAAGTGGGCCTTAAGAAGTATCACTATGAAAGAAAAACACCAATACAGTATACTAACACATATATATTGAATTTAGAAAGATGGTAAAGATAACCCTGTATGCGAGACAGCAAAAGAGACACAGATGTGTCTCTTGGACACACACACAGAACAGTCTTTTGGACTCTGTGGGAGAGGGAGCAGGGGGGATGATTTGGGAGAATGGCATTGAAACATGTATAATATCATATAAGAAACGAATCGCCAGTCCAGATTCAATGCAGGATACAGGAAGCTTGGGGCTGGTGCACTGAGATGACCCAGAGGGATGGTATGGGGAGGGAGGTAGGAGGGGGGTTCAGGATTGGGAACACGTGTACACCCATGGTGAATTGATGTTGATGTATGGCAAAACCAATACAATATTGTAAAGTAATTAGCCTCCAATTAAAATAAATAAATTTAAATTAAAAAAAAAAGAACTATCACTATGAACAAAGCTAGTGGAAGTGATGGAATTCCAGTTGACCTATTTCAAATCCTCAAAGATGATTCTGTGAAAGTGCTGCACTGAATATGTCAGCAAATTTGGAAAACTCAGAAGTGGCTACAGGACTGGAAAAGGTCAGTTTTCATTCCAATCCCAAAGAAAGGCAATGCCAAAGAATGCTCAAACTACCGCACAATTGCACTCATCTCACATGCTACTAAAGTAATGCTCAAATTTCTCCAAGCCAGGCTTCAGCAATATGTGAACCATGAACTTCCATATGTTCAAGCTGGATTTAGAAAAGGCAGAGGACCAGAGATCAAATTGCCAACAATCTCTGGGTCATCGAAAAAGCAAGAAAGTTCCAGAAAAACATCTATTTCTGCTTTATTGACTATGCCAAAGCCTTTTACTGTGTGGATCACAATAAACTGTGGAAAATTCTGAAAGACATGAGAATACCAGACCACCTGATCTGCCTCTTGAAAAACCTATATGCAGGTCAGGAAGCAACAGTTAGAACTGGACATGGAAAAACAGACTGGTTCCAAATAGGGAAAGGAGTAGATCAAGGCTATATATTGTCACCCTGCTTATTTAACTTATATGCAGAGTACATTATGAGAAATGCTAGGCTGGAAGAAGCACAAGCTGGAATCAAGATGGCCTGGAGAAATATAAATAACCTCAGACATGCAGATGACACCACCCTTATGGCCGAAAGTGAAGAAGAGCTAAAGAGTCTCTTGATGAAAGTGAAAGAGAAGAGTGAAAAAGTAGGCTTAAAGGTCAACATTCAGAAAACGAAGATCTTGGCATCCGGTCCCATCACTTCATGGCAAATAGATGGGGAAACAGTGGAAACAGTGGCTGACTTAATTTTTTTAGCCTTCAAAATCACTGCAGATGGTGATTGTGGCCATGAAATTAAAACGCTTACTCTTTGCAAGGAAAGTTATGACCAACCTAGACAGCATATTCAAAAGCAGAGACATTACTTTGCCAACAAAGGTCCATCTAGTCAAGGCTATAGTTTTTCCAGTAGTCATGTATGGATGAGAGATTTGGACTATAAAAAAGCTGAGAGCAGAAGAACTGATGCTTTTGAACTGTGGTGTTGGAGAAGACTCTTGAGAGTCCCTTGGACTCAAGGAGATCCATCCAGTCAATCTTAAGGGAAATTGGTCCTGGTGTTCATTGAAAGGACTGATGTTAAAGCTGAAACTCCAGTATTTTGGCTACCTGATGTGAAGAGCTAACTCATTTGAAAAGACCCTGATGTTGGGAAAGTTTGAAGACAGGAGGAGAAGGGGATGACAGATGATGAGCTGGTTAGATGGCATCACCCACTCAATGGACATGAGTTTGAGTAAATCCGGGAATTGGTGATGGACAAGGAGGCCTGGCGTGATGCGGTTCATGGGGTCCCAAAGAGTTTGACACAGCTGAGCGACTGAACTCAACTGAACTGAGCAAGTTTACTCATAGTAGCCAAAAAATTGAAGTTGAGATGCCCATTAATAGGAAAAAGGATAAATAAATCATGGTATACAAATAGATATTTAATGTGGTAGGCAGAATTCTAAGACGAACTCCAAGATTCCCACCTGCTGATACATATTCCTCGAATAGTCTCCTCTCCTTGAGTGTGGGCAGCTCTGGTGAATATGTTGGGATCTCATGCCTGTGATTAGGTTGTATCCTGTGGATAGGTGAAGGGATTTTTGTAGATGTAATTAATGTTTCAGATCAGTTGATTTTGAATTTAAAAAGAGACCTTTCCAAGTGTCCCTGCTTTAATTCGATGAAAACACTTTAAGTAGGACCGCGCTCTTTCTGAAGATAAAGAGTTGTTTTCCTGCTAGCTTGAAAGAAGTAAATTTCCATATTGTGAGATTTGTGAGAGAGCCATGTGGCAAACAATTTCAAGGATCTCTAGGAGTTGATAGAAGATGCTGGCTGACAATCACTGGGAAAATGGGAACCTGCTTCCTACAACCACAGAGAACTGAGTTCAGCCAATAGTCGGTGAGCTCAGAATAGGACCCTTGCTTCAGAAAGAAATGTAGCCCTGCTGCCACATCTAAATTTCAGCCCTGTGAAACAGTAGATCACTCAGCTAAACTGTGACTGAACTCATGAGTCGTGGAAACCGTGAAATGATAAATGAATGCTGTCTTGTGCCATTAAGTTTAGGCTAATTTGTCATGCAGTGATAGAAAATGGATATATTTAGCAATAAAAATTATATGACCTACATACAAAACATAGATTAATCTCAAAACCATTGCTAAATGAAATCAGGTCTAATAGATTACCTATTAGGTTTTTTCATTTATGTAAATTTCTAGAATGGGAAAAGCATATTTCTAATGATAGAAATGAGTACAGTGATTGTTTCTGAGAATGGAAAGATTGACTAGAAAGGGAGACAAGATAATTTTGTGGAGTGTATAGAAATAGTTCTGTGTCTATGTTTATATTTGTCAAAACTCATTGAACTGTATACTTAAGATTTGTGCATTTGACTCTGTAAATTATACCTCCATTTAACAAAAAAGAAAGAGTGCCTAATAGTGTCAAATGTAGCTAAGAGGCTAGGACAAAGAGAAGTGTTCATTGGATTTGGC
Organism: Bos taurus; assembly: GCF_002263795.3. Taxonomy (NCBI): domain Eukaryota; kingdom Metazoa; phylum Chordata; class Mammalia; order Artiodactyla; family Bovidae; genus Bos; species Bos taurus. The sequence goes on along the minus strand of NC_037338.1, from coordinate 40,082,179 downwards.
AATTCTCAGATACTTGGTAAACCTGAGAAAAGCACAAGGTGCTGATAAAATTAGATTAGAATATGTTATAGTGGGAATAGAAGCAGAAACACTCGAGTCATTGTGTATAGACAAGTCTTTTGGGATGTTTAGTTATCAAAGGGCAGTAGAAGATGAGGCAGTCTTTTGAGGATAAATGTGAAATAAGGGGAGGTATGCATTTCAAGATGGTAGATCCCAGAATATGTTGGAACTGATTAAGTATAGAAGAAAAATGCATCATTCAAAGTTTAGAAGGAATATATTAAAAAAAAAAACTTTTTGGCTGTGCCATGTGGCTTGTATAATCTTAGTTCCCCAACCAAGGATCGAAGGCACAGCTGGATTGCCAGGTATGCAATAACCACTGGATTGCCAGGGAATTCCATAGAAGGAATATATAAATGGATAGATTCCTTGAGAAGGCCAAGTTAGATGATCTTCAGAGTATAAGTGAAGGCAAAACCTGACAGGAGTAAAAAAGGTAAATGTATAAATTAAAATTGTGTTGAATATTTCAATGATTATCTTTTAATAACTGATAAATAAGTAGACAGATTGTTAGTAAGGATATAGAAGACATAGGAAGCATTTCAAAGAAATTTACCTAATTTACATTATAGAACAGTCCCCTAGCAATATCAGAGTATATTTTATTTTTATTTCTTCTTCTTATTATTTTGAATGTTATGTAGAAACCCATTTATTTATTTCCCTATTTGTTTTTACAGCTTCTTTTTAAACATGCATGGCTCATATAATGATAAAGTATGTACTGGGATATAAAGCAAATCTGAATAAATGCCAGGAGATTAAAATCATAAACAATATGTTCACAGACAACAATAGCATGGAATTAAAATTAATAGACAGCTATCAGCAAAATATCTACATATTTGGAAATTAAACAACACACTTCTAAATAATTCATGAGCTAAAGGAGAAATCAAAATGGAAATTAAAAAACATTTTGAAGTGAAGAAAATAGAAACATGAGATTCTTATTCCAGCCAAGCTGGGATAACTAAAAACTTTAGAAAAATGTATCTATAATTCTCTTGGTTCAATTTTCCAATTAATAAAAAATTCTACTGCTTCTCACCACCCCACTACTATGGTGATAGTCCAAGTTGTCATCATTTTTGCTTACATTGTTATAATAACCTTTTCTCTGCTCCCATCTCACTCCACAATTTAGTCAAACATTTTGAGTGAAACTTATAACATTTAAGTCACATCATATTATTGCTACTTTCAGAAATATTCAGTGATTTCTCATTATTCTCATTGTTAAAATAATGAAGGTCCAAAGAGACCAGTAGAACTTGGCTCATTGTTTCTCCAGCCTATTTTTAATACTCCTTCCTTTCTTGACTCTTAGTACTTTTGTCTCCTTTCTTGACTTTTACTATTTGTGTCTCCTTGATCTTTCTTTTCTTTCTCCCAATTTTTTTCTTGTATTGAAGGTATACTTCAGTGACTTTCCATCAGCTTAGAATAATTTTTTTTAAGCTTATCTGTAAAGGTTCTACCTGATCTGACTTTTGTCTACCTCTGTGACCTCATTCACCATTCCCCTGCTATCTGTCTCTCTCTCTCTCTCACAGACACACACACACACACACACACACACACACACACACACACACACACACACTATGTCCCAACCACCCTGGACCTCTTCCCATTCCTTGAACACATTAAATACTTTCCTGCCCCCAGCACCTTTTTCTTGCTGGTCCCTCTGCCTGGAATATTTTACTTTCATTTCTTCACATAGGCTTTCTTTTTCATCTTTCAAGCATCAGCTTTAAAGTAATTGCTTCTGAGATTATTTGCCTGTCCAGACCAGCTAAGGCTGCCCACCCTGCAGATACCATCCAGTAACTAATCCCATTTGATTTGCTTATAGCACATATGTACTGAAATTCTCTTATCCCATTACTTCTACATTATCATTTTCCCCTGTTGGACTCTGAGCTCCAAGAGCAGAGATCACATCTGGTTGTTCATCATGATATTCTCAGCTCAGAATATGTATACAAAAAAATTGCTGAATAAATGAATGATGTAAAGAAAATAAAACAGCAGGAATAAATAAATAAAATGGTGTGCATTGGATTCTCAGTTTCTTCTGGATTCCAGCTGGATTCTCAGCTTAGAGCAGATACTTTTTCCCTCACCGAAAAAGATGAGTGAAGGGACCAGATCAGTCCAGCAGGCATGTAGTGAAGATAACAGGAAAAGCCTTGTGCATGTAGTGAAGATAACAGGAAAAACCTTGTGAAATGGGCCTGGAAGAACAGTTGTTCTTAGAAGTACTGTCTCAACTACAAAGATGCTTAAGTTGCACTGAAGGGCTGAGATTCTGGGGCCAGACCACTTGAGTTTGAATTTAACTCTAGTACTTCCTAGCTTTACAGGTTTGGGCAAGTTCCTTTACCTCTCTGTGCCTCAGTTTGTCTGTCTGTAAATATCTGTACCTACTACTATCTAGACTCACTGTGCAGATAAGATGCCTTAGTATGCCTAGATGACTTAGAAAAATGACTGGCAGCTGCAAATGGTCTAAAACTATTTGTTAAATCTGTTTGGTTTCCTTGAAGCATCAAGGAAGAATGGCAGACACTAGTTATTAACGACGCCAGAGTCTGGTTCTGGTGTCAGCCCACTTGTCCCATGCCCCATGTTGCTTAATGGAGTAGATGAACAGAGTAAATGCAGTTTTGGCATGGTTTTCTCTGAGCCCAGACTTCTGAGTTTGTGCTTCATCTCCTTCTGAGCCAGAAACTCCCAGGTTTCCAGTCTGTCTGTATGTACATTGATGATGGAGCAGCTGGAAGACCCAACAGAATGAGTGTCTAGCCCATGTGGACCAAGGGTACTCAGCAGGCACTGCACAGGTCCTCAGTATTTCATTATGAAAATGTCAGATTTTTGTGAAAGATGAAAGAATTTTTACCTTGAAAACCCATGCATTTACTAGATAGATTCCATTAACATTTCTATACATACCACATAGTCAGTTCATCTGATTATTGATACATCATTCATCTTGTTTTACATATATTTCAAAGCAAGTTGCAGACACCAGTACCTTCACTCCTCAACACTTCAGCATGAATATCATTAGCTTGATGTCAGTATCTAATTAGTATTTTAAAAATCTTTTCTTTTGAAGTAAAAATTTAACCTACAAGGAAATATAAATTTATAAATATACTTTTCCATGAGCTTTGAGCTTGGAAACTGCATACAACAATGTAACTAAATCCCTATCAAGACTTTAAATGTTACCATCACCACAGAAAAGTTCCAGTCAATCTTTAACCCTGTTCCCCAATAATAATTCCCACTAGCCTCCTCATAGTTTTTTTTTTGTTGTTGTTCTAGAACTTAAAATAAATGAAATAATTTGGACGAGGTTTCTTTTACTCAGTATCATTTTGTGTTACATTCATATTTTTCCATGTTTCTGTAGTAGTTCATTTTTATGATGATAAAATATATGATATTCCATCACATAAATATACCAGTTTATTTTTATGCATTCACCAGTTGATGGATATATGTGTTTTCTCCAGTTTTGCTTTATTATGAATAAAGCTGCTTTGAACATTCTTGTACATATATTTTTATAGACGTATGTCTTTGTTTCTCTTGGTCTATATTTAGGATGAGAATTGCTGGGTTACAGAGTAGATATAAACCTATTTTTATAAGGAAATGAAAGACTTTTGTCAAAGTGATTATGACATTCCCTCAACAATGTACCAGAATTCCTGTTTTTCACTTCCTCTTCAACATTTGATGCACACCCTATCAAGGGTTTTGTACTTCCTGCACCTTCTGTCAACTACATTCTTCCCTGTGGATTGTTCACTCACAGACTTTTAAAAGACTTAAAAGAAAGACTTTTAAAAGTCTTAAAGTCTTTTTCTCAGAGCAGCCTTCCTTTTTTGTCAAACTTAAAATTGCACTCAGAGCACCCCCCTACCACCCACCAACAACCCTATGTCCCTTACTTCTTTAATTTTCCCAGAGAATTTGTGTACTTGTCAGTTTGTCTAGCCACCCTCCCCTCTGGTGATTTGTGATCTCCGTGATAACAGGAATTTTTTGCCATTTCTTCCATATGTGTTTAAAAAAGAATGTATTCTGATATTGTTGAGAGGGTGGATCGTTCCATAAAGTAAAATGTTATTCTTGCATTCCTTGTCTCTGTCAATGCTCCTAGCTCACAGTAAGCAGTTAATATATATCTTTTGAGTCAGTGAATGGCTAGAAACACTTGTGGAGTGAATAGAAGTACAGCAAGACTCCTTATATTTTCAAAAGTTTACTTTCATTTTTAGTCAAAATCATCGAGGGGTGAATTTGAAATAATTGGCTTAAATCGGATCACTTGTTTCACCAATTAGAATTTGTCCCTTTTTCCTTTGCTTGAACCTAAAAAGGTACAACAGATGTGATAGTAACTCATCAGGAGTGATAGTGTGTGTTTCAGTGCCTAGCAGTGAAGGAGTATCTTTTCCAAAGCCAACAATGAAAACTTTGAAGAGAAGTAGATATTTTTCCAAACTAATTTTAACATCCCTTAGACTGTCTGGAAGACTTTCATGATAAAAATAAAAAGTCTATAAAATGTTTGTAGCCCACACCTCATTATATTGTGTATCACTCAAACGGAGGAAACACATATGGCAGCTTAATTGAATATTGTTTCTTGACATTGTTTTGAGATCCACTTATCTTCCTAGAATTTTTTGCCTTGTTAATGAGATTTGAATATACTAAGAAAAGTTTCAGAATTTGTACAGCTGTTCCGTGAAACACTATTGAACTGTTACATTTTTTCCCTCTGGGTCTTATTTCCTTTTGAGTTGATTATAACTTTGATTCTTTTTTCATCAGAGTAAGGCCACAAATTCTCAAAGTAGCCTTTGAGAAGGAATAAATATATGTTGACTTTGCTCTAAATATTGTTTACATTATTAAATACAGAATTTCATCTACTTACAAAGTGGTTAAGTTCTAAAAGTCAATTTGCAAAAAATATTTATTTCTAAGTCTACAGAGTGTCCAAGGCAAGGGAGGCAAGGGGTTAAGCTTGCAGTTCATAGATATATTGCCACCAGTTAGGAAGTCTGCTGTCTCTTTAAAGCTTTAATAGCTTTTTAAAATATTTTAAAATTTTCTTCTCTTTCTTGATATTGTAACAGCAGTGACACTTTAAAATCTTCAATGTGATTTTTTATTTGCCTTTGTGAACTTTATTTATATTTTTAATTGTAGGATAATTACTTTGGGATGGTTTCTGTCATATATCAACATGAAAGGGCCATAGATATACATATGTCCCCTCCCTCTAATACACACCTCCCTCCCCCTCTCACTGCTTTAGGTTGTCACAGAGCATTGGCTTTGGGTTTTCTGCATCATACATCAGACTCCCACTGACTATCTATTTTGCATATGCTAATGTGTATGTTTCAATGCTATTCTCTCTAATCATCCCACCTTCTCCTTCACCCACCGTGTCCAAAAGTTTGTTCTTTATGTCTGTGTCTCCTTTGCTGCCCTGCACGTGGGATTCATCAGTACTATCTTTAGAGATTCCATATATATGCCTGAGCTTTTAACCTTGATGCTTTACTGACTGAGACATCTATTACTTTGGAAATAATGAAGATTTATAAAAGAAAGCAGTAGACCTTATTAAGGAAAGATTGTATAGAAAAATATAGTGGTATTTAAAAGCATAAATAGTGGCATTATTGTCTTTGGGTAGATTTTCCAATTTTTTTTCCTTTTCCCCTTTCCTTTGAAGAGTATCTCAGATCAAACAATGAAAACCCATCTCATAGTTTGAGCCACAGTGTAGGTGAGATACCCATTTGTCTAGCACATCAAGATGACCTCTTCTATAGAAGGAAATCATAACAGGAGAATCAAAAGGGAAAGTCAGTTTCCATTTCTGAGGATTATGGGAATGTGAAAGAAGAGAGAAGCAGGAGATAACATAGGTATCTTTTGCTTATTCTTAGAAAATATCCTAATTTGAAAAAAAAAAAAGTTTAGAATTTTAAGTCCTATGAGAAGAGTGGAGCTTTGTGTACTATGGATAAGAATTGGATATTTATAATAAGCAGTTCTTCAAGGATCAAATTAGACCAAAATTTTAAATGCTTTAAAAAGGAGCGCATTGCATGTGTGGGGAGGTGGGTGCTGGTGCGCTCAGCTATGGTGTAGTCATTTGATTACTGCAAAGCTAGTGAGCTCATTTCAAATTTATATTAGCAAATTCAGTTTTCTAAATTAGGTATGATTTACAGGCTTTGTGGTTATCACATATTCTATAGTTAAGATTACTTTTATAAGATTAAATAATATCTTTATATTAAACTGCTAAGTGACTTGAAGGAACTTTAGCCATTTTATTTTTAAATGAAAAGATATAGAAGGAGCTATAATCAATAATAAAAAGAAATTAAATACAATATTTTATTGCCACCAATTTACTGTGGTGTCTTGTATTTTGATTGTGTATTAAAATATAATCATGTGTTTTTTAAAAGATATGGAACATGCTTAGCTTTAATTTTAAATGAAATATTTCTTTCAAAAGTACCCTTTGTTCCCCTGTGCTTCCGAGATTACCAAACTCTTTATGTTATAAAACTCTGCTATAACTTTCATAGCAGTAGTAACATGGATTAAGATGTGTTGTCATTGGCTCCTGACACCTGCTGAGAATAAGGGCTGGAAGCAGGCTAATGTTCTTATTTTGTGGAGCAGGTAGGGTGTGAGAAGAATAAAACAGGGAGCTCTGTCATCTTTAAGAGGAATCTCCAATATTCTTCCAGGTTAATTACCTTGACAAGGCTAGTTAGTTGAATATAGGTTGAAGATTTATTACCTAAAAATACAGGATAACCTGTTAAATTTGAATTTAAGGAGACATGGGAGATACAGTTTTGATCCTTGGGTTGGGAAGATCCCCTGCAGAAGGAAATGGCAACCGACTCCAGTATTCTTGCCTGGAGAATCCCATGGATAGAGAATCCTGGTGGGCTACAACCCATGGGGTCAGAAAGAGTCAGACACAACTGAGTGACTAAACAACAACAACAAATAATTACTCAGTATACATCAGATCAGAGATCAGATCAGTCACTCAGTCGTGTCCAACTCTTTGCAACCCCATGAATCGCAGCACGCCAGGCCTCCCTGTCCATCACCAACTCTGGGAGTTCACTCAGACTCATGTCCATCGAGTCAGTGATGCCATCCAGCCATATCATCCTCTGCCGTCCCCTTCTCCTCCTGCCCCCAACCCCTCCCAGCATCAGAGTCTTTTCCAATGAGTCAACTCTTTGCATGAGGTGGCCAAAGTACTGGAGTTTCAGCTTTAGCATCATTCCTTCCAAAGAAATCCCAGGGCTGATCTCCTTCAGAATGGACCCGTTGGATCTCCTTGCAGTTCAAGGGACTCTCAAGAGTCTTCTCCAACACCACAGTTCAAAAGCATCAATTCTTCGGCGCTCAGCCTTCTTCACAGTCCAACTCTCACATCCATACATGACCACAGGAAAAACCATAGCCTTGACTAGACGAACCTTTGTTGGCAAAGTAATGTCTCTGCTTTTGAATATGCTATCTAGGTTGGTCATAACTTTCCTTCCAAGGAGTAAGCATCTTTTAATTTCATGGCTGCAGTCACCATCTGTAGTGATTTTGGAGCCCAGAAAAATAAAGTCTGACACTGTTTCCACTGTTTCCCCATCTATTTCCCATGAAGTGGTGGGACTGGATGCCATGATCTTCGTTTTCTGAATGTTGAGCTTTAAGCCAACTTTTTCACTCTCCTCTTTGACTTTCATCAAGAGGCTTTTTAGTTCCTCTTCACTTTCTGCCATAAGGGTGGTATCATCTGCATATCTGAGGTGATTGATATTTCTCCCAGCAATCTTGATTCCAGCTTGTGTTTCTTCCAGTCCAGCATTTCTTATGATGTACTCTGCATATAAGTTAAATAAACAGGGTGACAATATACAGCCTTGACGAACTCTGTCTGTACAATATTTGGAACATAATTTATTCATCACCTAGCTGAAATTCAGTCTTAACTGGGCATCTGATATTTTTTTGTCAGTCTTAATCAGATACTAATGGACTAGAAGAGCCTTAGGGTTATTGTCCCTGTCCTTCAAATTACACAAGCCAGCCACAAGATCCACAAATATCCTCATCAATGTTTTGCCACACATTTGCGATGAATGGTCCTGTGGAAATGCTCCAATTTCCTGATCAAAAAGGGCAAACAGATAAAGGATACCCACCTCAATAATCTGAAGGCCCACAGTTCTTTCCATTGTAACCAGCTGATTGGCCACAAGGCTGTGGCATGGAGCCAGCAGCAGATGGCAAAGGGGCCTGGAGGTGGTGAAGTGGAGGTCTGGCCTTGCCACCTCCTGCATGCAGACCACCGCCAACAAGAACTACTCCCCTGCCACCTCAGCAGCATCCAGCATGTCATCTGCAAGAACAAGTGCCTCTGGGATCCATCCTGCACAGCAGACGCCTGTGATGGTGAAGGGGAAACAGTGTGGTCACTCACTGCCCCCCAGAGCAACGAAGACGTCAGCCAACATTTCTCAAAAAAAGAAAAAAAAAAAAAAATGATACCAGATCATTCTGAACTGCAACCAGAACAAAAAAAGTTGGATTTGCATCATGAAGAACCTTTAGACTACAAGGTCAAGTGATTGGCCACACTTTCTGTGGTTATCTCAGTATCCACAGTACTGCAATTGTGCATCTTCATATTTTGTTGTTCAACCGCTATGTCCTGTCTGACTCTTTGTGACCTTATATACTGCAGCACTCCCAGCTTCCCTGACTTCATGTTTTGGATGCTGCTTATAGTAACTTTCTCTTCCCTATCTCATGAAAAGGGACCATAATCAGCTCAGTACTTGAATTAAGGAAGTTTGTATGACAAGATTATTTTCTCTGAATGTCTTTTCCATAAATAGCTCTGTGACCTACAGTTTCTTTTAGTTTTCAAAACAGAATTTTCATGTTTTCATAATATTTTATAATAATATATAATGTATATATAATATAATCAATATTTTATAATATTGATTATATTTTATAATATTTATTATAAAGACTAGAGAGAGGGAGACAAATATCTGATAAATAAGAGTCTTCTTGCCTCTCACTTGTGAGTCTGGGATGTGTCCTCCAGAAAAGCTGCCCTTGTCCAATCAGGGGTTTTCCTTCTTTAAATCAAATGGGTTAGTGCTACATGCTCTTACAGGTGGAGCTGTGAAGTTTAGATTTCTCAGCTACCCTTTGCTTCTCTGTGACAATCTTGCAGAAATAGCTGGTTTATTAATGAAGAACCTTCTAAGGGGATACATTAACAGTAAAATGACTCTGAGTGGAAGGCAAAAAAAAAGTCTATACCTGAGCAAAGCCAAGGGGAATGGATTGATGATGGGAAAGCATAGACGTCTGTGAAAGCAAATGAAGGAGATGTTGTTGAAGTCCTTTGGTGGCAAATCTGAAGATATTTCTGAGCCAAAGGAGAAGTCTTTGAGTTATACCATCTGCAGTCTTCTGCTAAGGATGTAAAGCCTCACAGGTGTACAAAACACATCATCCAGTAATCAGGAGCCCTACATTTGTCCCCACCAAAGTCCCATAAACTACACCCTGCCTAAGGCATCAGTATAGAGTAAGAAGCAGGGGATAGAGGAAGTTATCTGAGAAACTAAGCACTCTTCTCCAGAGAGATTTCTTTCTCTCAGTGCCTCTGTATCAGATATCCTGGATTCATTGCACACAACACAAATTCCTCATACAGATAGCTTTATCATCAATATGAATATGAGATTCTTGAGCGTAGACATTGTACCTCAGTATCCTTGGTAAAGTGCCTCGGGAAAGAAAACGCACTTCTAAAGAGATCAAATTGAACAGAAAAATATGTAGCAAAAAGAGAGATGTGCCAAAGGCATACCTGGCTAAAATAAATCTTTCTCTATTCAATATTCATAGAAAATTCTGGAAACTGTAAGTAAAAAAGTCAACAGAGTGAAAAATCACCTGTAGCTGTATTGTTCAAACATGTCTCCCATTTGTATTTTGTCTTCTACCCCTTGCAGTGGAATTACATGAGGCACAATGGTTATACTAGACTTTTCAGCGATTCACATATTTTGAACAATTCTCCTTGACAACACACTCAAATCTACACACATTCTTAATGTTGGAGCATGATTCTTTGCACTAAACTTTTTTAGATTAAATTAGCCGTTTAAGTAAATTGTTATCATGTGTGGATGTGAGAGTTAGACTATAAAGAAAACTGAATGCCGAAGAATTGATACTTTTGAACTGTGGTGTTGGAGAAGACTCTTGAGAGTCCCTTGGACTGCAAAGAGGTCCAACTAGTCCATCTAAAGGAGATCAGTCCTGAGTGTTCATTGGAAGGACTGATGTTGAAGCTGAAACTCCAATACTTTGGCCATCTGATGCAAAGACCTGAGTGATTTGAAAAGACCCTGATGCTGGGAAAGATTGAGGGGAGGAGGAGAAGGGGATGACAGAGGATGAGATGGTTGGATGGCATCACCGACTCGATGGACATGAGTTTGGGTAAATTCTGGGAGTTGGTGATGTACAGGGAGGCCTGGCGTGCTGTGTTCCATGGGGTTGAAAAGAGTTGGACATGACTGAGTGACTGAACTGAACTGATTGCTTTAAAGAATGATATCATTAGCAGCCTTGCATTTACATAGTTGGTTACACACTATTTATTACCTATTTTGATGAGATTATATTTGAATATTTTTGAAAAATTCATCTATTTTCATATTTTTCTTCCACATGAATGCTGTGTTTATTCATTAAGATTTTCTCCAGACCCTCATTTGTGTTGATTTGGAAATAATCAGAGTTTTACAATTTTGTATCTCCTTATTTAATTGTTTATTCATTTAACAAATGTTTATGAGGGACCTGCTGTTTGCTTGGCACTAGACAAATGAAGGTAATAAGTATGGCTTAGTGGGAAGAAGCATGGGAAAACACAAGTAATCAGAGAGTAAGTACATGATTTCTATTTGAAATGAGAGTAACGACAAAAGCTCACAGTGATTGAATTGTTAATATTGTGTCAGAGACAGCATCTTCATAAATGGAGATTTAGAATGAGACATGATAAATGCAAAGTGCAGGAGGAAACACATTAGTGAAAAAGGGAACAGCTGTAAAAGGGTCCTATGGCTACACATTTTTGAAGAACTGAAAGACTTCCATGGTCAGAGCATATAAGCAAGGGAAGCAAGCACACAAGATACACTAGGAGAAATAAGACAGCACTTCAAATGCTTTGATAAGGATTTCTGTTTTGGGCATTACATTGTGCAGCTATTTAAATTTAAATCTATGAAAAATACTGTGCTTTGTTTGAAGCTCATTTTAAATCACCTCTTGTTTATTAAGAAACAGCCATGTCATTTTTCATTGTGAAATAGTTCTAATTATTTAAGATTTGAAACCACAATATTTAATATTTAGATATTTAGGTGTACACCATTGAATGAGGCAGTCAGATTATGTTCTTTTCTGAGGCACACAGAGGCTTCTCTTATTGTAGAGAAAGGGCTCTAGAGCATGAAGGCTCAGTAGCTGTGGTGCATAGACTTAGTTTCCCTGCACCATTCTAAACATACATTTAGGTTTTTTTTTTTAACCTGTATTCAGTACAAGCATAAATCTTATCTGTGTTGTTATTTTAGCTTAATCTTTATTTTTAACCATAGTTCTTAACATTGTTTCTAATATTGACATATGACTTCTTAAAAATTATTATGATTAGTTGCTCAGTTGTGTCCAACTCTGCGACCCCATGGGCAATGGAGTCCATGGAATTCTCCAGCCCATGATACTGGAGAGGGTAACCTTTCCCTCTGCCAGGGATCTTCCAAACCCAGGGATTGAACCCATTGCAGGCAGATTCTATACCAGCTGAGCCACAAGGGAAGCCCAAGCTGGAATCAAGATTGCCGGGAGAAATATCAATAACCTCAGATACGCAGACAGTACCACACTTATGGCAGAAAGCGAAGAAGAGCCTCTTGATGAAAGTGAAAGAGGAAAGTGAAAATGTTGACTTAAAACTCAACATTCAGAAAACTAAGATCATGACATCTGGTCCCATCACTTCATGGCAAATAGATGGGGAAACAATGGAAATGGTGACAGACTTTATTTTGGGGGGCTCCAAAATCACTGCAGATGGTGCCTGCAGCCATGAAATTAAAAGACGCTTGTTCCTTGGAAGGAAAGTTATGACCAACCTAGATAGCATATTAAAAAGCAGAGACAATACTTTGCCAACAAAAGTCCGAATAGTCAAAGCTTTAGCTTTTCCACTAGTCATATATAGATGTGAGAGTTGGCCTATAAAGAAAACTGAGCACTGAAGAATTGATGCTTTTGAACTGTGGTGTTGGAGAAGACTCTTGAGAGTCCCTTGGACAGCATGGAGATCCAACCAGTCCATCCTAAAGGAAATCAGTCCTGAATATTCATTGGAAAGACCGATGCTGAAGCTGAAACTCCAGTTCTTTGGCCATTTGATGTGAAGACCTGACTCATTTGAAAAGACCCTGATGCTGGGAAAGATTGAAGGCAGGAGGAGAAGAGGACGACAGAGGATGAGATGTTTGGATGGCATCAGCAATTCTATGGACATGAGTTTGAGTAAGCTCTGGGAGTTGATGATGGACAGGGAGGCCTGGTGTGCTGCAGTCCATGGGGTCACAAATAGTCGGACATGACTGAGCGACTGAACTGAACTGAACTGTGATGAATCTGTTGCATTTGTAGCAAGGTGTGGCTAATAAAGAATGGGGTTGAACCAGAATCTAACTGGATCCTGTCACTGGGAGAGGCTGTTCCTAATGGGAGTTAGCCAGGATGTAGGTTTACAAAATGGTTCTTTTTTGTACCAGGAAGCTAAATTTTGAGAACTACAGCCAGCCTCCAGTATCCACAGGTTTGTATGCTGTGTGCTCAGTTGCTAGGTCAAGTCCGACTCTTTGTGACCCCTGGATTGTAGCCTAGCAGGTTCATCTGTCCATGGAATTTTCTGGGTAAGAGTACTAGAGCATATTGCCATTTCCTAAGGGGTGCAGGGGGAAAGTATCTGCCTGCCAATGCAGGAGAGATATGGGTTTGATCCCTAGTTCAGAAAGATTGTTTAGAGTAGGAAATGGTAACCCGATCCAGTATTCTTGCCTGTGGGGTCACAAACAGTTGATCACGACTGAGCACAGCACAGCACTCCAGAGGATCTTCCTGACCCAGAGATTGAACCTGCATCTCCTGCATTGGCAAGTAGATTCTTTACCACTGTGCCACTTGGAAAGCCCTATCCACAGGTTTGCATCAGCAAATTCAACTAACTGGATCAAAAATATTCAAAAAATTTCCAGAAAGTTCTAAAAGGCAAAATTTGAATTTTCCATGCTCTGGCAAATCTTTGCATAGTATTTATGTTACATTAGGCATTAATGTACTCTAGAGTTGATTGATGGAGAAGGCAATGGCACCCCACTCCAGAACTCTTGCCTGGAAAATCCCATGGATGGAGGAGCCTGGTAGGCTGCAGTCCATGGGGTCCTAAGAGTCAGACACGACTGAGTGACTTCACTTTCACTTTTCATGAATTGGAAAAGGAAATGGCAACCCACTCCAGTGTTCTTGCCTGGAGAATCCCAGGGATGGGGAAGCCTGGTGGGCTGCCGTCTATGGGGTCACACAGAGTCGGACACGACTGAAGTGACTTAGCAGTAGCAGCAGCAGCAGAGTTAATTGAAAATAAACAAGAAGATGTTCATAGAGGATATGAATGTCTAGGATTTGGGTATTTTGGGAGAGTGTCCTGAAACAAATCCCTCACAGCTGCTAAGGGATGACCATGTAAAAATGAGAAAGTTTTTGACAATTCAAACTGATCAGTTCTTACATAAATGCTTAGGAATATTTTGTTCAGGAGTGTTTTTCCCGAACTGAATTATAACATATTACTTTCTTTTATTCTCCCTAATGTGACTTTAACCAGTGATTTATATAATTATATACAATAAACTGTGAAAAATTCTGAAAGAGATGGGAATACCAGACCTCCTGACCAGCCTCTTGAGAAATTTGTATGCAGATCAGGAAGCAACAGTTAGAACTGGACATGGAACAACAGACTGGTTCCAAATAGGAAAAGGAGTACGTCAAGGCTGTATATTGTCACCCTGCTTATTTAACTTCTATGCAGAGTACATCGTGAGAAATGCTGGGCTGGAAGAAGCACAAGCTTGAATCAAGATTGCCAGGAGAAATATCAATCACCTCAGATATGCAGATGACACCACCCTTATGGCAGAAAGTGAAGAGGAACTCAAAAGCCTCGTGATGAAAGTGAAATAGGAGAGTGAAAAAGTTGGCTTAAAACTCAACATTCAGAAAACAAAGATCATGGCATCTGTTCCCATCACTTCATGAGAAATAGATGGGGAAATAGTGGAAACAGTGTCAGACTTTATTTTTTGGGCTCCAAAATCACTGCAGATGGTGACTGCAGCCATGAAATTGAAAGACGCTTACTCCTTGGAAGGAAAGTTATGACCAACCTAGATAACATATTCAAAAGCAGAGACATTACTTTGCCAACAAAGGTCCGTCTAGTCAAGGCTATGGTTTTTCTAGTGGTCATGTTTGGATGTGAGAGTTGGACTGTGAAGAAAGCTGAATGCCGAAGAATTGATGCTTTTGAACTGTGGTGTTGGAGAAGACTCTTGAGAGTCCTTTGGACTGCAAGGAGATCCAACCAGTCCATTCAGAAGGAGGTCAGCCCTGGGATTTTTTTGGAAGGAATGATGCTAAAACTGAAACTCTGGTAGTTTGGCCACCTCATGAGAAGAGTTGACTCATTGGAAAAGACCCTGATGCTGGGAGGGATTGGGGGTAGGAGGAGAAGGGACGACAGAGGATGAGATGGCTGGATGGCATCACTGACTCGATGGACGTGAGTCTGAGTGAATTCCGGGAGTTAGTGATGGACAGGGAGGCCTGGTGTGCTGCAATTCATGGGGTCGCAAAGAGTCGGACACGACTGAGCAACTGAACTGAACTGAACTGATACCTAAAATATCACTGTAAAGTTCTGTATCTATCTAAAAACAAATGCAGGACCAAGGATTATAACTCTATGATAACACTTCCCTTAGAGTTTATTATGGATGTTATTTAAATAAGTTCTACTCTATAAGAGACAGTATTTCATGCTTCTCATATATTAGCACTATTCCTCATATGAGCTCTGAAAAGTATGAATTGATATTTCTATTTTATTTGTGAGGAACCTGAATCTCAGAGAGGTGTCATCACTTTCTCAAAGTCACAATACCATAAGTGGCAGAGTCAAGATTCAAACTGCATCTGTTTTTTTTTTTTTTGTTTTTGTTTTTTTAATGCCAAGACTGTAGTAGTCTTTATTACACCACTTTCTTTGATGGAAATTTGTTTAACACCATGTCTTATACCAGGAACTCTACTAACCCATCTGGCATCATTGTAGTGCAAATTTAAAAGAGCAGCTCGTGAACAAGCAGCCTGGTGCTAAAAGTATATGTCTTGGTAGAGAGAGAACAAGCTGAACTTCAGTGCCCACTTGCACTTTCAGCCAGGACCCCAGAGCTATGAACAGTAGACACAATTGTATCTGAGGACCTTGAACATGATGGAACTTATATTATATCAACAAATCATCTAAATTAAAATGTCTACTTAATATTTGAAAGCCAATTAATAAAGAAAAGTTGCTCAGTTGTGTCCCACTCTTTGCAATACAGTCCATGGGATTCTCCAGGCCAGAATACTCAAGTGGGTAGCCTTTCCCTTCTCCAGGGGATCTTCCCAACCCAGGGATTGAATCCAGGTTTCCCACATTGCAGGTGGATTTTTTTACCAACTGATCCTCCAGGGAAGCCCAAGAATACTGGAGTGGGTAGCCTATCTCTTCTCCAGTGGATCTTCCCTGCCTAGGAATTGAACCAGGTCCCCTGCATTGCAGGTGGATTTTTTACCAGCTGAGCTATCATAAATTGAACTGCAACAAAACTAAAATAAGTCCTTGGTTTTTCCAGAAGGTGAAGTTGCCCAGTCGTGTCCGACTCTTTGCGATCCCATGGACTGTAGCCTACCAGGCTCCTCTGTCCATGGGATTTTCCAGGCAATAGTACTGGAGTGGATTGCCATTTCCTTCTCCATGGGATCTTCCCAACCCAGGGATTGAACCCGGGTCTCCCGCATCGTAGACAGACGCTTTACCATCTGAGCCACCAGGGAATTAGTTTTTCCAGAGCATTTGATTATTCCAAATATTAAATTTTATTCCCAGGTATAATTAAGAGTACAGCTTCCTGTTATATCCTGACAAATTCTATATGGCTTTGTTAATCATTAGCCTAGTGTCTGGTTCATGCATGCTGTGTGCACAGTCACTTCAGTCATGTCCAACTCTTTGCAACACCATGGACTGTAACCCGCCAGGCTCTGTCCGTGGGATTCTCCAGGCAAGAATACTGGAGTGGGTTACCATACCCTCCTCCAGGGGATCTTCCTGACCCAGGGATTGAATGTGTGTCTCTTACTCTACTTCATAATGGGATTCAACCCTGATTTTTTTTTAATTTTTAATTAGTAAAATTAAGTAAAGTATCCAACTTTCATTTCATAATATATATTTAATTTAATTTAATATCAATTTATATTTATTTAATTTTGTTTAATTACTTAATATTTAAATATATTCATAAATAAAATGTTCAGTTCAGTCATATCAAATTGTAGACTTTGAAAGAGTAACATAAGCCTTGCTGCTGCTGCTAAGTCGCTTCAGTCGTGTCCGACTCTGTGCAACCCCATAGATGGAAGCCTACCAGGCTCCCCCGTCCCTGGGATTCTCCAAGCAAGAACACTGGAGTGGGTTGCCATCTCCTTCTCCAATCCATGAAAGTGAAAAGTGAAAATGAAGTCCCTCAGTCGTGTCCGACTCCTATCGACCCCATGGGCTGCAGCCTACCAGGCTCCTTCATCCATGGGATTTTCCAGGCAAGAGTACTGGAGTGGGATGCCATTGCCTTCTCCGAACATAAGCCTTAGGCAAATATAATTATAGGAATCAAAACATTGACTTCATTTATTAATCAAAAATTTTATTTCTCTAGCCCTGTTTTGATTGTGGGATATTGAGCAGGTATGGGGAATCTAGGGAAAGGAGATGAGGTTAGAATGACTTTAAAATGAGGTCTAGTTGTGTGACTTTTCAAACTAATTGATAAATGTAATACCCACCTTTGGAATCCAGCTGCCATGGTGTGTAGAGGTTCCAGACATATGAAAATATCTGGGAATTCTAACATGTAGTGTTCTAACTGAGAACTCCCAATGAGATCATAGCTTGTAGAAAGCATCAGCCTCCAGACCCTTAACTGAGGTGGACTTTGAGATGATTTCAGCCCCAGGTGCCATCAGATTGCAACTGCTTGAAAGACCCCTTAAGTAAACTGCCTTGCTGAGGACATTAACACCAGAAAGATAGAAGATAAGACTAATAAACAATTGTTACTGTTTTTGCTAGTAGTTTGTCATTTGTTAAGTAGCACTAGATAACCAAAGCCTTCCTACCTGAAAGAATGACACATACACATATGCATCAGAGGAAAATAATAGTGTTTACAAAACACAAAAGATATTGGAAACAGGTGTTATCACTGGAGATCTTTGTATTTGGAAAAGGCTGAATGGAGGAAATGGAATATTAGCCAGATATAGGAGGATAAAGTATAAAATCCATTCAACAAGATGTGTATCAATTAATAAAATCAAATAGCATGCTATACAAGGTGGATTAGCATTCTAAGGGCTTCCCTGGTGGCTCAGCTGGTAAAGAAGCCGTCTGCAATGTGGGAGACCTGGGTTCAATCTCTAGGTTGGGAAGATCCCCTGGAGAAGGGAAAGGCTTCCCACTCCTTCTCGCCTGGAGAATTCCATGGACTGTACAGATTATGGTGTTGCAAAGTCGGACATGACTTAGTGACTTTCAAGGCTTCCCGGATAGCTCAGTTGGTAAAGCATTTTAAATAGAACATTCTTTTTTTCCAATTGTTTTTGAATTTAGTTGATTATGCTGTTGTTTTAGTTTCAGTTGTGCAGCAAAGTGATTAAAAATGTGTATATATTTGCATGTATATGTAAGGCTGAGTCACTTTGCTGTGCACTTGAAATTATCACAACATTGTTAATTGGTTATATGACAAAGTAAAATAAAGCATTGAATATATAAATATATATATTCTTTCTCAGATTCTTTTCCATTAAAGGTTATTATAGGATATTGCATATAGTTCCATATGCTATACAGTATGTCCTCGTTGTTTATCTGTTTCATATGTAGCAATGTGTTTCTGTTTATCCCAAACTCCTAATTTATCCCCCCACCCCCCAGCCTCTTCCCTTTTGATAACCATAAGATTGTTTTCTATGTGAGTCTCTTTCTGAGGAAGCAATATTTTAATTATTTATTTTGATGAAATAACTAAAAGAATTATGAATAAAGAAATTCATAAGCATGTTTATATCATTTTCTGTTTAGCAATTATAATTTTACCTTGAATCATAGTAGACCACATTGATCTAACACCAGGAAAGATAAACAGTTACACTTGAACCACACAAAAGGGCCAGATGTTTGATCTCTCTAATGGAAAGTAAAAAATATGTTGCATTACTTCATTTATAAACCATAAAGTTTGTGCCAATAATTAAACTGGAATTAAAAAATATTATAATCTAGGTGTCATTTTTCTTATTTTTTTTAAAAAAGAGTTTGATAGAAAAGGTTTAGATTGAAGAATAGAGAAGGTATGCTAGCCTCTTCAATTTTATTCATTTTGCATTTTGACAGTGAAATTCTGCCAAATGATATTCTAATTAAGAAAAATATTGCAATTATTTTGGCCCTTACTTGGCTATTATTAATACCATTAACTCTAAATTTCCAACGCCTTTTGGCTAATAGAAGATTCGACTATGTAGTTTACTTCTGTTGTTTCACCCAAAGTTTAAGTCTTTGAACAGACAAAATATCCAGTAGTGTCATTTCCTCTCAGACTTGTTGAATATTGGTCACTGAAGTAGAATCTATCATTTTATCTTCCTCTAATAGAGAGTTTGAACTAGCTCATCCGCATTGCAGTAGCTTAGGTTACTGTTCATCAAATAGTCACAGACTTCTCTTCATGGAAGAAGTGTAATTTATCATCTCATAGACTCAGAATTTGGCCATGTGGCTGGATGTGGCCAGTAGGTGTGGATGTCAGAATTTGGCAGTGTGACTGGCTGTGGCCAATGGGTGTGAATGGCAGTGACAATGTGCCAGTTCCATGCTGAGATTTTGGGAGGCACAACACGGGAGAAGAGCACACCCACACAGCCAACATACCTATTGCCATTAGGTTGTCTTCTAATGACTGCTTGTGAAACAGAACCAAACCCAAAGCTAATAATGTCACCAAGCCTATCCAAGTTCAGACAAAATCCACTGACTTGTATCTAACAAGACATAAATGTGAAACAAATGTGGTATTATAAGCCATTGTGATATTAGGGTTTTTGTTAGAGCATTATCATATAGCAAAACCTGACCAATACATATGTCTACAAATTAAACACACTTTTATTCTTTTCAACTTTTCTTAAGACTTTTAAGAACTTATCAATTTTCCAGAAAGGGTTATACTTTTCAGACGTATTTGTCATTTTCCAAATGCCTAAGGACAGACAGAGTTTTCTAAAATAAATTTTCTCCAAGACTTTTCCTTTGCTGTTACAGTTTTATAATCACACTTATGGATCAACAAATGAATTTTTTTTTACACGTGCTCTGTCATCATCTGGATAAGTTTGGAGAACAAAACACAGTGAGAATGCTGGCAAATAATTACCAGCATTCTAGAATAGAATAGAATAGAAATAGAAACCATTTTAGAATATGAAGTTTTTAGGGTCAGAATATATTTTGTTGGGTAAAAAGTGTTCTCCAGTAAATAACTGAAATATTACCAAGAATTGATAGCTTTTCTTAATGGCTCAGACAGTAAAAAAATCCGCTTGCAATGCAGGAGACCTGGGCTCCATGCCTGGGTCAGGAGAAAGGAATGGCTACCCACTCCAGTATTCTTTCTGGGAGAATTCCAAGGTCAGAGGAACCTGGCAGGCTACAGTCATTAGGATCTCAAAGTCAGACATGGCTGAAAAATCAAGCACAATAACTTTTCTTGTAATGCTATAATTTATAAGCAAAAAATTAAAGACAAAATTTTAAACCAAAAAAAAAGTCAATAATTTGTCAAAGAAGTCATTGTACCATATGTACTTCCCTTGTGTCTCAGATGGTGAAGAATCTTCCCACAACGCAGAGACCTAGGTTTGATCCTTGGATTGGGAAGATCCCCTAGATGGGGAAATGGCTACCCACTCCAGTATTCTTGCCTGGAAATTGCCATGGACTGAGGAGCCTGGTGGGCTACAGCCAATGACTTTTTTTGTAATGCTGTAATTTATAACCAAAAACTTAATAGCAAAAAATTTTAAATAAAAAAATAGTCAACCATTTGTCAAAGAAGTCATTGTAAGATATGTAGGCTATCACTAACATGTGGCTCAAGCAAATTTTCTTATCACTCAATCCATAATTGGCTTCTCACTTGTTTTTAGTTCACATCATTACTACAATTTACTTAACCACACTCTAGTTTGGTTCCCGTGTTTTTATAGTTTCATACATACTTTTCTGCACAGAGAAATTATGTTGGGAAATTAAAATATTGCTTCCCTAGACTTTCCCTTATTATAAAGAATAAGATCTTGCTGATAGTTGTATGGTCAAGCTACATTTTAGAGTGTAGGTTAACACTTCAATCTCTATTCTATCTCATACTCTGCTTTATAATAATTGGCTTTAATATATATTCTACTTGAATTCTCATTTAAATCAAGCTGATCTATGAACTACATATTATCTGCAAATCTTTAATAAACACATGCTACTTATGATTATCTTTTTCAGTTGTAAGACTATATTCACTTATTTCAGAGATACATGATTCTGCATGCAAAATAAAACCCCAAATAGTCCACCCCTGTGAAATTTGAAAAAAAAAATTGCTAAGTTAAATAAATAAATAATAATTTGATATGAGTCATTTAGATACTTGCTTCAAAATGGAAAATTGGTCATATAGCACTTTGGAAACCAGTCTTCAATCTACTTAATCGGTTACACATTCTTTAGTAATAATAATTTTATTTGTTTAATATTCTTATGGTACGATAGTACTGAAATCTATATAGCAGTCATTCCAGCACAAACACTTTGAATAGCAATTGTTCATTTACTTCTAAGGCCTGCGGAGAAATGTACTTGAATCTGAGTTTGGGAATTGTGCAGAGCAGTTTATGCTCTCGTCCTCATTCACAGTGGGCAACCTGTTAACTGGCCAGAACATCATGCATGATTTGGCAAATGCTGCCTTCAAAATCCAAAAAAGTCCAACAGGTACTTATGTCTCTTCTTAGTGGTGAATTGTGCAAGTAGAACAACTTTGCTTGGAGGGGGTATCCTAACATCCACCAGGTCACTGAGCTTCTAGAGCCTTTGCTGATACTATGTCAAAGAACATACAATAGTCCCCTCACCTGCAGCTTTGCTTTCCACGGTTTCAGTTTCCTGTGGTCAATTGCAGTCCGAAAATGTTAAATGAAAAATTCCAGAGGTAAAAATTTCTTAAGTTTTAAATTGTGCACTGTTCTGAGTAGTGTGCTGAATTCTCACACCCTTCTTCTCTGTCCTGCCCAGGACTCTATGCCTTCATCCAGCATACTGCGCCCATTCAGCCACTTAGAAACATCTCAGTTGTCAGATTGAATGTCTAATCACAGTGCTTTTGTGCAAGTAACCCTTATTTTACTTAATCAGATCAGATCAGATCAGTCGCTCAGTCGTGTCCGACTCTTTGCGACCCCATGAATTGCAGCACTCCAGACCTCCCTGTCCATCACCAACTCTCGGAGTTCACTCAGACTCACGTCCATCGAGTCAGTGATGCCATCCAGCCATCTCATCCTCTGTCGTCCCCTTCTCCTCCTGCCCCCAATCCCTCCCAGCATCAGAGTCTTTTCCAATGAGTCAACTCTTTGCATGAAGTGGCCAAAGTACTGGAGTTTCAGCTTTGGCATCATTCCTTCCAAAGAAATCCCAGGGCTGATCTTCAGAATGGACTGGTTGGATCTCCTTGCAGTCCAAGGGACTCTCAAGAGTCTTATCCAACACCACAGTTCAAAAGCATCAATTCTTCGGTGCTCAGCCTTCTTCACAGTCCAACTCTCACATCCATACATGACCACAGGAAAAACCATAGCCTTGACTAGATGAACCTTTGTTGGCAAAGTAATGTATGCTATCTAGGTTGGTCATAACTTTCCTTCCAAGGAGTAAGCGTCTTTTAATTTCATGGCTGCAGTCACCATCTGTAGTGATTTTGGAGCCCAGAAAAATAAAGTAAGACACTGTTTTCACTGTTTCCCCATCTATTTCCCATGAAGTGATGGGACCAGATGCCATGGTCTTCGTTTCTGAATGTTGAGCTTTAGGCCAACTTTTTCACTCTCCACTTTCACTTTCATCAAGAGGCTTTTCAGTTCCTCTTCACTATATTGGCCCCCAAACATGAGAGTAGTGATGCTGGTAATTTAGATATGCCAAAGAGAAACTGGCAAAGTGCTTCTTCTAAGTAAAAAAGGTAAAAGTTCTCAGTTTAATAAGGAAAGAAAAAGAAATTATACACTAATGTTGCTAATATTTCCAATATGAATGCATCTTCTCTCTGTGCAGTTGTAAACAGGTGCTGTTGCACTTCAAACTGCAAAAGTTTTGGCCACACTGTGTGATACATTCTTAGTTATCAAGGAGAAGGCCTTACATTTGTACAATAAAATATTTTGAGAGAGAGAAAAAGACCATATTCATGTAATATTTATTACAGTTTATTGTTATTATTAGATATGTGTTGATCTCTTACTGTGCTTAATCTAGATTAAACCTTATCATATGTATGTATATACAGGAAAAAACTCTGTGTGTGTGTGTGTGTGTGTGTGTGTGCGTGCACATGCATGATTTGGTACTATCAGTGGTTTCAGGTATCCACTGAGGGTCTTGGAACATATACCCTGTGGAAAGAGAGACTGTTATACTGTTGTCAGAGAACAGGAGGTAACACAGTGAAGATGCATTGCTATTTCTACCACATGTATGAGGACTCTTTTAGATCATGTTAACTAGATAACAATGGAATGAAAGCATTTTAGGGAATGTAGGTCAGCAAGCCTTCTTCTGTAAACGGCTAGACATAAATACTTTAGGTTTTATGAGTTAAGTACATACAATCTTTGTTATATATTCTTATTTGCCTTTAATAGAACTTTAACAATGCAACAGTGTTGCTTCTTGAGCTACACAAAAACAGTGCACGGGCTGCAATTTGCTAACCCCTGTTCCAGGTACTAGGTTCTAATTGCAGTCTGTACCATCATATAGGTTTGCAGTATTCTACATTCGTTTGCTGAGACCCATCTGGTACTTAAATGATGATGTTGTAATGCATCACACAGCCACATTTCTGAATCTTTTAACTTTTTAAGCTACTTAGCTTAGAAAATCCTAACAAATAAACCCCTCAATATTTAAAATTTTTCATTGATAAGTATGATTTCAATTTACTTTAAAAAAATTCTCACATTTTCACAAATAAAGAAACCTGAGCTTTTTATTCTATACAGAAAGTCATTATTCTATGCATATTTCCTCTTATTTACCTGTTGCTTAGAAGTTAAAGTGTCTGTCTGATAATACTGTATTAGGAAAAATACCACAGAAATATGACCATTGATTTAATTTAATAGGACTATTAACTGTTTTTTAAAGTTTTCCCTGGGGTCTGAATTATCAATGTGATAATTAAACTACTAGTTTATTCAGTGAGTAAAAATAAAATTTTATTAAAATTTTTTATTTATTTATTGGACAGCTTACAGAATCTTAGTTTCCTGGCCACGGATTGAACACAGGCCATGGCAGTGCTGAGTCCTAACCACTGGACCATCAGGAAATTCCCAAGAAGGGATAAAGTTAAAACAGTTCTTATGCATATAACACCAAGAAAAGGTATCTTGCAGTTTTTTTTTTTTTTTGGTTGTGTGAATAAATAGGCACAGTTTAATATCTGTCATGATTTTTCTACTCTCTTAAAATACCTTTTAAAGTTTCTAACAGCCTAATTTAATATATATTAGAAATTATTTTTCATTAACACACAGAGTTTTTCATTAATCTTCTGGGGCCAAACAGATGCCTTCTAAGAAACTCAACTACTTTACCAGAGGGTTTCTATTCCGATAAACTTTTGATAATGGAATGATTTATAAGTAAATAAAGTATAAGGAATCGGTTTAGAAATTATTACATTTCTCATGTTCAACTAATGACTAATGTTCAGTTAACAATGACTGAAAGAGCTATTCTGAAATTGTGAAAAAATAAAGTTATAAAAAATAATAAACTATATGTAGTAAGATCAGTCCTTTGGGGAACATATGGACAAAAGATCCTATTTGCCTGAGTCAAGTCTGCATTTTGTGGATTTAGGATGGCACCTTTTTATTCTACTGAGTAAATTTTCCCAGCTGCCATTTTTACTTGAATGCTAATTAAGATATATAATGTATATAAAAGTGTTTATCATCTTTATATGCCATTGTATTACATTTTGATAACGTCTTTAATTCTGTACTTTGTAAAGGTTAAACCATAGTATTAGAGAAATTTCTCTTTTTTAAAAAAAATTGGCGTAGAAATACAATGTCAAAGAATGTTCAAACTAACATTTGCCCTCATTTGCACTAGCAAAGTAATCCTTAAAATACTTCAAGCTAGGCTTCAGCTGTCCATGAACTGAGAACTCCCAGATGCCCAAGCTGGATTTAGAAGAGGCAGAGGAACCAGAGATCAAATTGTCAACATTTGTTGGATCATGGAGGAAGAAAGGGAATTCCAGAAAAACATCGACTTCTGCTTCATTGATTACACTAAATCGTTCGGGTGGATCACAGCAAACTGTGGAAAATTCTTAAAGAGATGGGAGTACCACATCACCTTACTGGTCTCCTGAGAAAACTGTATGCAAATC
Source organism: Bos taurus (assembly GCF_002263795.3). Taxonomy (NCBI): domain Eukaryota; kingdom Metazoa; phylum Chordata; class Mammalia; order Artiodactyla; family Bovidae; genus Bos; species Bos taurus. The sequence continues at coordinate 40,056,776 of NC_037338.1, read as the reverse complement.
AAGAAGCACCATTTAGAATTGGACAGGGAACAGTGGACTGATTCCACTTGGGAAAAAAGAGTAGATCAAGGCGGTTTATTGTCACCCTGCATATTTAATTTATATGTAGAGTACATTGGGAGAAGGCAATGGCACCCCATCCCAGTACTCTTGCCTGGAAAATCCCATGGACAGAGGAGCCTGGTAGGCTGCTGTCCATGGGGTTGTGAAGAGTCGGACACAACTGAGTGACTTCACTTTCACTTTTCACTTTCATGCATTGGAGAAGGAAATGGCAACCCACTCCAGTGTTCTTGCTTGGAGAATCCCAGGGACGGGGGAGCCGGGTGGGCTGCCGTCTATGGGGTCACACAGAGTCGGACACGACTGAAGCAACTTAGCAGCAGCAGCAGCAGAGTACATTGTGTGAAATGTCAGGCTGGATGAATCACAAGCTGGAATCAAGATTACCAGGAGAAATATCAACAATCTTAGATGTGCAGATGATTCCATTCTAATGGCAGCAAGTGAAGAGGAATTAAAGAGCCTCTTGATGAGAATGAAAGAGGAGGGTGAAAAAGCTGGCTTGAAACTCAACATTTAAAACACCAAGATCATGGCATCTGGTCCTATCACTTCATGGCAAGTAGAAAGGGAAAAAGTAGGAACAGTGACAGATTTCATTTTCCTGGGCTCCAAAATCACTGTGGACATTGACTATAGTCATGAAATTAAGAAACTTGCTCCTTGGAAGAAAAGCTGTGATGATCTAGACAGTGTATTAAAAAGCAGAGACATCACATTGCCAACAAAGGTGTATATAGTTAAAGCTATGGTTTTTCCAGTAGTCATGTATGGATGTGAGAGTTTGGCCATTGAGAAGGCTGAGTTCCAAAGTAGTGATGCTTTTGAATTGTGGTGTTGGAGAAGACTCTTGAGAGTCCCTTGGACAGCAAGGAGATAAAACTGGCAAATCCTAAAGGAAATCAATCCTGAATATTTATTGGGAAGATCTGATGCTGAAGCTTAAGCTCCAATACTTTGGCCATCTAAAGTGAGGAACTGACTGATTGGAAAAGACCCTGATCCTTGGAAAGATTGAGGGCAGCAGGAGAAGGAAGTAACAGAGGATGAGATGGTTGGATGGCATCACCAACTCAATGGATGAGTTGAGCAAACTCAGGGAGAGAGTGAAGGACAAGGAAGCCTGGTGTGCTGCAGTCCAGAGGTTGCAAAGTGTTGAACAAGACTTAGCAACTGAACAAGGAAATTGTTGCTTTACAGTGTTGTATAACAAAGTGAGTTAGCTATATATCTTGGTCCTCTGCCCCACCACCCCCATTCCACCCATTTAGGTCACCAGAGAATGCCTAGCTAAGCTCCCTGCATTACACAGCGGATTCCCACTAGATACCTGTTTTGCACATGGTAGTGCACACATGACAACCCCAATCTCCCAATTCCTTCCCCCACTCTATCGGAGAAGGCAATGGCACCCCACTCCAGTACTCTTGCCTGGAAAATGTCATGGATGGAGGAGCCTGGAAGGCTGCAGTCCATGGGGTCGCTAAGAGTCAGACGCGACTGAGCGACTTCACTTTCACTTTTCACTTTCATGCATTGGAGAAGGAAATGGCAACCCACTCCAGTGTTCTTGCCTGGAGAATCCCAGGGATGGGGGAGCCTGGTAGGCTGTAGTCCATGGGGTCGCATAGAGTCAGACATGACTGAAGCGACTTAACAGTAGCAGCAGCAACCACTCTATGCCCACCATTTGTTCTCTACATCTGCATCTCTTTTCCTGCCCTGCAGATAAGTTCATCTATACCATTCTTCTACATTTCACACATATATATGTTAATACACAACATTTGTTTTTCTCTTTCTGACTTATACTTCATTCTGTATATTTCTAGGTCCATCTACAACTCTACAAATGACCCAGTTTTGTTCCTTTTATGGCTGAGTAATACTCCATTGTATATGTGTACAACATCTTCTTTATCCATTCATCCGTTGATGGAAATTTAGCTTGCTTCCAAGTCCAGGCTATTGTATAATAGTGCTGCAGTGAACATTGGGGTGCATATGTCTTTTTGAATTATGGTTCTCAGGGAATATGCCCAGTAGTGAGATTGCTGGGTCATGAGAAGGCAATGGCACCCCACTCCAGTACCCTTGCCCGGAAAATCCCATGGACAGAGGAGCCTGGTGGGCTGCAGTCCGTGGGGCACTTAAGGGTCAGATACAACTGAGCGACTTCACTTTCACTTTTCACTTTCATGCATTGGAGAAGGAAATGGCAACCCACTCCAGTGTTCTTGCCTGGAGAATCCCAGGGACAGCGGAGCCTGGTGGGCTGCTGTCTATGGGGTCGCACAGAGTCGGACACGACTGAAGCAACTTAGCAGCAGCAGCAGCATGGCAATTGTATTTATTTATTTATTTTTTTTAAGGAAACCTCCATACTGTTCTCCACAGTGGCTGTATCAATTTACATCTCCACCAGCAGTGAAAGAAGGTTCCCTTCTTCCATACCCTCTCCAGCATTTATTGCTTATGGATTTTCTAATGATGGGCATACTGATGGTGTGAGGTGGTACCTCATAGTTTGATTTGCATTTCTCTAATAATTAGTGATGTTGAGCATCTTTTCATGTGCCTCTTGGCCATCTGTATGTTTTCTTTGGAGAAATGTCTATTTAGGTCTTCAAAATTTTTTTTTAACTGAGTTGTTTGTCTTTTGAACTTTATGATATGTTTGTGTATTTTGGAGATTAGTCCCTTGTCAGTTCCTTCATTTGCAAGTATTTTATCCCATTCTGAGGGCTGTCTTTTTGTCTCACTTATGGTTTCCTTTGCTGTGCAAAACTTTTAAGTTTAATTAGATTCAATTTGTTTATTTCTGTTTTAATGTCACCTAGATTCCTAGTCTTAGCTGAATTGGAGTAAAGTCTTCTTTACCAAGACAACACTAAAGTAGCTTTTACTTATCTTTGAAAGCTCTTGACCCTTACCATACAACCTGAAGATTCTGTTTTCACAAAGATACCAGAAGTTTTATAAAGTCATTCAGCTATATGATTCAGTGTACCCTTAGTGATCATGTTGACAATCCTAGATATACTGTCACCAAATGAAGCATATACTGTAATTGAAAATTTTGTATAAGAAAATGCTGTGTTCAAGACCCTATGGTTGCAGAAATGTAGCACCAGTGACACTTACAGAGAAATTATTTTCTGGTTTTCTGGAAGCAATATTTTTCAGTGCAGAATAAATGTCATCAGTGGTGCTGTTTAAATTAGTCTAGATTTAAATAAGAAAATATCTTAATATTTTCCTCAGAGGTCAGTCAAAATGTAAGTTCCTTATAGGTAAAGATTGTATAATATTCATCCAATAAGAATCAGTTTGGGTAAAATGGAAATTATTAATAATTATGCCAGAATAATAGATATGTCATAGAACTATACAAATGACATTGGGCTATACATATTATTTTTAATGTATTTTGCCACCTTAGTATATTGAAATCATTATTGTGTTGTCCAAAAATTTCATTTGGGTCATCCCAATGTTTAATTTAATGAAAAGTCTTCCAGTATTGTTTTATTGGCTATTTATATGATTGCTTTTAATTTTTTTTTTCATTTTTTTCTCTTGTACTATAAAAATTAACCTTAAATGTACCTTTTAATACTTTCTTATAGTTATATATTTGCACCAATCAAGTAATACTATGTTTAGACAAATTCCTTGAGGAGTAACTATCTGCATAATTTATTTCATATTGTATTATTTTTTCAGCTTGTATCCATATTTAAAATTTTTTAAAGCACGTGTTTCCAAATTACTCTTCAAAGAAGATAGAGCAAATTTTAACTTCCTGCCTCAAAGTACCAGAGCATCTTTCTCATCTTCCTCAACAAATTCATCTTTTATTAAAGAAAATTTATTGTATTTTTGAGACTCACCAAATTTACAAAGATATACATGCTGGTCAAACACTGAAAGTGATAGAAATAACATGTGGCTGAAGGTTAGTGTGAAATCAAGTGTCATCCACTCATAGAATGTACTCTGAAATGAAAGAATAAAATGTTATCAAAATGTGTATAAAATAATTATTTTTACAGCTTTAATATGCAGAGTACATCATGAGAAACACTGGGCTGGAAGAAGCACAAGCTGGAATCAAGATTGCTGGGAGAAATATCAATAACCTCAGATATGCAGATGACACCACCCTTATGGCAGAAAGTGAAGAGGAACTAAAGAGACCCTCTTGATGAAAGTGAAAGAGGAGAGTGAAAAAGTTGGCCTAAAGCTTAATATTCAGAAAACTAAGATCATGGCATCTGGTCCCATCACCTCATGGCAAATAGAAAGGGAAACAGTGGAAACAGTGTCAGACTTTTATTCTTGGGAGCTCCAAAATCACCATAGATGATGACTGCAGCCATGAAATTAAAAGACACTTACTCCTTGGAAGGAAAGTTATGACTAACATAGATAGCATATTCAAAAGCAGAGGCATTACTTTGCCAACAAAGGTCCGTCTAATCAAGGATATGGTTTTTCCAGTGGTCATGTATGGATGTGAGAGTTGGACTGTGAAAAAAGCTGAGCTCCGAAGAACTGATGCTTTTGAACTGTGGTGCTGGAGAAGACTCTTGAGAGTCCCTTGGACTGCAAGGAGATCCAACCAGTCCATCCTAAAGGAGATCAGTCCTGGGTGTTCATTGGAAGGACTGATGGCTGAAGCTGAAACTCCAATACTTTGGCCACCTCATGCAAAGAGTTGACTCATTGGAAAAGACCCTGATGCTGGGAGGGATTGGGGGCAGGAGGAGAAGGGGACAACAGAGGATGAGATGGCTGGATGGTATCACAAACTCGATGAGTTTGAGTGAACTCCAGGAATTGGTGATGGACAGGGAGGCCTGGCGTGCTATGATTCATGGGGTCACAAAGAGCCGGACACAACTGAGCAACTGAATGACTGAACTGAACTGAACTGAATAATAAATATAGTCAACTTTTTAAATGTTGCATTGCTATGCGAGAATAATAAAAACTCAGTGTCTTATAGCTAAATTAAATACATTGCACTTCTGCTGTTGGACAATGATGGCTCCATTTCACTTAAATAAATAGATTGCAGGATATTTTTGTTGGCATCTCATTTTTTAAAAATAGTTTTTCCCTCATACTGTTTATATATTTATTTTTTCTTAAGTATTTTTATTATAAACTGTTACATATATTTAGGATATTTTAAAATGTAGAATTCATATAAGATTTTATTTTGAAAGGCTCAGAACCCAAATGAAATTCAGCGTCTCAATATAAAGTGAAGTTCTTTTAAGTTATTTGTTGAAAAGTTAAATGACAGCATACCAAAGATTCTGCAAAGAATTTTAATCTAATGCAATACCCATATCCTGCCTTGTAGTTTTTTTACATTTTATAAATAAAATTTCCTATATACTTTTAATATTTATTGGCTCAAATATATATCTAAAATTCTTTCAGATATTATCTAGTTAAAACATTCAACATTTGTATAGTTTGCTAATTCATTTTTCTATAACTATTTAAAGTTGCTAATACATGTTTTATGATAAATAATTAGCATCTTTCAAAATCATAGATTGTCACAGAATTTTACCCAAGCAATGAGAAGTTTATGCTTCAAGTTATATACAGAATGTCAACATTTAAAGTATATAAGAACTTTTCTGTAAGTGATATCCAGGGGCTTTCGTATATTTGAAAGTGAATACTCAGATATTAATAATAACTGTAGATAGTATGCCTTGATTGTATTACTGATATTCTTAAAGTGATTAGATAAGCTGCTATAGCTTATCAAATTACATGTTTATTATGCAAAGTACAGGCCTGCTGTTAACAATGTTGAAGGAGCCATTTAGCTGTTGATCATTAAAAGATAAATTCTGTTTACTTAAAATAGTTTACCAGGTATTTCTCCCGAGAAGAGTTTTTTTTAAGATCAACAGAGAATTGCAATTCTGGTTTTACAGCCTTGGTGAGCCAAGTCCCTGCAGGGCAAGAGAAATGTTACCTTTTGTAGAGAGGAATAGGGAGTTAGGAGGGCTATGGTAAACAGGGTCCACGGTTTTTCTTGGGCCAAGCTGTTGCTAGGAAGGTTAAGTCTTTCTTTTTCCTGTTGGGATCCACTATCATCACAGGCCAAGAGAGCGCCCCCTTCTGGTATCCTGACTTTGTTTCGTTAAGGTTTATATTAATTTCTTACAAACTAAAACCAAATAGTAGATTGGGGCAGAATATTACAAATGACGTCGAATTTAAGTATGTGCCCAAGTCAAAATGAACCATATTTTAGTATGGAAACAATCATGTTTTAAATCTAAGTCTGTATTTATTATGTACTGTATGGATTGCTCGGAGAAGGCAATGGCACCCCACTCCAGTACTCTTGCCTGGCAAATCCCATGGACGGAGGAGTCTGGTAGGCTGCCGTCCACGGGGTCGCTAAGAGTCGGACGCGACTGAACGACTTCACTTTCACTTTTCACTTTTCACTTTCATGCATTGGAGAAGGAAATGGCAACCCACTCCAGTGTTCTTGCCAGGAGAATCCCAGGGACGGGGGAGCCTGGTGGGTTGCCATCTATGGGGTCGCACAGAGTCGGACACGACTGAAATGACTTAGCAGTAGCAGTATTGCTACTCAATACTGCTTGCTTGCTCATTCCTGTTCTTTTTTTGAAGCGGTCCTCATTTTTTTTCTTTAATTTGATTAAGTATAGTTGATTTACAAAGTTGTGTTAATTTCAGGTGTACAACCAAGTGATTCTCATATATATATGTGTGTGTGTGTGTGTGTGTGTGTGTGTGTGTGTATTTTTATATACATTCTTTTTCAGATTCTTTTCCCATATAAGTTAGTAAAGAATATTGAGTAGAATTCTCTGTGCTATACCATAGGTACTTGTCGGTTACCTCTTTTATATATAATAGTGTATGTTTGTTAATCCCAAGCTCCTGTTTATCCCTCCCCACCACATTTCCCCTTTGGAAATCACAGTTTGTTTTCTATGTCTCTGTGTCTATTTCTGTATTGTGAATAAGTTCCTTTGTATCATTTTTAAAATTAGATTTCACATGTGAGTGATATTGTATGGTATATTTCTTTGTCCAACTTACTTCACTTAGTATGATAATTTCTAGGTCCAATCCACATTGCTGCAAATGGCATCATTTCATTCTTTTTCAGGGCTAATATTTGTTTTATATATGTACAACATCTCTTTTATCCATTCATCTGTTGATGGACATTTAGACTGCTTCCATGTTTTGGCCATTGTAAATAGTGTTGTTTGAACATCAGGGTGAATATATCTTTTCAAATTATCATTTTCTCTGGATATATGCTCAGAAGTGGTGTTGCTGGATCATACAATAGTTCTATTTTTTGTTTTTTAAAGAACTTCCATACTGTTCTGCACAGCAGTTGTACCAATTTATATTCCCACCAACAGTGTAGGAGGGTTCTATTTTCTCTACATCCTCTTTAGGATTTATTGTTTGTATTTTTTTTTTTTTTTAATAATGGCTATTCTGACTGGTGTGAGGTGACACCTCATTGTGGGTTTGATCTGCGTTTTTCTGCTAATCAGTGATATTGAGCATCTTTTCATATGCTTTGGGGCCATCTGTATGTCTTCATTAGAAAGATGTCTATTTGGATCTGCTTATTTTTTGGTTAAACTGTTTGGGTTTATTTATTTATTTATTTGACATATAGCTGCATGAGCTGTTTGTATATTTTGGAGAGTAATCCCTTGTTGGTTGGAGAAGGAAATGACAGCCCACTCCATTATTCTTGCCTGGTAAATTCCATGGACAGAAGAGCCTAGAGGGCTACAGTCCATGGGGTTGCAGAGAGTTGGACATGACTGAGCAGGTATGCATGTCCTTATTGGTTGCTTCATTTACAAATATCCATTTGTGGGTTGTTTTCTCATTTTTTTATGGTTTCCTTTGCTATGCAAAATCTTTTAAGTTCAGTTAGGTTCCATTTCTTTATTTTTGTTTTTATTTTCATTACATTAGGAGGTAGATCAAAAAAGATATTGCTGCAATTTATGCCAGAGAGTGTTCTGCTTTTCCTCTAAGAGTTTTATAGTGTCTGGTCTTACTTTTAGGTCTTTTATCCATTTTGCATTCATTTTTGTGTATGGTGTTATAGAGTATTCTAATTTCACTCTTTTACATATAGCTGTCCGGTTTTCCAGGACCATTTATTGAAGAGACTGTCTTTTCTCCATTGTATGTTGGAGATACATACAGCCTTGCCTCCTTTATCATAGATATGTGAGTTTATTTCTGGGTTTTCTATCCTGTTTCATTCATCTATGTTTCTGGTTTTGTGCCAGCACCATATTGTTTTGATCACTGTAGCTTTGTAATATAAGGGAACTGTATTCCTCAAGCTCTGTGTTTATTTCTCAGGATTGCTTTGGCTATTTGGAGTCTTTTGTGCTTCCATAAAAATTTCTGTTGTTGTTGTTCTAGTTCTATGAAGAATGTAATTTGATAGGGATGGAATTTAATCTGTAGATTGCCTTGGGTAGTGTAGTCATTTTGACAATATCGATTCTTCCAATCCAAAAGCATGGTGTATGTTTCCATCTGTTTGTGTCATCTTTGATTTCTTTCATCAGTGTCTTATAGTTTCCAAAATACAGGTCTTACACCTTTGGTTGCTCATTCTTAAATGACATATAATTACCATTGAAGACTTAATCTATTGTGGGAAATGCTTTAATCTTTGAGGAGATTATCTTGGAATTAAGCCACAAGATTTCCTGAAATTCTTATTTAAACTTCTATTTGTTGAATCAAAATTCATTTAACATATTGAAAGCCAGGTGAACATGTACTCTGACAAGCATAGATTTCTGCTAATTTTTAAACATCTATTGAATTTGTGCAGTATATTATCTTCTTAAAGTTTGTCTTCTTAAATGAGTTACCCATATCCCTAGTCAACTGACTAAATAAGAAAATAATTTTGAGAGATCTGTGTAATTCTTTTTTATGATTTCATCCTGATAAAGGTAAATTTAGATAGTTTTTGTACATTTAAACTTAATCATTATCTAAATTATACTACATAATTCACCAGTTCTAAATTTTGTTGTATGAGAAGAAAAACTCTTAGGAACTATCACAAATATCTATATAAACTAAATTTCCACTCCTCCTTAGTTGGAACCATGATTTCCATTAAAAAAAAAAAAAAAGATGTGTTCCTAATATGACCACCATTTTATATAAGCCTACAAAACCTGGAGATGATAAAAAATGAAGAAAGAAAACATACATAAACAGCTTATTTCAATTCAATGTTTTCTTCTAGATAACTATTTTCAAAAAGTGTTTCTCTCTTCTGACTTACTAACCAATGTTAATCAAAAACGTTTCTTTCATAAATTCACGTGTCCTATTATCTGTATATTTCTGATTTAATACTGACCTTGGGATAGAAAACTCAAGAATACTATAATATGATTAAACAACTGTCATCATATTGATTAAAAGACAGCAATTGACTGTAAAATGCTCACTTCTGGATATTTATTCAAAAGAACTAAAATCAGGACCTCAAAGAGGTATTTGATTTCCATATTCATTGCAGCATTATTTGCTATAGCCAAGAGATGTAATATCTAAATGTACATTGATGGATGAATGGATAAAGAAAAGTGGTATATACATACAATGAAAGAGTATTCAGGAATAAGGGAAATAGGAAATTCTGTCATATGCTGCTGCTGCTGCTGCTAAGTCACTTCAGTCGTGTCCGACTCTGTGCAACCCCATAGAGAGCAGCCCATTAGGCTCCTCTGTCCCTGGGATTCTCCAGGCAAGAATACTGAAGTGGGTTGCCATTTCCTTCTCCAATGCATGAAAGTAAAAAGTGAAAGTGAAGTCGCTCAGTCGTGTCCGACTCTTAGCGACCCCATAGACTGCAGCCTACCAGCCTCCTCCGTCCATGGATTTTCCAGGCAAGAGTACTGGAGTGGGGTGCCATTGCCTTCTCAGTGTCATATGCTACAACATGGATGAACCTTGAAGGCATTGTGCTATTTGAACTAAGCTGATCATTGAAGGGCAGACACTGCATGATCCCACTTATAGGAGGTATCTAAAATAGTAAACTCGTAGAAACAGGAAGAAGAGTGGTGGTTGTCAGAGACTGAGGAGAAGGAGAAATTTGGAGTTACTGTTTAATGAGTATTGAATTTCAATCGTGCAACAAAACAAAAAAAATTGTTCTTGAGATCTGATGTATGATGTATAATGTTGTGCTCATAGTTAACACTACTGATTACATACTTAAAAATTTAAGGTGATATATGTAATATCATGTGCTGAATGTTTTAAGCACAATATTTTAAAAGTGAAGTAGATTAAAAAAAGGCAATTAAAAAAGAAGGATGATCCCTAGGACTGGAATTCATCACAGTCTTCATAGAGTTAGTTCTTTTAGAGCTTTTCTCAATTATACATAAATGAAAGAAGGGGGAAGTTGGCATAAAGGTGTCCATTAAAAAAAAGTAATTGGAATTATGTAAGCTATAAATGAAGAAAGTTAAATTATAAATTTTATGTAGGTGTTTACTAATAGGTAAGATAAAAGAGGTTAAAGACAGGCTGTAAGCTCCTAAATAGTTTGAATTTTATCCTAAACAAAATAGGGGGTCTTTTAAAAGACTGACTATATGTTTCCTTTAATATATAAGATATTTATGACATATGATATATACATGTATATATATGAATATATATATGTGTATAAATGAATTTATCTGAATATATCTTATAAAAGATTATCCTTTAAGGAGGAAAAAAGGTAGAGACATCAGGAAACATCAATAATTTTTCCTAATGAAAATGCTATAACAGAATTCTATTTGAGATATGTTTGTAGTAATCAAGCCACCAGGCACTATTGGTATCAAATAGTTTATTCTAGCAAGTACTTTTTGAATTAGTTGGTTTTTAGGAAGAGATAAGGATGTAAAGCAGAGATGAGTGTACTATTACTGAACATGTCTTCTTTAGTAATTCCTGACAAGAAAGCCAACAAATGTAGTTTATTTAAATACAGAATTCTATGAGATATTTCTGCCCTTAGCTTTAGAAGTTTTTGATATGTATCTTACTCAGAAAACTACATGCGTAAAAAGTATATTGAAATGTATTGCTGGGATGATAAGATGAAGCCCAGTGCTAATATGACATGGGACCACAAATATTTTAATGGCATCTCTTCTTTGGGGAACATTTTATATCCAAATATATTCCAGGGACTAAATGTAGATACTCACAAGGAGAGAGAGACACTCTGCAAGGGCATCCACCATTAGGCAATATAAGAATGTCCCCTGAACCATGAGACTCAATGGACTTGTAGGCTACTCTAGGGAGCTAAATAAGCAATTTGCAGAGCAATGATTCAAAGTCTGGTTCCCAGAAACTGTATTGAACTATCTTAAAGCAATATTTCAGAAATAGGGAACAAGGTCTTCCCTAGTGGCTCAGAGAGTAAAGAGTCTGCCGGCAATGTAGAAGACCTGGGTTTGTTCCCTGGGTCAGGACTATCCCCTAGAAAAGAGAATGGCTCCCCATTCCAGTGTTCTTGCCTGGAGAATTCCATGGACAGAGGGGCCCAGTGGGCTGCAGTCTATAGGGTTGCAAAAAGTTAAACACAACTGACTGACTAACACTTTCACTTTATTTTTCAATGTATCAATAAAATTCAGATTTTGTTTTCTCTTTTATAGGTTTCTCTTTATATTACTGGAGATTAAAAAGATGCTTTCAGTGGATCTATTTTTTTTAAGGTATCTTTCTATATCCTATCTCAGTTCTAGAAGTTTGGGAAAGAAGTCATCTTAAGCAGACCTTTTTAAAAATTCTTGTTTTGAATAATATTTGTTCACCCAGCTTTCCCTAATGTTACTATATTAGAAACTATTTAAAACTATCAAAAGGAGAAATTAACCTTGATGCAATCCTCTTAAGTAATCTATTGATCTTATGTGAATATTGGTCATTTTTTCCCACTATTGTGCTTTTTATGATTCAGAATCCAATCCTGGATCTCACATTCTGTTTAATTGTCATTATCTCTTACTTTCCTTCATTCTAGAGAGTTCTTCATTTCCTCAGTCTTTTTTATTTTGTCTTTCATAGCCTTGCCTTGCCACTTTTGAAGAGTATAAGCCAATTATTTGTAGATTACCTCTCAGTTTGGGTTTGTGCAATATTTTGTCATGATTAGGCTGAAGTTATATATTTTTAGCAAGAACGCCACAGAAATGTTATACCCTTCTCAGTGTATAATTTTCAGTTCAGTTTAGTCGTTCAGTCATGTCTGACTCTTTGCAACCCCATGAACCACAGCACGCCAGGCCTCCCTGTCCATCACCAACTCCTGGAGTCCACCAAAACCCATGTCCATTGAGTTGGTGATGCCATCCAACCATCTCATCCTCTGTCATCCCCTTCTCCTCCTGCCCTCAATCTTTCCCAGCATCAGGGTCTTTTCCAATGAGTCAGCTCTTCACATCAGGTGGCCAGAGTATTGGAGTTTCAGCTTCAACATCAGTCCTTCCAATGAACACCCAGGACTGATCTCCTTTAGGATGGACTGGTTGGATCTCCTTGCAGCCCAAGGGACTCTCAAGAGTCTTCTCCAACACCACAGTTCAAAAGCATCAATTCTTTGGTACTCAGCCTTCTTCACAGTCCAACTCTCGCATCCATACATGACCACTGGAAAAACCATAGCCTTGACTAGACGGACCTTTGTTGGCAAAGTAATGTCTCTGCTTTTCAATATGCTATCTAGGTCGGTCATAACTTTCCTTCCAAGGAGTAAGCATCTTTTAATTTCATGGCTGCAGTCACCATCTGCAGTGATTTTGGAGCCCTAAAAAATAAAGTCTGACCCTGTTTCCTCATCTATTAGCCATAAAGTGATGGGACCAGATGCCATAATCTTAGTTTTCTGAATGCTGTGTTTTAACCCAGCTTTTTCACTCTCCTCTTTCACTGTCATCAAGAGGCTCTTTAGTTCTTCTTCACTTTTTACCATAAGGGTGGTGTCATCTGCATATCTGAGGTTATTGATATTTCTCCCGGCAATCTTGATTCCAGCTTGTGCTTCCTCCAGCTCAGTGTTTCTCATGATGTACTCTGCATATAAGTTAAATAAGCAGGGTGACAATATACAGCCTTGACGTACTCCTTTTCCTATTTGGAACCAGTCTGTTGTTCCATGTCCAGTTCTAACTGTTGCTTCCTGACCTGCATACAGGTTTCTCAAGAGGCAGGTCAGTGGTCTGGTATGTCCATGTCTTTCAGAATTTTCCACTGTTTATTGTGATCCACACAGTCAAAGGCTTTGGCATAGTCATTAAAGCAGAAATAGATGTTTTTCTGGAACTATCTTGCTTTTTCAATGATCCAGCAGATGTTGGCAATTTGATCTCTGGTTCCTCTGCCTTTTCTAAAATCAGCTTGGATCTGGAAGTTCATGGTTCATGCATTGCTGAAGCCTGGCTTGGAGAATTTTAAGCATTACTTTACTAGCGTGTGAAATGAGTGCAATTGTGTGGTAGTTTGAGCATTTTTTGGCATTGTCTTTCTTTGGGATTGGAATAAAAACTGACCTTTTCCAGTCCTGTGGCCACTGCTGAGTTTTCCAAATTTGCTGGCATATTGAGTGCAATACTTTCACAACATCATCTTTCAGGATTTGAAATAGCTCAACTGGAATTCCATCACCTCCACTAGATAATTTTAGGAAGAGCACAAGGTAAATATTTCTTATTGCTGGTAGTCTTAACTTTGATCCCATGTTTAAGGTGGTATTAACCAGTTTTCTCCACTGCAAAGTTATGATTCTTGTTTTGTAATTAACAAGTCTCTCCTAAAGAGATACTTTAAGACTGTATAAATGTCCTGTTTCTCATAATATTCCTATTCACTGATTTTAGCATCCATAGATAGTTCTTGGCTGCTACAAATATTATTGTGGTATTTTCTAATGGTCAATTTCTGTTTTGTTTATCTTCCTGCATTTGTTAATTGGAATTCCAGATAAACAAAGAGACATTTTCCTCCTGCATTTATGTAGTGAGCTGTTTATTCATTCATTCATTTATAGTAAGGTAATATGGATTACTGCACATTTATCTTGTTCTGTTTCTTGTAATCTAGTATTATCATCGTTTATTTTATTGCTAAATATGTGCTCGATTTAGCCATTGGCAGCTCCTTTGAGTTGGAGCCTGTTTGCTTTCAACTTGTGCCCCATTGTTTTCTGTGTATGTCCTTATTTATTGCCTACTCAAGATTTTCCAGGGTCATGTTGTGCATTTCTGTGTCCCAGCTCTGACATCAGTCATTTTCCAGGGAGACTGAGTTCATTTTATTGGAGAATAGTATTGAGATGCCAAGGTCTGAGCTAAGTAGTCCTTTTAGAGATTTTATTGTTGAGATTTCAAGTTAGAAACACGTGGCCCTTGATGTGAATCATCTTCAGAGTAATACTTTCCAGAATTAAAATCTCAGAAATTTTATAGAAAACTAAATGAGTATGTGAATGCGACTCAGGGTGAGAAATTTGCAGTTGCAAACAAAACTCAAAAAAGTAGTAGAAATCCAATATGGGAACTGTTTAAATTCATTTGTAAAGGAAGAAAAATTCTCTGAACTTGTATCAGAGTATGGGAGATGGTAAGACCTAAAACAGATCACATTAGAATGTAATTATAGGTGGCTGTGTTAATGTAAGGGACTTTATTAGTTACTAAAAGCTTAGTGTTATCATCCTTTCAGTGAGAAAATAGAGAAAATGATATTATTGTGAATATGTAAGCACAAAAGTCTTTTAATATCTTCCTTTCTAATGCTAAAATGCTATTTGAACTGTTTTACATAAATAGAAGAAAAAAATACTTCTTAGTGTCAACACTATAATCATGTATCTCTGAATCAATGACCTCATTATGACTAACAGTAGATATATTAGAAAGCTGGGAAATAATGGATACTAGCGCTTCCTTCCAGAGAAGGCAATGGCACCCCACTCCAGTACTCTTGCCTGGAAAATCCCATGGATGGAGGAGCCTGGTAGGCTGCAATCCATGGGGTCGCTAAGAGTCTGATACAACTGAGCCACTTCACTTTCACTTTTCACTTTCATGCTTTGGAGAAAGAAATGGCAACCTACTCCAGTGTTCTTGCCTGGAGAATCCCAGGAACGAGGCAGCCTGGTGGGCTGCCATTTATGGGGTCGCACAGAGTTGGACACGACTGAAGTGACTTAGCAGCAGCACTTCCCTTGTGGCCCAACTGTTAAAGAATCTGTCCGCAATCCAGGAGACCTGGGTTCGATCCCTGGTTTGGGAAGATCCCCTGGAGAATGGAAAGGCTACGCACTCCAGTATTCTGGCCTGGAGAATTCCATGAACTGTATAGTCCATGGGGTCGCAAAGAGTCAGACACAACTGAGCAACTTTCATTATTCATTAGACATTATTTAGAAATTATGGTAAATCAGGGCAAGTGAAAATTTTACGTAACTATTATTATTTTTTGAGCTTTGCAAGTACTTTCCCTCTCTCTGGAAAAAAATATATGTATATGAAACATATACACTTGTATGAAACATATATATATACACATATAAGCTTTAAAGAAAGTCAGACATTTTACTCATTTAAAATCTATATTTGAAACAGTACAGAGTACCTAAACTCAAAGAAAACAAAAATGGTTGTGGGGCTTAGAATTTCAGTGGAAATATTTCCTGAATTATTTCTGCTTAAGTTCAAATTCTGCTAATGTTCTCCTATAGGACACAATTCTCAAGATAAGTTGAGGTAACTTATCTTTTCTAGGAGTACTTTTGTTTTCAGTATTGTTAGGAATATCATGACCTTATACTATCAGAAAACCTGCTGAAATCACTGCTAGCTTAGTGTGCCAACTGAGAATGCTCCAGAATGATATCACTGTGTCCACTGGCTAAGTGTTCTCTAATGGCATGTGACAGCTAAAATGCCAGGGCTTGGATTCGGCACAGTTCTCAACTTAATTGGCACCTTAGAGTCACCTGGATTCAACAAAATCACAGTTATGAAAAGATATTACACTTCACTGTTAATTACCACAAGATCTCTGAGGGAAATTTTGAAGCCTGAGCTAGGATACCTGTGCAGTTCTACCAAACTGACAATGAGACTTGTCAATCTCCAGCCATCAATCAAGATAATGTGTTTGCTTTATATTACTTTCCCATGACTAATATTAACATGTAAAATTCAAATAAAGATAGGAAAGGAAACTACACACAATATTAAAAATATGGAGTGGAAATGAATTATTTTGGAGCATATTCTGCTTAAGAATAACGGCCAACACATGAATCATTTTTTTAGAGAATTTCTTATCAAACTCATCAACTTCCTTATACAAGTCTCTTCATATTGTTAAATCTGGTGAATTCTAACCTTAAGAGTTTAATATGTAACAGTAGATATTATATAACTTGAATCATGTGATTTCCATTCCACATACCAGAATATAAAATTGAAACTGGTATCAGAAAAAAAAAAAGTTTCTAATTTTATGATCTGCTTTAATCAACTTAGACCTTTGACAGATCACAAAATGGGGTACAATTACCAGAATTTATTAGTTCAGTGAGTCATTACATGTATTCCTCCTGTCCCTATCTGTCCCTTGAGAGGCGTTTTGTGGTCAGGTGTGGTGCAGAAAATTAGACCTCTTCTTCTGACTCAGGATTGAGTCAGAGTTCAGTTGTTCAGTCGTGTCCAACTCTTTGCAACCCCATAGTGCAGCATGCCAGGCTTCCCTGTCCTTCACCAACTCCTGGAGCATGCTAAGACTCATGTCCATCAAGTCCATGATGTCATCTAACCGACTCATCCTCTGTCATCCTCTTCTCCTCCTGCCTGCAATCTTTCCCAGCATCAAGGTCTTTTCTAATGAGTCAGCTTTTTGTATAAGGTGACCAAAGTATTGGAGCTTCAGCTTCAGCATCAGTCCTTCCAATGAGTATTCAGGACTGATTTCCTTAAGGATTGACTGGTTGGATCTCCTTGCAGTCCAAGGGAATCTCAAGAGTCTTTTCCAACACCACAGTTCAAAAGCATCAATTCTTCAGTGCTCAGCTTTCTTTAAAGTCCAACTCTCACATCTATACATGACTACTGGAAAAACCAAAACTTTGGCTAGACAGACCTTTGTCAGCAAAGTAATGTCTTTGCTTTGTAATATGCTGTCTAGGCTGGTCATAGCTTTCCTTCCAAGGAGCAAGTGTCTTTTAATTCATGGCTGCAGTAACCATCTGCAGTGATTTTGGAGCCCAAAAAATAAAGTCTGTCACTGTTTCCATTGTTTCCCCATCTATTTGCCATGAAATGATGGGACCGCATGCCATGATCTTAGGTTTTTGAATGTTCAGTGAAAAATCCAGCTTTTTCACTCTCCTTTTTCACTTTCATCAAGAGGCTGTTTAGATCTTCATCGCTTTCTGCCATAAAGGTGGCATTATCAGCATATCTGAGGTTATTGATATTTCTCCCAGCAAACTTGATTCCAGATTGTGCTTCATCCAGCCCATCATTTCTCATGATGTACTCTGCATAAAAGTTAAATAAGCAGGGTGACAATATACAGCCTTGACATATGCCTTTCCCAATTTTGAACTAGTCCATGTTCCATGTCCAGTTCTGACTGTTGTTTCTTGACCTGCATACAGATTTCTCAGGAGGCAGGTCAGGTGGTCTGGTATCCCCATCTCTTGAAGAATTTTCCACAGTTTGTTGTGATCCACACAGACAAAGACTTCTGCATAGTCAATAAAGCAGAAGTAGATTTTTCTGGAACTCTTTTGCTTTTTCAGTGATCCAACATATGTTGGCAATTTGATCTCTGGTTCCTCTGGCTTTTCTAAATCCAGCTTGAATATCTGGAAGTTCTCAGTTCATGTACTGTTGAAGCCTGGCTTGGAGAATTTTGAGCATGAATTTGCTAGCATGTGAGATGAGTGCAATTGTATGGTAGTTAGAAGAGTTTTTGGCATTGCCCTTTTGGGAATGGAATGAAAATTGACCTTTTCCAGTCCTGTGGTCACTGTTGAGTTTTCCAAATTTCCTGGCATATTGAATGCAGCACTTTCACAGCATCATCTTTTAGGATTTGAAATAGCATAACTGGAATTCCATCACCTCCACTAGCTTTGTTCGTAGTGATGCTTCCTAAGGCCCATTTGACTTCACATTCCAGGATGTCTGGCTCTAGGTGTGATCACACCATCATGGTTATCTGGGTCATGAAGATCGTTTTTGTACATTTCTTCTGTGTATTCTTGCCACCTCTTCTTAATATCTTCTGCTTCTGTTAGGTCCCTATGGTTTCTGTCCTTAAATGTGCCTATCTTTACATGAAATCTTCCCTTGTGAAAGTTACTCAGTTATGTCCAACTCGTTGTGATCCCATGAACTGTATAGTCCATGGGATTCTCTAGGCAAGTATACTGGAGTGGGTAGCCTTTCCTTCTCCAGGGGATTTCCCAACCCAGGAATCAAACCCAGGTCTCTGGGATTGCAGACAGATTCTTTACCAGCTGAGCCACAAGGGAAGCACAAGAATATTGGAGTGGGTAACCTATCCCTTCTCCAGCAGGTCTTCCCAACTCAGGAATAGAACTGGGGTCTCCTGAATTGCAGGTGGATTCTTTACCAACAGAGATATCAGGGAAGCCCTGTATCTTCCCTTTACGTCTCTAATTTTCTTGAAGAGATCTCTAGTCTTTTCCATTCTATTGTTTTCCTCTATTTCTTTGCCTTGATCACTGAGGAAGGCATTCTTATCTCTCCTTGCTATTCTTTGGAACTCAGCATTCAGATGGGTATATTTTTCATTTTGTCTTGCCTTTAGCTTCTCTTCTTTTCTCAGCTATTTGTAAGACCTCCTCAGACAACCATTTTGGCTTTTTTCATTTCCTTTTCTTGGAGATGGTCTTTATCATGCCTCCTGTATGATGTCATGAGCTTCTGTCAATAGTTCATCAGGCCCTCTGTCATCAGATCTTGAGTCCAAAAACAAGTATAAAATCTTAGAAATCATTTAGTTGAGTGTTGTAGTCTATGTGCCTGTGGAAGGAGTAAAGTCAACTTTTTGAAATGTGTCTCTTAATAAACAATCAAAATTATGCATTTTAATTACAGTCATAAAATATGCATGAAAATTATAAATATGAGAAATTATAACAGTGTATGAGATAGCTGGTTGTTAATATTTTTCTTCTTTTGGTCAGAATTTAAATCTACTTAGAGATACCATTGGAAACTCTCTTTGTAATTATATGTGACTTTCATTAAAACAAAAATAAACTGGGAAATGACCACTTAATAGATTGAATTTTTTCATAAATAGCAATTTAAAACATCAATGTTTTGGGGAAATGATAATAATTTTAAAATGCCCTGAGGGTATTCACATATGCCCAAAAATAGACATTTTAAACCAACCACGATGTGATGGGAAGCAAAAATTTACTACAAATACCAGCAAGTAAACCTAACTGCATCACAAGTGAATAACATATCCCACCCTGAAAAAGGTGGAGAAGTCAAGAACTAATATAAGAAACTGTGGGAAATACTGTAAGATAAAGACAAAATAGGGGCTTCCCTGGTGCCTCAGATGGTAAAGAATCTGTCTGCAATGCAGGAGACTGGGATTCGATTCCTGGGTAGAGAAAGTCCCCTGGAGAAGGGAATGGTAACCCAGTGCAGTACTCTTGCCTGGAGAATCCCATGGACAGAGTAGCCTGGTCGGCTACAGTCCATGGGGTTGCAAAGATTTGGACACAACTGAACAACTGACACATACAAAGACAAAATAAACTCTGGTTAGGAAAATTGTTTTTTGTAGGGGTATGACTTAGCAATTCTGAAACTATTTTATGTGTGTACTGAAACTGACAAATATGAAAAATAGTGTTGATAAAATGAGAGCCCCGTCTCACATTTCTCATTTTCAAAGAAAGAACTTACAAATAAGGAAAGAAGGAAGGCTAGAATGAACTATACAGTGTTGGATTTGGTTTGAGCTATCTGTATAAACTGGTTTTTGATAGATTAATAAATAGAACAATAGACATAGAGTGTGTTTGTTCACCCATGCAGGTGTTAGTACACAAACACATTTTCTTATTCTGTCTGTTAGTATGGCCTAGAAGCCATGATATTTTTCTGATCACAATTAGGTCACCTAGGACCCAGAAGAATCTGAAACTTCTTCTGGTTCCAGAAAGTAAAGAGTTTTGCAAAGAGAGAAGACAACAATAAAAACAACACAGAGTCACCCTAGGGAACCCTAGACAGAACTAGAATAACTTTTTCAAAAGAATAAAATAATAATAGTATTGGAATATAACTCCTGGGCTAAAATACATTTTCATGGATCCTTACTGACTTAAATAAATAATCAGATTAACTAATAAATTATGGAAACATGACAAACCTTTCCTATAGTAGAATTCTAATGAAAACATAGAAGAAACAAGGGAAATAAAGGACTATTGTTAGGCACTACCTTCAGTCATAATTTGTTACAGACAAAAATCCATTGATGAATAGAGAAATTTTGGGAAAAGGTTTGAGGAGAAAAAAATTTGCATAACCTCAAGTGTGTCTCCCAAGGTATTTATCAACTGCGAAGAGAAGAATGATAACTTTAGCAGACACCATCTTAACCAAGTGATCCAAGTAAACATCACTAGGAATAAGACATAGAGACGTCACGAGTCCCTTGATGTGAAGTACCAAGAAAGGTACAACATTATGCATGTGTTATTTTTGACAATAATGTACAACTTCAGTCTAACCATGAGAAAACATCAGATGATCCCCATATTAAGGGCATTCTCTAACATTGTTGATGAATATTCTTCAAAAGTATCATAAGCATAAAAGACAAGAAAAGCTAAGGAACTGCCATAGATTGTATAACAAATATAAATGACAACTAAATATAATGTGAAATCTTGTACGGGATGCTACAAAAGAAAAATGACATTAATGGAAAGTTTGTGAAATTCAAATAAGCTCTGTAGTTTAGTTAATAATATTGCGTCAACATTAATTTCTTATTCTTCATTATTTTACTGTAGTTGTATAAAATAACATTAGAAGAAGCTGCATGAGAAATACAGGAAAACTCTTGTACTATTCCTGAAGTTATGTAAATCTAAAGTTAGTTTTTAATGTATTCAAATAAAATTTTAAAAGGGGCTTTGTAGGGACCCATGTGTACAACCTGCTCATTTTACACATAGAAGCTCCAAAATACTAAAGGATTTATCCACAATACGAAGTTTGAGGGAAAGTTAAGATGAGCTCTAAGGGTATTGTCAAATTTTCTGAGAACTTCTTTCCTCTGGTTCAACGTATGACAATTGAATTTTAATTCTTAGCAATTGGTAACTGCTGGTCAGCTTGTCTAAATTACAGCTTCCCAGTTTCAGTTCTCTTGGTGTTTATGCAATATGAAGATGAATGCCAAAATTGTTTTCACTATCTCTTGTCATACTGACAACTGACCTACAGTACATTGAGTAAATATACCAGTGACAAAAATGCTTTATCTCAGGTAGGCTGGTCTGTCTAGATTGAGGAATAAATAAAGCTACCAGACTTTATCAAGTTAAGAGAAAAACTCAGAATTTATAAATAAGATATTTTTAGCAATAATTATCAACATTAAATGACTCTTCAACTTTTGAAATGTGAATATCAAGCCACTTTAATTTAGAAATGTTAGATTCATAAAATAGTAACTTACACATGCTAGGAGTAGATCTCTTACAAAAAGAAATATGTTTATATTTGCACTTTTCTTTGATTTTGAGACTTCAGCTAAGCCTAATGCACTTTCATTTATCTTTAGAAAAGAGGCAGGAACTATTTATCTTATAAAGCTTTATTAATTCCATATTCATTAACTGTCCAGTTTAGCACTCGCTCAATGAATCAGCATTATCTTTGGGCCTGATATTGGTTTTCTAAAATTTTTTATTGAAAAGTTTTATTCTTTGTCAGTAAGTAAGTATTACTCATGCAGTTGTGTCTTAACTCTTTGTGACTCCATGGGCTGTAATCCGCTAGGCTCCTTTGTCCATAGTATTCTGTGTGGAAGAACAGTGGAATGGGTGCCCATTCCCTTCTCCAGGGGATTATATTTGCCTTCAAAGTAGCAATTAACAACAACACAACAAAAATACATCAAAAATGTTAAAGGTAGTAGCAATAAAAAGTGATCAGTGTCTTCCCTAGTGGCTCAATGGTGAAAAATCCACCTGCATGGATGAGGGTCCAATCCCTGATCCAGGAAGATATCACATCCTGTGGAGCAATCAAGCCCAGATGCCACAACTATTGAGCCTGTGCTCTAGAGCCTGGGAGCTGCAACTCCTGAGCCCATGTGCTATAACTACTGAACCCTACACATCTAGATCCCTTGCTCTGCAACAAGAGAAGCCACAGGGAGAAGCCTGCACACGGCTAGAGAAAAGCCTGCTCAGCAACACAGCCAAACATAATTAATTAATAATTTGAAAAAAAAGTTATCAGGTTCCACTTGGATATGTATTATTTATAGATACAAATTGCTGATGCATCTGTTGCCAGGCTGAAAATCTCAGAAGACTGATTAGCACCAGAACTAGTCTTGAGAATTACATACATGGTATGAACTGAGGTAGTCTGGTCAGAGCTATCTGTTCCCACATGGTTCCACTGCTGAGCTACCCACTAGCTGAGACTCGAGCATGAGAGCTTTACAGATAATACATATAAATGTTAAGAAAAAGAAAAGCGTAACCTGGCAGCCTTGGATTCTGGGTTGTAGAGTTTTCACCAATAATGATTTTTGTTACTTTAAACAAACTTTATTTTATATTGTAGTATTTAGTTGATTATTTTTTGTTACTTCGGACATGAAACTTTACATCTCGTATTCTCCATTTCCCTTCTGAAAAGGCTTCTTTGAGTTTTACCACTCATAGTACTCCAGATGATGATGCTAAAATTCACAGAGTCTTTGTTCCTGGAACTTGCATTACTCTGTGTGGGATTACCTTCCATCTTCCCTGCCAAGGATAAAATTCATATTGGAACTGATTTAAAATATTTGTGTAGCTTTTTAAATGCTGTGAACAAGGAATGAGATTTTGCGACAAAACTCTCTTACCAGAAAACATACCTTTTTTTCAGAGATAATACATCCTCCACTTTATGTTCTTTACAGTTTATAAAACATTTAATACATATCACTGAAGGTTCTTATAGCCCCAGTAGATATTAAGATGATTTTATGGAAGCTGAATTTGAAGACTAGTGAATGGATCCCTAAAATCGTCCATTAGTGAGAGGTGCAGCTCATCCAGCTACTGTGCTTCCCATTATACCACATCATCTTAGGACACACTAGTTAGTGTTAGTTATTTCAAAAATAGGAACTTCTGAAATCACATATTAGCTCTTAGATTTTTTAAAAAATAACTGTGTTTAATAGTAAGGGAAACGAATATGACTTGATATTTTATTTTGATTGAACATGAGCAAATGGTGCTTCCTTTGGGTATTTCTCTTATCTCCTCACTGAATTCATATGGAATTAGCAGTGGTAGTTTGGGAAATTCTTTTATAAAAATACGTTTCTTGACTTTGAGGTGTAGAAAGAGAATGGCTATGAATGAATATACTTGACAGTGAGCAGTGCATTTTGTGAGACTTGAAATTCATCAAACTTAAGGTGCCTTATTTCTGAGCCTGTTCATGAAAGGACCTGAGAAGGCTGAAAGAGTTTTATATATGATCAAAATTGAATCTGAAGAAAAGCTGTCTAAAATTCTCATTGCCACATTTCTAAAGTTAGAAAAAAGTTTAAAATGGGATTGTATAGAGAGTCTCATCCTGAAATCCTAGAAAATGACAATTCTTAGGAGGTTTAGGGAGGGGGTATGGGAGAAAAATGGGTGTAGGGAACAAAGAAAATCAAAGTAAAACTTCATAGAAATCAGAAAATATTATTTTAGGTAAGAGAATAAATAAATCCTTACTCTAGGACTCAGCTTAATAAAGCTGATTAGTCAAATTTAAAACCTTTGGTTTTGGAATCACAACCACAAGGATATGGGATAAATCCTAGCTCACGGTTCTGAGCAGCTTCTTAATCATTTTCAGCATCAGTTTCATGTATACAGTGGGAATATGAGTTTATTAGAAATGATGTTTTGAAAATTAGGGGGAAAGAATGTAAAGGTACTAAAACATTGCTCTGGCAAATCTTTTATTTTTAAGTGCAAAAAAAAATCACCAGAGTTCTTACTAATAAAACTAGATTATTTATATTGAATATAGATTTTTGGGGTTGAAGAAAGGAGTAGGGGGATTTATTTTCACCATATATCATTTAGCTAAGTTTGAAATGTATACCATGAATATGTATTGCCTCATGAAAAGAATGATTTTTAAAATTATGCTAACATTATAGACTAAATCTCATGTTGAGATCTTGGGAATCTATAAAGTAATCAATGGAAATCCGTATTTCTATGATCCCCTTATAGAAGTACTGTAAAGGAATAAATGGCCTCCTAGCTGCACCTTTTGTTTCTCACTTACGTCCCAGCTGAAAGCCTCCCATCAATTTAGTACAAATATGTACCTGAAGTTCAGTTCAGTTCAGTCACTCAGTCGTGTCCGACTCTTTGCGACCCCATGAACCGCAGCACGCCAGGCCTCCCTGTCCATCACCAACTACCAGAGTTCACCCAGATTCAGGTCCATTGAGTCAGTGATGCCATCCGGCCATCTCATCCTCTGTCGTCCCCTTCTCCTCCTGCCCCCAATCCCTCCCAGCATCAGAGTCTTTTCCAGTGAGTCAACTCTTCATATGAGGTGGCCAAAGTACTGGAGTTTCAGCTTTAGCATCATTCCTTCCAAAGAACACCCAGGGCTGATCTCCTTCAGAATGGACTGGTTGGATCTCCTTGCAGTCCAAGGGACTCTCAAGAGTCTTCTCCAATACCACAGTTCAAAACCATCAATTCTTTGGTGCTCAGCCTTCTTCACAGTCCAACTCTCACATCCATACATGACCACAGGAAAAACCATAGCCTTGACTAGACAGACCTTTGTTGGCAAAGTAATGTCTCTGCTTTTGAATATGCTATCTAGGTTGGTCATAACTTTCCTTCCAAGGAGAGAGCATCTTTTAATTTCATGGCTGCAGTCACCATCTGTAGTGATTTTGGAGCCCAGAAAAATAAAGTCTGACACTCTTTCCACTGTTTCCCCATCTATTTCCCATGAAGTGATGGGACCAGATGCCATGATCTTCGTTTTCTGAATGTTGAGCTTTAAGCCAACTTTTTCACTCTCTTCTTTCACTTTCATCAAGAGGCTTTGTAGTTCCTCTTCACTTTCTGCCATAAGGGTGGTGTCATCTGCATCTCTGAGGTTATTGATATTTCTCCTGGCAATCTTGATTCCAGCTTGTGCTTCTTCCAGCCCAGCATTTCTCATGATGTACTCTGCATATAAGTTAAATAAGCAGGGTGACAATATACAGCCTTGATGTACTCCTTTCCCTATTTGGAACCAGTCTGTTGTTCCATGAAAGCATTTTGTAAAATTCTTATATATATATATATTTTAAATTATCCTTAAATGTTTTGAAAGTCATATACTTTTGATATTCCATTTTATAGACAGGTATACATGCTGGACTTCATAGATATTAATTCATTCAAAATCACATGGTAAGTAAAAGCGATGGGATTCAAACTTTGAAAACTTTCAAAATTTTATTATGCTTTAAAAATAGAGCATATTTTTTTAGAACAGAATGTATGGAGATTTCCCATATTCTGTGTCCCCATGCATGCATAGCTTCCCCATTATCAACACCCCTCACCACCATGGTAAATCTGTTACAACTGATGTACTCACAGTGATATATCATAATTACCTGAAGTTCCCAGGTGGCAGATTAAAAACCCGCCTGCCAATGCAGGAAACATAAGAGACCAGGGTTCGATCCCTGGGTCAGGAAGATCCCCTGGAGGAGGGCATGGCAACTCATTCCAGTATTCTTGCCTGGAGAATCCCATGGACAGAGAAGCCTGGTGGGCTACAGTCCGTAGGGTCCCAAAGAGTTGGACATGACTGAAGTGACAGCATGCATGCATGTACCTGAAGTTTAAAGCTTACATTAAAATTCATTCTTGGTGTGCATTCTATGAGCTTTGGCAAATGTATCTAAATAATGAAATATATACATCATTATGGTATCATACAGGGCATCTGCACTGCCCTAAAGCCCTGCTTTACCTATTCACATATCCTTTCCCCTTAATTCCTGGCAACCACTGAAAATATCTATAATTTTGTCTTTTTTCTGAATATCATCTAATTAGAATCATACAGTATGTAAAATTTTTGGATTAGCTTCTTTCACTTAGTATTATGCATTTAAGTTTCCTCCATGTCTTTTAACTTTATAGCTATTTCTTTTTAGTGATAAATAATATTTCATTGTCTGGATGCACCACCGTTTATTTATCTATTCTCCTACTGATGGGCATCATGGTCACTTCCAAATTTTGACATTTGTGAATAAAGCTGCAGTAAATATCCATATGCAGGTTTTTGTGTGGGTATACAGTTTCAATTCTTTCAGGTAAATACCAAGAAGTGAATTTGCTGGAATTCTATGGTAAGAGTATGTTTAGTTTCATTAAATGCCACCAAACTGTCTT
Source organism: Bos taurus (assembly GCF_002263795.3). Taxonomy (NCBI): domain Eukaryota; kingdom Metazoa; phylum Chordata; class Mammalia; order Artiodactyla; family Bovidae; genus Bos; species Bos taurus. Next base: position 40,029,865 of record NC_037338.1, on the reverse strand, counting down.
CCAAAATGCCTATCATTTTTCATTTCCACCAGAAATGAATGAGAACTCTTGATGCTCCATACTTCACCAGCATCTGGTGTTGTCAGTTCTGGATTTCACCCTTTTTTCTAGGTGTGTAGTGGTATTTCATTGCTGTTTTCATTTTCATTTCTCTAATGATATATAATGTGAAGCATCTTTTCATGTGTTTGTTTGCTATTTGTAACTTTTAAATCTTTTTGACAACAAATCTGCGTATTAAAAACAAACAAAAGAAGTGTGCCACCGGATGTGAGGAATTAGTTCCCAAAATTGGAAGTGAGGGTCCAGGGGGCTAAGAAGCTGTGTAGAGGGCAGGCTGAAAATAGATGCTGGAGAACTTGGATCTCAGCAAATGGGCAGTTGTCCAATTACTGAACTTTCAGCAGGTGGACCTTTTGAAAGTCATGATATTCTTTGGAAATGTTTTTCTTATGTGAAAAATGAACTTTTGCCCAGTCATCCTCCTGAATTATTAAGAGACACCTAATCTTACATTTTAATTTTGCATCTTATATCTGCTCAGAAATGATAAGGGGAAGTAGGTAGGGAATATAACACAAGATGGACCAGGTGTTAATAACTGCCAATGATGGGTAATGGTGAAGGATTTTATTATATTCTTCTATTTCTACATATGGTTAAATTTTTCTACAATAAATTATTTAAAATAAATATGCAAAGCAACACGATATTAAGATATATAAAGTTTTTGAGATAAGACACAGCTTGTTCCTTTAGGAGAAGGAAATGGTAACCCCCTCCAGTATTCTTGCCTGGAGAATCCCAGGGACAGAGGAGTCTGGTGGGCTGCCGTCTATGGGGTCGCACAGAGTCGGACACGACTGAAGCGACTTAGCAGCAGCAGCAGCAGTGTTCCTTTAATTGGTGGGTCATTTGCTAAGTGTTTTGAATCATTTAAAATCATACAAAACTGTAATATTTGAAGCTTCATGCTTTTAGTGTATATTATATTGACAGAGGTATTTTCTGATTCCCAGGTGGCTCAGTGGTAAAGAATCCCCCTGTACTCTGAACCCAACAGTATTCCCCGAATTCATATATTGAAGCTCTAATTCCCAGGATGACTATATTTGGAGATAGGGCCTTTAAGAAGGTCATTAAGATTAAATGTGGCCATAAATGCCCTAATCCAATGACTGATGTCATTACAACAAGAGGAAGAGACCCCAGAGATATACACAAAGGCCTTGTGAGGACACAAAGAGAAGGCCTGTATCTGTGAGTGAAGGACAGAGGCCTTAGGAGAAACTAACCCTGCCAGCATCATGATTTCAGACTTCCAACCTTCAGAATGTGGAAAAATAAATGTCTATTATTTAGGTCATTCAGTTGGTGTTTTTGTTTTTTTTTTTTTCTTTTTTAATGGCAGCCCCAGCTGACTAGTATACCAAAATAAAATGTTCAATGGAAATAAAATGAATTTATCCACATTAAGAAACATTTAGGGTCTATTTGCTCTACTAAAATTACAAATGAAGTTCAAGGCAATGCAGCCTTGAACTTCCATTTTGTTCCAGCTTCAAATCTTTCACTGATTATGTTAAGGGGTAATGAAAAGGCTATTAAGGTATTTTTAATGATCCATCATAAAATGATGTAATGAAAGAACCCCTCTTGATGGTGGAATATAAATTTGGCTTACTATAATAAAGTTGTGTTATTAATTAAAGTAGAAGCACTGCATCTTATTTATAGTTAGTTGCCTTTTTACTATAATTTAACCTATACAACATTAGAAGTACTGATACAAGAGAAATTCTACTCCTCTGAAAACACCTCTGCCAACACAACATGCACTAAAGGCATAAAACCTCAAATATTACGTTCTTGTCTGATTTTAAATGTTTCAAAACACTTAGCAAATGACCCAACACCAAACAATTAAAGGAACACAGTTGTATCTTCTTGTCTCAAAAACTTTACTTATATATTTTATATCATGTCACTTTGAACATTTATTTTAAATTATTTATTATAGACACCTTTAACCTATATAGAAATAGGAGAATATAATAAAATCCTTTAGCATTATCTATCATCAACAGTTATCGACACCTGGCCCATCTCATGTTCTGTACCCTACTTACTTTCCCTTATCATTCCTGTACAAGCGTAAAAGGTATTACTTCATCTGTACATATTTCAGTGTGTTTCTCTGAAAGTCAATAACCTTCTTTTTAAAGATACCCACGATGTCATTATTATTTGAAAAACTTAATAAATCCTTAATATCAGAAAAGATCCATTGTTTAAATGTTTCCAACTTTCTCACAAATGTCACAATTATTTTTATATTTAAAAAATCAGGAACAAGGTCAGTTATAAACATTACATTTAGTTAATATGTCTCTTTAAAAGATTTTGTAGCAGAACACGTGGCTTTTTGCCCACTGCACAATGGAAAGACCAAATGCTGAGGCAATAGTCTCTTCCAGAATGTAAAGGCTTCATTGCAGTGTGGCCAAATAAAGAGACAGGAAGCAAAGTTAAGATATGTTTCCTGGATAGGCAGTTGAGTGGGGTATTTTATCTGGGAAGCAGGGAGCAAGAGGGGTAGGGGGCTCAGGAATGAATGATGGTAAGCAAATTTTTAGTTTCAAGAGTTCACTATACAAATGTGCTGCTGCTGCTAAGTCGCTTCAGTCATGTCTGACTCTGTGCAACCCCATAGACGACTGCCCACGAGGCTACCCCGTCCCTGGGATTCTCCAGGCAAGAACACTGGAGTGGGTTGCCATTTCCTTCTCCAATGCATGAAAGTGAAAAGTGAAGGTGAAAGTGAAGTTGCTCAGTCGTGTCCGACTCTTAGCGACCCCATGGACTACAGCCCACCAGGCCCTCTGTCCATGGGATTTTCCAGGCAAAAGTACTGGAGTGGGGTGCCGTTGCCTTAAGTGTGACTGTTCTTCATACCTTGTCATGTGTTACATTTGCAAAATGGGCAGGATTCATTATGAAACTTGTGGTAGGTTTTCATCTTTGTGGTGTTTGCAAAATGGGCAGGATTCATTATGAAACTTGTGGTAGGTTTTTATCTTTGTGGTGTAAAGCTCACTATGTCATTCTAGTCCCTCAATGTGCCTGCATCTGCATGATGCTTAGTGAGGGGCTGTAAGTGAGTCATTCCTTTATTTGTGGTTTCTCTGGTACTCAGCAAAACAAGCTTGGTGTTCTCAACCTATCATTCTGTTTCTGCCTTAGTGCCTTGTAACTTAGAGCTGATAGTGTCTGTTTCTCTCCATCTTTCTCTTTTTTAAAAATTACTTGCAACATAGTTGTTGAATCAGAAATAAGGTTCTTTGTCCAGCAGTTCCCTGTAGTTCAGCTTTTGCTGATTGCTTCTCTCCTGTGTCTTTTAACATATTCTTTGCTCTTTGTTAAAGAAGTTATTGAGAGGTCATGACTAGCAATTGACCTGTGAACTGGGTCAGGGTAGTCAGAGGCTCCTCTCCCTCTTCTCTGTCCTTTGAATGAATATATGTTCCACCCACTGATACCACAGCCGGAACCATTTTCAAGGATGCAAACTGGAGAGAGTAATTTACTGTTGAGACCATCTAGACGTAAACATGACTGAACCCAGTTAAAGCCTCTATATAAACTTTTAAGATTCTGATGTTCAGGTGTGAAGATCTGCTTGTCTTGCAGCTGCCCAAGTCAAGCCTGGCAATTAAGTCCCCTCGCTTATTAAACCTGCCACCTACCAATCAGGAATGGTCAGCCTCTTTCTTAGATCTCTTCTTGCCCTCCATATATAGGGGCCAGTTTCAGATCTCACCCAGTAAATTCACAAATTTGTAAACCAAAAGTCTTGTGTATTTTTCTATAGATTAGAAATGGAGGCTTGATGTGATTCAGATTTATTAATTTCTCTTTTTTGTAATACTGTTTCATAGATAGTATTGTGTTTATCTAAAATAAGGCACATAAAGTCTGTCTTGTTTTCTGATGTTAAGAGTAACTGTTGATCAATATCTAGATTAATTAATTCATTAGTGTATATAAAATGATATAATTCTGTCATATTATTTTCTAATCTGAAATTCTCCCTTAAAAATAAACTTCTCATATGTTGCTTCATTATCCAAAAAACACAGTGATGGTAGAAAACGGTAGGATACATATTCAAGTTTTTACATTTATTTCACAGCATAATGAGTCCATTTACCAGCATCTTCAAATGATGAGCAATGAGCATTTTTTTATCATCACAATAAACTGTTACATTTATTCCATTTTATGTATTTAAATTATCTTATTTTTGATGCTTGCATTTTTGAATCTTCAACCAGTATGAAACTCTTCAATAACTACAGAGTCCTTTGGCATGACCCTAGTAGAGGTCTTGAGATTTATTTACTTATTTTTTGGTACCTAAGGTAAAATGTTTCCATGCAGACATTATATAATCCCTGCTGTTTTTGAGAAACTTTGGCTCATTTTATAGGAAAATGATATACTAAGACCAAAGTCTGGGCACTATAAATATCCTTTGCTATCAGGTTGTCAGTAGGATCTTTCCAATGGACATGGATTGGAAAAATACTTTAAAAATTTATGTTTAGTGATTGTGTTTCATTTTAACAGCATGTTATTATTAATAAAATAAGTAGGCTTCAGCAATACGTGAACCATGAACTTCCAGATGTTCAAGCTGGTTTTAGAAAAGGCAGAAGAAACAGAGATCAAATTGCCAATATGTGATGGATCATGGAAAAAGCAAGATAGTTCCAGAAAAACATATATTTCTGCTTTATTGACTATGTCAAAGGCTTTGACTGTGTCGATCACAATAAACTGGAAAATTCTGAAAGAGAGGGGAATACCAGACCACCTGACCTGACTCTTGAGAAACCTGTATGCAGGTCAGGAAGCAAAGTTAGAACTGGACAAGGAACAACAGACTGGTTCCAAATAGGAAAAGGAGTTTGTCAAGACTGTATATCGTCACCCTGCTTATTTAACTTCTATGCAGACTACATCATGAGAAACGCTGGGCTGGAAGAAACACAAGCTGGAATCAAGATTGCCGGGAGAAATATCAACAACCTCAGATATGCAGATGACACCACCCTTATGGCAAAAAGTGAAGAGGAACTAAAAAACCTCTTGATGAAAGTGAAAGAGGAGAGTGAAAAAGTTGGCTTAAAACTCAACATTCAGAAAATGAAGATCATGGCATCTAGTCCCATTACTTCATGGCAAATAGATAGGAAAACAGTGGAAATAGTGTCAGACTTTATTTTTTGGGCTCCAAAATCACTGCACATGGTGACCGCAGCCATGAAATTAAAAAGACGCTTACTCCTTGGAAGGAAAGTTATGGCCAACCTAGATAGCATATTGAAAAGCAGAGACATTACTTTGCCAAAAAGGTATTCTAGTCAAGGCTCTGGTTTTTCCAGTGGTCATATATGGATGTGAGAGTTGGACTGTGAAGAAAGCTGAGTGCCGAAGAATTGATGCTTTTAAACTGTGGTGTTGGAGAAGACTCTTGAGAGTCCCTTGGACTGCAAGGAGATCCAGCCAACCATTCCTCTCTAAAGGAGATCAGTCCTGGGTGTTCTTTGGAAGGAATGATGCTAAAGCTGAAACTCCAGTACTTTGGTCACCTCATGCAAAGAGTTGACTCATTGGAAAAGACCCTGATGCTGGGAGGGATTGGGGGCAGGAACAGAAGGGGACGACAGCAGATGAGGTGGCTGGATGGCATCCCTGACTCGATGGGCCTGAGTTTGAGTGAACTCCGGTAGTTGGTGATGGACAGGTAGGCCTGGTGTGCTGTGATTCATGGGGTTGCAAAGAGTCGGACGTGACTGAGCTACTGAACTGAACTGAACTGAGAGATATGTATGTATACATATTTGTGCATATATATATATACACACACATATCTATTTATTTATCTGCTTCAGCCTAATTCCTGGACACCTTAGGTAAACAATTAGAAATACTCTTTCCCTCTTTCTGTTTTGTATTCTTTTTCTCCCTTTGTCTTCCCCTCCTCTTCTGTTTTCTCTTACAGATCAGGAAAGTTAGAAAACTTATTACGCCAGTATAGTTGAGAAATAATGACCAAGGTTATAGCAGTTACATTTGGAATGTATCTGGAAGGTAGAACCAGCAGCATCTGATGATGAATGGACTGTAAGTGTAGAATGAGGGAATGGGAGAAAACAAAAATAACTGTGGTTTTTGACATAAACACATGGTGAATTGAGATGCCATTTACTGAAATAGGAAGGACTGGAGGAGAAATACATATGAAGGGGGAGAGGGACTTAGAATTATATGGACTTGCCAAGTTTGATATGTCCATTAGACCTCCAAGACTGAATATCAAATACAATTGGATAAAGCCCCCAACTAGAAAATAAACTCTAAGAAGATAGCTATTTTTGTCTATTTTGTTCAGTACTATGGCTCAGATGGTAAAGAATCTGCCTGCAATGCGGGAGACCTAATCTCGATCCCTGCGTTGGGAAGATCCCCTGAAGAAGGGTATGGCTACCCCCTCCATTATCCTTGCCTGGAGAATTCCATGTACAGATGAGCCTGGTGGGTTTTAGTCCATGGGGTCACAAAGAGTTGGACATGACTGAGCAACTTTCACTTTTTCACTGTATCTTCAAAGCTTGAAAGAGGCGCATAATGGATGTCCAGTAGATATTCACTGAGTGAATAAGTAGACAAAAATAAATGTGAAAAATATATCTCAGAACTTAGAAAATATGTCTCTTCTTATTCCAAATGGGCACCTCTCCAATTGATGTAATTTTAATATTCTATTTAATCTTTATACAGCTTCAGTTAAGAACAATACTGATAGAATAGCCATTTAATTCCTAATGGAAGAGATAATAAGCAGCAGGCAGATGGACCTAATGGGTCAAATCAACTATTTATATTTCAAGCCTTTATTATCTTTATACTTGGCAGTTTGTCACTTTATATATATATATATATATATTTGTCACTTATATATATATATTGGCTTCCCAAAGTCAAATATGAAAGACAAAGGGAAACAAATGAAGGCTTTGTAAGGGGTTAATGGGTTCTCACTTTGATTTTGACAGTAGTTAATTATCAGCCCCTGGGTGTTTCATAGTATGTGACTAGGACATAGTAGCAGAAAGTGGCTTTTTACCTACTCAGATTATTTTTGGCCTTGCTCTACTGGTATAAGATGGTTTTCTGTGTATTTTATCCTGTTTTAAGGATTTCATGAAACTTATACTTGATTTGCAAATAATTTCTGACATGACAACAAAGATGATACATTTATTGTCCTTTTACTCTTGTTTTCTTTGGGAATTCCTTGGCAGTCTTCTGGTTGGGACACGGAACTATAACTGCAGAGTCCAGGTACTATCCCTGGTCGGAGAACTAAGATCCCTCAAGCTGCACTGCACAGCCGAATTAAAAACAAAACAAAACAAACAGACAAAAAAAAAAAAAAAAAAAATCCTTTGGTTTTCTTTCTGGCCTCAGAATTTTAGAGAGAAGTGCCTTATTGTTTCTACAACTTGCCAAAGCAAATGTTGGAAAAAATTAGATTGGCATTTATTCTAGTACACTCATTGCATTATCATTTAAAGCTAGATTAGCCATTGCAGTCTTGGCAGTGAAAAACAAGCCATTAATTTTAAATTGTAAGATGAGTGATCAGTTACAATTAACTGCAGTCAAGAAGCAACAGTTAGAATTGGACATGGAACAACAGCCTGGTTCCAAATTGGGAAAGGAGTATGTCAAGGTTGTATATTGTCACCCTGCTTATTTAACTTCTATGCAGACTACATCATGCTAAATGCTGGGCTGGATAAATCACAAGCTGGAATCAAGATTTCTGGGAGAAAAATCAATGATCTCAGATTCGCAGATGACACCACCCTTATGGGAGAAAGCGAAGAAGAACTAAAGACTCTTGATGAAAGTGAAAGAGGAGAGTGAAAAAGTTGGCTTAAAACTCAACATTCAGAAAACCTAAATCATGGCATCTGGTCCCATCACTTCATGGCAAATAGATGGGGAAACAATGGAAACAGTGACGGAGTTTGTTTTTTGGGGCTCCAAAATCACTGCAGATGGTGACTGCAGCCATGAAATTAAAAGATGCTTACTCCTTGGAAGAAAAGTTATGACCAACATAGACAGCATACTAAAAAGCAAAGACATTACTTTGCCAACAGAGGTCCGACTAGTAAAAGCTATGGTTTTTCCAGTAGTCTTGTATGGATGTGAGAGTTGGACTATAAAGAAAGCTGAGCACCAAAGAATTGATGCTTTTGAACTGTGGTGTTGGAGAAGACTCTTGAGAGTTCCTTGGACTGCAAGGAGATCGAGCCAGTCTATCCTAAAGGAAATCAGTCCTGAATAATCATTGGAAGGACTGATGCTGAAGCTGAAATTCCCATCGTTTGGCCACCTGATGCAAAGAAGTGATTCATTGGAAAAGACCCAGAGGCTGGGAAAGATCGAAGGTCTGAGGAGAAGGGGACGAGAAAGGATGAGATGGTTGGATAGCACCACTGACTCAATGGACATGAGTCTGAGTAAGCTCCGGGAGTTATTGATGGACAGGGAGGCCTGGTGTGCTGCAGTCCATGGGGTTGCAAAGAGTTGGACATGACTGAGCGACTGAACTGAACTGATGAGTGGTCAGAGATGATGACACTCAGGTATGTATGAACAAAAGTTCTCATTTAGGAAGAGAATGTGAATTATGTGCTTTTATTCAACACATGGTTTCCAGGTGGTTTATTATCCTATGAGTCTGAGATCCTAGATTTAATTTGATATAACCTTGAATTGGTATCCATAGGAGCTGCTGTGATATTGAATAATTTGTAACGAGATTTATCAAAATGTGTACAGAATTCTGCAGAATTTTGTCTAGGTACTTCTGAATGTAAACTACAGTCATGAATGAAATGTTAGGGTAATATTATGCCACTATGATTGTATTCATTATTTGTGAGTATGCTGTAATCAATATATCTTGAGTTGAATTCTGATAAAAAATTTTATTTTTAAATTGCATATTTTATAAATTCTAGTCTCAAATATGCAAGTTAATTTAGTAGCAATGAGCTTCTTATAAGGAAATTTATACAGCTGGTAATTCAGAATTTCAGGAATCTTCTCCATATTTATGCTACTATCCAACTGTACCAAGTGTTTCAAATTAATATTCAATTCACTTAGGTTTCTGATGCACTTTTCATCCCTGTAAAGGTCTTGGTATCATAACTTTTTTTATGTTTCCCTCATACATATTCTATAGAGGTATAATGTAAAATTATTTGTTAACTACAAATAGTCTATCCTTCTAGAGGTAATTTTTCAACCTTTTTGTAGATTTAAGGTCAAACAACCCTCAAAAGGCTTGAATCCCTAAGATCATTATACTGCATTTAAAAATTAGTTTAATGATATGCATATTAATTGCAGCCTTTATTTTAAACATTTTTTCATGTGAGCTCAGGCCCTCTTACAATGAAGAAAAGTACAATTTTTGGTAAATGAATTAACATATGATGAATATGCCCAGGGGTGGGAGGAAAAGAAACATGAATGTTAAGACCTAAAGACATTTGTCAGATCAAGTGGAAGTTAGAAGAGGAATACTAAGAAAGAGGACAAATCAAAAGGAGAGACAAGAAGACAAGTCTGATTAGTATGATTTTTTTTTTAAGATTTTTTTTTTTTTAATGAGGACCAGTTTTTAAGGTCTTCATTGAATTTGTTACAATGTTGCTTCTGTTTTGTGTTTTGTTTTTTTGGTCCCAAAGCATATGGGTTCTTAGCACACTGACCAGGGATTGAACCCTCTGCATTGGAAGGCAAAGTCTTCACCACTGGACTACCAGAAAAGCCTATGATTAAGTTGATCTTTGAAGATGAAGGCAAGAATCCTCTTTGTTGTAATTCTCAGCAGAACATGGATTCTAGTTTTTATAGTTCACAGAAATTTTTTTTTCTACTAATGAAGATCAGCCTATGTATATTAGTGGAGATTGGAATAAGGCAAATATGAATTTGCTGGTTCATTCTATCTTCTTCCCCATCTTCTTTCACTGTTACAGAGAACTAAATGGGATATATATAACATCTCATTTTATTTATTTCATTTGCCCTCAGAGTAATTTCAAATGAAGTGTGAAATGACTAAAAATACCTAAGCTTTTTCTTGAATCATTTAAATAGAATTATAAGGAAATATTTATATTTATAGTTTGCAAATGTATATTATTTTCTAAATTTCCATGCCTTTGCAATGTTTTGTATGTTTGTGTATATCTTTTTTTTTTTAAATTTTGGCATCTAAGCTAAAGAAACAAAAATAATATTATAGTGGTGGATGAAGTTATCACCCTACTAATATCGTATATTGGCTTGACAGTAAAGAATCACCTGCAATGTGGGAGAGCTGGGTTCAGTCCCTGTGTTGGGAAGATCCCCTGCAGAGGGCATGGCAACCCACTCCAGTATTCTTACTTTGAGAATCTCCATGGGCAGAATAACCTGGTGGGCTACAGTCTGTGGGGTCATAAAGAGTCGGACATGACTGAGTGACTAAGTACACAGCATGCAGTATCATACGGTTGATACAAAGAAGCATGCATTATTGTTTTTCAAATCTTCAGGTTAAGTTTATGAATTATGAAAAAGGAAATATTGCACCCAAACACCAAAGTGGGGAATGTAGATAAACTTAGTTGATTCTTCAGTGAAAGTTAGCTTCATTGTTTGTTAAAGTTTAGGTTAAAAAACATGCACATTTTACACATAGCCATTTATGAGACACTTTTGATTACTCTCACCACTTATTTATAAAATAGAGTTGACAATTGAAACATGAAAGAGGTAAGAGTTAAGTAAATTAACTTTAAAATTATTTTGGATATGGTTACTGATTGTTTCCTATCTTGAACAATGATTAAGTTGGAGATTAAAATATCAACTTTAAAATGATCTTATTGCCTTGATATGTTCTAGAAATGAGTTGGATGATTAAAAATGGGTATTTCAACTGCAAGGTTTTAGAATTATGTAATTATTTACAGAGACACTTAAGGTGACCTTTCACTATTAGGAGGAACTGCAGCCTGATATTAATAAGTAATTTAACCTGCCAGAGAAACTTGATGAAAGAATTTCAGAATCTATGGCTTTCAAATCCTTCAAGGTTTATTAGTCTCTGTACCCTGACACAGCAACAAGCTGATAACTATAATGCATTACTTTTCAGTGAAGAAGGTATTTAAAAGCTGAATAGCCACAAAAAGAGCTTACAGTATTTTAGGAGAATGATAATTTTTATAGTACCATACAAACATGTAATCCAAATGTTGCTCATTAGTTCTAATCCTTTTAGCTAGCATTGTAATATTATAAGCTATTTTGCAGCTATTCAGCTTTTAAATACCCTCTTCACTGGAAAGTAATGCCTTATAGTTATCAGCTTATTGCTGTGTCAGGGTACAGAGACTAATAAACCTTGAAGAATTTAGAAAGCCATAGATTATGAAATTCTTTCATCTACTGTGGGCAAGAATCCCTTAGAAGAAAAGGAGTAGCCATCATAATCAATAAAACAGTCTGAACTTCAGTACTTGGATGCAATCTCAAAAATGACAGAATGATCTCTGTTTGTTTCCAAGGCAAACCTTTCAATATCACAGTAATGCACGCCTATGCCCCGACCAGTAACGCTGAAGAAGCTGAAGTTGAACAGTTCTATGAAGACCTACAAGACCTTCTAGAACTAACACCCAGAAAAGATGTCATTCATCAAAGGGGACTTAAATGCAAAAGAGGTATGTCCAGAGATACATAGAGTAACAGGCAAATTTGGCCTTGAAGTACAGAATGAAGCAGGGCAAAAGCTAATAGGGTTTTGCCAAGAGAATGCATTGGTCAGAGCAAACACCCTCTTTCAACAACACAAGAGAAGACTCTACAAATGGACATCACCAGATGGTCGATACTGAAATCAGATTGATTATATTCTTTGAGAATAAAGATGGTGAAGCTCTATACAGTCAGCAAAAACAAGAACAGGAGCTGACTGTGGCTCAGATCATGAATTCCTTATGGCCGAATTCAGACTTAAATTGAATAAAGTAGGGAAAATGACTAGACAATTCAGGTACGACCTAAATCAAATCCCTTATGAATATACAGTGGAAGTGCAAATAGATTCAAGGGATTAGATCTGATAGAGTGCCTGAAGGACTATGGACAGAGGTTCATGATACTGTACAGGAGGCAGTGATCAAGACCATACCCAAGAAAAAGAAATGCAAAAATGAAAAATGATTGTCTGAGGAGGCCTTACAAATAGCTGTGAAAGAAGAGAAGTGAAAGGCAAAGGAGAAAAGGAAAGATAAACCCATTTGAATGCAGAGTTCCAAAGAATAGCAAGGAGAGATAAGAAAACCTTTCTCCATGATCAATGCCAAGAAATAGAAGAAAACAATAGAATGGGAAAGACTAGAGATCTCTTCAAGAAAATTAGAGGTACCAAGGGAACATTTCATGCAAAGATGAACACAAAAAAGGACAGAAATGTTATGGACCTAAGAGAAGCGAAGATATTAAGAGGTGGCAAGAATACACAGAAGAACTATACAAAAAAGATCTTAATGACCCAGATAATCATGATGGTGTGATCTCTCACCCAGAGCCAAACATATGGAATGTGAAGTCAAGTGGGCCTTAGGAAGTATCACTGTACACAAAGCTAGTGGAGGTGATGGAATTCCACTTGACCTATTTCAAATCCTAAAAGATGATGCTGTGAAAGTGCTGCACTCAATATGTCAGCAAATTTGGAAAATTCAGCAGTGGCCACAGGACTGGAAAAGGTCAGTTTTCATTCCAATCCCAAAGAAAGACAATGCTAAAAACTCTTCAAACTACTGCACAGTTGCACTCATCTCACACACTAGAAAGATCAGATCAGATCAGTCGCTCAGTCGTGTCCGACTCTTTGTGACCTCATGAATTGCAGCACACCAGGCCTCCCTGTCCATCACCAACTCCCAGAGTTCACTCAGACTCACATCCATTGAGTCAGTGATGCCATCCAGCCATCTCATCCTCTGTCATCTCCTTCTCCTCTTGCCCCCAATCCCTCCCAGCATCAGAGTCTTTTCCAGTGAGTCAACTCTTCACATGAGGTGGCCAAAGTACTGGAGTTTCAGCTTTAGCATCATTCCTTCCAAAGAAATCCCAGGGCTGATCTCCTTCAGAATGGACTGGTTGGATCTCCTTGCAGTCCAAGGGACTCTCAAGAGTCTTCTCCAACACCACAGTTCAAAAGCATCAATTCTTCGGCGCTCAGCCTTCTTCACAGTCCAACTCTCACATCCATACATGACCACAGGAAAAACCATAGCCTTGACTAGACAGACCTTTGTGGGCAAAGTAATGTCTCTGCTTTTGAATATGCCATCTAGGTTGGTCATAACTTTCCTTCCAAGGAGTAAGCGTCTTTTAATTTCATGGCTGCAGTCATAATCTGCAGTGATTTTGGAGCCCAGAAAACTAAAATCTGACACTCTTTCCACTGTTTCCCCATCTATTTGCCATGAAGTGATGGGACCGGATGCCATGATCTTCGTTTTCTGAATGTTGAGCTTTAAGCCAACTTTTTCACTCTCTTCTTTCACTTTCATCAAGAGGCTTTTTAGTTCCTCTTCACTTTCTGCCATAAGGGTGGTGTCATCTGCATATCTGAGGTGATTGATATTTCTCCCAGCAATCTTGATTCCAGCTTGTGTTTCTTCCAGCCCAGCATTTCTCATGATGTACTCTGCATACAAGTTAAATAAACAGGGTGACAATATACAGCCTTGAAGTAAAGTAATGCTTAAAATTCTCCAAGCCAGGCTTCAACAGTACGTGACCTGAGAACTTCCAGATGTTCAAGCTGGATTTAGTAAAGGCAGAGGAACCAGAGATCAAATTGCCAACATCTGTTGGATCATTGAGAAAGCAAGAAAATTCCAGAAAAAAAAAATCTACTTCTGCTTTATTGACTATGCCAAAGCTTTGACTGTGTGGATCACAACAAACTGTGGAAAATTACCTTCAAGAGATGGGATTACCAGACCACCTGACCTGCCTTCTGAGAAATCTATATGCAGGTCAAGGAGCAACAGTTAGAACTGGACATGGAACAATAGAATGGTTCCAAATTGTGTAAGGAGTATATCAAGGCTGTATATTGTCATCCTGCTTAGTGAACTTATATACCTTCTACATCATGAGAAATGCTGGAGTGTATAAAGCAGAAGCTGCAATCAAGATTGCTGGGAAAAATATCAATAACCTCAGATATGCAGATGATACCACCCTTATGGCAGAAAGCAAAGAAGAACCAAAGATCCTCTTGATGAAAGTAAAAGAGGAAAGTGAAAAAGTTGGCTCAAGACATAACGTTCAGAAAACTAAGATCATGGCATCTGGTCCCATCACTTCATGGCAAATAGATGGGGAAACAGTGGAAACAATGACAGACTTTATTTTTTGGGCTCCAAAATCACTGTAGATGGTGGCTGCAGCCATGAATTTAAAAGACGCTTGCTCCTTGGAATAAAAGCTATGACCAACCTAGACAGCATATTAAAAAGCAAAGACATTACTTTGCCAACAAAGGTACATCTAGTCAAAGCTATGGTTTTTCCAGTAGTCATGTATGGATGTTGAGAGTTGGACTATAAAGAAAGCTGAGCAGCGAAGAATTGATGCTTTTGAACTGTGGTGTTGGAGAGGACTCTTGAGAGTCCCTTGGACTGCAAGGAGATCCAACCAATCAATCCCAAAGGAAATCAGTCCTGAATATTCATTGGAAGGACTGATGCTGAAGCTGAAACTTCAATTGTTTGCCCACCTGATGCGAAAAACTGACTCATTGGAAAAGGCCCTGATGCTGGGAAAGATTGAGGATGGGAGGAAAAAGAGACAATGTAGGATGAGATGGTTGGATGGCATCACCAACTCAGTGGACATGCTGCTGCTGCTAAGTCGCTTCAGTCGTGTCTGACTCTGTGGGACCCCATAGATGGCAGCCCACCAGGCCTCCCCGTCCCTGGGATTCTCCAGGCAAGAACACTGGAGTGGGTTGCCATTTCCTTCTCCAATGCATTAATATGAAAAGTGAAAGCGAAGTCACTCAGTCGTGTCCGACTCCTAGCGACCCCATGGGCTGCAGCCTACCAGGCTCCTCCGCCCATGGGACTTTCTAGGCAAGAGTAATGGAGTGGGCTGCCATCTCTGGGAGTTGCTGATGGACAGGGAAGCCTGGTGTGCTACAGTCCATGGGGTCACAAAGAGCCTGACACAACTGTGCGACTGAACTGAACTGAACTTTTAAACTAAAATTGAAACTGAATAAGCTAGATTCAGTTCCAGTTTTTTTATTGCTTCCCATAAAATCAATGCTGATTTATATAGCATTCTAGACAAAAGAACTTTTATTTTGGGGAAATTATATTTATCTTCTTCAAGTGCCAATGTGAAGGAAGAATAGAGGTGGGGGGCAAAGAATAGAATATTATATTTGAAATGTTTTGCTGATTTAAAATCTAGTCATTTCATTAGATATCTATAAATCAAGACAATCTTTCAATAGAAATGTGAGTCACTCTTCAGCTGAGTGAAGGACCTAATTGCAAACACAGTAGTAGGGCTATGAACCCCCTAGAATTCCTAGAGGGTCTCTGTGCTTCAAATGGTGTCAGAGTTATCCCAGTGAGTTAGCCCTCAGAGCAGTTTGCACCATGCTCCAATTTATAGCATAGTTCTGTAGAAGGAAAACATCTTGAGGAGAGAGGTAGAATGTAGTGGGTATTCATTTGGCAGAGGATTAACCTCTTTATTAAAGGTATAAGAGTGCTAAGGGACTGAAATGTATGACTTGCATATGAGTCCCCACCTCTTCTGACAACCTTCCCCAAACAGCAGACATTGAGATTTTCAAAAAATTTTCAGACCCATTTTTCATAGCATAAACAATTCACTTGTTTACTGTAAACTCAGAGGAAAGAGTGTGGTCAGAATAGTTCAAGATCTGCTGTTCAATTTTCCCAGAAAATGGTAAATAAATTATGGCAATAGTAATGAAAAGTATAACATTCTTAGCACTTTACATATGCTAACTTATTCAATCCTCTCAATAACTTTCAATTGAAGAGGAAACTGAAGCATAATGTAATTAATAATATGCCACTACCTACTCCAATATTCTTTCCTGGAGAATTCCATGGACAGAGGAGCCTAGTGGGCTACAGTCCACGGGGTCATAGAGAGTTGGACATGACTGAGAGATTAACACTTTCACTTTTAAAGCCACAAAGCAGTAAATCCAGCAATTCAAATCTAACAGACTGGTACCACATCCTCAGCCTTTAATCACTGTTCTATTCTGTCGTGTAAGACCCTTCCTTCTTTCACCTTATCCTAGTTCCAGAATTCTAAAGTTAACTCATTGGCCCTTTTCAGACTCTGCACTCTGTAATATCTTCATTGCAATGGAATATAGAAATTCACTTAAAGCTTTAAGATGGCTTCCAATGAAGATCTAACAACTTCATTATGTTTCTTTGAACACTACTTCCATGAACTGAACTGTGAAAATATTTAGAAACATTTTCAGGTCATATCTTCCTATACAATTAAAGGTCATGGAAGTATTATAAGAAAGGAATGTTTACAATTTCGTGTAACCCAGTTGTTCACATTTCATTCAAAAAGACACTACACTCTGCTTTGGTTGTAGAACACTTCATAAGCTCTGGAGAAACTGATTTTCTCAGAAGCACCAGTTGAGAAACAAATACTGGTTATTGTTATTGTTGTCCAGTTGCTAAGTTGTGTCCGACTGTGACCCCATGGACTGAAGCCATCCAGGCTTCCCTGTCCTTCTTTATCTCCCAGAATTTGCTCAGATTTATGTCCATTGGGTCAGCAATACTATCTAACCATCTCATCTTCTGCCCTCCTCTTCTTTTGTCTTCAGTCTTTCCCAGCATCAGGGTATTTTCGAATGAGTCAGCTCTTCGCATCAGGTGGCCAGAATATTAGAGCCTGGTGGCCTCTGGAAATAGATTAACGCAGAGCCACCTAAGGTATCATATGCTGAAGTCAAAGTACTTGGAAGTGATTGATATAGAATCTCTCCTTCTTTGTCTGAGTCATATCTCATGCATTGATACTATTTTAAATATTTCCCCTTAACTATTTTGTTTGCACAGACCCCTTGCTTTGATAGGAAATATTTAGGTGCTTACTTTTAGTCCCTGCTGTGTTTCATTCCATTTGCAAAGGGAAAGCCATTAAGAGCCAGAAAGCACTTTGCTTTAACACCAGCTGCAGCTTACATCTGAGCACTGCTGGTTGTTTTTATCTGTAACAATACCAGCTGTAGAAGGGAACCAAGGAATACAACATAAAAGGTCATTTGGCCCTGGATCCTTTCTTCCAACTATAAATGCAGAACACAAGTGAACTTAAGAGTTGGAACAACAATTTGCAGTTTTTATTTTACTATAGTTTATCACTCCAAATTATCTAAAGTGGGGAGCTCCTGTAAATGTTTTTTTTTTTTTTTTTTAATCTTTGCCTGGAAAATTTTATCTTCCAAAAGCAAGTTTTAAGAATATTAGCAATTTGTTGTTGCACTGGAAGTCTAAATGTTACTGTACAGTGACTGAAATTATAGCATTTGGTATGTGGAAATAAATAAAGCTCACCCAGATGAAGACAAACAAAGGGTATTTATTCAGAGCTTGTTATGGAAAAGGATTCAGTTACCATTAATTGTTTCAGCAAGGACTCAAAGTTAGGCAGAGTAGAAAAGTTTTATAGTAAAAAAAGAGACTTCAGGTAGGCTCTAATTAGAGGTTGTTGGCATGGCAAAGGAGAGGTGAGCTAACTAGAAGTGGGATATGCTATGTAATTGGGTTGGAGAGCACATTTTACTTTCTCTGGTTGATCCTAAGTTGGACAAAGGTGGAAGTGGGAAAAATAGGGAAGCTAGAAGTCAGTGACCTAGCCCTGACCATTCTGAGATGATTGCTACAGAGGTTGTAGGTCCAAGTTCTATTAGCATAAGTTTATGTTCTAGCCATTTTCCATTGTGTTCAGTATCTCAATCGCAAAAACCTTGATTAGCATATTGATTCTGTTTCTTGTAAACTGTGTTATCTTGGGCAGGATATTGCTCTCCAAACTTGAGTTTCATCCACATTTGAAATTAAAAAGGTATTACTTACTTTAGAGGGTAATTATGAGGGAAAAAGGAAATTTAAAAAAATCACTATATGCTTCAAGCAGTAATCATTTAGCACATAAAAGATCTCATTGCTGGTACCATACTAAAATGTCCTTTTAAAAGTTCATTTTGAGTAATGTCAGTAAGACAATTTTCCTTTTCAAGTTATTGCACTTGAAAGCAGGAAGTTGTTTTCTCTAAAGTATTAACAAAATTGTGGATATGGATAATGTAGCCTTGAACATCCTTTCTTTCCCAACCTTTTCATATCTCTTCTCTGAACCTCTCAGAAATAAAACCACCTCTCCTTTCTTTGACGAATTTCAGTGAAACTCCTACATCTTCCTAATTCAATTTTAGTTGTTTGGCTTACATTCAACTCATTAAGCTTTTCACAAAGAACCTCATAATGTAAAGAACTCTGTTTGTTTTATTAATGTATTATGTATATTAATCAAATAATTGATTATTATTTATTAATAAGCTATAGTTTATTCTGTGACTTTACTAATGCCTGATTATGAAAGTTATAAAATAAATAATGTTAAGGTTATACTGTACTCTAAATAGTTTTCCTTGCCATGGAAACCATGTGCCCATGTGCTATGATTATATTGATTTATTTATGGTTCAAATAGTCTTACTCAATGTATAATGAATCAAGCGTCAAGTTAAATTAATTTTTTTTTACATTCCCCTAATATTAATAGATTTTAGCATATTCTCATTTTTTTTCAAACTCTCAACTGTTCTGATTTTTCTATAGAGTATTATTTTCCCATTCAAAGCTTCTCTTCCTGAATCCTCTATCCTGTGCCAATTCTGGGCTTGGAAGTGTAAGACTAGTCGTCACCTTTGGATAACTCTCTTCTCACTGTTCTCCTTTGAGAACAGTTTTTTGCTGCTTTTTTGTCATACCTTCTTCCTTGGCTTGTATCCGAGAATATAAGAAAAGTTTTACAGAAACAGTTTCAGTTTTTCACCACTGAGTATGATGTTAGCTCTGGACTTGCCATATATGGCCTTTATTATGTTGAGGTATATTCCTTCTGTACCAATTTTATTGAGAGGTTTTTGTTGTTGTTGTTGTTTTGTTTTCCTCATAAATGGCTCTTGAATCTTATAAAATGCTTTCTGTGCATCAGTCACAAATGCTTTTATCTTTTATTGTGATAATGGACTGTATTCATGGTTTGTGAATATTAAACCATCCTTGCATCTCTGGAATAAATCCCACTTGATCACAGTGTGTGATCACTTCAAGGTACTGTTGTATTTGGCTTGCTAACATTTTGTTGAGTATATTTGCATATGTGTTCATCACAGGGACTGAGCTATGATTTTCTTTCTGGGTAATGTCCTTACCTGGTTTTGGTATCAGGGTAATGCTGGCTTCATAAAATGAGTTTGGAAGAGTTCCTTGCTATTTTATCCTTTACAATAGTTTGACGAAGATAGGTGTTAAATCTTTGAATTTTTGTTAGAATTCACTAGTAAAGTCATCTGGTCCTAGGTTTTTATTTTGGAGGAGGTTTTGATTACTGTTTCAATATCTTTACTAGTGATTGGCCTATTCAGATTTTCCATTCCTTCATGATTGAGTTCTGGAAAGTTTCATGATTCTAAGAATTTATCCATTTCTTTTCACTTGTCCAAATTCTTGGCATATAGTTGTTCGTAATATTCTCTTATAATCCTTTGTATTTCTGTGGTATTCATCGCTATTTCTCCCCTTTTGTTTCTTATTTTATCAGAGCCCTCTCTCATTTTTAGTGGATCTAACTAAAGGTTTGAAAGGATGCCCATTCTCCCCACTCTTATTTATCATACTAAGGAAACTCAGCCAGAGCAATAAGAAAAGAAAAAGAAATAAAAGGTATTCCAATTGGAAAATAAGAATTAAAATTTTACTATTTGTGGATAGCATAATATTATACATAAAAATCCCTAATGATGCCTTCAAAAGACTATTAGAAATAATAAACAAATATAGTGAATCAGGATGCAAAATCAGTATACAAAAATCTTGCATTTCTGCTGCTACTGCTGCTAAGTCGCTTCAGTTGTGTCCAACTCTGTGCGACCCCATAGATGGCAGCCCACCAGGCTCCCCCATCCCTGGGATTCTCCAGGTAAGAACATTTCTATACACCATTGCATTACTATACACTAGCAAAAAGAAAAATTAAAACAACCCAATTATAATCATAATAAAAGAATAAAATACCTAGTAAAAAATTTAACCAAGGAAATAAAAAACCTATACACTGAAAACTGTGACATTGTTGAAATAAATCGAAGATGGCACAAAGAAATAGAAATATATTCCATGTTCATGAATTGGAAGAATTAACATTATTAAAATGTGCATATTACCTAAAGCAGTCTTTAGATTCAGTGTACTCCCTATTAAAATCTGAATAGTATTTTTCATAGAAATAGAACAAAAAATCCTAAAATTAGTATGGAACCAAATAAGACCCCATGAAGCCAAATTAATTCTGAGAAAAAAAGGAATAAACCTGGATGTATCATATTCCCTGATTTCATATTATTACAAAGTGACATGTATTGGCAGAAAATCAGGTATATAGATCAAAGGAACAGAATGGAGAGCCCACAAATAAATCCATACATATATGGCCAATTATGTGACAGAGAAGCAAAGAACATACACTAAAGGAAAGGATAATCTTTTCAATAAACAGTATTGCGAAAACTGACAGCCACATGTCAAAGAATGAAAGTAGACTACAATATCACAGAAATATACACAAAAATCGCCTCAAATAGTTAAAGACTTGAATGTAAGACCTGAAACCATAAACTCCTAGAAGAAAATATAGGTTGTACACTCTCTGATATTGGTCTTAATAATGTCTTACTAGACATGTCTTCTCAGACAGGGGAAACAAAAGCAAAGATAAATAAATGGTACTATATCAATCTGAAAAGTTTTTTCATAGTAAAGGAAACTATCAGAAATTTTTTTTTTAAAAAGCCTACCAAATGGAGGAAGATCTTTGCAAATCATATATCCAATAATGTATGATATTCCTAATATATAAGTAACTTATACAACTTTAAAAAATGACAAAACAGCCCATTTTAAAAATGGACAGAGACCTGAATTCACATTTTTCTAAATAAGACATACAGATGACCAATAGCACATGAAAAAAATGTTCAACATCTGAAATTATTAAAGCCACAATGATATATCATCTCATGCCCCTTAGAATGGCTGTTATCAAAAAGGCAAGAAATAACAAGTGTTAGCAAGTTTATGGAGAAAATAAAACTCTCATACACTGTTGATGGGAATGTAAAACTTAGTGTAGGCACTAAGGAAAACAGTATGGAGATTCCTCCAAAAAAAAAAAAAGAGAATAGAACTACCATATAATCCAAATGTTACTCTCAGGATATTTATCCAAAAAATATAAAAACTTTTTAAAAAGTATATGCAGCCCTATATTCATTGTAGCATTGTTTATAATAGCCACAATATGGAAACAATCTTAAGTGCCTGCTGCTGCTAAGTCGCTTCAGTCGTGTCTGACTCTGTGCGACCCCATAGATGGCAGCCCACCAGGCCTCCCTGTCCCTGGGATTCTCCAGGCAAGAACACTGGAGTGGGTTGCCATTTCCTTCTCCAATGCAGGAAAGTGAAAAGGGAAAGTGAAGTCGCTCAGTCGTGTCTGAGTCCTAGCAACCCCATGGACTGCAGCCCACCAGGCTCCTCTGTCCATGGGATTTTCCAGGCAAGAGTACTGGAGTGGGTTACCATTGCCTTCATCAACTGACAAATGGGTGAAGAAAATGTGATGTATGTATACAACGGAATACTATTCTGTTATAAAATATGAAATTTTGCCATTTTCAACAACATGCATTTTTTGTTGTTGTTGTTCAGTTGCTAAGTTGTGTCGAATTCTTTTGTGACCCATGAACTCTAGCCTGCCAGGTTTCTTTGTCCATGGGATTTCCCAGGCAAGAAACTAGAGTGGTTTGCCATTTCCTTCAACAGGGTATTTTCCTGACCTAGGGATCGAACCCATGTCTCTTGCATTGGCAGGTGGATTCTTTACCACTGAGCCACCTGGGAATGCCATAGCAACATGGATAGACCTTGAAAATAGTCTAAGTGAAATAAGTCAGGTGGAGAAAACAAATACCGTACTATTTCACTCATAAGTGGAATATAAAAACAAAATGAGCAAACCAAATGAAACAGAAAACAAACACATGGATACAAAAATCAGAGTAATGGTTACCAGAAGGGGAGTGGGTGGGTAGGACAAAATCGATAAAGGGGATCAATTTTATGGTGATGGGCAGAAACGAAATCTTTGGTGGTGAGCACACTGTGATGTATACAGAAGTTGAAATATAACAGTACACAGTGAAACTTGTATGTTATAAATAAATGAAAAGAAAATTAAAAAAAATAACAAAACCAAAATAATACAAAACTGTACCTTGCATGTCTGAAAATATTTTAATCTTCTCATTGCACTTGATT
Source organism: Bos taurus (assembly GCF_002263795.3). Lineage (NCBI taxonomy): Eukaryota > Metazoa > Chordata > Mammalia > Artiodactyla > Bovidae > Bos > Bos taurus. The sequence goes on along the minus strand of NC_037338.1, from coordinate 40,007,012 downwards.
GTGATTTTTAATAAATATGAGGATGAGTGGAAACTTTCAGATGACAATTTAATTCAGCAACTGGAAAGCATTCAAGCATATGCCTTTTAATATCAGTTATTGCTAATGAGAAGTTTGATGGCAGTTGATTCTTGTTTTTTCCCCTCCCACTATCCCCTACCCTAGGAAACATGTAGGCTTTCCTTTTTATAACATAGATGCTTTTTCTCCATTTCATTTTTCATATACACTTCAAGAGTCCTTTCAAACTGAAGATGTGTTTCCTTCTACAGTATTAAGGGACTTTTTCTATTGTTTCTTTTATTGTTCCATTTCTGTCTACTTTCACATTTTTTTTTCTTCATGAAACTATTTTCAGTCACTGTTTTAAATTTTTTTTGATCAATCACTAGACTTGGAGTTTGCAGATATTTTAAGAAAAATGCCAGGTAGTGAATACGTCAGGCTTTATTAGTGAAGTGGGAACTTGGAGAATATTGTGTGGTATTTACACAATAAGAGGGAAACTCTGGCTCTGCCTGCCTTGTTTACCTGTGACAGATCCCACTAAATGGTAGGCATGCTTTGCACCCAGTTGCTAAACACTGGAGACACTTGAAGATGAAGAAAAAAGAGCCAGTATTCAGAGAGGGAGAAATAGGTTCGATGAGGTAAGTGAGGGTGGAAAAGGAAGCCACCTAGGTCAGTTTCATTCACTGCCTCAGTGATACTTAATCTTTCTGTTCCTCAAGAGAGCCAAGCTCTCTTAAGTTGGGAAGTTGCCTGGAGATGATGAAATTTGCTGCTTCTCTGTGTCCCCAAATAGATTTAAGGGACTAGATCTGATAGACAGAATTCCTGAAGAACTATAGGTGGAATTTCGTGACATTGTACAGGAGGCAGTGATCAAGACAATCCCCAAGAAAGAGAAATGCAGAAGGCAAAATGATTGTCTGAGGAGGACTTAAAAATAGCTGTGATAAGAAGAGAAGCAAAAGGTAAAGGAGAAAAGGAAAGATATACTCATTTGAATGCAGAGTTCCAAAGAATAGCAAGGAGAGATAAGAAAGCCTTGCTCAGTGATCAATGAAAAGAAAGAGAGGAAAACAACAGAATGGGAAAGACTAGAGATCTCTTCAAGAAAAATAGAGATACCAAGATCTTTGCATTTTTTCATGCAAAGATGAGCACAATAAAGGACAGAAATGGTACAGACCTACAGAAGCAGAAGATATTAAGAAGTGGCAAAAATACACAGAAGAACTGTACAAAAAAGATCTTCATGACCCAAATAACCACGATGGTGTGATCACTCACCTTGAGCCAGACATCCTGGAATGTGAAGTCAAATAGGCCTTATGAAGCATCACCACAAGCAAAGCTAGTGGAGGTGATGGAATTCCAGCTAGGGTATTTCAAATCCTAAAAGATGATGCTTTGAAAGTGCTGCAATCAATATGCCAGGAAATTTGGAAAACTCAGCAATGGCCACAGGACTGGAAAAGGTCAGTTTTCATTCCAATCCCAAAGAAAGACAATGCTAAACTCTTCAAACTACTGCACAATTGCACTCATCTCACATGCTAGTAAAGTGATGCTTAAAATTCTCCAAGCCAGGCTTCAGCAATACATGAACCGTGAACTTCCAGATGTTCAAGCTGGATTTAGAAAAGACAGAGGAACCAGAGATCAAATTGCCAACGTCTGTTGGATCACCAACAAAGCAAGAGAGTTCCAGAAAAACATCTACTTCTGGTCCATTGACTATGCCAAAGCCTTTGACCGTGTGGATCACAACAAACTGTGGAAAATTCTTCAAGAGATGGGGATACCAGACCACCTGACCTTCCTCCTGAGAAATCTGTATGCAGGTCAAGAAGCAACAGTTAGAACTGGAAATGAAACAACAGACTGGATTCAAATTGGATAAGGAGTGTGTCAAAGTTGTATATTGTCACCCTGCTTATTTAACTTCTATGCATAATACACCATGTGAAATGCTAGGCTAGATGAAACAAGCTGGAATCAAGATTTCCAGCAGAAATAACAGTAACCTCAGATATGCAGATGACACTACCCTTATGGCAGAAAGTGAAGAGGAACTAAAGAGCCTCTTGATGAAACTGAAAGAGGAGAATGAAAAAGTTGTTTCAAAATTCAGCATTCAGAAAAGATTATGGCATCTGGTCCCATCACTTCATGACAAATAGATGGGAAAACAATGGAAACAGTGAGAGACTTTTTTGGGGGGTTCCAAAATCACGGCAGATGGTGACTGCAGCCATGAAATTAAAAAATACTTACTCCTTGGAAGAAAAGTTATGACCCACCTACAAGTTATATTAAAAAGCAAAGACATTACTTTGCCAACAAAGGTCTGTTTAGTCAAAGCTATGGTTTTTCCAGTAGTCACATATGGATGTGAGAGTTGGACTATAAAGAAAGCTGAACGGCAAAGAATTGATGCTTTTGAACTGTGGTGTTGGAGAAGACTCTTGAGAGTCCCTTGGACTGCAAGGAGATCCAACAAATCCATCCTAAAGAAATCAGTCCTGAAGGTTCACTGGAAGGACTGATGCTGAAGCTGAAACTCCAATAGTTTGGTCACTTGATGCAAAGAACTGGCTCACTGGAAAAGACCCAGATGCTGGAAAAGATTGAAGTGGGAGGAGAAGGGGATGAGAGAGGATGAAATGGTCGGATCGTATCACCGATTCAATGGACATGAGTTTGAGTAAGCTCTGGGAGTTGGTGATGGACAGGGAAGCCTGGTGTGCTGCAGTTCATGGGGTTGCAAAGAGTGGGACACAACTGAGCAACTGAACTGAACTGTGTTCCTGACTGAAACTCCACCATTTTGTGCTTGGTAATTGCCAACTGCAGTGTCCCCTACATGCAGTGGGATGACGATCCTGTAGCTTGAGCGTCGTTGTGGTTGCTAGTTGGGGACGCAGGACAGAAATGGAGATGGAGCAGGAATAGGACCAGAGCGAGATGCCCTGGCTTGGTTTCTGGAACTCATAGTGGTAACCTCCTTGAACAGTGTCCAAAGGCAACAGAAAATGGCAATAGGCAATAGTCTGCCACCTCTTCCACCAAACCTTCATTTTCTTCTTCCTATATACAATTTCTCTGTCATGTTCTGAAAGGATTTCTTTTTTATATTCATTTGTCCTTTATTCTGCTTTCTATTTCTGATTGCAATTATGTTTCCAAGATTACTTTCTGTAACTGTTATTTTTTTGATTCCATCTTATTTGGGATTTATGAATCATCTATCTTTACAAATCATTCTAGGAATAATAGCTTCTGTGTGTCTAGGCTTGTCAGATTAACAAAAAAGTAAAAATAAATAGATGAATAAAATTTTTTTAAAATGCAGAACTCCCAGTATTGCATGGGACATACTTATACTAAAAAAAATGCTTATTTAAAATTAAATTTAACTGAAGAGTTTATTTTATTTGGTAACCCTCTCTCTAACCATGAGGTATTTCAGTTCCCTTTTCAATTTACTTTATACCTTCAAGAAATTTATTGAAATGTCTTATTCATGGAAAGCTCCCTTCAGATTGCCTTTATTTTTTCCGGCTTATGATTTATTTTTATCCCTTATTACCCTTTAAATGAGATTCAGGGAAAGAGAAAAGTAAATGTATTTGTGTAGCCTTTAATGTTGAAACATAAATGCTTTCAAACAACCTCCCAAAATGCTAAGTAGGACTACTCACACTGCAAAAATTTTTAATGTTTAAAATTTTCATAAATTTTAATAATCCCTTTGTGATTTTGACACTATTATATCCCTGAAGTCTAAATCATCTATTTATTTAAAAGAATATAATTCCATTTGGTTTAGTCTTTCTCATTTTATCTTCAGAATGGAAGATATGGCTTTCATCATAATAGTGATGCCTCGGGGACTGAAATCAAGTGGTCCAGGACTCAAGTATATTATTAACTAAACATAGTAGTTCTTACATAAGACATCAGGTGGGACATTTCTAATGTCTCAACACAATCAACTCAATGATTGTCTCATCAAACATTCATGAATTTTCTAGAAATATGTAGTATTTTATTCTAAGATATAAAATTGTATTTTTTCCTGAAATTTAGATATCTCATTATTAATATTAAGAGGAAAGCTGTTCCCTTCTATAAAAAGAGCATTATAATATAGTCATCTTATATGTACATGTGTACACTTAAACCACATATAAAAATATTTTTATCCTACTAGAACCACATTTTCTTGGTGATGCCAAGTGGTATCTCAAGTTTGAATTTGTATTTTCAGGTTGAAAAGAAAAAAACAATCTGTGGCATTTAAAAACTTTCCTAGCACTTACAACCAGACTATGTAATTCTATTAATATTTGATATAAATAATTTCAGAGTACTAATATCAGAGAAATTTACCCTGAGACCAAAATAAATGAGACAAAGCAAGACCACGTCATTATTTTTGTCCAAGTGCCACCAAGACACAAAGCCACTGTGCTACTCAGAAAATACCAGATGCCTCCTCTCTTGGCCAAAATGAATAATTGTTGTTTATTTACCGATGATACTTTTATCCTCTTTCTAATCTTTTCTTCCTATAGATAAGATTTATTATGTAACTCCACATAGAATTACTCCTGCTTTCTGATAGGAATGAATATAGAGATAACATCTTCTGTACACCCTCCCCAAATCACCAATCAAACCCTAAACTGTATAATAAGTATTGTAATACTTTTTTTACTGAGGCCTCATGTTCCCCCTCATGTATGTTCTCTCACTGCAATGAGTAATAAACCAACTTGCATAACAGCATGTGTTCCTGTACATCTTTATCTAAAGAATATTGACAACTGTTATTTGAAATATTTCTAAAACATTATATTCTGATGTAAACAACAATATTCAAATGAAATTATGGTATTCTGGATCATCTATAGTTTTTGTATACAATTAAATGCTTATGACCAACCTTGATAGCATATTGAAAAGCAGAGAGATTACTTTGCCAACAAAGGTCCATCTAGTCAAGGCTATGGTTTTTCCAGTGGTCATGTATGGATGCAAGAGTTGGAGTGTGAAGAAAGCTGAGTGCCGAAGAATTGATGCTTTTGAACTGTGGTATTGGAGAAGCCTCTTGAGAGTCCCTTGGACTGCAAGGAGATCCAACTGGTCCATGCTAAAGGAGATCAGCCCTGGGTGTTCTTTGGAAGGAATGATGCTAAAGCTGAAACTCCAGTACTTTGACCACCTCATGAGAAGAGTTGACTCATTGGAAAAGACTCTGATGCTGGGAGGGATTGGGGGCGAGAGGAGAAGGGGACGACAGAGGATGAGATGGCTGGATAGCATCACCGACTCGATGGATGTGAGTTTGAGTGAAGTCCAGGAGTTGGTGATGAACAGGGAGGCCTGGCGTGTTGCGATTCATGGGGTCGCAAAGAGTCGGACACGACTGAGTGACTGAACTGAACTGAACTGAATTGCAATAGGAATTCCATAAGGATAACAGCTGATCTTTCCATAGAAACTCTTCAGGCCAGAAGGGAATGGCAGGACACACTTAAAGTGAAGAAAGAGAAAAACCTACAACCCAGATTACTGTACCTAGCAAGGATCTCATTCAAATATGGAGGAGAAATCAAAAGCTTTACAGACAAGCAAAAGCTCGGATAATTCAGCACCACCAAACCAGCTCTCCAACAAATGCTAAAGGATCTTCTCTAGATAGTAAACAAAAAAGGAGTATAAATTCGAACCCAAAACATTAAAGTAAATGTCAACGGGATCATACTTATCAATAATTACCTTAAATGTAAATGGGTTGAATGCCCCAACCAAAAGACAAAGACTGGCTGAATGGATACAAAAACAAGACCCCTATATATGTTGTCTACAAGAGACCCACCTCAAAACAAGGGACACATACAGACTGAAAGTGAAGGGCTGGAAAAAGATTTTCCATGCAAATAAAGACCAAAAGAAAGCAGGAGTAGCAATATTCATATAAGATAAAGTAGACTTTAAAACAAATACTGTGAAAAGAGACAAAGAAGGACACTACATAATGATCAAAGGATCAATCCAAGAAGAAGATATAAAATTATAAATATATATGCACCCAACATAGGAGCACTGCAATATGTAAGACAAATGCTAACAAGTATGAAAGGGGAAATTAACAATAACACAATAATAGTGGGACCCAGTCAAAAAATGGGCCAAAGAACTAAACAGACATTTCTCCAAAGAAGGCATAAGATGGCTAACAAACACATATAAAGATACTCCACATCACTCATTATCAGAGAAATGCAAATCAAAACCACTATGAGGTACCATTTCATGCCAGTCAGAATGGCTGCTATCCAAAAGTCTACAAGCAATAAACACTGGAGAAGGTGTGGAGAAAAGGGAACCCTCTTACACTGTTGGTGGGAATGCAAACTAGTACAGCCACCATGGAGAACAGTGTGGAGATTCCTTAAAAAACTGGAAATAGAACTGCCATACAACCCAGCAATCCCACTGCTGGGCATACACACCAAGGAAACCAGAATTGAAAGAGACACGTGTACCCCAATGTTCATCGCAGCACTGTTTATAATAGCCAGGACATGGAAGCAACCTAGATGTCCATCAGCAGATGAATGGATAAGAAAGCTGTGGTACATATACACAATAAAGTGTATGTGTACCACTTTAACTCAGCCATTAAAAAGAATACATTCGAATCAGTTCTAATGAGGTGGATGAAACTGGAGCCTATTATACAGAGTGAAGTAAGCCAGAAAGAAAAACACCAATACAGTATACTAAAGCATATATATGGAATTTAGAAAGATGGTAACAATAACCCTGTATGTGAGACAGCAAAAGAGACACAGATGTATAGAACAGTCTTTTGGACTCTGTGGGAGAGGGAGAGGGTGGGATGATTTGGGGGAATGGCATGGAAACATGTATAATATCATATATGAAACGAATCACCAGTCCAGGTTCGATACAGGATTCTTGGGGCTGGTGCACTGGGATGACGTGGAGGGATGGTACAGAGAGGGAGGTCGGAGGGGGGTTCAGGATGGGGAATACGTGTACTCCCGTGGCAGATTCATGTTGATGTGTGCCAGAAACAATACAATATTGTGAAGTAATTAGCCTCCGATTAAAATAAAGAAATTTAAATTAAAAAAACACAATCATAGTGGGAGAATTTAATACCCCACTCACACCTATGGATAGGTCAACTAAACAGCTGTGTGGTACATATACACAATGGAGTATTCAGTTCAGTTCAGTCACTCAGTCGAGTCTGACTCTTTGTGACCCCATGAATCACAGCATACCAGGCCTCTGTGTCCATCACCAACTCCTGGAGTTCACTCAGACTCACCTCCATCGAGTCAGTGATGCCATCCAGCCATCTCATCCTCTGTTGTCCCCTTCTCCTCCTGCCCCCAATCCCTCCCAGCATCAGAGTCTTTTCCAGTGAGTCAACTCTTTGCATGAGGTGGCCAAAGGATTGGAGTTTCAGCTTTAGCATCATTCCTTCCAAAGAAATCCCAGGGCTGATCTCCTTCAGAATGGACCAGTTGGATCTCCTTGCAGTCCAAGGGACTCTCAAGAGTCTTCTCCAACACCACAGTTCAAAAGCATAAATTCTTTGGTGCTCAGCCTTTTTCACACTCCAACTCTCACATCCATATATGACCACAGGAAAAACCATAGCCTTGACCAGACGGACCTTTGCTGGCAAAGTAATGTCTCTGCTTTTGAATATGCTATCTAGGTTGGTCATAACTTTCCTTCCAAGGAGTAAGTGTCCTTTAATTTCATGGCTGCAGTCACCATGTGCAGTGATTTTGGAGCCCCCAAAAATAAAGTCTGACACTGTTTCCACTGTTTCCCTATCTATTTGCCATGAAGTGATGGGACCGGATGCCATGATATTCGTTTTCTGAATGTTGAGCTTTAAGCCAACTTTCTCACTCTCCACTTTCACCTTCATCAAGAGGCTTTTTAGTTCCTCTTCACTTTCTGCCATAAGGGTGGTGTCATCTGCATATCTGAGGTGATTTATATTTCTCCCGGCAATCTTGATTCCAGCTTGTGTTTCTTCCAGTCCAGCGTTTCTCATTATGTACTCTGCATATAAGTTAAATAAACAGGGTGACAATATACAGCCTTGACGTACTCCTTTTCCTATTTGGAACCAGTCTGTTGTTCCATGTCCAGTTCTAACTGTTGCTTCCTGACCTGAATAGAAATTTTTCAAGAGGCAGGTCAGGTGGTCTGGTATGCCCATCTCTTTCAGAATTTTCCACAGGTCATTGTGATCCACCCAGTCAAAGGCTTTGGCATAGTCAATAAAGCAGAAATAGATGTTTTTCTGGAACTCTCTTGCTTTTTCCATGATCCAGGGGATGTTGGCAATTTGATCTCTGGTTCCTCTGCCTTTTATAAAATAATTTAAAAAAAATAAAAAAAGAAAATTAACAAGGAAACACAAACTTTAAATGATACAATAGACCAATTATTTCTAATTGATATCTATAGGACATTTCACCCCAAAACAATGAATTTCACCTTTTTGTTAAGCACACACAGAACCTTCTCCAGGATAGATCACATCCTGGGCCATAATTCTAGCCTTGGTAAATTAAAAAAATTGAAATCATGCCAAACATATTTTCTGACCACAATGCAGTAAGATTAGATCTTAATTACAGGAGAAAAACTATTAAAAACTCCAACATATGGAGGCTGAACAACACAGTGCTGAATAACCAACAAATCACAGAAGAAACCAAAAAAGATATCAAAATATGCATAGAAATGAGTAAAAACAAAACAACCCCAAATCTGTGGGACACTGTAAAAGCAGTGCTAAGGGGAAGGATCATAGCTATACAGGCATACCTCAAGAAACAAGAAAAAAGTCAAATAAATAACCTAACTCTACACCTGAAGCAACTAGAAAAGGAAGAAATGAAGAACTTAAAAAATTATGGCAGAAATAAATGCAAAAGAAACAAAAGTGACCATATCAAAAATCAACAAAGCCAAAAGCTGGTTCTTTGAAAGGATAAATAAAATTGACAAACCATTAGCCAGACTCATCAAGAAACAAATGGAGAAAAATCAAATCAATAAAGTTAGAAATGAAAATGGAGAGATCACAACAGACAACACAGAAATACAGAGGATCATGAGACTACTATCAGCAACTATATGCCAATAAAATGGACAACTTGGAAGAAATTGTCAAATTCTTAGAAAAGTACAACTTTCCAAAACTGAACCAGGAAGAAATAGAAAATCTTAACAGACCCATCACAAGCACAGAAACTGAAACTGTAATCAGAAGTCTTCCAACAAACAAAAGCCCAGGTCCAGACGGCTTCCCAGCTGAATTCTACCAAAAATTTAGAGAAGAGCTAACACCTATCCTACTCAAAATCTTCCAAAAAATTGCAGAGGAAGGTAAACTTCCAAATTCATTCTATGAGGTCACCATCACTCTAATACCAAAACCTGACAGATATGCCACAAAAAAGAAAACTACAGGCCAATAGCACTGATGAACATAGATGCAAAAATCCTTAACAAAATTCTAGCAATCAGAATCCAACAACACATTAAAAAGATCATAAATCATGACCAAGTGGGCTTTATCCCAGGGATGCAAGGATTCTTCAATATCCGCAAATCAATCAATGTAATACACCACATTAACAAATTGAAAAATAAAAACCATATGATTATCTCAATAGATGCAGAGAAAACCTTTGACAAAATTCAACATCTATTTATGATAAAAAAAAAAAAAAACCTCCAGAAAGCAGGAATAGAAGGAACATACGTCAACATAATAAGAGCTACATATGACAGACCCACAGCAAACATTATCCTTAATGGTGAAAAATTGAAAGCATTTCCCCTAAAGTCAGGAACAAGACAAGGGTGCCCACTCTCACCACGACTATTCAACATAGTTTTGGAAGTTTTGGCCACAGCAATCAGAGCAGAAAAGTAAATAAAAGGAATCCAAATTGGAAAAGAAGAAGTAAAATGCTCACTGTTTGCAGATGACATGATCCTCTACATAGATAACCCTAAAGACTCCACCAGAAAATTACTAGAGCTAATCAATGAATATAGTAAATTTTCAGGATATAAAATTAATACACAGAAATCCCTTGCATTCCTATACACTAATAATGAGAAAATAGAAAGAGAAATTAAGGAAACAATTCCATGCACCATTGCAATGAAAATAATAAAATACTTAGGAATATATCTACCTAAAGACCTATATATAGAAAACTATAAAACACTGGTGAAAGAAGTCAAAGAGGAAACAAATAGATGGAGAAATATACCATGTTCATGGATCGGAAGAATCAGTATAGTGAAAATGAGTATACTACTCAAAGCAATCTATAGATTCAGTGCAATCCCTATCAAGCCACCAACGATATTTTTCAGAGAACTAGAACAAATAATTTCACAATTTGTATGGAAATACAAAAAACCTCGAATAGCCAAAGCAATCTTGAGAAAGAAGAATAGAACTGGAGGAATCAATCTGCCTGATTTCAGACTATACTACAAAGCCACAGTCCTCAAGACAGTATGGTACTGGCACAAAGACAGAAATATAGATCAATGGAACAAAATAGAATGCCCAGAGATAAATTCACGCACCTATGGACACCTTATCTTTGACAAAGGAGGCAAGAATATACAATGGAGAAAAGACAATCTCTTTAACAAGTGGTGCTGGGAAAACTGGTCAACCACTTGTAAAAGAATGAAACTAGAACACTTTCTAACACCATACACAAAAATCAACTCAAAATCGATTAAAGATCTAAATGTAAGACCAGAAACTATAAAACTCCTAGAGGAAAACATAGGCAAAACACTCTCAGACACAAATCACAGCAGGATCCTGTATAACCCACCTCCCAGAATATTGGAAATAAAAGCAAAAGTAAACAAATGGAACCTAATTTAAATTAAAAGCTTCTGCACAACAAAGGAAACTATAAACAAGGTGAAAAGACAGCCTTCAGAATGGGAGAAAATAATAGCAAATGAAGCAACTGACAAAGAATTAATCTCAAAAATATACAAGCAAATCCTGCAGCTCAGTTCCAGAAAAATAAATGACCCAATCAAAAAATGGCCAAAGAACTAAACAGATACTTCTCCAAAGAAGACATACAGATGGCTAACAAACACACGAAAGCATGCTCCACATCACTCATTATCAGAGAAATGCAAATCAAAACCACAATGAGGTACCATTTCATGCCAGTCAGAATGGCTGCTATCCAAAAGTCTACAAGCAATAAACACTGGAGAGGGTGTGGAGAAAAGGGAACCCTCTTACACTGTTGGTGGGAAACTAGTACAGCCACCATGGAGAACAGTGTGGAGATTCCTTAAAAAACTGGAAATAGAACTGCCATACAACCCAACAATCCCACTGCTGGGCATACACACCAAGGAAACCAGAACTGAAAGAGACACGTGTACCCCAATGTTCATCGCAGCACTGTTTATAATAGCCAGGACATGGAAGCAACCTAGATGTCCATCAGCAGATGAATGGATTAGAAAGCTATGGTACATATACACAATGGAGTATTACTCAGCCATTAAAAAGAATACATTCGAATCAGTTCTAATGAGGTGGATGAAACTGGAGCCTATTATACAGAGTGAAGTAAGCCAGAAAGAAAAACACCAATACAGTATACTAAAGCATATATATGGAATTTAGAAAGATGGTAACAATAACCCTGTATGTGAGACAGCAAAAGAGACACAGATGTATAGAACAGTCTTTTGGACTCTGTGGGAGAGGGAGAGGGTGGGATGATTTGGGAGAATGGCACTGAAGCATGCATAATATCATATGTGAAATGAATCTCCAGTCCAAGTTCAATGCAGGATACAGGAAGCTGGGGCTAGTGCACTGGGATGACCCAGAGGGATGTTATAAGGAGGGAGGGGGGAGGGGGCTTCAGTATGGGCACCTGTGGTGGATTCATGTTGATGTATGGCAAAACCAATACAATATTTAAAGTAATTAGCCTCCAATTAAAATAAATTTATATTAAAAAAAGAATCACTATATATCTTAGGTTAGATATTTAAGAAAAGTAATATTTGGGGTCAGGATAGGCTACATTATCCTGAAGAAACAAAGAAAATCCAGAATCTCAGTATCTTCATAATGTTTACCCTTCTCATCCTGCTTGTTTTTTATGAATCAACAAGGAGTTTTAGTCAGTGTAGTCATTTAAGGACCCAGGATAATGGAGACTCATTTTTGACACGTGCTTCTATGGCTACTGAGGTCAGGAAAATAGGACGCTGTTAAATGTGCAGTGACCCCTAAATCTTCTTCCCAGTGGTGATATTCCTTACCTTTCAAGATTACATGACACAGTTCCACACTTAATCTCTTTGTCTCTGAACAATTGTTTCAGATTCAAAAGACTAACTTGGAAATATCTAAACCCATTCAGAATTTTTAACTAACACTGGGTGACTACGTCTGGCATTTAAAAATTTTTATTTACTTTTACTGTGAGGATGAATTTTATTGGATGTATTTGATTTAAATTTGAATTTTATTTCATTTATTGTTCAAAAATTGCTCAAAATATGTTTTTTTTTTCTTTTCTCCCTCCTAACTCTGTTGTTTTTCAGTTGTTAGGTCGTGTCTGACTCTTTGCGACCCCATGGACTGCAGCACACCAGGCTTCCCTGTCCTTTACTGTGTCCCAGAGCTTGCTCAAATTCCTGTCCACTGAGTCAGTGATGCCATCCAACAATCTCATCCTCTGTTTCCCCCTTCTCCTGCCCTCAATCTTTGCAGCATCAGGGTCTTTCCAGTGAGTCAGCTCTTCACATCAGGTAGCCAAAATATTGGAGCCTCAGCTTCAGTATCAGTCCTTAAAGTGAACATTCAGGAATAATTTCCTTTAGGACTGACTGGTTTAATCTCCTTGCTGTCCTAGTGACTCTCATGAGTCTTCTCCAGTACCACAATACAAAAGCATTGGTTCCTCAGCACTTAGCCTTCTTTATGGTTCAACTCTCATATCCATACATGAGTACTGGAAAAACCATAGCACTGACTATATGCACCTTTGTCAACAAAGTGTTGTCTCTACATTTTAACGTGCTGCCCAGGTTTGTCATAGTTTTTCTTCCAAGGACCAGTGTCTTTTAATTTCGTGGCTGCAGTCACTGTCCACAGTGATATTGAAGTCCAAGAAAATAAAATCTATCACTGGTTCCACTTTTTACCTATCTTTTTGCCAGTTCCCTGGTGGCTCAGCCAGTAAAAAATCTGCCTGTGATGTGGGAGACCTAGGTTCGATTCTCAGGTTAGGAAGATCCCCTGGAGAAGGAAAAGACTACCCACTCTAATATTCTGGCCTGGAAAATTCTATGGACTGTATAGTTCATGCAAATAGTCGGATACGACTGAGCAACTTTCACTTTGTCCTGATAACTCTGTAAATCCCTGCATCTCTGGATTTTCTTCTATTCCTATTCAATACTGTTTGAAAAATGAGCATTTATATTCCAAATTTGCATGTATCTGTTATTATTTTGTTAAAAGAATCCTGTAATCACTAACTTATGATATTAACATGCTCTTTTCCAATATGTTCACCTAAAGCTCTAACTTTACATTGTCTACCTCAAGTTATTATAGGTGAGAGTTTTACCAAGTGTTTTGTAACTGCCTGTCACTCATTACCTTCCTCCCATTCTCTAAAACTGTTTCACCAACCACCATTCTTTATACTGACTACATCCCATGGCTTGAACAAAAATTTTTTTTAAAACAATCAAGGTAAATTTGCTTATGCTTCTGGTAATGAATTGTCTTAACATCTTAATGGCTTAAAACAGCAAGACTTATTTCTTTCTATTTATCATTCCATATAGGCAAGGAGGCTCTGACTTTAGTGGCAGTTCAGTTGCCCCAAGAGTGGGAAAATATAAAGCTGGGAATTCTATACTTCTGTCTGAAAAAAAAAATATCTTATTTCTATTCATTTTTTTTTGGCCAACTCAAGTTATATTACTATACCTTATTTCAAGCCAATGAAGAAGTGGACTCTTGCTATGTGTCCAGAGTGGAAAGAATCAGAAGACTTATGTACAGCTCAAATGACTACTACAATGGTGAAACCAATTATTAATCATGTTCCAAACATCTATTAATTAAAATCCCACTAATTTTTAAAAAGGGCAGTTTAACATTCAGAGATACACAGTTAAGGGAAGAAAGTTAAAGGAACAATGAAGCAACAAAATGAAGAAAGAAATTAAGACATAATTCTATTTTTCTTTGAAAATTATATTTCTCAATTCTGATGTATTGATACTAGTGCACATATCATCAACTTTTTTAAAATAAAGAACCTGATAGAAAATATTTTAGGCTTGGCTTTGTCAACTGTATGGCTTCTATCTTAATCCTCAACTCTATTAAAATGTAAAAACAACCATGGACAATATGTTAATGTATAGGTGTAGCTGTGTTCCAATAAAACTTTATTTACAAAACCAGGTTGCATGTCAAATATAGCCCACAGGCAATATTTTACTGACCTCTATAATAAGAATCTGTATGCATATACATATTTTAATAAATGTGCTATCCACTAATAGTCAAACTGGAATGGTAGAATCTATTTTTATTGAAGTATAATTTATGTATGTTGCTATATACAGGTATAAATATAGTGTATATTGTATAATGTATATTATACACAGTTACATGTGTATAATATAGTGATTCATGGTTTTTAAGGTTATGTTTCTTTTATAGTTACTATAAAATATTGACTATATACACTGTACTATACAATATATCCTTGTAGCTCATTTTATATGTAATATTTTGTACCTCTTAATCCCCTAAGCTTATATTGCTCCTTCCCCTTTCCATCTCCTCAAACTGGTAGTTACCACAAACTGGTAACCCCTAGTTTGTCATCATATCTGTGAGTCCTCTTCTTTTTTTTATATTCATTAGTTGACTGTATTTTTTAAATTCCACGTATGAGTGATATTATATAGTATTTGTCTTTCTCTGTCTTGCTATTTCACTCATGTTGCTGCAAATGGCAACATTTCATTCTTTTTCATATGGTAAAATTTCATTCTTTTCCATAGCTGAGTAGTATTCCATCACATACATACACACATATACATATAAATATGTATATACACACACACACACATTACACATCTATTTTTCTTCTTTATCCATTCATCTATTGATGTACACTGATGAACACTTAGGTTATTTCCATAACTTAGGTTACTTCCACAACTAAGTGACACACACACAAATACTCAAGAGTGGAATTTCTACATCATGCTATTTTGCTGTGCTTACTTGCTCACTCATGTCTGATTCTTTGCAGCCCCATGGACTGTACCCTGCCAGGCTCCTCTGTCCATGGGGGATTCTCCAGGCAAGAATACTGGAGTGGGTTGTCATGCCCTCTTTCAGGGGATCTTACCAACCTGGGGATCAAACTCAGGTCTCCCACATTGCAGGCAGATTCTTTACCATCTGAGCCACCAGGGAAGCCCAAGAATACTGGAGAGGGTGGCCTATCCCTTCTCCAGGGGATCTTCCCAATCCAGGAATCAAACTGGGGTCTCCTGCATTGCAGGTGAATTCTTTACCAGCTGAGCTACCAGGGAAGCCGTTTCTGGGTCATATGGTAATTCAAGTTTTATTTTTGTGTGAAACTTCCATATGTTTTTCACAGCAGCTGCACCAATTTACATTCCCACCAACAGTGTAAAAATGTTCCCTTGCCTCCACATTTTGGCCAACATTTGTTATTTTTGGTGTTTTGATGATAACCATTCTGAAAGGTGTGAAGTGTTATCTCATTGTGGTTTTAATATTCATTTCCCTAATGACTAGCTATGCAAATACTCTGGGGGCTTGTCTTCCCAGTGTAGGACTCCCAGGATGGAGAGACACACATGAGATTCAAAATTCTCATTCCTGTGGGAGAACCTCTGCAATATAATTATTCTACAACTTGTAAGTCTCCTACCTGGGAGATATTGAACTTGACTATATCAAAAGTATGCCTCTCCTACCTGTCTCCTTGTCATTGCTTCTCTTTGTCTTCAGTTGTAGAAAATCTTTCCAGATGGATTCTGGTCTTTTTTTTTTTTTTTTTTTAAATCAGTGATTGTTCTGTAAAACCCAGTATCTATTTATGATAAAAACTCTCCAGAAAGTGGGCATAGAGGGAACATACTTCAACATAATTAGGCTGTATATGATAAACCTACAGCTAAGATTATAGTCAATGGTGAAAAATCAGAAGCATTTCCTCTAAGATCAACAATAAGACAAGGATGCCTGCTCTCTCCACTTTTATTCAACAAAGTATTGGAAGTCATAGACACAGCAATCAGATAAGGGAGGTATATAAACGGAATCCAAATTTGAAAGGAAGAAGTGAAACTGTCACTGTTGGCATAATAATATGCATAGAAAATTATTCATATATGTTGGATATAATGCCAGGCTCCTCTGTCTGTGCGGGATTCTCCTGGCAAGAATACTGTAGTGGGTTGCTGATGACATAATACTATACATAGAAAATTGTGAAGACACTACCAGAAAACTACTGGAGCTCATCAATTAATTCAGTAAAGCAGCTGGATACAAAATTAACATACAGAAATCCATTGCATGTCATTACACAAACAACAAAGTATCAGGAAGAGAAATTAATGAAACAATCTCATTTGCTATCACACAAAAACAATAAAATACCTAGGCATGAACCTACATAAGATGGTAAAAGACTTGTATTTGTAAAACTATAAGACACTGATGAAAAACATTGAAGAAAACACAAACAGATGGAAAAGCATATTGTGTTCATGGATTGAAAGAATTAGTACTGTTAACATGACCATAGTACCCAAGGACATTTTAAGATTCAACGTAGTATATAAAAACAAACTCAAAATGAATTAAAGACCCAAATGTAAGAGTAGAAACCATAAAAATCTTAGAGGAAAACATAGGCAGAACACTCTCTGACATAAAAGGTAGCACTTATTTTTTTGGTTATATATCCGAAAGCAAGGGCTTCCCTTGTGGCTCAGTTGGTAAAGAATCCGCCTGCAGTGCGGGAGACCTGGTTTCAATCCCTGGGTTGGGAAGATCCCCTGAAGAAAGGAAAGGCTACCCACTCCAGTATTCTGGGCTGGAGAATTCCATGGACTGTATAGGGTCACAAAGAGTCAGACATGGCTAAGCAACTTGAAGGAAGTATGGTATTAACATGTTATACAATTAATATTCAGAGACACATAGATTGAGCATGTAATATAATAAGAGGAGATAAAAGTTAGGTTTATAGATCTCCTAATGAATTTGTAAAACTAACTTGTTCTTCCCCATAAACTCTCTGAAACTGATAGCTAGGTAAAAAGTCTCTGCTGTCAGCTATCTTCCTTGCTGTCAGCTATCTTCCTTCAGTGTGAAAATCTATAAAAAATTATACTTGTGAACAAATTTAAAATATTCCTTCTGTTCTGCCTTATAGAGACTAGATATCTATGGGTCCACAGAAGATAAATGAGACTGAAGCATTTAGATATATTTGGAAATCTAATTTAGCTGTCTATTTTATCAGAATCAAATGCTCTAATTGGATAAATTGAGCACTGAAGCATATTTACTATAAAGAATGCCAAAATGATCAAATTAGCCATGCATTGATCTTTAGAATCATGTCTAATTATACAGTACTTTTCCCTGATAGAACTTTGATTTGGGAATAGCATTCATGATTAAGAGTGATAAGGAATGAGTTCTGTTTTAATGATTCATCTGGGTCATTCTAAACTAAGAATAAAGACAGATGAGATGGCTTGGAAAATCAGAAGTTATTACAGAAAATCATGGAATAATTGTTTCTGTAGACTATGAAGATATTATAACTTATGACCTAAGAGTTTTCCCTTATGTTTATATAGAAGACACATAGAGGAATACTTAGTAGTATGGTCCATTTTAACAAAATGCCAGCAACTCAATGTTCATAAATAACAGAATAGATACATAAATAATATATTCATATATGAAAACAGTCTACTTCAATAAAAATGAGAAAACTGCAACTGTTGCATTGATATGAATTATTAAAAACATAATGTTGAGCTAAAGATGCAACTCATACAAGAATACTTACAATATGATTTCATGAATTTGAATTTTATAAGCATCAAATTTAAAAGAAAATATTGCTTAGGGATATATAAATAAATCGGAGAAGGCTATGACACCCCACTCCAGTACTCTTACCTGGAAAATCCCATGGACAGAGGAGCCTGGAAGGCTGCAGTCCGTGGGGTCGCTGAGGGTCAGACACGACTGAGCACTTTCACTTTTCCCCTCACTTTCACTTTTCACTTTCATGCATTGGAGAAAGAAATGGCAACCCACTCCAGTGTTCTTGCCTGGAGAATCCCAGGGATGGCGGAGCCTGGTGGGCTGCCGTCTATGGGGTCGCACAGAGTCAGACATGACTGAAGCGACTTAGCAGCAGCAGCAGCAGCAGCATATAAATAAGTAGAAAACTATAAAGTAACACAAGGAAATAACTGACACTAAAGTTAAGACACCATTTAACATAGATAGGATAGCTAAGGATTTAAGATTAAGAAGAATATAGGGAACATCTAAATATATTAATAATTTTCTGTCTTAACCTGTCTGAGTAGGTTAAATTACTTTTAGTCTATGGCCTTTTTAGGGGGCTTCCCAGATAGCTCAGATGGTAAAAGAATGCCTGCAATGCAGGAGACCCGGGTTCAATCCCAGGGTCAGAAAGATCCTCTGGAGAAGGGCATGGCAAACCACTCCAGTATTCTTGCCTGGAGAACTCTATGGACAGAGGAACCTGGCAGGTTACAATCCAATGCATCTCACAGAGTTGGACACAACTGAGCAACTAACAATTTCACTTTCATGGTCTTTTTTATGGCCAATTAATTTCACAATTAACTAATAAAATATAGTCTCTGACACTCAAAGTTGTTAATATATTAGAGTCAACTATCCTTCCATAAATTAATTTCAAGGAACATCAGATATGCGAGTCTTATTGTCTTAATAAACTGTCCCTTTTACATACACACATACGCAAACACACCGAACCTACATTTTATTCTCTAGTCCTAAATTCAGTTTTTGACAATTAACAATAAATATCAAATTTCCTCTGTTGCAAAACTCAACATGAGCAATCAATTGACCTAACTGATCAAAATCACATTTTCTCTAAAGCAATTTGTTCCTCTATAAGCCCAATGGAATAAACATAGTGAATCTTGTGCTATAAAACCAGTGAGGCAAGCATAATATGTATAAAATTTATGAAACCTAGCTTAGAAACTATGCATTAAGCTTGAGGGATGCTTGGATTGACTAGGAAGAGCAGAAAAGTTAGAAAAAATCCTGAAAATCTCACTGGAGAATGAGATGAAAGGGAACTCACTGGAAAGGACTTATTATATATCTGTTATTAATACTACAGGAAATGTGCTAATTTTAGTGTAAAGATATGTAATGATAGATCTGATACTTGCTTGGGATAAGAATTAGAATGGATAGTCACTGCTTCCCTAAAAATTAACCCTAGAGAAATTATAGAAGGAAACAAAGAATTCAGAAAACAACATCACAACCAAGAGAAGTTCTAACAAACGAATGTGCTAAGTCACTCAGTCATGTCTGATTCTTAGTGACCCCCATGGACTGTAGATCACCAGGTTCCTCTGTCCATGGGATTCTCCAGGCAAGAATACTGGAGTGGGTTGCCATGCCCTCCTCTAGGGGATCTTCCCAACTCAGGGATCAAATCTGAATCTCTTACGTCTCCTGAATTGGCAGGTGGGTTCTTTACCACTAGTGCCACCTGGGGCATCTAATGAAAAAGGAAGAGATCTCTTCAGTTCAGTTCAGTTCAGTCACTCAGTTGTGTCCGACTCTTTGTGACCCCATGAAGCACAGCACACCAGGCCTCCCTGTCCATCACCAACTCCCAGAGCCCACCCAAACCCATGGCCATCGAGTTGGTGATGCCATCTAACCATCTCATCCTCTGTCGTCCCCTTCTCCTCCTGCCCCCAATCCCTCCCAGCATCAGGGTCTTTTCCAATGAGTCAACTCTTCGCATGAGGTGGCCAAAGTATTGGAGTTTCAGCTTCAACGTCAGTCCTTCCAAGAATACCCAGGACTGATCTCCTTTAGGATGGACTGGTTGGATCTCCTTGCAGTCCAAGGGACTCTCAAGAGTCTTCTCCAACATTACAGTTCAAAAGCATCAATTATTCAGGGCTCAGCTTTCTTTATAGTCCAACTCTCACACCAATACATGACCACTGGAAAAACCATAGCCTTTACTAGACAGACCTTTGTTGACAAAGTAATGTCTCTGCTTTTGAATATGCTATCTAGGTTGATCATAACTTTCCTTCCAAGGAGTAAGTGTCTTTTAATTTCATGTCTGCAATCACCATCTGTAGTGATTTTGAAGCCCAGAAAAATAAAGTCTGACACTGTTTCCACTGTTTCCCCATCTATTTGCCATGAAGTGATGGGACCAGATGCCATGATCTTAGTTTTCTGAATGTTGAGCTTTAAGCCAACTTTTTCATTCCCCCTTTTCACTTTCATCAAGAAACTCTTTAGTTCTTCTTCACTTTCTGCCATAAGAGTAGTGTCATTTGCATATCTGAGGTTATTGATATTTGTCCCGGCAATCTTGATTCCAGCTTGTGCTTCCTCCAGCCCAGCATTTCTCATGATGTATTCTGCATATAAGTTAAATAAGCAGGGTGATGATATACAGCCTTGACATACTCCTTTCTAGTCTTTCCCATTCTTTTGACTTCCTCTTTCTTTGCACTGATCACTGAGGAAGGCTTTCTTATCTCTCCTTGCTATTTTTTAGAACTCTGCATTCAAATGGGTGTATCTTTCCTTTTCTCCTTTGCTTTTCACTTCTCTTCTTTTCACAGCTATTGTAAGACCTCCTCAGATAGCCATTTTTGCTTTTTTGCATTTCTCTTTGTGGGGGGATGGTCTTGAGCACTGCCTCCTGTACAACGTCACAAACCTCCATCCATAGTTCATCGGGCACTCTATCAGGTCTAGTGATGGTTTTCCCAGTAGTCATATATGGATGTGAGAGTTGGACTATAAAGAAAGCTGAGCACTGAAGAACTGATGCTTTTGAACTGTGTTGTTGGAGAAGACTCTTGAGCATCCGTTGGACTGCAAGGAGATCCAACCAGTCTGTCCTAAAGGAAATCAGTCCTGAATATTCATTGGAAGGACTGATGTTGAAGCTGAACTCCAATACTTTGGGCACCTAATGTTATAAGCTGACTCACTTTTGCAAGACAGCAAAAGAAACACAGATGTAAAGAACAGACTTTTGAACTCTGTAAGAGAAGGGAAGGGTGGCGTGATTGGAAGAATAGCATTGAAACATGTATATTACCATATGTGAGAAAAAACTGACAAAGAATAATATAAAATCTGAATAAGTCTATTAAAGTAATTGAACTCATCATCAAAAACTTCTCAGTGAAAACTTTGGGTACATATAATCTTGTTGGTGAATTTCTTTATTAATAAAGAGCCAGTGATTCCAATCATATACAAACTTTTTCAGAAAATAGAAGAGGAGGACACATCTCTTAATTTGTTTTTCAAGGCCTGCATAACCCTAGAAGCCAAAATTGGACAATAAAATAAAATTATAAACCAACATTTCTCATGGGCAGAACAGAAAAGTCTTCAATAATATATTATTAAAATGAATCCAGCAAAGAATAACTGATAAAACATAATCGAGCATGTGGGATTTATCTTAGAAGTGCAAGGTGCTTTAATAACAAAAAAATCAGTCAATGTACTTTACCTAATTAACAAAGTAAAGAAAAAATAATGATTATCATCATAAATGTGTTAAATGATATCATTTGACGAAATCCAACAGCCATTCATCATTTTTAAAAAATTCAGCAAAGTAAGAATACAAAGACTCTTTTCTAATATGACAAAAATCACCTGTAATGCTCTCTACCTAAAATTGCATAAAGGAGAAGATGATGGTGCTTATTACTTCTACTCAGCATTGTATTGAAAGTCTTCTTGAGAACAACAAGGCAAGAAAAAGAAAGATGTAACACTGTCTTTATTCACAGATGACCAGACACAGCTATAAAAAGAAAACCATAAAAATCTGTAAAGCCAACTTCTGGATCTTATTAATGAATTAACAAGGCCCTATGACCCTATTTCATTAAACAAAATGAATTGTATTTCCATGTACTCAATGCAGTGTATTGAATGGTGTCCCTCACCCCAAATTCATGTCACTCAGGACCTCAGAATATGACCTTATTTGGAATGAAAACATTTGCAGTTAGGAGATGGTCATATTGGATTACTGTAGACTCTAAATCCTACAATTAATTTCCTTCCAAGGAGATGGATGGGCATAGAGACACACAGAGAAGAGCCCATGTAAAGATGGAGGCAGAGATTGGAGTTGGGCTTCTCTGGTGGCTCAGATGGTGTAAATCTGCCTGCCATGCAGGAGACCTGGGTTTGATCCCTGGGAAGATCCCCTGCAGGAGGGTGTGGCAACCCACTCCAGTATTCTTGCCTGGAGAATACCCATGGACAGAGTAGCCTGGTGAACTATAGTTCATGGGGTTACAAAGAGTCGGACATGGCTGAGCAACTAAGCACACACAAACAAGGAATATCCACTGTCCCCGTCCACCTTGAAGAGATAAGGAAGGGTTTTTCCTTAGAGCCTTCAAAGGGAGTCTGGCCCTATTTACACTTTGATCTCAGATTTCTAGGCTCCAAAACTGTGAAAGAATATATTCCTGGTGTTTTAAGTCACCTAATTTATAGTACTTTGTTCTGAAACTTATATATCAGGAATAAAATTTTAAAAATAAAATTAGAACTTTCTATTCATACTAGCAAGGCAATTCCAAAGAATGCTCAAATTACCGTGCAATTGTACTCATCTCACACGCTAGTAAAGTAATGCTCAAAATTCTCCAAGTCAGGCTTCAGCAATATGTGAACCATGAACTTCCTGATGTTCAAGCTGGTTTTAGAAAAGGCAGAGGAATCAGAGATCAAATTGCCAACATCCACTGGATGATGGAAAAAGCAACAGAGTTCCAGAAAACATCTATTTCTGTTTTATTGACTATGCCAAAGCCTTTGACTGTGTCAATCACAATAAACTGTGGAAAATTCTGAAAGAGATGGGAATACCAGACCACTTGATCTGCCTCTTGAGAAATTTGCATGCAGGTCAGGAAGCAACAGTAGAACTGGACAAGGAACAACAGACTGGTTCCAAATAGGAAAAGGAGTTCATCAAGGCTGTATATTGTCACCCTGTTTATTTAACTTATATGCAGAGTACATCATGAGAAATGCTGGACTGGAAGAAACACAAGCTGGAATCAAGATTGCCGGGAGAAATATCAATCACCTCAGATATGCAGATGACACTACCCTTATGGCAGAAAATGAAGAGGAACTCAAAAGCCTCTTGATGAAAGTGAAAGTGAAGAGTGAAAAAGTTGGCTTAAAGCTCAACATTCAGAAAACAAAGATCATGGCATCCGGTCCCACCACTTCATGGGAAATAGATGGGGAAACAGTGGAAACAGTGTCAGACTTTATTTTTGGGGGCTCCAAAATCACTGCACATGGTGATTGCAGCCATGAAATTAAAAGATGCTTACTCCTTGGAAGGAAAGTTATGACCAACCTAGATAGCATATTCAAAAGCAGAGACATTACTTTGCCAACAAAGGTTCGTCTAGTCAAGGCTATGGTTTTTCCTGTGGTCATGTATGGATGTGAGAGTTGGACTGTGAAGAAGGCTGACCACTGAAGAATTGATGCTTTTGAACTGTGGTGTTGGAGAAGACTGTTGACAGTCCCTTGGACTGCAAGGAGATCCAACCAGTCCATTCTAAAGGAGGTCAGCCCTGGGATTTCTTTGGAAGGAATGATGCTAAAGCTGAAACTCCAGTACTTTGGCCACCTCATGTGAAGAGTTGACTCATTGGAAAAGACTCTGATGCTGGGAGGGATTGGGGGCCGGAGGAGAAGGGGACGACAGAGGATGAGATGGCTGGATGGCATCACTGACTCGATGGACGTGAGTCTGAGTGTACTTTGGGAGTTGGTGATGGACAGGGAGGCCCGGCATGCTGCGATTCACGGGGTCGCAAAGAGTCGGACACGACTGAGCAACTGATCTGATCTGATCTGATCTGATTCATACTAGCTTCAGAAAACACAAAATACCTAGAAATGAAGTTTTTAAATATGTGAAATTTCTACATGGAAAACTACCACAAATCATTACTAGAAGAAATTAAAGAAGACAAGTAAATAGTTACATTTATAGACTGGAAGACTGAATATTAAAATGCTGGTCTCTATAAATTGATCTATGAATTCAGCATGATCTCAATAAAAATCCAGTCTTTAAAAAAATAGAACTTGTCAAGTTATTTCTAGAATTTACAGAAAAGAGAAAACAAAGGAAAAAGAAAACAAAATTTTATATGCAAATTCGAAAATAATATTATAGTTAAAGGGCTTACAGTTCAGTGCAACGCCATGGACTGTAGCATGCCAGGCTTCCCAATCCATCACCAACTCCTCAAGCTTGCTCAAACTCATGCCCATCGAGTTGGTGATGCCATCCAACCATCTCATCCTCTGTCATCTCCATCTCCTCATGCCTTCAATCTTTCCAGCATCAGGGTCTTTTCCAGTGAGTCAGTTTTCTCATCAGGTGGCCAAAGGATTGGAGTTTCAGCTGCAGCATCAGTCCTACCAATGAATATTCAGGACTCATTTCCTTTAGGATTGACTGTTTTGATCTTGCTGTCCAAGGGACCCTCAAGAGTCTTCTCCAACACCACAGTTCAAAAGCATCACAAAGGTAAATGTATACAGTGTACTGTTGGTACAAAGATAGACAAAGTGGTGAATAGAATAGAATAGAGGCTTCAGAAACAGACCAACATGTACCTGTTGATTGAGATTTTTTTTTTTTTTTCTACCTGGGTACCAAACTAATTGAAAGAGGTAGGGTAGTCTGCTCAACAGATATAAATGGAAATATTAAATAACCTTAAGGGAGAAATACAAAAAATCATTATATCATAAAAATTAATTCCTGATATATCATGGTTATAAGCACAAATTAAATATAAATCTTGTAAAGAAAAACCTCTATAAGAGAATATCTTTGTGACCTTGCATAGGCAATGTTTCTTAGAATACAAAATGAACTTTTAGAAGGAAAAAAGGATATTAGACATAAAACCCCTTCTATCTAAAAGCATTGTTAAAAATATCATAATGCAAATTGCAGATGAGAAAAAAATTGTAATATCTAAGTACTGCATATATGTTTTCTCTCCCTTTTAATAAGTAATGAAAAGACAACAAAATTATATTGATCAAAAGGCTTGTTGCCCCAAAGCATGGGAAAAGTGCTTAACATGTTTAGTCTTAATTAGTGAAGTTGCTCAGTTGTGTCCAACTCTTTGTGACCCCATGGACTGTAGCCCACTAGGCTCCTCTGTCCATGGAATTTTCTAGGCAAGAGTACTGGAGTGGGTTGCCATTTCCTTCTCCAGGAGATCTTCCCGACCCAGGGTTCAAACCTGGGTCTCCCTCACTGCAAGCAGATGCTTTACCCTCTGAGCCACCAGGGAGTCCCCATAGACATACAATTAAATTTTAAAATGAAAAATCATTTTTTAATTAGAAATCATTTTACATCAAGTTCAGATCAGATTATATCAGTCGCTCAGTCATGTCCAACTCTCTGCGACACCATGAATTGCAGCATGCCAGGCCTCCCTGTCCATCACCAACTCCTGGAGTTCTCTCAGACTCACGTCCAACAAGTCAGTGATGCCATCCAGCCATCTCATCCTCTGTTGTCCCCTTCTCCTCTCGCCCCCAATCCCTCCCAGCATCAGAGTCTTTTCCAATGAGTCAACTCTTCACATGAGGTGGCCAAAGTACTGGAGTTTCAGCTTTAGTATCATTCCTTCCAAAGAAATCCCAGGGCTGACCTCCTTTAGAATGGACTGGTTGGATCTCCTTGCAGTCCAAGGGACTCTCAAGAGTCTTCTCCAACACCACAGTTCAAAAGCATCAATTCTTCAGTGGTCAGCCTTCTTCACAGTCCAACTCTCACATCCATACATGACCACAGGAAAAACCATAGCCTTGACTAGACGAACCTTTGTTGGCTAAGTAATGTCTCTGCTTTTGAATATGCTATCTAGGTTGGTCATAACTCTCCTTCCAAGGAGTAAGCGTCCTTTAATTTCATGGCTGCAGTCACCATCTGCAGTGATTTTGGAGCCCAGAAAAATAAAGTCTGACACTGTTTCCACTGTTTCCCCATCTATTTGCCATGAAGTGATGGGACCGGATGCCATGATCTTCGTTTTCTAAATGTTGAGCTTTAAGCCAACTTTTTCACTCTCCACTTTCACCTTCATCAAGAGGCTTTTTAGTTCCTCTTCACTTTCTTCCATAAGGGTGGTGTCATCTGCATATCTGAGGTGATTGATATTTCTCCCGGCAATCTCGATTCCAGCTTGTGTTTCTTCCAGTCCAGCGTTTCTCATGATGTACTCTGCATATAAGTTAAATAAACAGGGTGACAATATACAGCCTTGACGTACTCCTTTTCCTATTTGGACCCAGTCTGTTGTTCCATGTCCAGTTCTAACTGTTGCTTCCTGACCTGCATGCAAATTTCTCAAGAGGCAGATCAAGTGGTCTGGTATTCCCATCTCTTTCAGAATTTTCCACAGTTCATTGTGATCCACACAGTCAAAGGCTTTGGCATAGTCATTAAAGCAGAAATAGATGTTTTTCTGGAACTCTCTTGCTTTTTGTATGATCCAATGAATTTTGGCAACTTGATCTCTGGTTCCTCTGACTTTTCTAAAACCAGCTTGAACATCAGGAAGTTCACGGTTCACATATTGCTGAAGCCTGGCTTGGAGAATTTTGAGCATTACTTTACTAGCGTGTGAGATGAGTGCGATTGTGCGGTAGTTTGAGCATTCTATGGCATTGCCTGTCTTTGGGATTGGAATGAAAACTGACCTTTTCCAGTCCTGTGGCCACTGCTGAGTTTTCCAAATTTGCTGGCATATTGAATGCAGCACTTTCACAGCATCATCTTTCAGGATTTGAAATAGCTCACCTGCAATTCTATCACCTCCACTAGCTTTGTTCGTAGTGATGCTTTCTAAGGCCCACTTGACTTCACATTCCAGGATGTCTGGCTCTAGGTCAGTGATCACACTATCATGATTATCTGGGTCATGAAGATCTCTTTTGTACAGTTCTTCTGTGTATTCTTGCCACCTCTTCTTAATATCTTCTGCTTCTGTTAGATCCATACCATTTCTGTCCTTATTGAGCCCATTTTTGCATGAAATGTTCCTTTGGTATCTCTGATTTTCTTGAAGAAATCTCTAGTCTTTCCCATTCTGTTGTTTTCCTCTATTTCTTTGCATTGATCACTGAAGAAGACTTTCTTATCTCTTCTTGCTATTCTTTGGAACTCTGCATTCAGATGTTTATATCTTTCCTTTTCCTCTTTGCTTTTCGCTTCTCTTCTTTTCGCAGCTCTTTGTAAGGCCTCCCCAGACAGCCATTTTGCCTTTTTTTATTTCTTTTCCACGGGGATGGTCTTGATCCCTGTCTCCTGTACAATGTCACGAATCTCGTTCCATAGCTCATCAGGCACTCTATCTATCAGATCTAGGCTGGAATCCATTATAGAGGACTGGAATGCAAAAGTAGGAAGTCAAGAAACACCTGGAGTAACAGGCAAATTTGGCCTTGGAATACGGAATGAAGCAGGGCAAAGACTAACAGAGTTTTGCCAAGAAAATACACTGGTCATAACAAACACCCTCGTCCAACAACACAAGAGAAGACTCTATACGTGGACATCACCAGATGGTCAACACTGAAATCAGATTGATGATATTCTTTGCAGCCAAAGATGGAGAAGCTCTATACAGTCAGCAAAAACAAGACCAGGAGCTGACTGTTGCTCAGACCATGAACTCATTATTGCCAAATTCAGACTTAAATTGAAGAAAGTAGGGAAAACCACTAGAGCATTCAGGTATGACCTAAATCAAATCCCTTACATCAAGTTAGAGTAGTTAAAAAATACAAAAACTTGCAGCACAAAATGTTGACAAGGACATGGATTAGTTGGAACTCTGTCTTTGCTCATAGGAATATAAGTTAATGCAATTACTTGGCCAACTTTTTGTTCTGTGTTTTTAACATATTTATTGTATAGATTTGGGTGTGCTAGGTCTTACTTGTGACATGCGATATTTTCGATCTTTTCTGCAGCATGTGAGGTCTCTTAGTTGTTGCCTGCAAGATCTTTACCTGTGGTATGCCAACTCTTAGTTGTGGCATGGGATCTAGTTCCCTGACTGGGGGTGGAACCCAAGCCTCCTGCAGTGGGAGCATAGAGCCTTCGCCAGTGGACCACTGGGGAAGTCCCTCTCCTGTTTTTTATAATGCTACATGTGTACCGACCCAATTGTAAGATAAATGAAAATATAAGTCCTTAAGGAAAAAAGATTTGTGCAAGAAAGTTCATATAATGTTTTCATTTTATTAAACAATAACCACAAACAGGAAAGAGTCTAAGTGTCCATCAATCAGGAAATAGACAAATTGTGAAATGAAATACTAATAAACCCAACAGTGTAGATGCATCTCAGAAGCCTAAAACTAAGTGTAAGTTGCCAAACACAGAGTGTATACTGTAGATTCCTTATATATGAAATTCTGGAATGTTCCTTACTAGTCTATAGAGGTAGAAATAAGAACTATGGTTGCCTATGGAAAAAGGGAAATTGCTTTTAAGGGCCTCAAGAACACTTTCTAGGTTGATGGCTATGCATATTTTACATATATATATATATATATATATATACACACACACATGCACACATGTGCTAGTTACATGGATGCATATATATATATATATATATATACATCAAAATTTACAAAATGGTAAACTTGACTCTGAACATACACATGCATGCACACACACACACTCCAATTTATTAGTGAGTCTGACAGCAAATCCTTATATCATATTTCTATATGTTTCCTCAGCAGTATTTTTTATGAAAGTTAAATTGAAATTCAAAACTGTTTCCAAGTGAGCCAGATAAGTGGGTCTTACATATTTTTCTGGTTTCTTTGAAGCTTCACACAGTTGATACCATCTTGGAGTGACTAATCTATAATTATGCCCCAAACTTCATGCATCTCAACTGAATGGCATTACTTATTTCTTAATCATTGAGGCCCAGTGTATAGAGCTCTTCATGAGGTTCCCTTTTATGTTTTGTTTGCCACATACCCACTTAGCTACAGAGTATATTGAACCCTACCTGTGTTTGGTTGTAGCTTCCTCTACTTCTCTCCTTCCCTGCAATTTTGGCTGATTAATAATTCCAACTACTTCACAGTCAGTTTCTTTCTCTAGATCATTTGTACAGATTAAAATCAGCAGAAGTCCAAGGACTAATTTCAGCAGGACTCCAGATATGTTCTCAGTATATAAGCATTTGTCTATTAATAAGGAAACAAGGTAAAGGATACTTAAGTAAACTGTTGATGGAAAAGAGAGGTTTAGGTTCAAGAGTTGACAAAATGATATATGTCCAGAATCCATAGCAACACAGAAACTCTGCTGTTCAAATCCAAGCTTAAAAAGGAAGCTATGAAGGTGAGAGTGAAGTTACTCAGTCATGTCTGACTCTTCGAGACCCCATGGATTGTAGCCTACCAGGCTTGTCCTTCCATGGGATTTTCAAGGCAAGAGTACTGTAATGTGTTGCCATTTCCTTCTCCAGGGGATCTTCCTGACCCAGGGATCAAACCTGGGTCTCCTGGTAGGCAGATGCTTTTACTGTCTGAGCCATCAGGGAAGTCCAAAAGGAAGCTATTTGGGAAAGATAATTGTTAGAGTAGAACATTCAGGCACCCGATAGTTGCAGAGGGCGGCATGATCAGTGTGGGGATAAGCATTTTATTAAAGATGGTGGGCAGGGGTTAGGCTACCAGAGAGAAAAAGTTGTTAATGGAGTTATTGGGTAGATTTGAAGATGCTATTGAAGGTCTTGTCTTGCTGAGTATGTGCAATGGACAGCAGGGCTTATCTGACAATGGATCAATTTTTCTTGCAGCTTAATGAAGTTATTTAGTGTCTTTAATATACTTTAAGAAAGTAGAAAAAGACTGTGCATTTGGAACAGCCTCTCATGGCTCTCAGCCTGAGTTATATAGGCACTCATGTATCAGAGCATGACACGATTTACTAAACCATATTGCCATTTGTGAAATATATTCAGTCACCCAAGACTGAAGATAAAAGCCTTCCCTTTCCATTGCTATTCCTTTCTTACCACCAAAAATCTTTGATTCTTCCCTGAAATGCTTCGCAGATCATCCTCTTCTCACCAACCCCACTACCACTACTTTTGCTTAGAACCTAACTCATGTATAATAAGATTTACTGAAAAAAATTTAAATTTGTCTTCTTTTATCATATAACATTTAATTCACAGAATGTTCAATAATGAAGAAAATAAAGATAATACTGCAGTTACTACTGCTTTTGCTGCCTCCTACTATATATATATAATACCAACAATAGGCAAAGTGCTTTATGTACATTATTTCAGTTTTCCTGGAAGACAAATGGGATAATGTTCTTATCTTATATTACAATTGGGGAAATAGAAAGTTGAGTACTTTGCCAAAGATCATGCATATCTAGTAGATGGGATCATATATTAATTTCCTATTACTGATAATAACAAATTGCCATAAACTTAGTGGCTTAAAGCAATTCCATGTGGGTTAATTTACAGATTTGAAGGTTGGAAAGTCCAAAATTGGTCTCAGTGAGCTACAATCAAGATGTTGGTTGAGCTTTTCTGGAGACTTTGTAGTAGAACCTATTTTATTGTCTTTCAACTTTGTGGAGGCTGCCCTCATCCCTTAGCTTATGCCCCTTTCCATCTCCAAAGGCTGTAACAGCCAATCAGGTCTTTCTTACATTTACTTTGATGGTAATGCTTCTGCTTCCATATTCCACATTTAAAGGACTCTTGGAAACAGCGAGAGACTTTATTTTTGAGGGCTCCAAAATCACTGGAGATGGTGACTGCAGCCATGAAATTAAAAGACGCTTGCTCCTTGGAAGAAAAGTTATGACCAACCTAGACAGCATATTAAAAAGCAGAGACAGTATTTTGCCAACAAAGGTCTGTCTAGTCAAAGCTATGGTTTTTCCAGTAGTCATGTATGGACTATAAAGAAAGCAGAGAGCTGAAGAATTGATTATTTTGAACTGTGGTGTTGGAGAAGACTCTTGAGAGTCCCTTGGGCAGCTAGGAAATCCAACCAGTCCATTCTAAAGGAAATCAGTCCTGAATATTCACTGGAAGGATGCTGAAGCTGAAACACCAATACTTTGGCCACCTGATGGGAAGAACTGACTCATCTGAAAAGACTCTGATGCTGTGAAAGATTGAAGGCAGGAGGAGAAGTGGATGACAGAGGATAAGATGGTTGGATGGCATCCCCAACTCAATGGACATGAGTTTGAGCAATCTCTAGGAGTTGGTGATGGACAGGGAAGCCTGGTGTGCTTCAGTCCATGGGGTCACAAAGAGTCAGACATGACTGAGCAACTGAACTGAACTGAACTGAACTATGATTATGTTGGATCCGATTGTAATACAGAATAAACTCTCATTTTCAGGTCAGCTAATTAGCAACCTTCATTACCTCTTTCCATATTAGTTACCACTTTCCATATAGCATAACATAGTCACAGGTGCCAGGGATTAGAACATATACATCTTTGGGGGACCATTTTATTGCCTAACGCAGGCATAAATTGAGATCTCTCAGATTCTACCTGACTAATCACTATTGTGTCCAACTCCTTGCAACCTCATGGACTGTAGCTGCCAGGCTCCTCTGTCCATGCAGTTTCTCCAGGCAAGAATACTGGAGTGGATTGCCATGCCCTCCTCCAGGGGATCTTCCCAACCCAGGGATTGAACCCAAGTCTCCCACATTTCAGGTGGATTCTTCACTATCTGGGCCATCAGGGAAACCCAATCACTATTCAAGTTTAACAGTACATTCTAACAGAGAAATATGATTGTGATGTACCCCTGCTTTAAAAACTTTAATAACTATACATTTCCTTTAAGATAAAGTGTTAACACAGCATCTCAGACCCTTCACAATTCAGACTCTACATATTTTCCTAGTCTAGGTTTTCCATGTTCCCAGCCATGTTTTGTGTATGGCCACACTGACACATTCACTTCTCAGTGAGACCACTGGTTCTTTTCCCTACCTTTAATAGTGAGCACACTCTAATTTGTGCACCTGTAATATTCTCCATTCTTTCTCTACCTAGAAAATTCTATTAATTCTTTAAGGATGAAAGTCAAGCATCAATCCTTTTATGAAGACATCTTTTTTATGTTGTGGGAAGAGTATACCCCCCCTCAATGTGCTCTTTTAGAATTGTATGTAATTCTTTTTTATAAAGTGTAATTTTCACACTGATTTTTATTACATACATAAGCCACTCACTAAAGTCTGGGGTATCAAATTCAGGGCCATGTCTCTTTGCCTTTCTTTTTTAGGAGAAAGCAGATTTCTTTAAAAATGGTAGAAATAAATAAAAGCTAAGTGAATAAGCAACAGAATAATTTAGTTTGCCTCTAAACTTTTAATTTATTTATTTATTGAGAAACCTATATGCAGGTTAGGAAGCAACAGTTAGGACTGGACATGGAACAACAAACTGGTTCCAAATAGGAAAAAGAGTACATCAAGGCTGTATATTGTCACCCTGCTTATTTAACTTATATGCAGAGTACATCATGAGAAACACTGGGCTGGAAGAAGCACAAGCTGGAATCAAGATTGCCGGGAGAAATATCAATCACCTCAGATATGCAGATGACAACACCCTTATTTCAGAAAGTGAAGAGGAACTCAAAAGCCTCTTGATGAAAGTGAAAGTGGAGAGTGAAAAAATTGGCTTAAAGCTCAACATTCAGAAAACTAAGATCACAACATCTGGTCCCATCACTTCATGGCAAATAGATGGGGAAACAGTGGAAACAGTGTCAGACTTTATTTTTCTGGGCTCCAAAATCACTGCAGATGGTGACTGCAGCCATGAAATTAAAAGACACTTACTCCTTGGAAGGAAAGTTATGACCAACATAGCATATTAAAAAGCAGAGATATTACTTTGCCAACAAAGGTCCATCTAGTCAAAGCTATGGTTTTTCCGGTAGTCATGTATGGATGTGAGAGTTGGACTGTGAAGACTGCTGAGTGCTGAAGAATTGATGCTTTTGAACTGTGGTGTTAGAGAAGATTCTTGAGAGTCCCTTGAACTGCAAGCGGGTCCAACCAGTCCATTCTAAAGGACATCAGTCTTGGGTGTTCATTGGAAGGACTGATGCTAAAGCTGAAACTCCAATACTTTGTTCATCTCATGCAAAGTGTTGACTCATTGGAAACGACCCTGATGCTGGGAGGGCTTGGGGGCAGGAGGAGAAGGGGACGACAGAGGATGAGATGGCTGGATGGCATCACTGACTCGATGGACATGAATTTGAGTGAACTCTGGAAGTTGGTGATGGACAGGGAGGCCTGGCGTGCTGCGATTCATGGGGTCACAAAGAGTCGGACACGACTGAGCAACTGAACTGAACTGAACTGAAACTTTTTATTTTTAAAGTTTTAAATTTTGTTTCTACTTGTAATTTTTATAAACCCTTTCAATTTTTATTTGGCAGAGATGATATCATCAATAACATCTCACAGAGTTAGTAATAAGTTTCTTATAGCCTTTTCTCTTTGGAAGAGTACTACCAATGGGATCATTGTTCTGATTCTTTGTATAAATAATGTCAGTAATCCCCCCCCACCGCCAGGTAAACTGGCTGAATAATCGAGGTGGCCTCATTATGGAGCCTACATATGAGCTGCAATTTCTAGACTTGGTGACTTATGATATTAGGATCTTAGTGACTAGTTAAGTCTTGGAATATTATTCTTAATGGGCATGAGGTGTTATTATGGGTTTTTTGGTGCCATGGCCTCAAAGGAAAAAAGTTTCCAGTAGAGCCCTGTGGAGAAATGGGGCGGGGCGGGGGTGGGGGGAAATGAGTTGTGCACCATGCAAAATTGGAACAAAGATCTTACATTAGCTGGGTTACATATATAGACTTCCATTAGGTTTTTCTAGATGGCAAGTATTTGCCTATTGTTCTCTGAAGGTTGCTGAATCAAATTTAGAAATGCCTCTGATCTAATCAATAGATTGTAATAGTTTGTTCTTTCTCTGGAAGAGAGAGAGACTAACAAAACAATGGTTTGATTAGTTTAACATTGCTTGTACATGTTAAGTGAAAATAGAAATGCAATTGCCTGTAATTCCTTCCTGGTGGTCTCATTTGATGAGACCAGCATTGCCCAGAGGTTTTTATTTAATTAGTAGGGCCTTATGATAGATGGCAAATTCAGCTGTCAGCAGGACTGAAGGCAGTGGCATGAGAATGAGAATGTTCTCAATTAACAATTACAGAGAGGAGGGAAGAAAAGGGGAAAAGGGTCACTCTAAATGGATGACAACCAGGGATCCATAGGAAATGAGAATGGTTATAATCATGCATATCAAAGAGAAAAAGGAATTAGATATGAGTGTTGGTCACACACTTGGGAAGAAGCTGTTTACTATTTGAAGTCGATCACTTATTCCAAAGATCTTGGATGAGCTGTCTTCTGTTAAAGATCAGCTGCTTCTAGGGGATCTCTGCCAATTCTGTTTGAGGTTCCCTATTGGAATAGACTTCCAGGTGTGAAGAAATTTAAATTTCTTCTTAGTTGTGAAATACAAACTCAAGGTTTGATTCCCTGGAGTTTACCTTCTGTATTTGTTCTTTCCAATATCTGATAAAATCTCTCCTCATAAGGTTCAAGAGCATATTTTCTCTGATATCTCCTCCAACAGATGAAATCTCTTAGTTGACAATCATGAAGAGTCAGTTTAGAAATAAATGGTAAGGCGCCTTTATGTGTATAGTACAGGGATATAGTACATGAACTCCTTTCAGTGTTTTGCCATGTCTGCATGCAGTAGGGCAGAGTCTAGTATCAAAGATAACTTCCCTAAAGGTGTGGCCTTCCAGTTGCCAATTCATAAATGGAAAACTGATATGTCCTTTTAACCATGGTTCAGATGGCTATAAAATGTACTGCTAGTATCTTTGGCCAAGAGAACTCAAGGACTTTTGAAAGTTTTACTGGTTTGAATTTAAGTATGCTATTGGTCCTTCCCAAGTCGCTCAGTGGGTAAAAAATATGCCTGCAATGCAGGAGAGGCAGGAGACACAGATTCAATCCCTGGGTTGGTAAAATCCCCTGGATAAGGGCCTGGCAACTCACTCCAGTATTCTTGCCTGGAGAATCCCATGGACAGAGGAGCCTGACGAGCTACAGTTCATAGGGTTGAAAAGAGTCGGACATGACTGAAGAGACTGAGCACAGCACAGCACACTGGTCCTTCCAATTCTTTCAGAAGATTGTTGGTGGTAAGGAAAGTATAATTTTTGGAGTAAGGGGTAACACTCCTGTGTGTGTGTGTATTTGTGTGTGCAGGGTATGTGATAAGTTTAACTAGTTTTTAGTCTGTCAGGAGAGAGTGCTTTTCTCTCCTTAGATAAGTCAATCTATAGATACTTAACTATGTTTTGACAAAATTGTAATTTATCTTTTGAGACTTTATATCCCTTTTCTGATAAGAATCAAAAAAAAAAAAAACAATTGGAATCTTTTCTACAGGCTTCTATGTTCTCTAAACAATTTGGAACATCTACATATTATTTCAGAACTGAATAAGAGAGGGAAAGTTAGATCTTTTAAGTGTATATTGAGGATGTGGGGAAAATAGAAGGGGTGACTACCGGTCTACTCTTTGATTCCATGAATTTGAATATTTTAGATAACTAATATGGCTTCCCTTGTGGCTCAGCTGGTAAAGAATCTGCCTGTAATGCAGGAGACCCCAGTTTGATTCTTGGGTCGGGAAGATCCACTGGTGAGGGGATAGACTACCCACTCCAGTATTCTTAGGCTTCCCTTGTGGCTCAGCTGGTAAAGAATCTGCCTACAATGTGGAATACCTGGGTTCGGTCCCTGGGTTGGGAAGATCCCCTGGAGAAGGAAAGGCTGCTCACTCCAGTCTTCTGGCCTGGAGAATTCCACAGATTGTATAGTCCATGGGTTATAAAGAGTCAAACACAACTGAGTGACTTTCACTATTTGAATATCTAATAAGTGGAATCATATAGTATTTGGTCTTACGTGACTGACTTACAGTCACATCTGGTGTTAGTGCTGACCTATAGCAGAGTTTTTCCAAATGTGGTGAGAATAAAAAAACTCAAGAGGAAGTTCTCTGGCTTGAACAACAATCATATAGGGCCTATGCCTGTGTTCTCCCTTGTGATTTTCCTTTATATGACAAACATTTCTATACAACCCCATATCACCCAGTGTGTGCACAAAAAGATAAAATGAAATAGACAGCCTGGTTCTTCCAAGGATGCCACCAAATGGAAATGTATAATAAAACCTGGGAATCTTACTGTCAATAAATATCTGAGAAATGCAGCACAAATAGAATAGTGGCCATCAACTGATGAATAGATAATTAAAATGTGCTACATAAACATAAAATAAGATATATACCACAAAAGGGATGAATCTTGATCCTTGTAATGCTATAAGAGGGATGAACCTTGAAAACATTATAAGACCACATATATTATGTAAAATATCCGGAATAGGCAACTCAATGGAAATAGACATTTGCTTAGTGGTTATTACCTAGGGATGGGGTACAGAGGATACTTGAGAGATAAAATTGGGGCTAAAGGATATGACTGCAGGGCTTAATAGTCAGCCACCTGTTGCTCTGGCTAAGCCATGAGCCACCATAGTTAAATGGGAACCCTCAGCTAGTTCCTACACTATTCCCAAGGTAAAAGGAGAATTTACTTCATAATTCTGAACAGCTTGCTTAAGTTCCTTCAGTATTTTGAAGGGAACCTGTTTGTGTACAGCCTCATATACCCCTTTAGGATTATTAGGCTCTGTCCCAGGAACTATCCATTCATGTATTGTCACTGCAAATGCCATAGTCATAGCATCCAAGTCACCCTCCTGCCAAGTCTGACAAATGCCTTTCTGGAGAAGTGACAGAACGGCTGCCTGTTGTAAGGAAGGATAAGCTTAAGCCTCTCCAGGGGTTAAGCCAGGAGAGGGAGAAAGAGGAGGCAAAGGAAATTTGTCCTCCCCAAACAAAGGTGCAGAAGGAACTGTAGCTTTAATAGCCTCCTGCATTTTTGTTCTATCCCCTCAGGCTTTGCATATTCAGGTTCTCCCTTTGATGGGGTTTCACCTTCATCTTCACTCCCTTCTGAGCTTTCTGCCTCTGAAGAGGTTCTAAAATAGATTTTATCAGTGTCCAAATTGACCAGATAGGTACAGGCAAGGGCATTCCCTTGCAAAGAAGCTTGTCTAATTTATTATCTACCTTCTCCCATGTTCATAAATCTAAATAAGGAAGAAGGGAACCATGAACAATGTTTCTCAATGGTGTGTAAAAGCTCCAATAGCCTGTCCTCACTTATTTTGTTCCTCGACTTTTAAAAGCTGCCTTAAGAGGCATATGGGCTTCCCTCAACGCAGGAAACCCCAGTTCGATTCCTGGGTTGGGAAGATCCCCTGGAGAAGGGATAGCTTACTCACTCCCGTATTTTTGGGCTTCCCTCGTGGCTCAGCTGGTAAAGAATCTGCCCGCAATGCGGGAGATGTGAGTTCAATCCCCAGGTTGGGAAGATCTCCTGGAGAAAGGAAAGACTCCAGTGTTCTGGCCTGGAGAATTCCATGGACTATACAGCCCATGGGGTCGCAACTCTCTTTCTTTCTAAGAGGCATATATGCGTCTGATATTTCAGCCTAGAAATCAAGCAAGATTCAGTTCAGTTCAGTCATTCAGTCTTGTCTGACTGTTTGCGAACCCATGGACTGCAGCACGCCAGGCTTCCCTATCTTTCACCAACTCCCGGAGCTTACTCAAACTCATATCCATCAAGTCAGTGATGCCATCCAATCTTCTCCTCCTGCCTTCATTCTTTCCCTCCATATTTTTGGGCTCCCTAGAACAGGACGGGGGAGCCTGGTGGGCTGCCGTCTTTGGGGTCCCACAGAGTCGGACACGACTGAAGTGACTTAGCAGCAGCAGCAGTATATTCTGAGATTTTTGTGTATGTCTGGCCAATATTCTTCCGAGGTTTCTGCAACAAAAACAAAAAGTGGGATATGTAGGGGTTAATAGTCAGCCACCTGTTGCTCTGGCTAAGCCATGAGAAATCACCATGGGAAAATAATAAAAGCAAATATGACAATACAGCATAATCCAAATAAAAGTACATCGTGTTGATCAGTTCGGGTTGTCATGTCCTGCTAAAGTAAGGAAAAACATAGTGTGGACCTTGGAAAGCTGGGTCAGCACAAGTTCAGAACACTGCTTGTGCACATACTAAGATGTTTTCCCAAGGCATATGCGGGTCTTTGACCTCCAGCTAAGGGATAGCCCTTGTCCAAGAAAATAGCAAAGATAGTTGAAAGTAGTCAATAAAATGGGAGATATGACCGAGGACAGAGGAGACTGACTTCATCGTAACACAACAGATACTTTCTGCTTGCCAAGACACTAAATAAAAGTGATGTGGCTCCGAGAAACAGGGCTCTTAACCCAAGAGGTCTTGAGTCCCCTAGTCCCATCTTTAAAACTTTAATTCTGTCTCTATTTTTCCCAAACTGTGCATCGACCACTTTCGATCCCTACCTGCTGTGCTGGCTGCAGCATATGACATTTTTTTTGAATGATAAAATCTTCTAAAATTGATGAAGTAATCATTGCACAACTAAAATATTTATTCTATGCTTTAAATGGATAAGTTGCATAATATGTGAATTATATCTCTAAAAGCTGTTGCCAAAGTCCCCCACAGATTTCTAGTTAGTTCTTATTCTTAGAAACTCTGAAAAGTCAAAAATACAAACAAACAAAAAAAACAGTAGGTTTGACATTATAGCAATAGAAATCATCACATTTATAAAGGGGAAAATTGTTTGTTTGTTTTTTTTAAATGGACAGATCTTCAGTAACTTGTAGGAGAATTTTTAAAAGCCAACAAATAGATAATTGCTGTTCCAAATGCAGGAAAAAAAATACTTGAAGAAATAATGATTGAAAACATCAAATTAGACAAAATATATAAATATACACAATATACAGACTCAAGAAATTGAAAATCTTCCCCGAATAGGATAAATTCTAAGAAAACAATGC
Source organism: Bos taurus (assembly GCF_002263795.3). Taxonomy (NCBI): domain Eukaryota; kingdom Metazoa; phylum Chordata; class Mammalia; order Artiodactyla; family Bovidae; genus Bos; species Bos taurus. Next base: position 39,967,308 of record NC_037338.1, on the reverse strand, counting down.
CCTGGGACGACCCAGAGGGGTGGTATGGGGAGGGAGGAGGGAGGAGGGAGGAGGGTTCAGGATGGGGAACACGTGTATACCTGTGGTTGATTCATTTTGATATTTGGCAAAACTAATACAATTATGTAAAATTTAAAAATAAAATTAAAAGTATAAGCGCAAAAAAAAAAAAAAAGAAAACAATGATCATAATCAAATTATTAAAAAAAAAAAACTTTGCCTCCTGAGAAATGTGTGTGCAAGTCAGAAAGCAGCAGCTAAAACTGGACATGAAACAATGGACTGGTTCCAAAATTGGGAAAGGAGTACATCAAGGCTGTATATTGTCACCCTGCTTATTTAACTTCTATGCAGACTACATCATGTGAAATGACAAACTGGATGAATCACAGGCTGGAATCAAGATTGCCAGGAGAAATATCACCAACCTCAGATACGTAGATGTTACTACTCTAACCACAGAAAGCAAAGAGCCTCTTAATGAAGGTGAAAGAGGAGAGTGAAAGAGCTAGCTTAAAACTCAATAGTCAAAAAACTAAGACCAAGGCATCCAATCTCATCGCTTCATAGTAAATAGATGGAAAAAATGGAAACAGTGGCAGGTTTTATTTTCTTGGGCTCAAAAATCACTGTGGATGGTAACTGCAGCCATGAAATTAGAGGATGTTTGCTCCTTGGAAGAAAAGCTATGACAATCCTACACAGCATATTAAAAAGCAGAGACATCTCTTTGCCAACAAAGATCCATATAGTCAAAGATGTGGTTTTTCTAGTAGTCATGTAAGGATGTGAGAATTGGACAAGAAAGAAGGCTGAGCACTGAAGAATTGATGCTTTCAAACTGTGTTGCTGGAGAAGACTCTTCAGACTCCCTTAGACAGTAAGAAGATCAAACCAGTCAAAGGAAATCAACCCTGAATATTCATTGGAAGGGCTGATACTGAAGCGGAAACTCCAATACTTTGGCCACCTGATGCAAAGAGCTGGTTTATTGGAAAAGATCCTGATTCTGGGAAAGATTGAGGACAGGAGGAAAAGGGGGTGACAGAGGATGAGATGGTTGGATGGAGTTACCTCCTCAATGGTCATAAGTTTGAGCAAACTCTGAGAGATGATGAAAGACAGGGAAGCCTGGTGTGCTGTAGTTCATGGGGTCACAAAGAGTCAGACACAACTTAGTGACTAAACAACAACAAAAATAAATACAATTAAAAAAATGAAAATAGCTAGATTTGAAAAATGACATTTTAGGTATAGGGATCCAAATTACCAAATTATGGTAAACAATCTGTTTATATATTTGCTTATCCATTAGAGTGGATACTTTTCAATTTGGGGATTGAGTCTTCATTTTCTCTGGAATTCCAGGAGGTAATACAAAGGCTGCCACAGGGTTAAAGAGTATATAGATGCTTATTTGAAGTATCCTGAGTAGTTTTCAAGATTTATCTAGCGTTACGACAATAATATAGCACTTTAAACAAGCACAGTAAGTATTATTTATAGAGAATCAATGTGATCAACTTTCTTTGTCCATGACCTATTTTAATCCTCTTAATTGTCATGCAAAGTGTCATTTGCATTTTATCAAGCTCCAGACCTGGAAAGGGTTCAAGTGCATACAGTACTCAGTTAAGCAAAAATCTGTTTGCACACCTGTCTGACCCATGCTCACGCTTCAAGTCTAAAATCATTTTCTGCACCTAGCTGCCTTTAAGGTTCTTAATTAACTAACATTCTTGGATGGAGATTAAGAAAAATGTACTCTTTTAGTACATTTTTAAATACCCTGGTTTAAGGTAACTCCTTTCAATAATGTTCCAACATACTTGAAATATATCTTGAAAATTGATGTGTTCTATTTAAAGTAGTTTTGATTTTGAAGTTTTAATGGTCCCAACAATGGGAGGATAAAGATCGATTGTTGGCTCTCCTGCTATATCACACCTAAGGCCAATAAGACAATTTTCTTTTGAAGCATTAGAGCTCTCTGGATTTGTAAAGGAATCAAAAAAGAAAGCAAGAAAGTAGAATTGACAGCTACAGATAAAGTGCCCATAACCTCTTTGAGACTGAGAGTTGTTCCCAAAAGTCTTTGTTAATGAAAGTGACTTTTAAAAAAAAAATTTTTTTTGATTATGTGTTTTTTCTTCATCTTTACTTGCAGGTGTCTCAAGAAGTTGATCAGTTCAATTGTGAATATCATATGCATCTTCATTGTCTAGATTTTGTATCAGTTTCTTGGAAGCTGCTCATGTATCATTGATAAAAACAGCCTATTATAGTCAATGTGTGCCACTTTATAAGCAGAGTCTCAGGACTTTTTCTGCCACAAAAAAGAGGTATGCCAAAACAGGCAAAGCATTCTAGGAGAAAGGCACATGAGAGCAAGGAGTTAGGACTCCATAAACCAGTTTGGAAAGTACTGTTTTTAACTCTGAGGTTTAAAAGGACATGTTGATTTCATATTATTTTGGGGGGGGGGGCGGAAATTTGGAAAAAAATATTGAAATTGGTTTTAGAAATACTACTAATCCACAGAAAGAGATAACTTTCATATTCGTATAATAGAATACTCTGATGCTGTCTATGTGGTGAGTTTACAGAGTTTACAAATAGCTAATAATTACCAGATGTAGAAAATGATCTCTCCTTTTTCCTTGAAAGGAATGCCTATAACATACAATGTTTGCATTTTCTTGTCCATAAAATTTTATTCTGCTGCTGCTGCTAAGTCGCTTCAGTCGTGTCCGATTCTGTGCGACCCCATAGACGGCAGCCCACCAGGCTCCCCCGTCCCTGGGATTCTCCAGGCAAGAACACTGGAGTGGGTTGCCATTTCCTTCTCCAAAATTTTATTCTAATGATATCTATTACAGAGGGTTGTAAGGTTAAGCAAGTTGGAGAATCTAAATGCTAGTTTAATTATCTGCTCAAAATACATAATACATGAAATTACATCAAAAAAACCAATAACTTAATATAATTCTTAAGATAACAACAGTTATGAAAGGGCAAATGTCTCTAAAAAAATAATTCAGAAAACCAAATTGCACATTGTACAAAAGTCTCTCCTGATTGAATATCAGTTATTTCAATCAGGTGTCTTAAATTTCTCTAAACACACACTTCATATCTTCATTTGGGATAAAATTTAATATACACCAAAAATACATTTTGTATTTTTCCCTTTTCAAATATTAAACTTCTCTAAACTGAATATTTGAAGATATATAAAAAAGTAAACTTCTTTCTCTTCTTTTATACAATATTGATGGCAATTCATTCCATTAAAGAAGCATGAGAATTTCTTAAAAATTAACAAATTGCATGTAGATGACATTCACACCTTTACTACAGAATCTAAAGAATTTGTCTTGCAGTTTTGGGCAATAGCTTTCATGTAAAATTCCTCAGTAATTGATACTTAAGACCTAGAAGTTTCCATGTTCCTAAGTGCCTGACCCTCTCTTTATAAGTAAATATTTCTAAGTTTTAAGTGTTGAATTTGCTGTTTGAATTTCTAAGGTCCAGTGTTATTCTCCCTCTACTATTTTGGATGCTTTAACCAAAACATATCATTTTTTTCTGCACATGAGTTTTCCATTCCCTTGTGTCCTTCCCCAGTCTTAGCAACCTGGAAAATTTGGATTCCATCAGGGATTACATTCTCCTCTATAACCCATTGTACTTAATACTACCTTCTTAATGGCAAAAATTACTGTTTTTCATATTGTGTTTTATATGATTTTCTATGGACTATTAATGAAAAGAAGGGACCACATTTAAATTTTTAAATATATATATATATATTTTTTCAATCAGCCAAATCCTTCCATATATTAGGAAATCATGACAAAGATAGCTAATAACCTATAAAACATTCTTTTCTATTTAGCAGACTCTCAAGTTTTATCTTGGTCTATTGTTGCTAGGGAGAAGGCAATGGCACCCCGAATGCTACATTTCTAATCTCTTGTTAAACCTAGATGTGGTCCAGAAACCTTAAGTGTTGGGAAGGAATTCCAGGAAGGTTCTGTCAGAGGATCTGACTCAAATGAGAGGGACGTTTTTACCCATCTCTTTTCTCTTTTTCCTTTATTAGACTGGAAATTCAGATGTGATACCATAGATTCAGCAGTCATCATGACCCTCAGAATGGATGCCACATGGTAAGATGGTGAAGTAGGCTGTTAGATGAAAGAGACAGACGCAAAAGGCTACAGAGCTAAGGTAGGAGCCCAAAGAGGGCTATATTTGTTTTTTTTAACATGAGAAATTGAATCTTTGAGTGATTAAACCATTTTTTAAATATTCTGTCACTCAGTCAAATACAATCTAAAAGAATTAAATTAAAAACAAAAATAAACAAAAATGTTAAATGAAACATTCATTTCTTTATGTGTGCAAGATAAAGGAAAAAGGTATTTTGAAAGTAATAGCATTTAATTCAGTACATGATCTTCACCTGTTTGTTTGAAAAGATAACAAAAATTAACAAATCATGCATGGAAGTATTAACATGGCGGCCTCATAATACATGTGTTGTCACTTGACAGAGTTGACTCTGAATTTTTGGAAATGATCTCTTTTGGTTTTTAGAATACTTTCATCTCCAGCAACAATGTACAATTGTATGGCATTTTCTTAGTGTTCTTCTTTGAATCCTCTTTCTTCATACCCCTTCAAATGCTACATAGTTCCTTAGGGTTTTTTTTCTCAATTTTTATACTGTTCCTGGGTGAGTTCCTCAACTGATAGAACATCAGCTATTGATTTTATGGGTTTAAGGGTCAAGACCCAAACCTGTAAGTCTAATGAGCATCCTTTAGGAATTTCAAAACCACCACTGGTACAAAGATCTCACTTATTTCTACTTTCATTCTCTATCCCAGCCTCCTCAATCTGCTTCTCCTATAATATTCCTGAGCTTGATTAGTTGTACCACTGTCCTTAACCTAAACTGGTATATTAATCTTCAGTTTTGTCTTTCCCAATTATGACTAATCAATCATTAATTGCTATTTTGGAAATGAAGGCTGGATTCTTTACTTCCTGTCTATTTAATAGGCTTTTGAATTAGATTATTCATCCTGAAACAGCCTCATTACCAACTTCCTGCTGCTTGTTTCTCCTTCTCATACCTCATTCTCCACTTATAGCTCATAGAACTGCTGTCAATTATCTTTTAAAAGGCAAATAGATAATTTCTAAATATGGTCATGTTTACTGACTGCTTATTGCCTACAAGCCAGTGTTCAGATTCATTGTCTTGTCAGGGAAAGTCCATCATGAATTGTCTTCAGTGATAGCTTCTATGTCCCAGCCTAACTGAACTTCCTAAAATACACTGTGTCCTTTCACACTTTCTAGAACATTCTCCTGCCTCTGCCTAAAGGTTCTGTCTTTTTTTTCCTCCTTCTTCTTTGTCTATTGTGCTCATTTTCATAATTCTAAATTCATATTAAAGGTTGGTTTCCCTACAGTGCCTTAATCAACTCTAGTAGAGTTGCTTATGTTGTTATCTGTGGGGCTCTAAACTCCAGGGCACCATTTAGAAATCTGTGGCATATAGTTTATGAACTATGAATTTATAAATTTGTTTTCCATACTAAACTTGAGGTTTTAAGGATGTGGGCATTTTTTAAATATTATTTCTCCTGTTTTCTTGAAATTTAAAAAAAAACTATGATCAACATATTAATTAAAAAAAAAAACTCTTTTTTCTACATGAGGGATAAAACAGAAATGTAGTCAGTCTTTAGATTTATAAGACAAGTCCTCAGCAATGGTGCACAAGAATGTAAATTGTTCCTTAAAATAGATTTTAGAAGATTTTTACTGGCCAGGCGAACTCTTAACACATAAAGGATGTATATTCATGAAGATATGTTTTAACTTTAGAGTGGACCTGCATTATCTATAGCCTTTATTAAAAAAAATTCATTCAGGTTATCTCAATTTAATGCTTGAATGGCTAATCCCACTGCTCTTAAAACAAATATGTCAGAGAAGATTGTAACTGTGGGTCAAATTTCTATGATTAACATGACATTTCACTGTCCATGAAATTTAAATGAGTCTTTTAATCTTAGTTTCAAAGTTTGAAGAGGCTGATCTGTGAGTTTTACTTTTGTCTGCATTGATTGTATTGCTCCTGAAAAGACTACATTTTTAGCTTTGAAGTCTAGATCCTGATTTAGCCAAAGAGGATGAGAGAAACTGCTTCAGTTAAGTTTTCATTTACAGAACAACCTGACCTGATTTTTGAAGCTGAGTGAGTGGAAAGGAAGTAATTTTCAATTCCTGTTAATACCATTTGGATAACTAGAGCACTATCCCCCTAAAAACTGAACCAATGAAACTTTACAAAATCCTAGTAGCAATCAGCCACAGTTACCTTTTCTATCATATCAAGTATCAGAGTTAGCTTATAAGAAATAAATAAATAAAAGCCAGACCATTAGTAAATCCTTATGAACCTTCCTCAAATCAGTCAGCTCCTCTGTAAAATATAATGATTTCCTCAACAACAATCCTTGCTATTTCTTCTCTAAGGAAAGTTTGCAACATCAAAATGAAATCATGTAAGAAATCAAAATGGGCTGTAATGTTCTACAAGATATGAAGTTAGACTTGTTCCTCAGCTTGATAATATGACTTCTTTCAAGGAAACACCAATTTTACAAGTAGAAAACTTTGGCCCATAAAAGTAGCATTTCTAACACAAGAATTGTCTCTGTTTCTCTTTTCATGAAAGATACTACTATGTATCAACACCCATACTCTACTAGCTGAGAAGCAGAACAATCATTTTCCTTAATAGTGATTTAAAATATTTTTTACCATGCATTTCTTTCCCATACATTGAAATATTGAAGATAAAATATTAATAGAAAATAAATAATGTTGATAAATATAATACATGACTTGCATTGTTCAGTTCCTATTACAGTGCTCAGTTATGAAAATATATCTTAATAAAATTTCATTTGTAGTCCCATAATAGTGTGCTTCATGAATGCCAAAGCTATCTTGAGTTGTATGTTTTAAGAATCAACATTTTGGAAGCCCATGTAGAGTTTTAATTTAGGAATCATGCTTATATATACAAGTATATAGTGATAACCTTCAGCAAATGTGAAGAAATAGCAAAATATACATGATTATAATATCTTAATTTTATATTTTTTATTAATATAAATTTATACTTCTTGCCACTTTTAAGTATTTGTACATGGAATTACATTTTGACTTGTATCAATAGTGTGAGTTTTCCTTAAGGAATAAAGCCTTACAAATTAATAGACTGAATAGATGAATGGATGATAGTCAGATTATATATAAAAATAGAACTCTAACCCATTAACCTTAGCAGCCAGCCCACAAAGTCAAATCATTATCTGTAGCAACCAGCCCAAGAAGACAGGCAGTAACCCCTGAAGCAAGTGGTCCCAAACGGCCAGGACTTGATGAATAACCAACAGTTTCCCTAATTTATGCTTCTACATCCAATGTAAGACCAACTGGAAAAATAATCTGTACTCCTCTAAAGAATTACATGTGTGATGTCCCAATTTTAGTTAGCTTTCCTCTAGCTTCTCATGCCAACAACTTCCAATCAGGGCACGCCTGAATCCATCTCTCTTCTTTTATCTACTATAAATCTTTCCCACTCCTCTGTCTTCCTTTGAGTCTCTGTCAAATGCAGGTAATGGTGTCTGACTTTCTTTCTATAGCAAGGTCATTTAGGTCATCTTCATTTATTTGCATAAAATCATTGAAGTCTCATTTTCCACTTTACCAGTGTTAATAAAAACTGTAATAAATTAATTGGTTATAATTTTCATAAATGAATTTAGTACTGTCTTTATAGATTTGTATCATATATATATATCTGTGAGTATTGTTTAGTATGGCTTGGTATTTTTTTAATTCATTATAATGTAATTATTCTTCTTAATTTTTTTCAATCTTTGTTATATCTTACAAACTCTCCATATCAGTAAATGTAGCTGATTTAAACTAAATGTCTAGTGGACATTTAGATTTTTCCATTTCTTTTTAATATTATTAGTAATGCTTTTATAAATCATCTTGTAACATTTCTTCTTTTTTACATTTCTCATATAAAGGTTGATATCTAAGGTTATCTCCATAATGTTTAAAAATTACGTATACACACAATGCCCCCAAATAAACACAATCCTGACTTTTCTTTTTCTTTTTTTTTTCTGCTCTTTAGTCACTAAATCTAAGACATATTTTTTCCAATGGTAGTATAGTTTCTAAAAACAAAATTAGAAATTGAACAAATGTGTTCCAGTACCTGTGCTAGTGCAGATGCCTATAGCAAGCTTCAATCTTAAAAAAACACAAAAAAACAAACAAAACAACACTTAAATACACTTGACATATGACTGTCTGGCTGTCATCACCCTGCTCCATTGCCATACCTCTTTTTTCTTAACAGCTTTTCAGTTGTCAGGAGGCACTGATTTTCATCCACTTTCAATACAGCTTCAACTCAATAAGGTAAAGGTTGGGAAAGATTACGTCCATGGAAACAGGTTAAAAGATCACAGCATGTACTGCTCAAAACAAAGCAGTCCACAAGATTTCCTGGGGACTTTATAGGTCTTTGTATTTGGTTTTCCTTTGAGACAATAATATTGACACATGAAAAACTCTCTGTATCCCAGTTTATATATGAACTTGCTTATAACAGAACTTATTTGTGATTATTTTATCCAGTGAAAGATTTTAAAGCCTCATACTCAATCACACTTTAGTCCTAGATGACCATATGCTGGAGCTACTGTAGAGAGCATTTTGGTTAAACATCATCCGTATTTGCTAGAGAAGATGAGAGAGGAAAAGTGGTATAAAAGGGACTGAAGCTGTTCAAAATTCCCTTTATGGAAATACTGAAAATTAAATTAACAAGCTTAGAAGCAAAGTTTCAGTATAAGTAAATGAAAAATCTAGTTAATTTTTCTTCATTAGAAATAAAAATTATATACTGCTGTAGTAATATTGATTATTTTGGTTCTATCTTTTGCATATTTATACAGATATTTCTATCTAAACATATAAAGCATGCTAAAAACAAAAATGTTACTTTAATCAATATTACTAAGGTATATAATATACATACAATATATTTGTTTTAAGCAGAGAGTTTAGACAAAGTGTACATTATAGAATATTTTTATCACCCCAGAGAGTTTTCCTGTGCCCTCCACTACTCCTACTACTACTAAGTCACTTCAGTCGTGTCCAACTCTGTGCTCTGCTATCCCTCAAAGCCCACTTCATACTCTGCTCCTCCACCACTGGCCTCTGGTTGTTGTTGTTCAGTTGCTCAGTCGTGCCCAACTCTTTGTGACCCCATGGACTGCAGCACGCCAGGCTTCCCTGACCTTCACCATCTCCTGGAGCTTGCTCAAACTCATGTCCACTGAGTCGGTGATGCCATCCAACCATCCCATCCTGTGACCTGCTTCTCTACCTGCAGTCGCTAATTTGCTTTGTATCACCACAAATTAATTTCTCCAGTTCTGGTCTAACACACAAATGAAATTTTACAATACAGGCTCCGTTGCATCTGGCATCTATGAGTGTGTTTTAGCAAATCAAACATGTTGTGCTTTTACAGTAGCTTGTTTCTTTTGGTTGCTGAGTTGTGTACTATTTTATGGATATATCAGAAATTGTTTATCAAATCATTAGTCTTGGACATTGAGTTGTTTCCAGTTTTGGGGTCAATATAAATAAAGGTGCTATGCTTAAGTATAAGAATTTCCATGAACATAGTTTTAATCTATTTTATTCTCTTGAGTAAATACCGATGCATTGAATTACTATGTAACATGGTAATTGTATACTCAATTCTATGTGACACTTTCTGTTTTCTAAAGTAGTTGCACCGTTTTATATTTTAAACAGCAGTGAATGCAGATTCCAGTTGCTTCACAACATTCTTGACACTAGGTGCTTTTAGTCTTTTTAATTTTAGCCATTATAGTAGGTATATAGAGACTTTAACTCCCATTGCCCTAATTGTAATTGTGTTGAACATCTTTTCATGTACTTATTGACTTATATATCTCTTTTTGGAAGTATCTATTCAAAAATATTGATGAATTTACATATAGTAAAATGTAATTGCTTTGCTATAGTGTTCAATGAATTTTGAAGGCATACAGTTGTGTAATCAATACTAGAAGCAATATATAGAACAATTGGATCACTGTAAAAATATCCTCATTATATCCCTTGATTGTAATTTTGACCTATTTTAATTGGGTTGCTTTCTTTCCAATTTCTGAGTGGTAGACGATAAAGCATATATATATATGCACATATGTGTGTGTGTGTGTGTGTGTGTATATATACATATATATATATTCAAACTTTCTACTGAAATAAATATTATTAATTCCTGGATCTTAATTTTTAATATTGGCATTATTAAGCAGAAATTAAAATTTTGATATTCAGTTTAACATTACTTTATCCTTTACAGTTTTCACCCTATTTAACAAATTAACCTGATTTTGCAAAAATAATATCCTGTGTTTTCTAATAGAACTTTTACAGTTTTAATTTACTATACTCTTATATGATTTAAAATTTTTGTGGGGAAGGGATCTACAAGAGGTAAAGATCAATGTTGTATTTTAATTTCAAATGAATATACAATTTGTATATCCATCTGAAATAAAGTGGTATTTTATTTGATATTTGTATTCAAATGGATATACAAATATTGCCTTATTCCCAGTCATTGAGAGAAAATTTTTCAGTGTTTTATCATTAAGTGCATATGTGTGTACTCGGCTGTGACTGACTCTCCGTGACCCCGTGTACTGCAGCCACCAGGTGCCCTGTCCATAGAATTTTCCAGGCCAGAATACTGAAGTGGGTTGCCATTTCCTGCTCCATTATCATTAAGATGTTCATTGTTTTTATCTTGGTTGATGTCACTTGTTTTTCCAGTTTTCTGAGACTTTTTATCATAAATAACTATAATTTTGATAAATACTTTCTCCTCATCAATCAAAATTATCATTTTTTTAAATCACATATTCTGTTAATGTGTTACATTGATTTGGTTTTCTAATGTCAACCTGACCTTTCATTGCTAAGATTAGTTCCACATGGCTGGGTTCAATTTGCTATTATTTTGCTAAGGATATTTTAATCTATATTTATGAATAAGTTAGTTTATAATTTTCTTTTCTTGTAGTATTTTTGTCTGATTTTGACATTTGAGTAATGCTGGCCTATTAAAACTAGTTAGAAAGTGTTCTCTCCACTTTTTTTCTGAAAACATTTTTTGGTAGGATTAGTATTATCTTTGCTGAAAATGTTTAGCAGAAATTTCTAGTTAAATTATGAGTTTGGAGTTAACTTGATGCCAAGGTCTTTCATTGTAATTCAATATCTTTAATATATTTATAGGCCCTTAATATTTATATATATACTTTAGTAAGTTTTAGTAATGGAATCTTTCCAGAAATTTTTCTATTTCTTATAGGTTGTCAAATCTCAGTGAATTAGAACAAATTTGTTAATGAAAATTCTTTATATGTTTGGGTTTAAGTATATCACCTTGGGTTTAAATACATATTCCTTGTTCCCAGTATTCTTTGTTACTTATATTTTGTTTTCCTTGTTTCTTTTGACTGTTTTTTGATATTTTACATTATCATGAAATTGTTTTTAATATTCTCTAATATTCTTTTGTTATCCTTATAATTTAGGATGATGTTCTGACTCTAATCTTGATATGGTCATTTGGACCTTCTGTATTTTATTTTTCTTAGACTAAATAGATATATATCATGTTATTGATCTTATTAAAAACAGCTTTTAGTTTCATTGTTTTTTCTCTTTTGTCTACTATTTTAATGATTTCCATTTTAGTGTTATTATTTAAATTCTTCTACTAACGTTTTATTTGTTCTTCCTTTTCTAGTTCACATGGAAGACACGTAGATGAAAGATTTAGAACTTTATTGTTCCCAATATAAATATTCTGAATTATAAATTTCCCTCTAATCAGTGTGTTAGTTTCATCTTACAATTTTGATATTTTGTGTTTCAATATTGTCCAATTCAGCATATTTTTTGGTATCTTTAGTGATTTCTACTTTGATCCCTGGGCGTTCTTACAAGTGCTTATTCTGTCTCCAAATGTTTGAAGATTTTCCATGTATTTATTTGTTATAGATTATAATTTGATTCTATTTTGGTCTGACGTTGAGATTTGTTCCGTGAACTAGTCTATGATATTTCCTGTGAATGTTACATGTTCATCTGAAAGAAATGCATATACTGCTTGAATAAATATGTTTGAATTTTCACATTATCCTTTATATGAAATAGAATATTAGTTAGAAGCTGTGATAAAATTTTAGTTACATCCTTTCTGTAACTCTTCTATTTTTTGTACTATTACTATCATACTTTTACTTCTACACATGTTATAAAACATGTTATATTGTTCTTATTTTCATTTTAAACATTTAGTCATATTTTAAGACAAAGATAAACTTGTCTTCTGTTTCTTATGCATTTACCATTTCCATTTACCATTTTCCATTTACCATTTCTTATGTATTTAGAATTTCTCATTCATATATAGAATCAGTTTTCATCTACTATCATTTTATTTCTATTAGAAGAGCTCCTTTTAACATTTCTTGTAGTACAAGTCTGCTGGAGAATTTTTTCTTTATTTTTCCCTTCAAAAGATTAATGAATCCTTTAGAGATTTGTTGAGTTTGTGTGGTATAGTTTTATCATTTAAGAATATTGTTCCATTGACTTTTGATTTGTTTTGTTCCCAAGAAATTTGCAATTATTATGTTTTTCTCTGTAAGGAATGTATCTTTTTTTTCCTCTCCCTATTTTTTAAACTTTCTCTTTATTATCAATTTTTATTCAGTTGATCTGTTCTTTTTTCCTTTAACATTTTGCTCACTTTACTGGCACAATATGATGATATTATTATAATAATAGAATAAAAGTCTTCCTCCCATTAAAAAAAAAAAAACTTCACAACATTATAGCATGACCTTGAATTCCTCAAAGAAAATGAATCTCCTTTTATCCTTTCTTAGAATTATGTGCTACAGTGGCCATTTCACCAAGAATGAGAGAATCAAGCCAGAAAATAGCTTTTTATTTTGGGGGATTTTATTTCTTTATTCATAATTTGACTCTAATTAATGATAATCACCAGGTGGATAACCTGTGTTTTTCACTGATTTCAAATGTATTGAGATCTCTTAAAATGCAAGAGATTTTCAATTTTAGATTGGAAAAGAGAATGAACACCATTATTGCAATTTATGTATTTCAAAATGCTCAGAGAATTTTAAAGCATCTATTTATACAACACCAAATATAGGTAGTGTGATTTGAAAGGCCCCCACAAAACCACCTAAATGACAGTTTTAATAGTAGTAGTGTGTCGCCTATATTGGATGTATCAATGACTCCCATATTTCTTATTCATGGTGCTTATTCATTGTACATAATACCTGACATGTGCAATATGTATCTGCCCTCCCACTTTGGTTTAAATAAGTGGAAAACTGTTTCCTTCACAGTAAAACAGAGAAATGCTGCCTTATCTATTAATGAATCATTCATTCTTAAGCAGTCCATTGGGTTAAAAAAAATTGGTGTTAACTAGTTGAAGACTGCCTAGATTATTTTAGACTGAGAGGGAATTACATAGAATGAGAAAAGAATGCTAATTCAGAGAGAAGAATGTGAAAAATGTTGTATTTATTACTTTCCTTTTGCTGTTGCAACTTATAGTAGCTTAAAGCAACACCAATTTATTATCTTACAATTTTGGAAGTCAGAAGTCTGAAGTCAGTTTCACTGGACTGAAGTCAGCATGTCAGCTGGTTGCTTCAGGAGGCTTTGAGAAGTGAATCTGATTTTTCCCTTTTTCTGGCTTCTGGAGGATTCTGCATTCTCACATTCATAATCTCTTTCTGGCATCACACCAGCCTCTTGTGCAATCATCATATTTCCTTTATCTCTTGTATAGTTAAATCTCCCTCTTCAATACTTTTATAAGAACATTGGTAGTTACATTGAAGCCCATCAAATAAGCCATGCTAACCTTCTGCAAGATCTTTAATTTAATCCTATCTGCAAAATCTCAACTGCCCAAGCAATAAGATTCACAAGCTTTAAGTTTTAGAACTTGGATAACTTTGGAGACAAATATTCAGCCTACCACAGTGTAGTTCTATCTTTGCCTAAATTGGGTAGGATTTTTCTCCCATAAAAAATTATTTATATAACATGACCTGTGATTGTTTAGTAGTTAAAATAAGTCTAATCCCCAAAACACTTTTTAAAATTTGTGCTATCTATATAGAATAGTTAAGTCATGCTTTTTTTATAAAATTTGATCTTAACTTACCAAAGTAAAACTGACATGTTACTGACATGTCTCTTCTCAATGCCTGATTAACTGTCCTATTTTTCAGTGACCTTTCAAATTTAAACTAATTATGTTGGCCACCCTACTCCAGTATGATTTCATCCAAACCATAGTTAGTTAATTACACCCGCAAAACCCTATTTCCAAATAAGATCACATTTTGAGGTAATGAGGGTTAGCACTTAATATACATATATGAAAGAAAGTGAAAGTCTCTCAGTTCAGTTCAGTTCAGTTCAGTCGCTCAGTCGTGTCTGACTCTTTGCGACCCCATGAATCGCAGCACGCCAGGCCTCCCTGTTCATCACCAACTCCCGGAGTTCACTTAAACTCACGTCCATCGAGTCAGTGATACCATCCAGCCATCTCATCCTCTGTCATCCCCTTCTCCTCCTGCCCCCAACCCCTCCCAGCATCAGAGTCTTTTCCAACGAGTCAACTCTTCGCATGAGGTGGCCAAAGTACTGGAGTTTCAGCTTTAGCATCAGTCCTTCCAAAGAACACCCAGGGCTGATCTCCTTCAGAATGGACTGGTTGGATCTTCTTGCAGTCCAAGGGACTCTCAAGAGTCTTCTCCAACACCACAGTTCAAAAGCATCAATTCTTCAGCACTCAGCCTTCTTCACAGTCCAACTCTCACATCCATACATGACCACTGGAAAAACCATAGCCTTGACTAGACGGACCTTTGTTGGCAAAGTAATCTCTCTCCTTTTCAATATGCTATCTAGGTTGGTCATAATTTTCCTTCCAAGGAGTAAGCATCATTTAATTTCATGGCTGCAGTCACCATCTGCAGTGATTTTGGAGTCCCAAAAAATAAAGTCTGACACTGTTTCCCCATCTATTTCCCATGAAGTGATGGGACCAGATGCCATGATCTTAGTTTTCTGAATGTTGAGCTTGAAGCCATCATGTCCAATTTTGCAACCCTACGAATTATGCAGTTCACGAAATTCTCCAGGCCACAATGCTGGAGTGGACAGCCATTTCTTTCTCCAGGGGATCTTCCCAACCTGAGGGACTGAACTCAGGTCTCCCACATTTTGGGCAGATTCTTTACCAGCTGAGCCACCAGTGAAGCCCTATATATATATATTATATGATTTTGAGGGACACGTAATTCAATTGATAGCAGATTGTGAGGTGGAAAACCACTGACTTACACCAGAGTCTGTATTTCATAAATGAGATAATAGAGCCCAAGAAGGCTTGAGGAACTAGCAAAGATCACCAGTGAATGATATAGCTCTAGCTGATTTAATAAATCAAGGTTCCTAATTCCCACCCCAGAGGTCTTTCTGAATTACTTGAATTGACTCTGTTTTGGATAATTAGGGTCAGATTTTGACACTTCCTGTCTGATTTCAGCTGGTGTGTACCCTGGGTATGCATGTTTTAAACAAGCCTGACTTTAACATTATCTGACAAGACTCTCAGCCCAAGAGAATGCTTGTGAAATTGCTTCATAAAAGGAATCTTGGCAGCTCATCCCATCTCAATTGTAATTCCAAAGAAATTGCCCATCAATTTTACATATGTCCTTATTTGTGCCAAACAACTTTATCATGTCAGACACAGCAAGGATGATTAATTTACTTATACTGCACTCAATAAGCCATCAGGGTAGTATCTCACCTTTTCTTTTTTTTTCTCATCTACAGTATTTCTGGAGAGTGCTTACCTCACTAAAACTTTCCCAGGTTTAATAAAAATTTCTATTATAACAACAATTTAGCAGCTTAGAAGCAGCATCCTGAGAGCTATCTTCAGAAATTATCAGAAACTTTGGCATAGAATTCAGATAATAAGGATTTAAAATAATTTTTGTGTTACTACATATTAATTTGAAATTTCAAGTAAGTGGCATCAATGTTATTTAGATTCTTCCATCATCCTATGGCAGTCAGAAGATCAACAGATTTATTTACATAAAGTTTATGTTACTTTGTAATTTACAATGTTCAGTATGAAGCTAGTTACTACTTTAGAGAACAATTGGGATTGTGTTGCGTGGAGCTACTACATACTTTTCATAGAAACAACATAAGCCTAAGCAAAATTAGAAAATTTCAATTGGTGTTGAGGCCAAAATTTACCTTTTGACCCTCAGTGTAGTTCTCTCCCCATGCCATGTTCATCACAAATGAAACTGGAAACATGGAGAGTAGACAATACCTTGTTGTGCTCAGTGTCAATGAGAACAAAGGATGCAGTGGGATTCAGTCTCATTTAAGTATTTGTTTATTCCTCTACAGTAGCCAGATTTTTCTTACCAAACTGTAAAATTAGATTTGATTCCTATCCCAAGTCAAATACTGCTGCTACTGCTGCTGCTACTAAGTCACTTCAGTTGTGTCCGACTCTGTGCGACCCCATAGACGGCAGCCTACCAGGCTCCCCCGTCCCTGGGATTCTCCAGGCAAGACCATTGGAGTGGGTTGCCATTTCCTTCTCCAAGTCAAATATTGGGGAATGGTAATCCTGGTAAAGCTGCATAACTCTTCATTATTACATTTAGAATGATCTTTAGGATAACCCATCTGAATCTGCTTATACCAGTCATTGCAGAAATTCTGCATTGAATAAATATGCTTTCAGGTTTCTGTAGAACGTTGATTGTGTGTGTGTGCTCGGTTGTGTCCAACTCTGTGATTCTATGGACTATAGCCTGCCAGGCCCCTCAGACCATGGGATTTTATAGGTAAGAATACTGGCGAGGTTGCTATTTCTTTCTCCAGGGGATCTTCCTGACCCAGGGATTGAACCTGCATCTCCTGTGTCTCCTGCATAGCAGGTGGATTCTTTACCAAAGGAGCCATCAGCTTATTCATTTTTAAAAATGTAAATATTGCAGAGTAATTGTCTGCAAGTCCCAGTTTAAAAATAAGAATCTTTTTAAAAAGTTAATTACAAATGTTTTCTTAATATGTGGAACTCTGAAGTGTTGAAAATAATTAAATATTCAAAATCAAATTTTGATGAGGTTTAGCGATATTTTTAATATAGAAAATTGGCTTTTCTTGCAAACTGTTTGTAAGTAGTATTTTCTTCTTAGGAATAATAGTTTAACAAATAGCTGTTTTAATCAGAGAAGATAGAAAACTGTAGGAGAACAAAATTTGCCACCCCAAAATGTCTCTAGCATGCAGATTATTTTAAGCTGAAAATAATCAGACCTCAGAGAAAGACTCAAGGCAACGATTTTACCTTCCCTCTATCTGCCTAAAAGAACATATACAAAGGACAGGGTTGATCACTATCAGTTCACTTCAGTGTCTCAGTTGTGGCCAACTCTTTTTGACCCTATGGACTACAGCATGCCTGGCTTCCCTGTCCATCACCAACTCCCAGAGCTTGCTCAAACTCATGTCCAGCGAGTCAGTGATGTCATCCAACAATCTTATCCTCTGTTGTATCCTTCTTCTCCTGCCTTCAATTTTTCCCAGCATCAGGGTCTTTTCACATGAGTCAGTTCTTCACATCAAGTGAGCAAAGTATTGGAATTTCAGCTTCATCAGTCCTTCCAGTGAATATTCAGGATTGATTTCCTTTAGGATGGACTGGTTGGATCTCCTTGCAGTCCAAGGGACTTTCCAACACCACAGTTCAAAAGCATCAATTCTTCGGTGATCAACTTTCTTTATAGTCCAACTCTCACATCCATACATGACTACTGGAAAACCATAACTTTGACTAGATGGACCTTTGTTGGCAAAGTAATGTCTCTGCTTTTTAATATGCTGTCTAGGTTGGTCATAGCTTTTCTTCCAAGGAGTAAGTGTCTTTTAATTTCAAGGCTGCATTCACCATCTGCAGTGATTTTGGAGCCCCCCAAAATAAAGTCTGTCACTGTTTCCATTGTTTTCCCATCTATTTGCCATGAAGTGATAGGACCAGATGCTATGATCTTAGTTTTTCTAATGTTGAGTTTTAAGCCAACTTTTTTTATGATGATCACCATAGATAGCCCTAATATGAACTAGGTGTGTAGATAGGGATGAAACCAGCAAAGTCTCTTTGCTAGAATTCATCTCTGTGCCCCATTGTTTCTGCATGGGTCAGCAAACATTTGTTTACCATTGAGTTGCTTTTCCATCTTCATATGACTTTCCTTTTTCCCCTTTGCAGTCCTAAACTGTTCCCCCCAACATCTTTTGTCTTTAGCCAAAGATGGCTTTAAGGAGATGGCATCAGCCATTTTGGCAAGTTATCAGTTCCTCTGGGTCTCTTCCATGTAAACATATTATTAAACATCTGTTTGATTTTTTCCTGCTAAGGTGTCTCATGTCATTTTAATTCTTAGATCACCAGAAGAACCTGAGATGGTGGAGGAAATTTCCTTCCTCCTTGATAAAATGTTTCAACACAAATACCCTCAAGTTGACTATCATGAAAATAAATAGCATTTATTTAAAATAGTGTCTTGAATTTTTGAAATGTCTGAGATTATGAGAAAGATAATTTTTTTCATACCTAAAACATATACTTTTTTCATTTTTTTGGTCAACAAATAGAATTTTTCTTTTTCTCTTTTTTAAAATATTGTGAACAAGTAAGTGTGAATTTCAAGCTGAAAACTCTGCTTGCCAAGAGACAGCATTTGCAAAATATAACACAGTTGTTCATTTCCCTCTGAAAGTCTTTTACTACCCTATGTTCTTTGGGAAATCTGTTTCTTACTGTCGCCTCCAAATGGGAAATAGCTAAGAAACCAGTAGAATTATTTCCCAAGGAAGTTCCTTTATATGGATAGCCTGTAGACTCTGTAAAGCAAAGAATATTGCCCACCATCCAGTTCTACAAGAATCAAGTAATTAGTCCCTATATTTATTGACCTCTAAGACACCCTGAAAGGAATTAAAGACAAAGATAAGAATGAGGCTCTGGGAAAACAGGTATTACTAGCCCATAGACTGAGCGACTTCACTTTCACTTTTCACTTTCATGCATTGGAGAAGGAAATGGCAACCCACTCCAGTGTTCTTGCCTGGAGAATCCCAGGGACAGGGGAGCCTGGTGGGCTGCCATCTATGGAGTCGCACAGAGTCGGACACGACTGAAGTGACTTAGCAGCAGCAGCAGCCGCAGCCCCTAGATAACTAGAAACATTTCAGGAGAAAATGTTTATGAACCTGGATTCTTCTATCTTTCCAAACTCAGAATAGTAGTAAAATCACTGGTTGAGAAATCTATTCCTTCTGACTAGCAGTAACCTACCAAGATGTGTGCTTGACTGTTGCTGCTGCTGCTAAGTCGCTTCAGTTGTGTCCAACTCTGTGCGACCCCATAGACAGCAGCCCACCACGCCCCGCCGTCCCTGGGATTCTCCAGGCAAGAACACTGGAGTGGGTTGCCATTTCCTCCTCCAATGCATGAAAGTGAAAAGTGAAAGTGAAGTCGCTCAGTCGTGTCCGACTCTTAGCGACCCCATGGACTGCAGCCTACCAGGCTCCTCCGTACATGGCAGGAGGAGCATTTTCATTTCCTCCATCCATTTTCTAGGCAAGAGTACTGGAGTGGGTTGCCATTGCCTTCTCCGAGATTACCTATAAATTCTATCTAAAGAAAAATTTAAAGTGGCTTTCCTCTACCATCAGGTGCTCAAAAGTTACATTTTAAAATTTATTATTTAATCTAAATCTTCAAACTGTTGTTAGCAGAAAATCTTCAGAGAAATCTTATTTGGGAGGCCAATATATAAAACTAGTTAAGGTGAAGCTGTTTTGGTGGTAAGGGACCTAGAGCCCTGAAGCCTCCTTGAGAAACCCTTAAGGCAGTGGTAGGGGTCACACAGGCAAAATGAATGAACGGAGGTATGTAAGACAGTAGGAAGCTGTGCGGCAGTGCTTGACTGTACATGGCCCTTTACTGGTGTCCTCACCCTGCAACACACACAGCGCTCCCCTGCTCCTGGACTACAGTCCTCAGCAAGTCCTTAGGAAAGAAAAAACAGAAACTCACAGCTCTTACTTTGTGGGTGTTTTTTTTTTTCAGTCGACAGAGCAAAAAGGTGAATGCTGTATACAAGTTAATGTGAATGAGTAGTATCCCCCAGATATTTTCTGAAAGATTTGAAACTGTGAAGAGACATGAAATCTATTCAGAATCAGTTTCTTAAGAATATATGGGAGTTAAAGAAAGTTCCTTTCCAAACTCATAAATTTAAAATCTCCCCTGATTATTTTTAAGAAATACAAATACTACACCGGAAAAGCAGAATAGATTTGTGGAGTGGGAAAACAGAGAATTTACTTTAAAAAGGTGACTTGAATATAACCTTGACTGAGTGAAGCCATATGAAAGGAGTTAACTCCTTAAGAACTGTCTAGTTGGTTTGTCTCTGCCAACTCTGTGATAGAATCCAAGTTGTTTTTAGCCTAGATATTTGAACTACCTCATTAATGTCTCATTAAACATTAAAAGGTCAGAATAAATGATCCCTTTATAATCATCTATCCCATCTGACCCATGCTTCCAGTCTAGAGGTGGTAGATCCATTCTCAATGCCATCAATGCCATAAGCATTTTGAGACAGTTCACATTATAATTGTTAAAAATATTCAATTTTCTATCAGGATAGTGTAGCTTATTTTTAAAAAAATAGCAAGATGTGTTTAATTTTTTCTTCCTCAGTGTTATATCAGGAAGCCTTATACTTTAGGAAATGTTTATATTCATTTCTTTTTTTTTTTACCATTTAATTAATTTATTTTTTTAAATTTTATTTTTAAACTTTACATAATTATATTAGTTTTGCCAAATATCAAAATGAATCCATCACAGGTATACATGTGTTTCCCATCCTGAACCCTCCTCCCTCCTCCCTCCCCATACCATCCCTCTGGGTCGTCCCAGTGCACTAGCCTCAAGCATCCAGTATCGTGCATCGAACCTGGCTACTTCTTCCAATATTAATGTAGAGATATGGTTGTTGGAGAGGATAGAGGTTTATTGACCTTGCTCTCATCACCTGAAACTCAGTCATATAAATGTGGCATTTGGCAAAGTGGACATAGAGTACACACAGGAACTGACAAGAAAATGAGAGAAAATAGGATTTAAAAAGAAGAAAACTTGTTCCTGCAAAATGAAATTCTCTTGAGGGTGTTGGAGCTGTATCAGATTGAGCAGTTGATTTCTTAAAAGCTATATTTTTGGTTTCATCTTACCGTGGAGAAGGATTAAAGACAAAAGTGGGTGTTATCCTTTACAATTAGTGTGCTGATTGATATTCTTTTGAGTGTAAGTATCAAAACCCATGTGAAATAATTAAAACTCATTTAGGGCTTCCCTGTTGACTCAGACGGTAAAGCATCTACCTGTGGTGCAGGAAACTCTAGTTGGGAAGATCCCCTGGAGAAGGGAATAGCTACCCACTCCAGGATTCTTGCCTGGAGAATCCCATGGACATAGGAGGCTGGTGGGCTATAACCCATGGAGTTGCAAAGATTTGGACACGACTGAGCTACTAACACACACGCAGAGAAATTTATTTAAACTTACAGAAAATGTCTCACTGAACCAAAACATAGAGATAAACCTAAGATTTCTTTTACTTTAAATTTTTTTTTTTTTACTTAACAGAACATCCTGGAAGTCATCCATGTCAGATCAAGTGGCTCCTTCCAGATATTATAATAACTGCATAAGTCCCAGCTGTGTGATACCCACTGCATTGTTTGTACCGTTTCCAGTGGGTGGGTATTGGTATTTCCCATGATTTGTTTTTACATATAATGTCATCACACATACCTTGTGGACACATATTTTATAGTGTGGAGTATATATTTAGGATGAATTCAGAGCAGAAAAGATATGTTTGTACTAATTGTTGTTTTGCCTAAAGTTTTCGCTTTCATCTCAGGTTCAAAGAATTTGTTAACAAAATAAGCCACTCACTATTTACAGATAAATAATACAAATATTTATTAGAGAATTATCTAGCTTACTTTCAATATACTAACATTCAAAGAAGAGAAATAGAGCAGAGGAATCATCACCAAATTGGGTTTTGACCAACAGCCAGATTTAATTAGCACTGGGAAGTCCCATCACAGCACATCTAGAGTCTCAACTGGGAAAAAGTCCCAGGCAGTGCATCCATTGCATGGGTAAGACCTCAAAGATTGCAGCTGGGGCTTCCTGCTTATAATCCCAGGACACAAACTGATTTCATCATCAATCTGTGACCAAATTGCAGCTCTGGTTTCATGTTAATGCTGTTGATATTGTCATGTAAAACTCAGAATGTTACTAAGCCTGGAGTTTGGTTGCCCAGGTCCCCTCCAAGGGCTCAACATCTCAAGATTCCTCCTCCATCTTATCTAAGCTGCTGCAAGTCTTGCACTCACAGCAGGCAAATACTCAGTCAACTCACCATCAGGGTAGGGTCTAGGTAGGTTAGAAGCAAGGTCAGAGTCTACTCTGCTTGGTCTCTGAAGCCTAAACAGGACTATTTATATAATTTCCCTAACAATTGTCAAATCCCTTTCTTAGGTATAGTCCAATTTTGTACTTCCACAGGAATAAATTAGACTACTGCTTTCTTCATACTGCTGCTTTCTCTTTTTTTTCTTCTCTTTCTTCTTTCTTCATACTACTGCTTTCTCTCCAACAGAGTGTGTTGTTTAGCTTTACATATTTGACTAATTTCAAGAGAAATTTTATCTGCATATTTTATTATGAGAAAAAAAAGTCTTCTCACATGTTATGATGGTAAATCTTACTTGGTGAACTGTCTTAACTATTTTGTGTGTCTGAGAGCCTACATTTGTATAATAATTTTGGATTCCGGTCAGTGTTTATTTTTTTAAAAGCTCATTTTATGTTAGGTAAGTGATTATGTTAGCCTATTTTTTGTGTGATATTTGTTGAAAATATTTTCCTTTCACTTGTTCCATTTTCCTTATTACAAAAAGTTCTTTTTTTAAGTGGCTAAATTATCCATCTTCTCTTTTATTGCTTCTAAATTTTAACAAAATGTTAAAATCACTTCCCTACCCAGGTTATAAATTAATATTGTTTTTGCTTTACATTTAAATACATATCTATACCTATGCCTATATCTATATCTATCTACACTGTGGTAAGAACAAAACCTGAGGCATACCCTCCTAACAAAACTTTGAGTGTAAAATAGTGTTTTAAAGTATAGGTAGAATATTGTACATCACATCTCTAGAACTTACTCATCTTGCTTAACTGAAACTTTATGATTTATAGGAATAATCTTTGATTAGTAAATTTCCATTCCCGTCTCCCTCTAGCACATGGCAACCAGTCTTCCACTCTTTGACTCAATGACATGACATTGACATGACATTGAAGTCGCTCAGTAGTGTCCAACTCTTTGCAGCCCCATAGACTGTGGCCTACCAGGCTCCTCCGTCCAAGGAATTTTCCAGGCAAGAGTACTGGAGTGGGCTGCCATTTCCTTCTCCAGGAGATCTTCCCAACCCAGGGATCAAACCCGGGTCTCCCTCATTGTAGACAGATGCTTTACTGTCTGAGCCACCAGGGAAGTCCAAAGAATTTGACTGTTTCAGATAATCCATATAAGTGGAATTCTGCTTTACATTTGTATCACAGACCATTTGAAAATTGTTTGTTACTAACAAGTTAATAATTTAAGTTCAACTCCACTGGGCAATTCTTCTGGCCTTGGCTAGGAACACTGATGCATCTGCACCCAACTCCCTGTCCCTTGCAGGACATTTGGTCTTAGCTAAAAGACTAGAGATCTCTTTAAGAAAATTAGAGATACCAAGGGAAAATTTAATTCAAAGATGGGTACAATAAGGGACAGAAACAGTACAGACCTAACAGAAGCAGAGGATATTAAGAAGAGGTGTCAAGAATACACAGAAGAACTATACAAAAAAGATCTTCATGACCCAGACAACCATGATGCTGTAATCAGTCACCTAGAGCCAGGCATCCTGGAGTGTGAAGTCAAATGGGCCTTAGGAAACATCACTACGAACAAAGCTAGTAAAGGTGATGGAATTCCAGTTGAGCTATTTCAAATTCTAAAAGATAATGCTGTGAAAGTGCTGCACTCACTATGCCAGCAAATTTGGAAAACTCAGCATTGGCCACAGGACTGCTACAGGCATTGACAAAGAAAGGCAATGCCAAATAATGGTCAAATTACCACACAATTGCACTCATCTCACATGCTAGCAAAGTAATGCTGAAAATTCTCCAAGCTAGGCTTCAACAGTATGTGAAAGGAGAAATTCCGGATGTTTAAGCTGGATTTAGAAAAGGCAGAGGAACCAGATATCAAATTACTAACATCTGTTGCATCATAGAAAAAACAAGAGAATTCCAGAAAAACATCTACTTCTGCCTCATTTACTACACTAAAGGCTTTGACTGTGTGGATCACAACAAACGATAGGAAATTCTTCAAAAGATGGGAATACCAGACCACCTGACCTGCCTCCTGAGAAATCTGTATGCAGGTCAAGAAGCAACAGTTAGAACTGGAAACGAAACAACGGACTGGTTCCAAATTGGGAAAGAGTACGTCAATGCTCTATACTGTCACCTGGCTCATTTAACTTCTATGCAGACTATGTCATGTGGAATGATGAATGTGGATGAAGCCCTAGATGGAATCAAGATTGCTAGGAGAAATATCAATAACCTCAGATATGCAGATGACAGCATCCTTATGGCAGAAAGTGAAGAGGAACTTAAGAGCCTCTTGATGAAAGTGAAAGAGAAAAGTGAAAAAGTTGGCTTAAAACTCAACTTTCAGAAAACTAAGATCATGGCATCTGGTCCCATCCCTTCATGGTAAATAGATGGGGAAATAGTGAAAAAAGTGAGAGCCTTTATTTTCTTGGGCTCCAAAATCACTGCAGATGGTTACTGTAGCCATGTAATCAAAGGACACTTGCTCCTTGGAAGAAAAGCTATGTCCAACATAGACAGCATATTAAAAAGCAGAGACATTATGTTGCTGGGTCTGTCTAGTCAAAGCTGTGCTTTTTCCTGTAGTCATGTATGGGTGTGAGAGTTGGACCATAAAGAAAGTTGATTAAAATAGGACTGATGCCATGATATATACCATGATAATCACCCCCTGCTATAAATCAAGGCTGCCCCCCATCAAGGTAGTTTACCAGTTCATTTCTATACCCTTCTAGAGATTTATCTGCACATGCATGTGCATACCAAAACTGAATCATAAATATACATCCTATCTTGCAACCTGCTGGTTTTGGTCAATTATTTCCACCATTTCATTTAAATAAAATTTCAGATCAGCCATATTAAACATTTTTAATTGACTTAAATATCTTTATAACTTTTTATACCTAAAAACCATATGCTGTATGAAAAATTTTGAACTCCTGTAAAAGTTTTTGTTTATGATTTTTAAGATGTCAGACACTAGAACTATACTACACTCTATACTAGCACAGCAATATTTGGCTCATTGTTCTCTTCCAGACTTTGAACTCCTGACTTAGGTTTAGTTTTTTTGTTTGTTTTTTCCTAATCTGAGAGAGTATTGAATAGTGGTTAATGCCTGACGATCTTGAAGCTAGAGTACAGCTCTGACAGTCTCTAGTTGTGTGATGTTAGACAACTTATATAATCCTGCTGTTTCTCCTACAGTTACGCAATGTGTAAACTGGAAATGATAAATACCATCACTAATTGATCATAAAATGCACATTTTTTTCTCTCTCTAATATCTCTTATACCTCACAATCAATGTAGTAGCTTATTCATCATCTTTCTTTTCTGTTTTATTGGCACATAGCAATGGTAGATCTTAGGTCTTATAATCAATGTTACAGTGGTATCATAGATTAAATAAGTTATAAAGTTACATACTTTCTAGAGTGATGTTATGTTTAAGTAGAGATAGAGAAAGAGAGGATGATGAGCTTAGAACATTGATTAGCTTGAAGTATTTTTATTATTGACAATACTGATGGGATAAATGAGAGATGTAATAGAAATTTTCTCATCTTCAACCCATCATTAAGATCTATTAAAAATAATTAAAATTTTAAAAGAACTATTAAATCCAAATTAAATTTAATTTTTTGGAGGAGATATACTATTCTCTTTTGTGACATAAGATGAACTGCTTTTAAAAAATAAACAGTTCCGTGGATTTCTAAAAGTTGTAGGAAAAAGTTAGCAAGACAAAACTCTTAGAAAAAGAACACTCCTGAAGGTATTCTTACAACAGTATCACTGAGGGATTCAGGCTCTAATTAGCAGAGTTAATGAAGATTTAAAGTGTAAATTGGACAATTAATGAAGGTGATAACTATACTTAGCTATAGGATATTTATAATTAGCATTTGAAATGAAGTATGGTTTTTAAATTTCAATACTGAGTCAATAATAAAATATCTTTTGGGCCATAAGTTTCAGGATGGTTTATTAATTCTGAAAAAATCAATAATGATAAAATTATTTTTTCTAAATTGTAAAAAATGTGTTGAGAATTGCAAGTTTGGTGAGCTAAAATATTCAACCAATCTTTGGAAACTCATGAGAGAGTATATAGAAAGTTAAGCTAGATCATTTTCTAGATTTAAAATAAATGTGAATTTGATTTACAATCTGAAAAGAAGTTGATGCATTTTTTCCATTTAGACCATTATGATTATCTTGAAAATTATGGCTAACCCCACAGCAATCAGAGAAGATAAAGAAACAAAAGGAATACAGATTGGAAAAGAAGAAGTAAAACTGTATCATTGATTATAAGACCTAAGATACACCATTTCTATGTGCCACTAAAAAAGAAAATAAAGCTGATGAATAGCTACTACATTTTTTATACTAATTTATTTATTTTAACTGGAGGCTAATTACTTTACAATATTGTAGTGGTTTTTAACATTCATTGACATGAATCAGCCACAGGTGTACATGTATTGCCCATCCAGAACCCCCCTCCCTCCTTCCTCCTTATCCCATCCCCCAGGGTCATCCTAGTGCACCAGTCCTGAGCACCCTGTCTCATGCATCAAACTTGGACTGACAATACACTTCACATATGATAATATGCACATTTCAGTGCTACATTCTCAAATCATCCTACCCTTGCCCTCTCCCACAGACTCCAAAAGACTGTTCTTTACGTCTGTGTCTCTTTTGCTGTCTCACATATAGGGTCATCATTACCATCTTTCTAAATTCCATATATATGCGTTAGTATACTGTATTGGTGTTTTTCTTTCTGACTTACTTCATTCTGTGTAATAGGCTCCAGTTTCATCCACCTCATTAGAACTGATTAAAATGAATTCTTTTTAATGGCTGAGTAATATTCCACTGTGTATATGTACCACACTTTCTTATCCATTCATCTGCCGATGGACGTCTAGGTGGCTTCCATGCCCTATCTATTGTAAACAGTGCTGCGATGAACATTGGGGTACACGTGTCTCTTTCAATTCTGGTTTCCTTGGAGTGTATGCCCAGCAGTGGGATCGCTGGGTTGTATGGCAGTTCTATTTCCAGTTTTTTAAGGAATCTCTACACTGTTTTCTAGAATAGCTGTACTAGTTGGCATTCCCATCCCAGTGTAAGAGGGTTCCCTCTTCTCGCCACCCTCTCCAGCATTTATTGTTTGTAGACTTTTTGAAAGCAGCTATTCTGACCAGCATGACATGTTACCTCATTGTGGTTTTGATTTGCATTTCTCTGATAATGAGTGATGCTGAGCATGCTTTCATGTGTTTGTTAGCCATCTGTATGTCTTCTTTGGAGAAATGTCTATTTAGTTCTTTGGCCCACTTTTTGATTGGGTCATTTATTTTTCTGGTATTGAGCTTCATGAGCAGTTTGTATATTTTTGAGATTAATTATTTGTCAGTTGCTTCATTTGCTATTATTTTCTCCCTTTCTGAAGGCTGTCTTTTCACCTTGCTTACAGTTTCCTTCATTGTGCAAAAGCTTTTAAGTTTAATTAGGTCCCATTTGTTTATTTTTGCTTTTATTTCCATTATTATGGGAGATGGGGCATAGAAAATCTTGCTCTGATTTATGTCAGAGAGTGTTTTGCCTATGTTTTCCTCTAGGATATTTATAGTTTCTGGTCTTACATTTAGCTCTTTAATCCATTTTGAGTTGATTTTTGTGTATGGTGTTAGAGTGTTCCACCTTCATTCTTTTACAGGTGGTTGACCAGTTTTCCCAGCACCACTTGTTAAACAGATTGTTTTTAATCCATTGTATATTTTTGCCTCCTTTGTCAAAGATAAGGTGTCCATAGGTGTGTGGATTTATCTCTGGGCTTTCTATCTTGTTCCATTGACCTATATTTCTGTCTTTGTGCCAGTACCATACTGTCTTGAGGACTGTGGCTTTGTAGTATAGTTTGAAGTCAGGCAGGTTGACTCCTCCAGTTCCATTCTTCTTTCTCAAGATTGCTTTGGCTATTCGAGGTTTTCTGTATTTCCATACAAATGGTGAAATTATTTGTTCTGGTTCTGTGAAAAATATCGTCAGTAGCTTGATAGGGATTGCACTGAAACTGTAGATTGCTTTGGGTAGTATACTCATTTTCACTATATTCATTCTTCCAATCCACGAACATGGTATATTTCTCCATCTATTTGTGTCACCTTTGATTTCTTTCATCAGTGTTTTATAGTTGTCTATATATAGGTCTTTGGTTCTTTAGTTAGATTTATTCCTAGGTATTTTATTCTTTTTGCCACAATGGTGAATGGGATTAGTTTTCTTTCTTTCTGTTTTCTCATTGTTAGTGTATAGGAATGCAAGGGATTTCTGTGTATTAATTTTATATCCTGAAACTTTACTATATTCATTGCTTAGCTCTAGTAGTTTTCTGGTGGTGTCTTTATAGTTTTCTATGTAAAGGATCATATCATCTGCAAACAGTGAGAGTTTTACTTTTTCTTTTCCAATCTGGATTCCTTTTATTTCTTTTTCTTCTCTGATTGCTGTGGCTAGAACTTCCAAAACTATATTGAATAGTAGTGGTGAGAGTGGGCACCCTTATCTTGTTCCTGACTTTAGGGGGAAAATGCTTTCAATTTTTCACCATTGAGGATAATGTTTGCTGTGGGTTTATCATATATAGTTTTTATTTTGTTGAGGTAAATTATGTTGCCAAATTCAGACTTAAATTGAAGAAAGTAGGGAAAACCACTAGACCATTCAGGTATGACCTAAATCAAATCCCTTATGATTATACAGTGGAAGTGAGAAATAGATTTAAGGGCCTAGATCTGATAGATAGAATGCCTGATGAACTATGGAATGAGGTTTGTGACATTGTACAGGAGACAGGGATCAAGACCATTCCCATAGAAAAGAAATGCAAAAAAGCAAAATGGCTGTCTGGGGAGGCCTTACAAATAGCTGTGAAAAGAAGAGAAGTGGAAAGTAAAGGAGAAAAGGAAAGATATAAACATCTGAATGCAGAGTTCCAAAGAATAGCAAGGAGATGTAAGAAAGCCTTCTTCAGTGATCAGTGCAAAGAAATAGAGGAAAACAACAGAATGGGAAAGACTAGGGATCTCTTCAAGGAGATCCCTTGACCAAAGGAACATTTCATGCAAAGATGAGCTCGATAAAGGACAGAAATGGTATGGACCTCACAGAAGCAGAAGATATTAAGAACAGGTGGCAAGAATACACAGAAGAACTGTACAAAAAAGATCTTCATGACCCAGATAATCACAATGATGTGATCACTGACACAGAGCCAGACATCCTGAATGTGAAGTCAAGTGGGCCTTAGAAAGCATCACTATGAACAAAGCTAGTGGAGGTGATGGAATTCCAGTTGAGCTATTCCAAATCCTGAAAGATGATGCTGTGAAAGTGCTGCACTCAATATGCCAGCAGATTTGGAAAACTCAGCAGTGGCCACAGGACTGGAAAAGGTCAGTTTTCATTCCAATCCCAAAGAAAGGCAATGCCAAAGAATGCTCAAACTACCGCACAATTGCACTCATCTCACACGCTTGTAAAGTAATGCTCAAAATTCTCCAAGCCAGGCTTCAACAATATGTGAACCCTGAACTTCCTGATGTTCAAGCTGGTTTTAGAAAAAGCAGAGGAACCAGAGATCAAATTGCCAACGTCCTCTGGATCATAGAAAAAGCAAGAGAGTTCCAGAAAAACATCTATTTCTGCTTTATTGACTATGCCAAAGCCTTTGACTGTGTGGATCACAATAAACTGTAGGAAATTCTGAAGGAGATGGGAATACCAGACCACCTGACCTGCCTTTGAGAAATCTGTATGCAGTTCAGGAAGCAACAGTTAGAACTGGACATGGAACAACAGACTGGTTTGAAATAGCAAAAGGAGTATGTCAAGGCTGTATATTGTCACCCTGCTTATTTAACTTATATGCAGAGTACATCATGAGAAATGCTGGACTGGAAGAAACACAAGCTGGAATCAATATTGCCGGGAGAAATATCAATAACCTCAGATATGCAGATGACACCACCCTTATGGCAGAAAGTGAAGAGGAACTCAAAAGCCTCTTGATGAAGGTGAAAGTGGAGAGCGAAAAAGTTGGCTTAAAGCTCAACATTCAGAAAACTAAGATCATGGCATCCGGTCCCACCACTTCATGGCAAATAGATGGGGAAACAGTGGAAACAGTGTCATTATTTTTTGGGGCTCCAAAATCACTGCAGATGGTGACTGCAGCCATGGAATTAAAAGAAGCTTACTCCTTGGAAGGAAAGTTATGACCAACCTAGATAGCATATTCAAAAGCAGAGACCTTACTTTGCCAACAAAGGTCTGTCTAGTCAAGGCTATGGTTTTTCCTGTAGTCATGTATGGATGTGAGAGTTGGACTGTGAAGAAGGATGAGTGCCGAAGAATTGATGCTTTTGAACTGTGGTGTTGGAGAAGACTCTTGAGAGTCCCTTGGACTGCAAGGAGATCCAACCAGTCCATTCTGAAGGAGATCAGCCCTGGGATTTCTTTGGAAGGATGATGCTAAAGCTGAAACTCCAGTACTTTGGCCCCCTCATGCGAAGAGTTGACTCATTGGAAAAGACTCTGATGCTGGGAGGGATTGGGGGCAAGAGAAGAAGGGGACGACAGAGAATGAGATGGCTGGATGGCATCACTGACTCGATGGATGTGAGTCTGAGTGAACTCCAGGAGTTGGTGATGGACAGGGAGGCCTGGCGTGCTGCCATTCATGGGGTCTCAAAGATTCGGACATGACCGAGCAACTGAACTGAACGGAACTGGGACGACCCAGAGGAATGGTATGGGGAGGGAGGAGGGAGGAGTGTTCAGGATGGGGAACACATGTATACCTGTGGCAGATTCATTTTGATATTTGGCAAAACTAATACAATTATGTAAAGTTTAAAAATAAAATAAAATAAAAAAAAATGAACTGAACTGAATCCTGATATTTTAGAATGTATATTATAGGGGTGGGTCTTGAGGGTCTTTCTATTGTTAAATTCTAATCTTTTTATCCTAAAGTGTAAATTGTGGGAATAGGTCTGGTAAAATTTTCACAAATTTGAGACATTCTTTCGATTCATTGTAATAACTAATTAAAAAGTATATAACTCCATTGCTAACACTAGCAAGGGGGTATTCTTTCTGCCCTCTCCTGATGTCTATGTCAGAAGCTTTCTCTATGCCTTTTATAGTTCAATAAAACTCTATTGCACAAAAGCTCTGAGCAATCAAGCCTCGTCTCTGGCCCTGGATTGAATTCTTCTCTTCTGGAGGCCAAGAATTCTAGCATCTTTTAGTGGGTCAGCAACAACCTTTCATCTGTTCTCTCAAGAGTGTTTTTGATCTCAGTTATTGCATTATTCATTATAGATTGACTCTCTTTTATTTCTTCTAGGTCCTTGTTAAACGTTTCTTGCATCTTCGCAATCCTTGTCTCCAGACTATTTATCTATAACTCCATTTTGTTTTCTAAATTTTTGGTCATTTTTACTATCATTATTCTGAATGCTTTTTCAGGTAGACTCCCTATCACAGAGTTACACAGAGAAGAGGGATTTGGGAGACAGAAGTGACCAGGAGGAGAAGAGGGGAAATTAAAAGAGGAGAGAGCAATCTAGCCAGTAATCAATTCCCTATGTGCTCTCCACAGTCTGGAACACCCAGATGGGTTCACAGAGTTACATAGAGAAGAGAAGAGAGAGGAAGGAGATAGAGGTAACCAGGAGGAGAAGAGGGGGAGTCAAAAGGAGAGAGACATATCTAGCCAGTAATCAGTTCCCTAAGTGCTCTCCACAGCTCAGAAAACCCAAAGAGATTCACCGCATTGGGTAGAGAAGAGAAGGAGGAGGGAGGAGATAGAGGTGACCTGGGGGAGAAAAATGAGAGTCAAAAGGGGGACAGGGCAATCAAGCCAGTAATCACACTCCTAAGTAAAAATGGGTACTGAAGATTGGATTCTTAAAGGTACAAAATTGATAACAAGTCAGTCAGTTGTTCAGTCACTCAGTCATGTCCGACTCTTTGAGACCCCATGAATGGCAGCACGCCAGGCCTCCCTGTTCATCACCAACTCCTGGAGTTCACTCAGACTCACGTCCATCGAGTCAGTGATGCCATCCAGCCATCTCATCCTCTGTCATCCTCTTCTCCTCCTGCCCCCAATCCCTCCCAGCATCAGAGTCTTTTCCAACGAGTCAACTCTTCGCATGAGGTGGCCAAAGTACTGGAGTTTCAGCTTTATTTTTATTTTTTTTTTGAGTTTTAATTTTATTTTATTTTTAAACTTTACAATATTGTATTAGTTTTGCCAAATATCGAAATGAATCTGCCACAGGTATACCCGCGTTCCCCATCCTGAACCCTCCTCCCTCCTCCCTCCCATACCCTCCCTCTGGGTCGTCCCAGTGCACCAGCCCCAAGCATCCAGTACTGTGCATCGAACCTGGACTGGTGGCTTTAGCATCATTCCTTCCAAAGGAATCCCAGGGCTGATCTCCTTCAGAATGGACTGGTTGGATCTCCTTGCAGTCCAAGGGACTCTCAAGAGTCTTCTCCAACACCACAGTTCAAAAGCATCAATATTACTCAGCCATTAAAAAGAATTCATTTGAATCAGTTCTAATGAGGTGGATGAAACTGGAGCCTTTTATACAGAGTGAAGTACGTCAGAAAGAAAAACACCAATACAGCATACTAACGCATATATATGGAATTTAGAAAGATGGTAATGATTACCCTATATGTGAGACAGCAAAAGAGACACAGATGTAAAGAACAGTCTTTTGGACTTGTGGGAGAAGGTGAGGGTGGGATGATTTGAAAGAATAACGCTGAGACATGTGTATTACCATATGTGAAATATTTGACCAGTGCAAGTTTAATACATGAAACAGGGTCTCAAAGCTGGTACACTAGTACAACCAAAGAG
Source organism: Bos taurus (assembly GCF_002263795.3). Taxonomy (NCBI): domain Eukaryota; kingdom Metazoa; phylum Chordata; class Mammalia; order Artiodactyla; family Bovidae; genus Bos; species Bos taurus. Next base: position 39,933,439 of record NC_037338.1, on the reverse strand, counting down.
GGATGGGATGGGTAAGGAGGTGGGGTGGTTCCAAATGGGGGATACATGTACACCCGTGGCTGATTCATGTCAATGTATGTTAAAAACCACTACAATATTGTAGGGTAATTAGCTTCCAATTAAAATAAATACATTAATTATAAAAAAATTATGTCTAACCCAAATCAATCAGTTGTTTTAAGTAAGAAAAAAAATGTATAGTCAAATTAGTACCTGGGATCATGTTAGGCAAAATAGAAAGAAGATTAGATTTACTTAGATGATAATTGACTTGTCTCAAGTGTTTGGCCTCTGGACAGGACTCCCCTTACTGCAATTATTATCTTTAATAATGGAATATAATTTTCCCAAGTTATTTTAATGGTAAAATGATTTCAGTTGCAATGGTAAATAATAGATCTTAAGATCCGAACTATATAAATGAATTTATATAAATCATTTACTAACAATGAGTTTTATGGAGCAGCTTCAAAATTAGAAAAAAACAAAACAAAACTGTCAAATGAATTGCAGTAAAATCTATGACCTTTCAGAAATTCCTGGACTCATTGATTCTCCTGAACTCAGCACCTCCTGAGTGTCAGCACTTTAATGCATTCACAAGGTAAGGTCACTTAAAATGGAAAAGCACATTCAATTGCACATGTCCTCATGCCAATTTATACATTCGTTGACTTTCTCTTTAGGAAATTTAAGAAAAAAGAAATGTATCAAAGGTCAACTAAATGAAAGGAAAAGAAAAATATAGACTCATATTATTTCTATCTTAATATCTGAGTGGATGCAACAAAAGAAAACCAATCAAAAGGAAAATTTGTTTTCCTTCGATTAGCCAGGTATGTCACTTAAACAGTGAATCATCACTACACTGTGTGTTAATATTTCTGTTACTGTTATTTCTTCCTCATTGATCTTTTACTAATTTGGAATGGCATCTCAAGAATACTTTTAAAAACAGGCAATTGGAAAGCAATTCTGATGCAGTGCTTTTATTTTACACATGAAGTAATAAAGGTACATGAAATGCAATTACCTTCACAGACTCATAATAACTCTTAGCTGGAAAGGCAGAAGGAATACATGACCTTTCAAAATTCAAGTTCACTGGTATTTTTGCTGTGTGATTTTTGCCGTCTGTGGATACAAATTACACTATTTAGCTTGAAGACATTTCCACTCAGTTATAAAACCTCAAACTTCTTGGAAGAGGCAATACCTATAAATGTTTTAAAAACCAAGTCCAGAAAAAATTGTCTCAAAAAGATTGATGTTGTTCCTTTTTATCATATAATTCAATCATACCGAACACCAGACTTCTCATCCAGACCAAAAGAGGTTACTTTGAAGGCCTTATTCAAGTATAAATTTTAGGATTCATATCATCTTCTGAAATCTAATAAAGAAGTCATGAATGCTTGTGAACATGACTTTATCATTCATGTCCTATCCATATACTTTTTGGGAAACGAAGTTTAATCCTTCCTGAGTGTGCACTCAGACAAAAAAAAAAAAAATAAAGATTCCCTACAACAGTCTATGAAACAACTCTATTAATATACAATTTGTTCACTCAATAGATTCTAACTTAGGGGGGGAAAGAATCCTTCAGATTTTGATGATTGAATTGATAGGTGTCACATTGAAATAATCCATAATGAGAATTATAAGCACATTTTCTTGGTTCAGTACAGAATCATAGAAGGTTCCCCTGGCGGCCTAGTGGTTAAGAATCCACCTACCAATGCAAGAGACACAGATTTCATCCCCTGTCTGGGAAGATCCCACAGGCAGCCGTAGTAATTAAATGAATTGAATCATAGCACTGGTAGACACATTGCACTGCTTCTACATAAAACTCTTTAAAATGTTTTATGGATTTGTGTCAAACAATTAAAATTATAGAGACTATGTAAATTCAGTGTTTGATTCTGTTTCCAAGTTCCAAAGTATCTGTAGTAAGATAATATTGTTAGCAAAATATATATGTTTAATTCTCCTTCAAGATATTTAACCATCTGAAACCTAACATTTTTTCTTTGAAAAATCAAGAAAATAATCATGTAGTGAACACCTTTTTTGAGACAAGAATCCTTCTCCAGGAGTCTGCTTTGAAACTTCAAGGCTTACAGAAAATTTCAACTTGTCTCTGGACCTTCTTCTCGTAAACTCCAGCTCTGTGGGATAATCTTAGCCTATCAAGTCTGTGAAAAGCACAAAAGCTGGTGCAGAGAGTGTAGGGGAAATACAATTAAAAACAAAATTATTTGTCATACCAGAAAAATCTCTGCAAAAAGTAGCAGAGGATGAAAACATTTTTATTATTGAATAATCATTAAACAAGAATGTGAAACTCATTCCAGGTAAAAGACAAAAAGAAATCTTACTGCTTCATATTGTCAAGCTGATACAGCTCACTGTATACAGTTTTCAAAATAAACAGTAGTTAGTCATCAAGTAAGAGGTCTTGACAGCATCATTTGTCACACATAGTTCATCCTAAATTCACCTGATAATTAGAGTAATTGTGTTTGCCACTTGTGTTTGCTAATTACCTTTATCCAAAGAAAACATACATTCTTATATCTCTGAAAGGAGGTAGGTTTGTAGCCAGGGGGCCAGCGGAATTAGGTTCGTATTCCCCCACAGAAGCTGGTGGGTAGGGGCACTATCTTCCTTGGTTACATTTTAAAAAATGTTTTCCAGTTCCTTGAGGAAAGGCTTATAAAGTTGACAAGATGTTATCTAGCTTTTAAAAAGATATACAGATATTTCAAAGGGGCAGAGAAGGAATACACAGTTACAAGTTTCTTAAGGCAATCCTCTAAAAAACATGATTTGAGAAGAGTTTCTGTTTATTTCACCAGAAAAATTTTTAAATTTGTATTTGTCCTTAAAAGAAGAAGAAATTATTGTAGGTACTAATAAATTTATTTTATATAATAATTTCTTTATTTATATTTGAGTTGTATCTTTTGAACCTAGTCTGAAAGATGCTTGACTTAATGTTATACATACAGAATATTTGAAACAAATTTATTCTGTTTTAGTATTTCTACTATCACAGCTTCACTTGTTATCTACATTTAACTTTATAAATTCTACCTTTTTTTGGTAGTATTTTAGCATGTGTCTGCATACGTATAAAAGACTTAAAATCTATGTGTCCTTCATAAGCACAACAGGGGCTCAAACTCCTGGCTTCCATGTATAATCACCTGAACACTATTGGTGCAGAGAATTTCCCGATTTTAATAGTGGACTTGATTGATGGTTATTATAAAATAAATTAAAAAACCCAATTATTTACAAGAGCTGGTAAATAATATGGAACTCTAATACCACAATAGCATTTTCCCTTGAAACACAGATTACCATTATGTTATGAGACTTATTTTCTATTGTGAATTTAAAGCATAATCCAAAAAGAATTTCAAAGTAATTTTATTATTTATTTTTAAAAATACTTTGAACAATAACATTAAAACTGGAATCAGTGAAAAATTCTGATCAAAGTCAAAAAAGCGTATCCATTTGTGTAAATCCTTAAAATAGTTCTTAAAATAAAATGAATTGGCATGTTAGCATTAGATAAGTAACAATCCTAAATCCATAATCTTATTTCTGGAAGAAAGAAAAAGGATTAATCCTTTAAAAGCAGCGAGGCTCTAGGTCATATTTGAAAAATTATGCATAAAATAGTGTCCATGGAAGGAAAAATTTTGGCAAGAGGCAGCCAGAAAATTGAAGGAGAGGGAGGAGAGAGAAAGAAACATACCATTTTCCAGCAGCAGCAGCATTGTGTGCTATTCATACAATAGAGTTTAAGAATATAGTTCATAAATTTTGACAAACCCAAACACTTATGGCATCCAGAAATCTATCAAGATATGGAATATTTTTATCATTCAGAAAAAAGTAATCTCCTACCCTTTCACACTCATGGAAGCAACCAGATTTCTATCACCATAGATTAGCTTTGTCTGTTCTAGAACTTTATGTAAATATATCATACCGTATGTACTCTTCTGTACTTTGTTTTTGGATTCACCATCTTATCTGTGATAGCACCATGATATATTTTATTGCTTATCAATATTCTATGAATTTATTCCTCTATATTCCATTCATTGTTGGACTTTATTCCATTCATCAAATATGGACTATACTTGAATTTGATTTTCTAGCTTAAAATCTAGTAATGAAATGGTTGCATACATTTAAACTTATGAGTCACTGGCAAGCTGTTTTCCCAAATGATTACAACTATGTGCATTCTCAGAAGTAATGTATGAAAGGTCCCTTTGTTTCATATCATTGTCAGCATTTGGTCCTATCATATTTATATCTTAGAAGTTCTATTGTATATGTAGTGAGTATATAATGTATCTCTTTGTAGTTTAAATTGGCCTTGATGCCTAAAAATGTTAATTCAAGCCTTTTGTCAGATATATGTATTGAAAATATTTTTTCCCAGTCTGATTCTTGCCTATTCATTTTCTTAACGATTTTTTTTTCAGAGAAGTTTTTAATTTCAATGAAATCAAATTTGTCAAGAAAATTTTATGAATATTCCTTTCTTTATCCTGTTGAAAAACAACAGCAACAACAACTCTGCCTATTCTAGTTATTTTTCCCTAAATTTTTTATAGTCTTAGCTTTTACTTTTAAGTCTGTGAGCTTCATCAAATTAATCTCATCTCATGATGTAAGATAGGGGTAGATCTTTTCTGACTCATGGCTTTTGTCAGTTACTGAGAAAATATGTTGAAATGTACCACTATTATGGTGACCTTGTCTAATTCTCCCTTTAGTTCTTTCAGTTTTTGCATTACATAATTTAATCTTTTATTTTTAGGATTGTGCACATTTAGTGGAGATATAGCTTCTTGACTAATTGTCTTTTAATCATGTCTTTATAACAATTGTTTTTTCTTTAAAATATAAATTATTTGCTATTCTTTTGTACTTTAGAATTCCCAGCTTTTATTGTCACACGTTTTATTTCAATATATGATATAAGCCTTATAATATATTGTTATTGTTTTGCTGTAAATAAGTATCTTTTAAATAAATTAAGAAATAAATCTATTTATTTGTAAATCTACTACCAATTTGTAAATTAACCAATTTATTTGTTATTTTTAGTGTTCTTTGCATCATGTAGGCTTATATTTCCATTGGGTATAACATCCCGTCACCCTTAATGATAGTCTTTAATATTTCTTGGAAAGAGAGCCAGGCTTCTGGCAATAACTTCGCTTGGCTGTTGTTTCATTTTAAATCCTTTATTTCACCTCCGTTTTTTCAAAGATTGTTTTACTAGATATGGATTTCTAATTGATATGATATGTTTCATCTTTCAGCACCTTAAATATGCCATTGCATTTCTTTGTGGTTTGAGTTGTTTCTGATGAAAATTCAGCAGTTATTCTTGTCCACTGCTTTTATATATATATATATCTAAATTTATATCTATAGAACATTTCATTTTGTCTTATTTCTTTTAATAATTTTCTTTTTATGTTTGTTTTTCCACAATTGTCTATGACGTGCCTGCTTATATTTGCCTGTGTATATTTGTGTGTGTGTTTATCTTACTTGGGATTTGTTTAATATCTTAAATATTTGGGTTGATATTCCTCATCAAACTTAGAAATTCAGTTTTGTTTTTTTTTTCTAGCCCTCACGTCTTTTCATTCAGAGGATTCCAATTATGTATAAAGTGAAAGTGTTAGTTGCTCAGTCATGTGCAACTCTTTGCAAGCCCATGGACTGCATCCTGCCAGGCTCCACTGTCCGTGAAATTCTCCAGGCTAGAATACTGGAGTGGGTAGCCCTTTCCTTCTCCAGAGGATTCTCCTGACCCAGGGATCAAACCCAGTTCTCCTTCACTGCAGGAAGATTCTTTACCATCTGAGCCACCATGGAAGCCCTCCAGTTATGTATATCTTGCTACTAAATATTTTCTACAAGTCAGTAAGTCTATGTTGAGTTTTTAAAAATATCTTTCCTCTTGATTTTATAAGTAGGATTGTCTCTCTTTCTCTGTACTTTACTCAGGTTGTCACCATACAATCTGACTGTAGATTAATCCAGGGAATTCTTAATTGCAGATATTATATTTATGCATTTATATTTTTTATTTTCTTTTGTTATAGCTTTCATTTTTCTCCTAAGACTGTCTATGTGTTCAATGACTTATGTCCATTTGAATTTCTTCTATGTATTTATAGTTATTGCATAAATCCTTTGCCTATTACAACATTTGTACTATCTTTGGGTTGCCTTCAAATCAACTTCAGTCTCAAAATCAACTCAACTCACTCTTTGTCAAAACTCCAAAGTCTCCTAAAATTGTGAACCTCTGTAGTTGCAACAATTCTATTTGTGCTCACAACTACAGAGGTTTACTCAGTTAAGTTAGCTAACATTCGACCAAAAAGTCAAAGGGACCTAAAGGACCATGTCTAGAACTCTTTGTCTGTGAATGCACCTTCATTCTAATACCTCTATCTCAGCATGAACTCTGCCGTCTTCTTCCTCCCAACTAGTGAAACCACTGCTGTTTATTTGTGCTATACTTCTACTTTGCTTCCCCTTTAGGTGGCTCAGAGGTTAAAGCGTCTGCCTGCAATGTGGGAGACCTGGGTTCGATCCCTGGGTGGGAAGATCCCCTGGAGAAGGCAATGGCAACCCACTCTAGTATTCTTGCCTGGAGAATCCCATGGTTGGAGGAGCCTGGTGGGCTACAGTCCACGGGGTCGCAGAGTCAGACACGACCGAGCGACTTCACTTCACTTCTATTTTGCTAAAGTTTAGAAAATCCCCCAGGTAGGAAATTGAGGTAAATGTGTAGCTCTTCTAATGTATTTCACTTCTCTGACTGATCAAAGCACTATGTGATATGTTGCCCAGTGCCTGAAAAGTTTTGCTTTATATATCTTGTCCAGAATTATGATTTTCTATGGCATGAGGGTAAATGTGACACTCTTTACTCCATTATGGAGAAAATGGAATTCTACATAACCACTTTTAAACATTTATTATATAAAGATATTTTTCAATGTTTTGTAGATTACTTCATCTCCTATTCTCCCCAAAATGTATATTACAGATTGCTTTTCCATTTTATAGTTGAAACATTTTGAGTGTTTCTAGGCTTAAACTGTCTAAGATAATAAGAGGTAATGTGGTTAATAGGTATTGGGTTCAATTTTAAATTAAGGTCTATTGGAATATAGAATCTATTTGTTTTTAACATTTACACTAGCAATTTGAGAATGTTTTGTGGCAAATTATTTGCTTAATAACATCTTCAATGGTGCCTAATAGATTTGATTTGACCCTTTCTCTCCCTCTTCTCCTTCTGGGACCTCTATATTCCAAACATGCTTGATATTATCCCAGAGGGCTCTTAAACTGTTATCATTTTTTAAATTTGTTTTTCCTTTTTCTGTTCTGATTGGATGCTTTCCATCATTCCATCTTCCAGATCTCTTATGCATTCTTTTTTATCACTGGGTCTACTATTAACTCCTTCTAGTGTGTTTTCCATTTCAATTATTGTAGTGATTAGTTCTGATAGTTTCTGTTTCATATTTTCTGTTTCCTTGTTACAGCTCTCACTGTGTTCATCTATTCTTTTCCCTAACTCCATTAGCATTCTTACTACTTATGCTTTGATTTCTTTATCTGATAATTGTTTACTTCCGTTTCATTATTTGTTTTTCAGGGTTCTTCTGTTATTCTTTCAATTGAGACTGATTCTTCTCCCTTCTCATTTTGCATAACTTTCACTGTTTCTATGAAATTCATGAAATAATTACCAATTATGGACTTCAAGTGGTGTCCCTGTGTGGGAGCATCCCTGCATAGTCTTCATGTGCCCAGGGCTTTGCTGGGAGAGCTGCATAATCTCCCTTTTCCTCTGAGTCTTCTTCCTGGGCACAGGTCCCAACCTTATTACTTCTCTTCCCTTCCTCCCCAATTCTCTGTGGATCTTAAAGCCATGGTTGTACAGGGGTCTTTCTGCCAGTTTCTAAGTAGTTTTAAGTGAGAGTTGTTCCATATATACATGTATTTTTTTTATGTATTCGTGGGAGGAAGTGAGTTCCACGCCATTTTGATCTTCTTTGTTTCTCCACAAGGTATTTTAATGCTGAAACTTATTATCTTATAAACATTTGAGACTCCATAAAATTCAGAATATTTTTGTTTTCCTGTTGTAGCTCTGTGGTTACTTTGTAAAGTAAAAGCTTAAAACAGGTTTTATCTTGCAGGGAAGCAGAAAGCTCAGGTCAGCATTAGCAAATGGGCAAAACAATTGGATATTTCTAGTCGTATATTGTGACTAATGAGTAGGTAAAGAGAGGAGCTTGTCTGTCAACTTTCTCTTTGCTGGAGGAAGAAAAATCAAACAACTTGGAAGGTCAAACTGTTCATTATTATTTGTCATACATGATGAATTCCAGAATTTGCATGATTCCAAAATTCATACTTTCAAGTGAGGTTTTGATTAACTTAGATCTTGGTAGATCAGTACAGTTGCAAGTCTTAAAAATATCATTAAACTAGTTTCATTAAGACTTACAAATATTTTGCAACTCAGTGTGGAAAGAGATCAAACCTATGTCTCATTAATGAAAAAAACCTCACCTTGTTTGTATTTTGATGAAGTAACATGAAACAGTTCCTTCCCCTGGTCTTGAGTTTGAAGTTTCATCCTTCATGTTTCAATCAAGAGCCAGCCCTGAAATGGACCTACAAGCTGCACCTGATGTTTCTGCCTCAAAAACTGTTTTTTGGATATGGTGACTTCATTAAGCAATGAAAGGGGATCTGTGTGCTTTCATTTCTATTTGTCCATCATTATGGTGCATGTAGGAAAATAAGAAAGTTCAATAGGTGTGGAATGAAAGTTATATTCAAGAAGATGCTGAAGATGATAAGATTTGGGTTGGAGTTTGAAATACATCCAATTCAAAGGAGGAATTTTAATAGTATATCCTTTTGTATGGGGCTTCCCTGGTGGTTCAGATAGTAGCACGTGTGTGTGTGTGTGTGTGTGTGTGTGTGCATGTATATGTATGCATGGGTATGTACATATGAGAGAGAGAGAGACAGAGAGGTTGAGAGAGAGAAACTGTTAGTTAAAACATGTTTCCCTGATTAGATAAGAATACTGAAACTATAAGAAATTGAGTCTCATTAATTACTATGTTATAAAAATTTACAGATTACCAGACATCTAATAGAAGATAAATAATATCTGATGCAACTCTAGTAAATAAATTATCCAAGAGCTGTAAAATGTAATTAAATTTACATTCACGCTTCCACTTATATGAGGAAATTATTTTAAAATACCAGTTAGTAGTATTCTCCACCAGCTTCTGTTTAACTATGAATAGTGTTCGAGTAAACCACATCTAGTCTTGGATGCTGCTGCAGCTGCTGCTAAGTCGCTTCAGTCGTGTCCAACTCTAGACACTGCTAATTTTTCCAGTTAAAGCAAAAACAGGCACCATGACTCTTTGGTTATGTTTTGTCTCTATGCATTCTATGGTGAGATGTTTTTGCTTTATTAGCTTTATTATATTTAGCTCTGGTAATTCTGGAGGGGTGTTGACATCAAACCTCCCTCACCTCCAATTCTTTTCAACCATGTGTCCAATTGTTGCCCATTTAAAAATTTTTGAGTAGCATACCTTTGTGCAGATGCCCCATAAGGTACTTGTCCATTCACTTGTTAATGAGCATTGGCCCCATTTTTGTTTTTTGTCTGTTTCTGCATAAAATTGCTATGACCATTTACATATCAGTCTTTTGTGATACACATGTATTTACTTCTCTTCTGTATACAGCTGAAAGTGAATTCTCCAGAAACTAACTCAGAGCCTGGAATATTGTAACTGGCTAATAAGCCTTGCTGAATGAACAAATGAATTAATGAGCACATGACCTAACAAAAGGAATAGGGTGTTGCTAGATTTTGGAGGTACATGAGTAACAGATTAATGAATTGGGAAGATGTGACATCCATAACAAAAGTATTAAACCACATGGTGAAGTTCTCATTTTATAAACTATTTTCACTATTGCTGTGTGTTTAGTCACTCAGATGTGTCCGACTCTGCAACCCCTTGGACTGTAGCCCACCAGGTTCCTCTGTCCATGAGGATTCTACAGGCAAGAATACTAGAATGGGTTAACATCCCCTCCTCCAGGGGATCTTCCCAGCCCAAGGACTGAACCCAGGTCTCCCTCACTGCAGGTGGAATCTTTACTGTCTGAGCCACCAGGGAAGCCCAAGAATACTGGAGTGGGTTTCCATGCCATCCTCCAGGGGATTTTCCCAACCCAGGAAATGACCAGGGGTCTCCTGTATTGCAGGCAGATTCTTTACCACCTGAGCTACCAGGGAAGCTCTACATAGAAGTCTGCTGCTGCTCCTGCTAAGTCGCTTCAGTCGTGTCTGACTCTGTGTGACCCCATAGATGGCAGCCCACCAGGCTCCCCCATCCCTGGGATTCTCCAGGCAAGAACACTGGAGTGGGTTGCCATTTCCTTCTCCAATGCATTAAAGTGAAGTAGCTCAGTCGTGTCTGACTCTTAGCGACCCCATGAACTGCAGCCTACCAGGCTCCTCCAGCCATGGGATTTTCCAGGCAAGAGTACTGGAGTGGGTTGCCATTGCCTTCTCCTAATGGATATCAATCCTTCAGCCCAGAGTTTTAGTCAGGTGGAGATGTAACAGTCAACAAAACAGGGCTACCGTTACAGTCCTTCCTGATGGCATCTATTTATTGTTCTTTATTTGTTAAAATTTAATTTTCTTATATGTGCTGATTTCTTAGATGGTCCAAAGCCTGGCCACCTAAATTCTGAAGCATGGTCCACTTCAAATTTCCATTATTCTCCACCAAAAAGACATGGAGTTTTTCACTTATTTGATTACAAATATCAATCCTGTTTCTCAAGGCTAATAGATATGATGTTTCATCCACACATTTTGGCTCTGCTGTAAGAAAAGATATTTTAATTCAAAACACAATAGCAATTTGTAAGGCTAATGGTAACTATTAGGAAAATGCTAATTATATCTGTGTAAATATCCTAAGTCAAAGAAAAAATAAGAGTATCCCTGAGAAACCATTCCCTTGTACAGGCATATACCATTTCACTGTGCCTCACATTATTGCTTTTTTAGATACTGCTTTATTTTTTTTAATTGAAGGCTTGTGGCAGCCTGTGTCTAGCAAGTGTCTTACTGCCATTTTTTCCAACAACATTTCGTTTGCTCACTCTATGTTTTTGCATCACATTTGGTGACCTGTGCAGTATTTCAGACTTTTTCATTATTGTTATATTTGTTATCATGATCTGTGATCTTTGATATTGCTGATACTACAACTTGCTGAAGGCTCCAATGATGGTTAGCACTCAGGGCAATAAGGCACTTTTTATTTAGGTATGTACACTTTTTAAGACATGCTATTGCACAGGTAATAGACAATTGTATATTAAACATAACTTTCATATGCACTGGGAAACCAAAAAAAAATGATGTGGCTCTCATTATTACAATGTTCACTTCATTGTGGTGGTTTAGAACTGCACCAGCAGCATAACCAATGTATCCCTGTGAATTTCCTTAGAAAGGCTTGAGAATGATCTCAGAATTTCCATAAAATAGAATATTTAGGAGACTCTTTGTAATGCATCAAAAAGGAGTAAGTTATTAGTTTCACCAAAGGAGATGTTTGGCTTAACTAATGCAAATTCCTATCAGAAGTAGAAGATATTAAGAAGAGGTGGGGAAAATACACAGAAGAACTATACAAAAAAGATCTTCAAGACCCAGATAACAACAATGGTGTGATCACTCACCTAGAGCCAGACATCCTAGAATGCAAAGTCAAGTGGGCCTTAAGAAACATCACTATGAATAGAGCTAGTGAAGGTGATGGAATTCCAGATGAATTCAAATTCTATTTCAAATCCTAAAAAATGATGCTGTGAAAGTGCTGCACTCAGTATGTCAGCAAATTTGGAAAACTCAACAGTGGCCACAGGACTGGAAAAGGTCGGTTTTCATTCCAATCCCAAAGAAAGGAGATGCCAAAGAATGTTCAAACTACTGCACAATTGCACTCATCTCACATGCTAGCGAAATAATGCTCAAAATTCTCCATGCCAAGCTAAAACAGTGCATGAACCATCAACTTCCAGTCGTTCAAGCTAGATTTAGAAAAGGAAGAGGAACCAGAGATCAAATTGCCAACATCTGCTGGATCATCAAAAAAGCAAAAGAGTTCCAGAAAATCATCTATTTCTGCTTTATTGACTATGCCAAAGCCTTTCACTGTGTGAATCACAACAAACTGGAAAATTTTTCAAGAGATGGGAATACCAGACCACCTGATCTGCCTCCTGAGAAATCTGTACGCAGGTCAAAGAGCAACAGTTAGAACTGGACATTGAACAACAGACTGGTTCCATATCAGGAAAGGAGTATGTCAAAGCTATATATTGTCACCCTGCTTATATAACTTATATGCAGAGTACATTGTGAGCTGTGATCCACACAGTCAAAGGGTTTAGCATAATCAATAAAGCAGAAATAGATGTTTTTCTGGAACTCTCTTGCTTTTTGGATGATCCAATGAATTTTGGCAACTTGATCTCTGGTTTCTCTGCCTTTTCTAAATTCAGCTTGAACATCTGGATGTTTAAGATGGATGTGAGATTTGGAGTATAATGAAAGCTGAGTGCAAAGAATTGATGCTTTTGTACTGTGGTGTGGCGAAGATTCTTGAGAGTCCCTTGGACTGCAAGGGGATTAAACCATTCAATCCTAAAGCAAATCAGTCCTGAATATTCATTTGAAGGACTGATGCTGAAGCTGAAACTCCAATACTTTGACCACCTGATGCGAAGAACTGACATTGGAAAAGACTGTACTGGAAAAGATTGATGGTGGGAGAAGAGGGGATGAAAGAGGATGAGATGGTTGGCATGGCATCACTGACTCTATGGGGGTGAGTTTGAGAAAGCTCTGGGAGTTGGTGATGGACAGGGAAGCCTGGCATGCTACAGTCCATGATATTGCAAAGAGTCAGACATGACTGAGTGAATGAACTGAACTGAAAGAGATGTTTTAGTATTTAAGAACTATATATGTGAAGATATTAGTGTCAAGAGAGTAATTTGATTTCTCATGGAATGATCTACTGAGAAATTAGACAACTGGAAAAGAAAACAGAAAAACTAAACTAAAAAAAAAAAAAAGAACAAGAAGAAGAAACAGGCAACAAAAAGCAAAATGAAAATGCAGAGGACAATGCAAGGATCAGTTCAGTTTAGTTCAGTTGCTCAGTCGTGTCCGATTCTTTGCGACGCTATGGATTGCAGCATGCCAGGCCTCCTTATCCATCACCAACTCCCAGAGTTTACACAGATTCATGTTCAACTTCAGCATCCATCTTTCCAATGAATATTCAGGACTGATTTCCTTTAGGATTTACTGATTGGATCTCTTGCAATCCAAGGGACTCTCAAGAGTCTTCTCCAACACCACAGTTCAAAAGCATCAGTTCTTCAGCATTCAGCTTTCTTTATGGTCCAGCTCTCTCATCCATACACAGCTAATGTAAAAAACATAGCTTTGACTGTACGGACCTTTGTTGGCAAAGTAATGTCTCTGCTTGTTAATATGCTGTTTAGGTTTGTCATAGCCTTTCTTCTAAGGAGCAAGTCTTTTAAACATAATTTATAAGTAGGATCTTATGATTTCTCTAACGTGATTAACCAGAAATATATATTATATTGTTACAATAGAACAGTTTTATTTTCTTCAAGATTAATAAAAGTATGTGTCTGTGAAATAAGAATGCAAAGTGTTGAGTCTGTCTGTTGAAGGCGAGAACATGGAAAAAGACCTCAGCCATGTGAACTGGGTTTTATATATTTTTTTTCCAAATTAGGAATGTTTAAAAAACACCTACATTTTGTACACAATTACTGGGTTTATATCAGAAACAGTCAAAAACTGAAAGACAAAGCCTCTCTCTGAAAGTGAAAGTGAAGTCGCTCAGTCATGTCTGACTCTTTGCGATCCGTGGACTGTAGCCCACCAAGCTCCTCTGTCCATGGGATTTTCCAGGCAAGAATACTGGAGTGGGTTGCCATTTCCTTCTCCAGGGGATCTTTCCGACCCAGGGATTGAACCCAGGTCTCCCATATTGCAGGCAGACGCTTTAACCTCTGTGCCACCAGACGTTATCTCTCTGAATGCAAATAAAATTATACACGAAGTTAAATGAAAAATAAATAATAAAATTCGCTTCTTGAGTGCCTCTACTTTGTTCTTAAGATAATTTTAGTTTCTTTATTAACACTTGCTCATCATTCAGCAAATTCTTGTTATTCTCCTTTGTTACAAGAATATCTGAAAATTCTTTATAGTATATACATTAATGGCAGTGATTACAAAATTAAGTTTTATAAATGAAAGATAATAAAGCAAGTGATTAAAGAGGATATTATATTTAGAATCATAACCCAAATTTTGGAAAGATTTCAGGTAGCCACCAGTTATTTAGCTTATCAGTTTTATGCATGTATTTTTATAAAAAAAAAAACTGCCCCCCCCAAAAAAAAATTGTTTCAAGGGAACTGATTTTTATTGATACACATGGAGATATCTTTTGTCTCCTATCTTGAATCAAATGTATATGAATGAAGAAAAAATACTTCTGTTGCCACAAAATTTTTTCGTATTTAATACTTAAATACATTTATCTGTTAAAATTCATTACAGTATAATATCCTTATGTACAGGCATGCTTTCTTATTTGATACTTTATCACAAATACTGTGAGTTTGTTTTTGAATGTGAATGGATATGAAGGAATTGGAAAAACAATTTGGCTCAACCTCATCATATTTTAACAATACATTAGATTTTCTTTGGTTGTGCTTGTTATAAAGTAACAATAAAACTGTTTTCTTTTTTGTTGTTATTTCCTACATGTGCTTGTGTTTCTTAGGAAAACAAAGCAATATAGTGTCAGTACTATAGATCTCTGAACTTCCTGGAAAATTGCTTATTTGTGAATTGATGGTTTCAAATTTAAAAAGAGAGAGAGATTGCCTTCTCAATAGTCTAGACCTTAGAAAGTGGTGTTAACTCTTTCTGTTTATATTTACAGCCAGGAAATATAAGAAAACTGAAAACTATGTTTCTATAATAGTTATGTTTCTAATTCTTACTTAGATGCAAGGAACACAATTTCCCCTCCTTATTTTCTGGCTGTAGAGACCATTCCCCTCCTGCATAAAATAAGGTTCTAATTCCTAATGGAAGAGTCATGATCCAATATAATATGTGAAGGCATGGAGGAGGAGATACTGAGGGAAATATAGAAAGAATTGGGGATGAAATGTAAATAATGGAAAACAAATCAGTGTCTCTCAGCTCTTACTCTCTTCTAATCACAAAATGTCAGATGAGAAATAAAAAAATTAATGTACTTTATTTATAGAGTATTTCATGTAATGATAACTAACACAGTCTGATATCTGAACATCTTGCTAATAAAGATTTTAAGATGCATAAAAAAGCTAAGGGAATTAATGTAAATTCAGACAGAACCCATAGGATGCAAACCCAGATCTTACGATGCAATATTGTCCTCTGCAATGCTGTTAGATTATATTAGTTGAAAGTTAAATTGGAGTTTAGAATCAAACCCCATACCCACCAGAGATGCTTGGAGGGCTCAAACAAAACCTTATTCGCAACAGGAGATCCCACAAAGACTGAGCCAGACCTGGCTTTGAGTGTTTCAGTGTCTCTTGCAGAGGTACGGGTCAGGGTCAGCAGTGGCCTGCAGCAGGGGCAGGGGCTCTGGGTACAGCAGACCTAGGTGTGACATAAGTCCTCTAGGAGGAGGTCGCCATTAACCCCACCATAGAGCCACTGAGCAGAAGACCCACAAACTGAAGAACAATTATACCAAAGAAATTTCCTCACTGTTAAGAAACTTCTAGGACCCACAACAGATTTCCCAACCTGGGGATCTGGCAAAGGGACTGAGAACCCACCAGGGAATTTTACTTTGGAAGCTAGTGGTATTTGATTGCAGAACTTAAACAGGACTAGGGAAGCAGACTCATGGAGGGTTAAAAAAAAAAAACTTTTTGCGCACCAGGACCCAGGAGAAAGGAGCAGTGATCCCACAAAAAACTGACCCAGACTTGCCTGTGAGTGTCCAGGAGTTTCCAGCTGAGGGGTAGGATTGGCGGTGGCCTGCTACAGGGTCGGGGGCACTGAGTGCAGCAGTGCGTGCGTGGGACCTTTAGAAAGAGGTCACCGTTATCTTCATTACCTCCACCATAGTTTGGTCTCAGGTCAAAAAACAGGGAGGGAACACAGCCCCACCCATCAACAGAAAATTGGATCAAAAATTTACTGAGCATGGTCTTGCCCATTAGAACAAGACCCAGTTTTCCCCACAGTCAGTCTCTCCCATCAGGAAGTTTCCATAAGCCTTTTATACTTATCCCTCCGAGTGCAGTCAAAGTTAAAACCACAGTCACAGAAAACTAATCAAACTGATCACATGAAACACAGCCTTGTCTAACTCAATGAAACTATGAGCCATGCCAGGAAGGGCCACCCAAGATGGGTGGGTCATGGTGGAGAGTTATAACAAAATGTGATCCACTGGAGAAGGGAAAGGCAAAGAAAGCACTTCAGTATTCTTGCCTTGAAAACCCTATGAACAGTATGAAAATGCAAAAAGATAGGACACTGAAAGATGAACTCCCCAGGTTGGTAGGTGCCCAATATGCTACTGGAGATCAGTGGAGAAATAACTCCAGAAAGAATGAAGGGATGGAGCCAAAGCAAAAACAACACCCAGTTGTGGATATGACTAGTGATGGAAGTAAAGTCTGATGCTGTAAAGAGCAATATTGCAGAGGAACCTGGAATGTTAGGTCCATGAATGAAGGTAAATTGGAAGTGGTCAAACAGGAGATGACAAGAGTGAATATAGACGCTTTAGGAATCAGTAAACTAAAATGGACTGGAATGGGTGGATTTAACTCAGATGACCATTATATCTACTACTGTGCACAAGACTCCATTAGAAGAAATGGAGTACCCATCATAGTTAACAAAAGAGTCTAAAATGCAGTCCTTGGGTGCAGTCTCAAAAACGACAGAATGAGCTCTGTTTGTTTCCAAGCCAAACCATTAACTATCACAGTAATCCAAGCCTACAGCCCAAGCAGAAACACTGAGGAAGCTGAAGTTGAATGGTTCTATGAAGAACTACGATACCTTCTAGAACTAACACTTGAAAAATATGTTCATTTCAATATAGGGGACTGGAATGTAAAAGTAGAAAGTCAAGAGATATATGGAATAACAAACAAATTTGGCCTTAGAGTACAAAATGAAGCAGGGCAAAGGCTAACAGAGGTGTGCCAAGGGAACACACTGGTCATAGAAAATATCCTCTTCCTTGAGAAATTTGTATGCAGGTCAGGAAGCAACAGTTAGAACTGGACATGGCACAACAGACTGGTTTCAAATAGGAAAAGGAGTACGTCAAGGCTGTATATTGTCACCCTGTTTATTTAACTTATATGCAGAGTACATCATGAGAAACGCTGGACTGGAAGAAGCACAAGCTGGAACCAAGATTGCCGGGAGAAATATCAATAACCTCAGATATGCAGATGACACCACCCTTATGGCAGAAAGTGAAGAGGAACTCAAAAGCCTCTTGATGAAAGTGAAAGTGGAAAAAAAAGAAAGTGAAAGTGGAGAGTGAAAAAGTTGGCTTAAAGCTCAATATTCAGAAAACAAAGATCATGGCATCCGGTCCCACCACTTCATGGGAAATAGATGGGGAAACAGTGGAAACAGTGTCAGACTTTATTTTTCTGGGCTCCAAAATCACTGCAGATGGTGACTGCAGCCACGAAATTAAAAGAAGCTTACTCCTTGGAAGGAAAGTTATGACCAACCTAGATAGCATATTCAAGAGCAGAGACATTACTTTACCAACAAAGGTTCGTCTAGTCAAGGCTATGGTTTTTCCTGTAGTCATGTATGGATGTGAGAGTTGGACTGTGAAGAAGGCTGAGCACCAAAGAATTGATGCTTTTGAACTGTGGTGTTGGACAAGACTCTTGAGAGTCCCTTGGACTGCAAGGAGATCCAACCAGTCCATTCTGAAGGAGATCAGCCCTGGGATTTCTTTGGAAGGAATGATACTAAAGCTGAAACTCCAGTACTTTGGCCACCTCATGTGAAGAGTTGACTCATTGGAAAAGACTCTGATGCTGGGAGGGATTGGGGGCAGGAGGAGAAGGGGACGACAGAGGATGAGATGGCTGGATGGCGTCACTGACTCGATGGATGTGAGTGTGAGTGAACTCCGGGAGTTGGTGATGGACAGGGAGGCCTGGCATGCTGCGATTCATGGGGTCACAGAGTCGGACATGACTGAGTGACTGATCTGATCTGAACAACACAAGAGAAGACTCTGCACATGGACATCACCAGGTGGTCAATACCGAAATCAGATTGATTATATTCTTGGCAGCCAAAGATGGAGAAGCTCTATACAGTCAGCAAAAACAAGACCGGGAGCTGACTGTGGCTCAGATCATGAACTCTTTATTGCCAAATTCAGACTTAAATTGAAGAAAGTAGGGAAAACCTCTAGACCATTCAGATATGACCTAAATCAAATCCCTTAAGATTATACAATGGAAGTGACAAATGCATTCAAGGGATTAGATTTGATAGAGTTCTTGAACAACTATGGCAGAGGTTCATGACATTGTACAGGAGGCAGTGATCAAGACCATTCCCAAGAAAAAGAAATGCAAAAAGGTAAAATGGTTGTGAGGAAGCCTTTCAAATAGCTGAGAAAAGAAGAGAAGCTAAAGGCAAAGCAGAAAAGGAAAGATATACCCATTTGAATGCAGAGGTCCAAAGAATACAAGGAGAGATAAAGCCTTCTTCAGTGATCAATATAAAGAAATAGAGTAAAGCAAAGAATTGGAAAGACTAGAAATCTCTTCAAGAAAATTAGAAATACCAGGGGAACATTTCATGCAAATATGGGCACAATAAAGGACAGAAATGGTATGGACCTAAAAGAAGCAGAAGATATTAAGAAGAGGTGGCAAGAATACACAGAAGAACTAAACAAAAAAAGTTATTCATGACATAGATAACTATGATGGTGTGATCACTTACCTAGAGCCAGACATCCTGGAATGTGAAGTCAAGCGGGCTTTAGGAAACATCACCATGAACAAAGCTAGTGGAGGTGATGGAATTCCAGCTGGGCTATTTCAAATCCTAAAAGATGAAGCTGTTAAAGTGCTGCACTCAATATGCCAGCAAATTTGGAAAAATCAGCAGTGGCCACAGGACTGGAAAGGGTCAATTTTCATTCCAATCCCAAAGAAAGGCAATGTCATAGAATGTTCATACTACCAAACAATTGCGCTTATCTCACATACTAGCAAAGTAATGCTCAAAATTCTCCAAGTCAGGCTTCAATGGTACAGGAACCGTGAACTTCCACATGTTCAAGCTGGATTTAGAAAAGGCAGAGGAACCAGAGATCAAATTGCCAACATCCGCTGGATCATCAAAAACAAGACAGTTCCAGAAAAACATCTACTTCTGTTTTATTGACAATGACAAAGCCTTTGGCTGTGCAGATTGCAACAAACTGTGGAAAATTCTTCAAGAGATGGGAAAACCATACCATCTTATCTGCCTCCTGGGAAATCTGTATGCAGGTCTAGAAGCAACATTTAGAAGTGGACATAGAACAACAGAGTTGTTCCAAATTTAGAAAGGAGTATATTGTCACCCTGCTTATTTAACTTACATGCAGAGTATATCACATGAAATGCCGGACAGGATGAAGAACAAGCTGGAATCAAGATTCCCAGGGGAAATATCAATAACCTCACATATGCAGATGACAGCACCTTTATGGCAGAAAGTGAAGAAAAATTAAAGACCCTCTTGATGAAAGTGAAAGAGGAAAGTGAAAAAGTTGGCTTAAATTCAACATTCAGAAAACTAAGATTATGGCATCTGGTCCCATCACTTCATGGCAAATAGATGGGGAAACAGTGGAAACAGTGAAAGACTTTATCTTTGGGGGCTTCAAAATCACTACAGGGGGTGACTGCAGCCATGAAATTAAAAGACACTTGCTCCTTGGAAGAAAAGCTACGAACAACCTAGACAGCATATTAAAATGCAGAGACATTACTTTGGCAACAAAGTTCCACATAGTCAAAGCTATTGTTTTTCCAGTAGTCACATAATGGATGTGAGAGTTGGACTTTAAAGAAAGCTGGTCTCCAAAGAATTGATGCCTTTGAGCTGTGGTGTTGAAGACTCTTGAGAGTCCCTTGGACTGCGAGGAGATCCAACCAGTCCATCTTAAAGGAAATCAGTCCTGGATATTCATTGGAAGGACTGCTGCTGAAGCTGAAACTCCAGTACTTTGGCCACCTGATGTGAAGAACTGCCTCATTTGAAAAGACCTTGATGCTGGGAAAGATTGAAGGCAGGAGGAGTAGGTGATGACAGAGCATGAGATTGTTGGACGGTATCACCGACTCAATGGACATGAGTTTGAGCAAGTTTAGGGAATTAGTGAAGGACAGGGAAGTCTGGCGTGCTGCAGTCAATGGGGTCGCAAAGAGTCAGATATGACTAAGTGACTGAACTGAACTGATAATAGGATAAATAATAGAAATTGACTTTTCTCCCCTGAATCGGTAATTCAGATTTTGTACATTCAAGGGTTCACCTGACTTCCTTTCAAGGAATCCTTTCTCCTTCAATATGAAATATGATTAAGAACATGAAATATTTCCAGATCTATTCCTCTCTTTTAGAAGTCAACAGTCCCTATTTGAGGGTACAGTATTTGGACAAAACATTAAACAACAATAAAAATGCAAAGGGCAATTCAATAAAGCAGCACAATATTTGACAACAAAAATATAATTAACTGTGAAATTTGTTATCTAGAAGAACATTAATTAAGAGATTTCAGAGGTTACTATTGCTTCTTGTTAGTGAATTAAGATAAACCTGTTTGGACAGGATGGTATATAAATGAAAAGTACCTTTATGCTAAAACCTTCCTATACTGCTATGTCAGAGAAAAAGAAGGGTGAGTGTGCACTTCATAAAATGATGGCCTGGTTTTGTTCAGAAGCAGTGAAATACAAGGTGTTTCTGATAGGGTGAATATACACAAGTTCATTTAGTCTACAAGGAACTGAGCTCTGGAGGGCTCTAATGCAAGGAAGCACATTTTGTGTATTTATTTCACAGTTAATACTGTTTCAAATTGCTGAAAAATATCTTCTTGAAGCTATTTCCCATACAATAACACAGTTACAAGTGAGAATACTTTATGGACTTGGGAAGGTGTGAACATTTTATTTGCTTTTTATTTTTTTACTGTGATACAATTGACATATAGCATTGTATTAGTTTCAGATGTACAATATAATGATTTGATATTGATATATATGTTGTGAAATGATGACCACAATAAGTCCAGTTAATGTTCATCACCATATATGTTGCAATAATTTTCTTGTGATGAGAACTTTTAAGATCTACTCTCTTAGCAACTTTCAAATATGCATTATCATATTAACTGTACTCACCATGTGTAAGACCCAGGTTCAATCTCTGGGTTAGGAAGATCTTCCAGAGAAGGGAATAGCAACCCACTCCAGTATTCTTGCCTGGAGAATCCCATGGACAGAGAAGCCTGGTAGGCTACAGCCCACGGGGTTGCAAAGAGTTGAAGACGGTTGAGCGACTAACACTGCTACTACTACCATGCTGTACGTTACACCGGTGACCTACTTTTTTGTAGCTGAAAGTTTATACTTTTTAAAACCCTTCACTTATTTCTCACTTCCCCCACCTCCAGCTACTAGTCTGTACTCTGTATTAGTGAGCTTTGTTGTTGCTTCTGCTGTATTGCTTCGCTTATAGATTCCACATATAAGTGAGGTCAGTGATATTTGTCTCTCTGTCTGACTTATTTCACTTAGCTTAATGCCCTCAAGTTTCATCCAAGCTGTGAAAAAAGGCAAGATTTCCTTTTTTTTTAATGGCTGAAAAATAGTTATATATATATATATATATATATATGTATATATATATATACACACACACACACATATCACATAAAATACAGATTTTGTATGTTGATTTTGTATCCTGCAGCTTACTGAATTGGTTCATTGTTCTAACAATATTTTGGTGGACATTTTATGTTTAAACTACGCTCATTAAAATATAACATATGTACAAAAAGTCTACAAATCATAAGTTCAATGTATATAATTTTTTACGGAGTGAAAACATCTATGTAAGCAGCACCTAGACCAAAATCAAATCTTACAGGCAGCATAGAAAATTCTAATGCATTTTCAAGTGCTTAGAAAAATGTAATCACTCCTGGAACTTCTCTTACTATAGAATAGTTTTCCAATTTATGACTCTTATAAAATGAAATCATACAGTATATGCCCTTTTTAACCTGGTATTGGTCTTCCCTCATAGCTTATTTGGTACAGAATCTGCCTGTAATGCAGGAGATTCTGGTTTAATTCCTAGGTCGGGAAGATCCCCTAGAGAAGGGATAGGTTACCCACTCCAGTATTGTTGGGCTTCTCTTGTGGCTCAGCTGGTAAAGACTCCGTCTGCAATGCCGGACACATGGGTTTGATTCCTGGGTTGGGAAGATCCCCTGAAGAATGGAAAGGCTACCCGCTTCTGTATTCTGGCCTGGAGAATGCTTTAGGTTGCAAAGAGTCGGACACGACTTATTGGCTTTCACTTTCACTTTCATCTGATATTTGTTTTACTCAAGAACACTGCTGTATGTAGACAAAAAAGCTCCATGATTTTATTACTGAGTAGTGTTCAGTATATTACTATGACACAATTTAATTTTCTTTGCTACTTTTATGGAAGCTATAAAAGTTTCTATCAACATGTATTTGAGTGCATTCATGAACATATTTCATTTGGGTGTATTTGCAGAGATGAAATTGTTTGGTCATAACATATATTCAGCTTTATTATATATTGCCAAATAGATTTCCCAAGTGGTTGCACCTGTTTACACATCTCCAAAGAGTCTATGAGAGTATAAATTTTTTTATTTTCTTTATACCATTACATCATCACTCTTTTGCATTTTTTATCTTCTAGTGGTTGTGTAGTGATATCTCATTGAAGTTTTAATTCATACTGTAATAATGAATAATGAAGTTGAGGACCTTTTCATATCTTTCTTGGCCTCTTAGATTTTTAAAGTTCTATTAAATATTTTTGCCAACTTTCTAAATTGGGTATTTGACTTACATTGATTTGTAAGAATTTGTTTGTATTATTTTAGTTCTTTAAAGACAAATATATTACAAAAATTTTCTCTGACTTTATAGCTGGCCTTTTGTATTGATGAGGTGACCTTTATTGAAGAACAAAAAGTTTCACTTGGAGTGAAATTCAATGTATTGTTCTTTTCTGTTAATGACTGCTTCTGTTTGCTGTTCAAGAAATATTTACTTACTCTGAGATCATATAGTTTCCTATATTTTCTCCTAGAAACTTTATTTTTACTTTAACATGTAAGATCACAATCTAGCTGTAATTAATTTTTGTGTGTGATGTGAGGTATTTTTTTCTATAAAGGATATCCAATTTTCACAGCATCATTTATGAAAAAAAATCACTTTCCTGTTCTAATTCATTGTCATTTTGTCAAAATTAAGTCTCTCTCTATATATTTATTATTTATATGTATCTTCAGTTCAATCCAGTCGTTCAGTCACGTCCGACTCTTTGCAACCCCATGGGCTACAGCACGCCAGGCTTCCCTGATGCCTCGCATCACAAACTCCTGAAGTTTGTTCAGACTCCTGTCTGTTGAGTCAGTGATGCCATCCAACCATCTCATCCTCTGTTGTCCCCTTCTCCTCCCACCTTCAATCTTACCCAACATCAGGGTCTTTTCAAATGAGCCAGTTCTTCACATCAGGTGGCCAAAGGATTGGAGTTTCAGCTTCAGCATCAGTCCTTCCAATGAATATTCAGGACTGATCTCCTTTAGGATGGACTGGTTGGATCTCCTTGCAGTCCAAAGGACTCTCAAGGCTCTTCTCCAACACCACAGTTCAAAAGCATCAATTCTTCAGCACTCAGCTTTCTTTACAGTCCAACTCTCACATCCATACATGACTATTGGAAAAACCATAGCTTTGACAAGACACACCTTTGTTGGCAAAGTAATGTCTCTACTTTTTAATATGTTGTCTAGGCTGGTCATGACTTTTCTTCAAAGGAGTAGGCATCTTTTCATTTCACAGCTTCAGTCACCATCTGCAGTGATTTTGGAGTAAAAAAAGTAGTCTTTCACTGTTTCCATTGTTTCCCCATCTATTTGCCATGAAGTGATGGAACCAGATGCCATGATCTTCGTTTTCTGAATGTTGAATTTTAAGCCAACTTTTTCACTCTCCTCTTTCACTTTCATTAAGCGGCTCTTTAGTTCTTCTGCCAAAAGTGTGGTGTCATCTGCATATCTGAGGTTATTGATATTTCTCCCAGCAATCTTGATTCCAGCTTGTGCTTCATCCAGTCCAGCATTTCTCATGATATACTCTGCATATAAGTTAACTAAGAAGGGTGACAATATACAGCCTTGACATATTCCTTTCCCAATTTGGAGCCACTCTGTTGTTCCATGTCCACTTCTAACTGTTGCTTCTTGACCTGCATACAGATTTCTTAGGAAGCAGGCAAGTTGGTTTGGTTTTCCCATCTCTTTAAGAATTTTCCAGTTTGTTGTGATCCACACAGTCAAAGGGTTTAGCATAGTCAATAAAGTAGAAGTAGATGTTTTTCTGGAACTCCTTCATTTTTTAATGATCCAACGGATGTTGGAAATTTGATCTCTTGTTCCTCTGCCTTCTCTAAATCCAGCTTGAACATCTGGAATTTCACAGTTCACGTACTACTGAAGCCTGACTTGGAGAATTTTGAGCATTACTTTGCTAGTGTGTGAGATTAGTGCAATTGTGTGGTAGTTTAAGCATTCTTTGGCATTGCCTTTGTTTGAAATTGGAATGAAAACTGACCTTTTCCAGTATGTGGCCACTGCTGAGTTTTCCAAATTTGCTGGCATATTGAGTGCAACACTTTCACAGCATCATCTTTCAGGATTTGAAATAGGTCAACTGGAATTCCATCACCTCCAGTAGCTTTGTTCATAGTGATGCTTACAATACCATTTAGAATAACTTTAAAAACTATCAAGTGCAAAGCCACACTGAAATGCTATTTCAAATTTATTAGATCTTAAAATGATTAAAAACATCAAATGTTGGTGAGAATGTGGAAAAATTAAAGCTCTCAAAGCTCTTAGAATTGCTGGTTAGAGAGTAAAGTGTAATTTCTTAAATCTCAGTTTCAAAATTTTGTTGCTATTTTATAGTCAATTAGGTGATATATTTTTGTTTATTGACATTGTATCCCACAGTCCTCTTCATGGATCACAGCCTTGTCTTGGTGAAAGGGCTTGCTAATTCAAGGAAGCTATGAGCCATGCTATTCAAGGCCACCCAAGATGGACAGATCATAGTGGAGATTTCTGAAAAAATGTGGACTGCAAGGAGATCAAACCAGTAAATCCTAAAATAAATCAACTCTGAATATTCATTGGATGGACTAAAGCTAAAGCTCCAATATTTTGGCCACCTGATGTGAAGAGGTGATTCACTGTAGAAAACTCTTATGCTGGGAAAAATGGAAGGCAAAAGAAGAGGGCAGCACAGGATGAGACTGTTAGATAGCATTCACCAACTCAATGAACATGAATGTGAGCAAACTCTGGGAGATTGTGAAAGACAGGGAAGCCTGTCATGCTGCAGTCCATGCGGTCACAAAGTCAGACACGGCATAGCAACTGAACAACATCCCACAATATCACTCATTTATCTTAATTATTATATTATTTCTCTAGATACCTTGAGATTTTTAATGTACAGTATCATATCATCTGCAAATAATGATGGGTTTATATTTTGCTTTTACTCCATATTCATTTTATCAAACAAGACTTCTTCACTAGAAAACTGCAGCATTTGAAACATCATCTAGAAAAAAAAATGCTTTGCAATTTATTTTCCCCTTTCATTGTGTATGTATCAGGGTGATAGAATTTCTTAAAAAAATTAAAATGAAGAGGAAAAAAAGAGTAGTTGGTATGAAAAAAAATATGTCTTAGGAAGACCTGATGGAATAACCCAATGCATAGTTCTTTGTGTCCTTAAAAGACAGGACAACAGATGTCAGGACAATCTGAGGTTTTCTTCCTGAGATCAGGGCTTCAGGGAAATCGAAGGCTTCCCCTCCAGGAAGATCTGATGAAGGCAGATAAGGACCATGAGCAGCACAGGGCTAAAGGAGCAACAATCCAAATACCTGAAAGCTGTGTTCAGAGGCTGTGAGCTGTGTTTGCTTCTTGAAAGAAACCCACCTCATTTATTCTCCTAAATCAGAGTCTGTCAGAAAAAAAAAAAAAACTTGCACAGATATTATAAGGAGAGACAAAACCATTGGAAATACTTTCAGGTATGGGTTTTGCCTAGAGGTTTTGTAAATCCAGAGAAAAATATTGACAAAACATGCAAATTTGTTATAACCTGTTTTTATTGTTAGAAGCAAGAGGTCATATCTTTAAGCAACAACCCTGAATATTCCATTAAATTATCATGGCTTTTACCTAGAAATATTTTTACCTAGAAATACTTTTTATGTTTTACTATTTCTAATAATAATGGATTGTCCCTCATCTTAAATTTCAATAAATCTTCTTCTCTGTGTATTTTTACACATCAGTTAAGATACTATCAAATTCATCCAGTTACGTAATGCAAGATATTTACCAATGAGAGACATGCATCTACAGTTTAGTGGCATGACAGACCATTTAACACTCTCAGACGGCAACTCATCAAAATGATTTTTTTTTGATAGTTTGTGTTTCAGCATGTCTGCCTTGCAAGCAAAGACATTGATTTTCTTTTTTATTCGGAACTACATTTCAAGCATATTTTTGTAATAAAACCTTGGCCTTTAGAAATAGTGTCAGACATGTTAACTGACCATTTATAATAGAATTATATTGTAAGCTCGGGGCTTCTTTCCTGTAATGTAACCTACTGTATGTGCAGGAATCATTTGGCCCTCTTTGCATTTTCCAATGAGAAGCTGAGCCTAGGGAAACGGCAAAAGAGAGAAACTAATATACTTGACAGTTCTATCATTGTGAATAATAAAGTCCTTTGTCTCTTATCCAGGAATATCATGGCTTCTAGTAGGGTAAAATCTCAGAGTCTGCACAGGTCTTTTTGCCTGCCTGTCACTTTCTTTCTTTTGTATCTCTGGCACCATTTTAAACTGAAATAGAACATAAATAGAAGAGATTAGTATTAGATGGATGTGCCAAACTGTGGGGAATACTGCTTAAAATAAATGAGTGGTGTACTTAAAAAATGGAGATGAAGCATTTGGATTCATGGGAAAAAAGGTGCTTGAAAGTATGTATTTGCACCCACAATGCAATAAAAACTCAGCTGCCTCCCAATGAAATTGTTAGTTTCTTCTCTATGAGATTATATAGCAATTTTATTTTGATTAATTATTTTAATTCTCCAAATAATGTTAGAGTAAATGCTAATAAATAAATGTAAGCAATATAAAATTTGGAACCAGGAAGAATTATAGAACTACTTTATTCTTTCTCAACCCAGCTTACCCCTTGAGCATTCAGTAGTCTTCCTGATAGTGTTTCCTATTGCATGGAAATTGATAGGAGTGAAAAGTGCAGGTGAATACACACAATTTTAGTTAACATTTTCAACACAATTGGGGTCATGCTTTATATAATTGTTTTCTCTTCCTAACGTAACAAGCATTTGGATAATCTTTAATATTAGTGTATTTGGAGCTACCTCATTCTTATACCTCATAATTGCTGCTAACTTATTGCTCAACGTGTTTAACTATTCCTCAGCGTATAAGTATTTTATTTTTACTCCCCCATTGGTGATACTATGAGTATCTCTTCACATATGCCTTTATGCATATGTGTTGGAAAGTTTTCTAGAAATGTTTTTGCTGCATAAAAGGTATATAGTTTTTTAATTTTTGCAGATGCTTCTAAGTGATTTTTCAAAGAAAAATTTGTCAGTTTATACTCTTACAAACAGTGGTTTAGATTATCTATTATCCTTCTTTCTTACCCACAGAGGATAATAACAAGCCCTTTCATCCACTTTAACGGGTGAAAATATTTTAGGTGAACAGTGTATATTTAACAATTTTAACTTATGTGTCTCTAATTACTAGTGAGATTCAGTTCAGTTCAGTTGCTCAGTAGTGGCTGACTCTTTAAGATCCCATGGACTGCAGCCTCCCTGTCCATCACCAACTCCTGGAGTTTACTAAACTCGCGTCCATTTAGTCGGTGATGCCATCCAACCATCTCATCCTCTGTCGTCCCCTTCTCCTCCTGGCTTCAATCTTTCCCAGCATCAGGGTCTTTTCAAATGAGTCAGTTCTTCGCATCAGGTGGCCAAAGGATTGGAGTTTCAGCTTCAACATCAGTCCTCCCAATGAACACCCAGGACTGATCTCCTTTAGGATGGTCTGGTTGGATCTCCTTGCAGTCCAAGGGACTCTCAAGAGTCTTCTCCGACACCACAGTTCAAAAGCATCAAGTCTTTGGCACTCAGCTTTCTTTATAGTCCAACTCTCACATCCATTCATGACTACTGGAAAAACCATAGCCTTGTAAAGTAATGTCTTTGCTTTTTAATGTGCTGTCTAGGTTGGTCATAACTTTCATAATATGCTTTCACATTTTCATAACTCTCATAACTTTCATAATATGCTGTCTAGGTTGGTCATAACTTTCCTTCCAAGGAGTAAGGGTCTTTTAATTTCCTGGCTGCAGTCACCATCTGCAGTGATTTTGGAGCCCCCCAAAATAAAGTCTGTCACTGTTTCCACTATTTCCCCATCTATTTGCCATGAAGTGTTGGGACCAGATGCCATGATCTTAGTTTTCTGAATGTTGAGCTTCAAGCCAACTTTTTCACTCTCCTCTTTCATGTTCATCAAGAGGCTCTTTAGTTCTTCTTCACTTTCTGCCGTAAGGGAAGTGAGATTACTCATCTTTTAATATGGTTATTGGTCTTTTAATTTATTTTCTCTTTTATGTAATGTCATTTGTCTTCTTTGCGTATTATTGTTTTCTTTATTCTATATTCCCCCTTTTCCAAACGAAGTAATTAACATATGAACACATTCTATTTGTAAATTGTTATACTGAACAAAAGAGGGAAGCCGCTCTTTAGTTCCAGCCCCTCCCCAAATATGTGGACAACTGCTCTGCTTTCCACAGTTAGGCTTTATCAACTGATGTGCATCTTTTTGCAGTGTTTTAGTTTAATTTCCCTCTCTGTGCATGTGCTTCATCATGTCCAACTCTTTGCAGCCCCATGGACTGTAGTCCACAAAGCTCCTCTGTCCATGGGATTTTCCAGGCAAGAATACTAGAGTGGGCTACCATTTCCTTCTCCAGGAGATCTTCCTGACCCAGGGATCAAACCCACATCTCCTACATCTCCTGCATTGGCAGGCAGATTCTTTACCACTGAGCCACCTGGGAATCATTAATTTCCCTGCATATACATATATTCATATGTACACACATAAGCATACACATTAATGCATTTGATAATGAGGTGATACCCTTTCATTATTTTGCAATGATTTTGCATTTAATCTTCAATTGGTTTTACTGACTCAATATAAAATTTAATGTTGCTCGCCAAATACTCTATTAACTAATGTTTATATGTTTCTCAATTTTTCACTACTGTGAACAATGCAAAAATAATAATCTTTGATCATATATTTACATGCAGACACACAAGTATTCCTAAATAATAAAATCCTAGCACTAGAATTCTTTGTACAAAGATACTGATATGCTAAAATTTGATTATATGTAATAATAATTTTTTCAAATAGTTATGATTATTTTAATTAAATTTTGCCTTAATATAATGGCTAGAATAACCAATATATTAAGTAGCAAAGTAGTGCTACTGAGTGCCTTTACTGGTGTCTGATTTTAAAGGTGATACTGTGTTATTTTCCAGTAAAGTGTGAAAGTGTTAGTTGCTCAGTTGTGTCTGACTCTTTGGGACTCCATGTACTGTAACCCGCCAGGCTTCTCTGTCCATAGGATTTCCCAGGCAAGAATACTGGTGTGGGTTGCTATTTCCTTCTCCGGTTTTCTAGTAAGATTAGTTATTATTCTAAGTTGTTTTTCTAGATATAATTTTACTGGTTTAAGGAAGTCTCAGTATTTGCCCAGAAGTTTTGTCCCAAATTAAAATTGACATTTATTAAATGAGTTTTGCACATCTATTTAGATGGCGATTTGGGCTTCCCTGATTGCTCAGCAGGTAAGGAATCCACTTGCAATGCAGGAGACGCAGGAGAAGCAGGTTCGATCCCTGGGTCAGGAAGATCCCCTGGAGAAGGTAATGGCAACCAACTCCCCTATTCTTGCTGGAAAAATTCCACAGACAGAGGAGCCTGGCAGGCTGCGGTCCATGGGGTCTCAAAGAGTCGGACGCGATTAATACACACATGCATGCACGGCTTTTATTTGTAGTTTTGCTAATTTAAAACTATCCTTGAATTTCTTAGAAAAATTCAACTTGATCTGGGTTTGTTTTTTTTTACAGCGCCATGTTTTTGTTTAGCATTTTCCATCTGTTTACATGCATGAGATTGATATGCAACTTTATCTTAATCTAGTCATTGGTTTTGGTATAAACTTTATTCTGATATCATCAAATTAGTTGAGAAGCATTTACTGTTTTTCTAATATCTGAACATTTTATGTGATCTTGTGATGATCTTTTCTTTGGAAAATTTAGTAGAATTTCATTGTAAGACTAAAAAAATAAAACATATAAAAGCAAATTGTTTGATGTTAAAATATAAAACACAGGTGAGGGAAAAAATGAAATACACTAAACAAGTTTTTTTTTTAAGTTATTATAAAGGGCTTATGACTTGCATTAAAATTGTGAGAAAATATATTCTTTTTTTTTTACTGTTTTATTCTTTGTCATTTTTCTTTTTTTTTTAATTTAATTTAATTTTTAAACTTTACAATATTGTATTAGTTTTGCCAAATATCGAAATGAATCCGCCACAGGTATACCCGCATTCCCCATCCTGAACCCTCCACCCTCCTCCCTCCCCTACCCTCCCTCTGGGTCGTCCCAGTGCACCATTCTTTAAAATTGGACATAAGGTTTAAAGTGACACAGTCCTGGAGTCAGACTCCAGCTTTCTCTGTGACTTATTATGTTATTTATCTTCTAAGTCTTGGTTTTCCAATGTGTAAAATAATATCACTGTTAAGGTCTTTGTGGAAGTAAAATACAATAAACAATAAAATCTCTGTCACAGTTTTGGGCACTTAGGATGAACTCAGTTAGGTTTTTCCTTCTTTTATGTTTTATTGCATTACAGAAGTCTGAATTAATGTTGTGTTTAGGCCCAGAAGGTGCTGATGATTATTTTTGAGAGACAATTACCGTGTGTCAGGACTGTGCTAGGTCATTTGAATTGTTCATCCAATGTTTCTTTTGAATACATGAAAAAGTGGAAACACACTTGTTACCAACATGGCGTCTTGTGATTCAGAGATCTGCATTTCAAAATTAAAGAGGTGACTGGGTCAGAGGTTATTGCTTACCCTGTAGACCTGTTATAGTCCAACCCTACAATTTTAGAGTTTGCATTGACAATATTGTGAACTTTTGTATTCCATGTGGAGGTCATGATGAACCCTCTAAAGGCATTCTTTGATGGAATCAATTTTGACATCCATATTGGCTCAAAACAAGGCCTTCAGCAATGAGAATGCATGAGTACAGGTCATTTATATAAATAGAACAGCTTCTCATATCAATTCTGCCCATAGCACAAAAGGAAGAGAAATCTTTAAAAAAAATTCATGAAGACCAAAGAAAAAGGAGTATTTCAGAATGTCTTCTTATGAGTCTAAATGTAGTTAGTCCTATTTAAATGGGCATTTGTTGAATGTCTTCTCTGCTTTTCAGTTCAAATAAGAAGAATGTACATTATTGCAAATAAAAGGCCACTTTGAAAGAGTATACCATCCAAATATCAGTTCTGTAACACTCTTAATTAATTTTTCAGTAGTATTTAAAAATACATTTGGTTTTATTTTGTATTATATATAATTATATCATGTATTATATTAATATATCATATTTTTTACTCCGAAACTCTATTTGATTCATTATCAAAATTTTCTTGTCATCTTTAATAGTTTCTTATTGGTTGGTCATCATTTCTTTCCTTTGTTGTTTCTTCAAAGATACTTAAGGTGATTTTTATGTTTTATATATGGAAGTTATATCTGGAATACTCTTCTTCATAATTGTTGATTACCTCTTGCCTTTTGTAATTCTTTTTTAGTTCATATTTTATTGAATCTACTTATGGGAGCCCTGGTAGCTCAGTCAGGAAAGAGACTGCCTGCAATGCAGAAGTCCTAGGTTTGATCTCTGGGCTGCTAACATCTGGAGAAAGAAATGGGAATCTGCTTCTGTATTCTTGCCTGGGAAATCTCAATGACAAAGGAGCCTGGAGGGCTACAGTCCATGCAGTCAGACTTAACTTAGGGACTAAACTAGCTAGCTAAGGAGTCTGAGTTGAGGGGACTTCCTACAGAGAGGTTCTGTTTTTGTTTCTGCCAGGAGTTAGGGGGCATATTTGTTTCATACTTGGGATTTTATCTTTTTATTATTTTTGTCTGTTATTAATTTTATCATTGGTTCTTTCTCATATTATAACTACATCTGCATAAATATACTTTTCAATGGTTGTTAACATTCATGTGAGTATAATAATTAAATTAAGAATTCTCTTCTTGTTGAACATTTTGATTATTTTCACTATTATAAATAACTTCACAATAGATGTCTTTATTTATGAGGTTTTATTTAGAGATGTTTCTTCATGTTGGATGTAAAATTACTGGGAAAATAATGAAGCGTTCTCAAGTCCTTGACTGTCAAATTGCTATTCAAAAGAGAGATAGCAAATTAAAGTCTTTCAAGCAGTGTATCAAAATACCCACCTCAGCCCACCTTTACTCTGATTCTCTGATTGCTAATTTGTAGCAAAATAGGGCATCTCATTATGTTTTAATTTTTTGTTTTTTTATTTCTAGTGATGTTGAGTATTTTAACATTTTGTATCCATTATGTACTTCATTTTTTCTTTTGCTGGAGAATTCTTGTCAACTGTTATCTTGTTTATTTGTTTATTTATTAACCTAATCTTTTCTTAAATCTTGATGAAAAATTCAAGGAAAACCAGTTTAATAATTAAGGAAACCCTAGGGCTCCTTTACTTGATCAGAGCACACTATGCTACTTATAAGTTTAGGTTTTGGGGATATTAGTTTGTATAATATGTATTTTGGTTTATGTAGGTCAGAAGCTATATGCCTAAATCAACATATACCCAGTGGTTAAATTATAGACTAATTTATCCAGTGAAAATATATTGCAATTGAATTAGTATCCCAATTTTATGATAGCTAAACCCAACTTTATTAAATTATGTAAATTGTCTATCAATGTTGATATTCTAAAATAAATATGATAGTAAGTTATCCTTTTTACATATGCATATTTTTACATTTTAGACACTATTCTCCCCAATTCAGGAGCAAGCAGAATAACAAGATAAATGGTTTCCATCTCTATAATTGTACATGCTGTCTAATGTTTAATAAACTGATTTAATAGGTTGTGAGATTCATTGGTATATAACACATAAACCCCCAAATAATATACTGGTCTATTAACCGCATGTGTGTTGTGCTTACATGCATGTTCATATATATGTATTATTTACATATACTGGTATATATAATATATCCCTATGTAAATGTGATAGCATGTAAACAAATCAGTTCAGTTCAGTCACTCAGTTGTGTCCAGCTGTTTGTGACCCCATGGACTACAGCACACCAGGCTTCCCTATATATCACCAACTCCCAGAGCTTGCTCAAATTCATGTCCATCAAGTCGGTCATGCCATCCAACCATCTCATCCTCTGCTATCCCCTTCTCCTCCTGCCCTCAATCTTTCCCAGCATCAGGGCCTTTTCCAATGAGTCAGTTCTTCCCTTCAGGTGGCCAAAGTATTGGAGCTTCATCTTCAGCATCAGTCCTTCCAATGAATATTCAGGACAGATTTCCATTAGGACTGACTGGTTTGATTTCCTTGTCGTCCAAGGGACTCTCAAAAATCTTCTCCAATGCCACAGTTCAAAAGCATAAATTCTGTCGTGTTCAGCTCTGTTTATGGTCCAACACTCACATCCCTACATGACTACTGGAAAAACCATAGCTTTGACTATATGGAACTTTGTTAGCAAAGTAATGTCTCTGTCTTTTAATATGCTGTCTAGGTTGGTTATGGCTTTTCTTCCAAGGAGCAAGAGTTTTAATTTCATGGCTGCCGTCACCATCTGCAGTGATTTTGAAGCCCAAGAAAATAAATTATCTCACTGTTTCCATTATTTCCCCATCTATTTGCCATGAAGTGATGGGACCAGATGCCATGAACTTAGTTTTTGGATTGTTGAGCTTTAAGCCAACATTTTCATTCTCCTCTTTCATCCTCATCAAGAGGCTCTTTAGTTCTTCTTCACTTTCTGCCATGAGGATGGTATCATCTGCGTATCTGAGGTTGCTGATATTTCTCCTGGGAATCTTGATTCCAGCTTGTACTTCACCCATCCAGCATCTGCATGAACTACTCTGAATATAGGTTAAATAAGAAGGGTGACAATAAACAGCCTCAACATACTCCTTTTCCTATTTGGAGCCAGTCTGTTGTTCTACGTCCAGTTCTAACTATTGCCTCTTGACCTGCATACAGATTTACCAGGGGCAGGTAAGATGGTCTGGCATTCCCTTCTCTTGAAGAATTTTCCATAGTTTGTTGTGAACCACACCGTCAAAGGCTTTGGTGTAGTCAATAAAGTAGAAGTAGACATTTTTCTGGAACTCGCTTTTTTGATGATCCAGCAGATGTTGACAAATTGATACCTGGTTCCTCTGCCTTTTCTAAATCCAACTTGAACATCTGGAAGTTCACAGTACATGTACTTTTGAAGCCTGGCTTGGAGAATTTTGAGCATTATTTGCTAGCATGTGAGATGAGTGCAATTGTGAGGTAGTTCGAACAATCTTTGGCTTTTCCTTTATTTGGAATTGGAATGAAAACTGACCTTTTCCAGTCCTGTGGCCACTGCTGAGTTTTTCAAATTTGCTTGCATATTGAGTACAGCACTTTAACAACATCATCTTTTAGGTTTTGAAATAGCCCAGCTCGAATTCCATCACCTCCTCTAGCTTTGTTCATGGTAATGCTTCCTAAGGCCCACTTGACTTTGCATTCCAGGAGACTGGCTCTAGGTGAGTGATCACACCATCATGGTTATCTGGGTTAATATCTATTTTTTTACATTTCTTCTGTATTCTTGCCACCTCTTCTTAATATCTTCTGGTTCTTTAGGTCCATACCATTTCTGTCCTTTATTGTGCCCATCTTTAATGAAATCTTCCTTTGGTATCTCTAATTTTCTTGAAAATATCTCTAGTCTTTCCCATTGTATTGTTTTCCTCTATTTCTTTGCACTGATCACTGATAAAGGCTTTTTTTTAATTTAATTTATTTTATTTTTTAACTTTACAATATTGTATTGGTTTTGCCATATATCAACATGAAGAAAGGCTTTCTTATTTCTCCTTGCTATTCTTTGGAACTCTGCATACAGATGGATATATCTTTCCTTTTTTCCTTTGCCTTTCACTTCTCTTCTTTTCTCAGCTCTTTATAAGGTGTCCTCAGACAACCATTTTGCCTTTTTGAATTTCTTTTTCTTGGGGATGGTTTTGATCACCACCTCCTGTCCAATATCACAAACCTCTGCCATAGTTCTTCATGTACTCTGTCTATCAGATCTAATCCTTTGAATGTATTTGTCACTTCCACTGTATAATCATAAGGGATTTGATTTAGGTCATACCTGAATGCTCTAATGGTTTTCCCTACTTTCTTCAATTTAAGTCTGAATTTTGCAGTAAAGCATTCATGATCTGAGCCACAGTCATCTCCTGGTTTTGTTTTTGCTCACTGTATAGAGCTTCTCCATCTTTGGCTGCAAAGAATATAATCAGTCTTATTTCTGTATCAGCCATGTAAACATATGTGTGCATATCAATATTTTTGATAGGAAGTTACCTATTATTTTCCTTGTCTCGGAATTTCAGATATCCTAACTGTTTGGTTTTAAGTGTTAAATTATCTACTTATAGCATGGTATCCAGTTGTCAAATCAGTTTTATAGCATGTAGCTTATCTCATCATTTTGGGTCCTTTATGGATCAAAGATGAGTCAGGAGAGGGTTAGAGAGATATATAATAAGTGTTGCAGAAAGCTGAGCCTTATCCTCTCTCTTCAACCAAGCCAAAGAAGAGGACTTCAGAGAACCACCCTAAAAGTTTGACCAGTGTCACTAGAGTTTGAGAGCCATAGGGGATATACCTGACTCACAATTCAAAAAGTCTAAAGGCAAGGCAGGGCTAGTGCAGCCTCTGTTGGCAGAGTAGTGATAGGATGAAAGTATATATTATATTATTTTCACTAAGAGAGGAAGCCAGAAGCAGTGTCTCATGGGCTAGAGGTGGCTCCATTCATGGAGCCATGGTTTGTCATCTTGGGAGAGGAGCCACCCAAATAGGTACTTACTGGAATGTGAGTGTCAAAATCTAGGGGCCAAGCAAAACCATAACTGATTTTCTGAAGGAATTTTTAGAGCACTTAAGAGAAATAAAAGTTGAGGTCCCAATTTGAAAAATCTCAGAGGGAAAAGAAAAATTTTCATTTACTATCTTGCCACATGAATGGGCATCAGTGTCCATGAAAATCCTGGCAGTCAAGTAAGAGGAAGTCTCTCAAAATAATAGCCTGGCTAATACCAAGGCTAGACTCCCCTGAAATCAATCAATCTGAGCTGCTTGTCTGTGAGGAGAATCTTTGCCTGTAGAGATTTTTAAAAATCATCAAAGTGGGAAAAGGCAAATAAATAAAAGGACAAAATCAGAGATAGAAAAAAGAAATAGTGAGCAGCATTTATCCTTAATCTTAATTGATATGTCTTACCATATAACCACTTTGAGAGATCTGTGCTTGTTCTTCTCTCTCTCTCTCTGTCTCCCTCCCTCTTTATCAACTCTGCTCCTACTCTTTTACACAGAGTCAAGTCAAAAACACACTTTGTTTAGGACACATCATGACCTTCAATTTCTGAAAGCCTCATCTGTTAATTTGCCAACATTGGGGCATCGGGATCTTTTCACATATTTATTGATTTTTAGCCTGATTTCCATGAGGTCAGAAAATATATTCTGTGTGAATTGAAAACTTTGAAATGTGTTGCCACTGCTTTGTGGCTCAGCAGTGTATGACTACGTAGTTGGTGAAAAGACCACGTGATGAAACCGCAAAGTATGTGGGGAGTTGACTTCCTATAGGTAAATGTTTGATTAGTTGGAGATAGAAAAGAGCTAGTGCATTGGAGGGGACCTTGACGCTGGGAGGGATTGGGGGCGGGAGGAGGGGGGGACGACGGAGGATGGGATGGCTGGATGGCATCACCGACTCGATGCACATGAGATTGGGTGAACTCCGGGAGTTGGTGATGGACAGGGAGGCCTGGCATGCTGTGATTCATGGGGTCCCAAAGTTGAACAAGACTGAGCGACTTAACTGAACTGAACTGAAGCAAAGGGTAAGGAGCCTCCTTTGGAGAGGAGAGTGGTGGTTAATAACATTGTGACAACTATCAACACATCAGAATTGTAAGGAAGTATATAAATTGTTAATATTTAAACTACAAAAAAAAAAAAAAAAAAGAAAAGAAAAGAGCTAGTGCATGCATCCCCCACCCTCTTCCTTTTTCTGATGAGATATTCCAACTTACACTCCATAGGCAACTTCATATGGTGGCCCAGAGTGTGAAAGTACCAAGTGTAGCCCTTTCATATTTGTGTGAGACAATGACCAGTGCAGAAATGCACCACCTTAGGTTTGCTTACCCACCTTATTACTCTTCTTTCATTCCTGCAGCCTTGAAATTGCACTTTCCATTAAGAAGTCAGTGTGTAAGTTTTGATTCAGGCTGTTTTCTTGGATGCTTGATCTAAGACAATTAGAAGTGTTTCTAGAAAACAGAATCTCAGGCTGAGATTTTGGGATCCTATTATCTACACATGTGAGAGCAACAGGGACTCGATGCCCTGATAAATGGGATGGTAATCTGGCATTCAGTAACAGCATAATTTCTTAAGCTTTCACAAGTGGTTGATTCAAATGAGGCATAGATGGAAGGCAAATTTTAGAGGGATCACACCTATTAGAATGGCTAGAAGTTGGGTACACTGACAACATCAAATACTGCAGTGATGTGGAACAACAGGAACTCTTACTCATTGCTAGCAAGAATGCAAAATGATACAGCCATTTTTGAAGACAGTTTTGTCCAATATTTCAGTTTTCTGAGGGAAAAATAGCACAATATGTGTGTATATATGGGCTTTAAATATAAATTATGCAATTTTTGTGATTTGGCATATGAATTAAATGGTCTTACGTTTTGCATTTCAAACTGATTGCACAATATAAGAATGATTGGAAAAATTCAACCCCAAATTTAAATGTTTAATTTTTCTTTATTTTAAATGGCAATAAATATCAAATAAAACTCTTGATAAATAGAGAGCTAAACTGCAGCTGAAAGGAAAAAAATCATGAATTTTAGTATTTTTAGTGACACTTCCTCCCTACTTTTTGAATAAGGAGCCTTGCATTTTCATTTTCTTCAGGACATTGCAAACTATGCAGCTAGTCCTAATCATATGTGTATCTGTTCTGTATATATGTGCTCTTATTTAAATGTAAGAATTTTTGCAGCCCCTCCTCCCAAGCCAATCAATGCCTCCTTAGGGGTACTGTCACACCCATTGAAAATGCATGCTCTATTGCTTCCACCAATGTCTGCAGCCATTTGCCAGAATCTAAAAACATTTTGAGGACTGTTTGAAATGGGGTCTGATCTGACACTGACATCAGAGCCATGAAATGCCTTTTTTGCCCTCTGAGTTGAGCAGGAACTTATGGAGGGTAAGTGGATATACCCACATGGCCAGCATGCTAGAGCATCACATTGTATTTGATTCCCGCACTTAGCTGCCTCATTCTCCCTTGCCATCACTCACATTGCGCTGAGATTACACATTGCAGTAATGTTAGAACATAAGTTTTGCCCCAAGCTGTGTTTTGTAGTGAACCCTATTATATTAATATGTTACTTGGTTTCTTGTTTGTCTTCCATAGCGCTTGAGATTTCACTGGTGACACATTATTTTCCATCATCACCTCATATTTCCTTGCCATTTTCAGTTTTCATGACCAATTATATATACAGTACCTCAGGGAAAGTGCTGAATTCTATGACCTAGCTTCCCTTCCCGGTGTTTAAGAAATGGATGACAGGAAAGCTCCAGGTAAGTGATACAGATTGTATTTTGTTTCAAGCCATGGAATATGTAGAAGAACAAATTCCTAGGCATAACCCAGCTTTCCTGCATTTGTTATAGTGATGCTAGGATCCAGGATGCCTTGATATTTCCTTGTCAACCTGGCTGTCTGGTCTGGCATTGCTGCTTTCTTAAATTTTAATTAGATAATGAAGGCTGAGAGAAGAAGTGATGCTGTTAGATGGTTGTGCTGGAGAAGACTCTTGAGAGTCCCTTGGACTGCAAGGAGATCAAACCAGTCAATCCTAAAGGAAATCAGCCCTGAGTATTTATCAGAAGGACTGATGCTGAAGCTGAAACTCCAGTATTTTGGCCACCTGATGTGAAGAGCTGACTCATTAGAAAAGACCCTGATGCTGGGAAAGATTGAAGGCAAGAGGAAAAGGGGATGACAGAGGATGAGATGGTTGGATGGCATCACCAACTCAATGGCCATGAGTTTGAGCAAGCTCCAGGAGATGGTGAAGGACAGGGAATCCTGGCATGCTGCAGTCCATGGGGCCACAAAGAGTTAGATACGACTGAGCAAATGAACAACAAAAAGGCAATGCGGTAGACAATGTAGAATAAAACATGGGAGAGTAAGGGAAAGTGTTTGCATCCCCTTTGCCATAAGTAGCATTTTCTCCTTTTCTAAGATGCTGTTTTCTTCCACACATTCTGCTTCCTACAGGGATTCTCCTTCCACTGCTTTTAAAATTTAAATTGTTGAGGTGGGAGGGGGCTCAGGATGGGGAACACGTGTACACCCGTGGCGGATTCATGTTGATGTATGGCAAAACCAATACAATATTGTAAAGTAATTAGCCTCTAATTAAATTAAATAAATTAAAAAAAATTAAATTGTCATACGGTTCTAAAATACCAAAGACTTCTTACTTCTGTGGAATCACCAGGATTGGGTTATATAGGAAAAGTTACACTGGTTTTTCAAAATGAAAAGTCATTGAATTTTAAATTTGTAAATATCAAAGCAAAGGGGCAAGGCAAGTTAATTTATAATGCTATGCTCAGTTTGTTTTTCATTTAAAGTTTTGCTTTAAAAAAAGGATTTATGTTAAATGAGCTTACTTTTGGACTCAGTTTTGTAATCAGATGCTTCATGGTTTATCATTTAACTGTTGTCATGACATTATAATACAATTTAATATCAACTAAAGCAATTGAGGAACTCTCAACTCTCAGAAAGTTAATACCTGCTCTTTCAATATAATGTGGCAGAGAGAATGCCAGAGGTTTAACACAATTCCATTTCAGTATAAAATAATTAATTAAGGAGTAATATTAATTGTGTGATAACAAAAACCAAGAGCAGAAAACCAAAGTATATGTATCTCTTCTTAAAAATGCTTTAAATTTCAGTATTAATATGTGCTATTGTTGCCAAAACCAGGTTCAGCTGCTTGCTGCTCAAAGGCCATTAAGGGGCTGGGTTGGTGGAAAGGTGAGTTTGCTTTATTTTGGATGCCAGCAACTAGGAGAGATGATGGACAGACACCTGCCCAAATGTGACCCCCTTCCCCTACTGATAGTGGGCAAGAGCTTTTACAGGCTGAGGGAGGGGTTTACATGCATAAAGAGTCATCTGACAGTCATCTTGACATTGGTCATTGGTGGTCTGATCAGTGTCATCTTGAGTACAATTAATCTTAAGTTCTAGGATTGGTTTGCTTCTATTTCCTGAGGCCTGTTCTCAGAATTATGGCAACTTATGTCATGGCTACACAGTCTGGTCATCATGTAGTTAACTTTTCTACCTGGGGTTTCAATATCTGTAAGACATCACACAGGTTATGGCTCAGAATATTATCTATGGCCCTTGAGAAGAAATTAAAGGTCCTTGACTATGTTTAATGGCTACATTATTATCACTTGCTCTCTTTTGACGGTTCTCCTTTCTTTCTGCATTTTCCCACTTCTCTGATTAAACTTTGGCTAAAGTTTTTCCACAGACATAAAGGAGGCTGAGGACATGAACAGCAAGGGCCATAGGGTCCTGCTCAGTTTCATTAAAAATTCATTGTATAGAGAGAAGCTATAATAAATCAAAGAAATATTCATTTATAATCAGTTCAGTTCAGTCACTCAGTCATATCAGACTCTTGGAGACCCCATAGACTGCAGCATGCTAGGCTTTCCTGTCCTTCACCATCTCCCAGAGCTTGCTCAAATTCATCGCCATCGAGTCAGTGATGCCATCCAACCATCTCATCCTCTGTCGTCCCCTTCTCTTCCTGCCCTCAATCTTTCCCAGCATCAGGATCTTTTCCAATAAGTCAGTTCTTCACATCAGGTGGCCAAAGTACTGGAGTTTCAGCCTCAGCATCAGTCCTTTCAATGAATATTCAGGAATATTCATTTATAATAACAAGAGTTAAACTTTTAAAACTATGTTTCAAAGAAAAGCTGTTATGATAAATAAGTAAATATGAAGTATTAACTATGGAATGTTTCAGACACCTTGTTTAAAATTGTCTTTATTACAAATCATTTTTTTCAGAAGTATAAAGCATATGCAAGAATTACACATCTTAAGATTAACATTCGTAAAAATAAATAAGGGAAACCTCATTTAAAACAAAATAAGAAACTCTGAAGAGGGAACTCTCATGCACTACCAGAGCCAAGGAGGAGAAAGAACTCCTTGTCTAGCAACAGGCCAGCCAAAGAGAAGCTGTCATCATCCTGGGATTCTTTGAAACAGCCCCATCCAATTTTCTCTTTCCTCTGTAAAAGTAAACCTCTATTCAAGATCTTTAGGACTTGCCTATGGTTTAGGATAATTTGCTTGCCCCAAATTGTAAATCTCTGCTATTCTCAACTAAACTCATTTTGCTGGTAAAATAATTGGCCCTTCTAAAGATTTCATATCCTTGCAGACTCTCAGTGTAATTTCTATCAGGCAAAATCTTAGAGATTATTTTAAACTTATAAACATATATAATCATAACATAATTATAAAGTTATTGTGGTGGTTATTATAGTATTCAAAATGTTCTATTCTAAATTAACTTCTCTATGCTTTTTAGTAAGGCATTTCTAAATATTTCCAGTTATCACAAGTTAGGGAAATATTTCCATTACCAACTATCATGTTCTATTAATTAGAAATTACATTTTTGTTTTACTGCTGCTCTACAGAGCAAATTGGGAAGGCAAGTCAGATCTGAAAAATTCACTGAATTTCAATGAAAAATCCACAAGGTTTTTTGGCATATTCTTGATTTTGTGTTTCTACATTTAACATGTGTAGTGGATATTGGCTTTATGAAGTGCTGAGCCATCAAGATGTGGAGATAAACAGCACCAGTTCTAGTTAAATGATAATTGGTTAAATTGGTGTTAAGGTCATTTGTGAAAACTATTCCATCTGTGAGAAGATAATATGAATATAGAAATAAGGTCAGTCCAAAAATTATACTAAAGTATAATTTCATCCATAGTTTATTCCTTTTGCAAATTGCTCTGATTAAAGAGCCTCTAACAAATGAACAAAAAGAAATTTAATATTACTTGCATTTAGAATATGTTCATAAGAGATGAATGTGCAGTTAATAGTTTCAGAGAACTTGGCATTACTAACTTACCTGTGCCAACCTTAAGGCCATCAATCCTCTACTATATTTTGTTGCATTTTCATTAAATTCATATCAACTAATTATACCATTGGATTGATGCAATCCTGTTATTGTTGTTTTAACTACTAAGTCATGTCTGACTCTTTTGCAACCACATGGACTGTAGAGGCTCTGTCCATATACATCCCTTTAAATTTTTCAGATAAGAGAGTATTCAGGGTATTAGAATAACTGTGTCAAGCGTTAAAAGCATGGGACCAGGATAATTCTTCTTCATTTATTTTCAATGCATATAAATTCTTTAATGCAAGTTGAATATAAGAAATAAACAACAATTTTGTACAATTTCCATTTATGTTTAGTGTTTTGTTTAGTGTTTTGGAGCATCTCATTATTCCTGGTAATTATATAGTTACATGACTTCACCAGTGCCTTCTATATCAGGTTTTTCCTAACACTCTTCAGCCCATTTGTGTTTTTTGTTTGTTTGCTTTTTAGTTTAATTTAATTTTAATGAATTCTTATTGGAGCAAACTTGATTTATAATGCTGTGTTAGTTTCTGCTGTATAGAAAGGTAAATCAGCCATGCATATACATATATCCACTCTCGTCTAGACTCCATTCCCATATAACTCATTGTTCAGTAGCCAAGTCATGTTGGACTCTTCACGATCCCATGGGCTGCAGCGTACCAGGCTTCCCTGCCCCTCACCATCTCCTGGAGTTTGCCCAAGTTCTTGTCCATTGAATTGGTGATGCCATCTAACCATCTCATCCTCTGTTGTGCTCTTCTCCTTCTGCCTTCAATCTTTCCCAGCATCAGGGTGTTTTCCAATAAGTCAGCTGTTGGTATCAGGTGGCCAAAGTATTGGAGTTTCAGCTTCAGCATCAGTTCTTCCAAAGAGTATCCATGGTTGATTTCCTTTAGGATTGACTGGTTTGATCTCCTTGTTTTCCAAGGGACTCTCAAGAGTCTTCTCTAGCACCACATTTTGAAAGCATCAATTCTCTGGTGCTCTGCTTTCTTTCCTGTCCAGCTCTCCCATTCATACATGACTACTGGAAAGACCGTAGCCTTGACTAGATGGACCTTTCTTGGCAAAACGATGTCTTTACTTTTTAACACACTGTCTAGGTTTGTCATACCCTTCCTGTCATTGTCAATTAGAAGCAATCATCTTCTGATTTCGTGGCTGCAATCACCATCTGCAATGATTTTAGAGCCCAAGAAGAAATCTGTCACTGCTTTCACGTTTTCCATTTCTATTTGCCAAGAAGTGATGGGACCAGAGGCCATTGGGTTTTTTTTGTTTGTTTTAATATTGAGTTTTAAGCTGACATTTTCACTCTCCTTCTT
Source organism: Bos taurus (assembly GCF_002263795.3). NCBI lineage: Eukaryota > Metazoa > Chordata > Mammalia > Artiodactyla > Bovidae > Bos > Bos taurus. Next base: position 39,888,599 of record NC_037338.1, on the reverse strand, counting down.
CACCCTCATTAAGAGAGGCTCTCTAGTTCCTCTTTGCTTTCTGTCATTAGAGTGGTATCATCTGGATATCTGAGGTTGTTGATATTTCTCCCAGCAATCTTGACTCCATCTTGTAACCCATCCAGCCTTGCATTTTGCATGATGTGGTCTGCATATAAGTTAAATAAATAGGGTGACAATACACAGCCCTGATGTACTCTTTTCCCAATATGGAACCAGTCTGTTGTTCCATGTCCAGTTCTAACTGTTGCTTTTTCATCTGCATACAGATTTCTCAGGAGGCACATCAAGTGATCTGGTATTTCCATCTCTAAGAGTTTTCCACAGTTTGCTATGATCCACACAGTCAAAGACTTTAGCATAGACAATGAAACAGAGGTAGAGATTTTTTTCTGGAATTCCCTTGCTTTCTCTATGATCCAGCCAATGTTGGCAAATTGATCTTTGGTTTCTTTCCTTCTTCTAAACCCAGCTCTAACATCTGGAAGTTCTCTGTTCACATAATGCTGAAGACTAGCTTGGAGGATTTTAAGCATAACCTTAATAGCATAGGAGATGAGTGTGATTGTCCGGTGGTTTGAACATTCTTTGGTACTGCCCTTTTTGGGAACTGGATTGAAGATTGACCTTTCCTAGCCCTGTGGCCACTGCTGGGTTTTCCAAATTTGCTGAGATATTGAGTGCAGAACTTTAATAGCATCATCTTTTAGGATTTAAATAGCTCAGCTGGAACTCCATCACCTCCACTAGCTTTGTTTGTAGTAATGCTTCCTAAGGCCCACTTGACTTAATACTCCAGATGTCTGGCTCTAGGTAAGTGACCATACCATCGTGGTTATCTGGGTCATTAAGAGCTTTTTTTTTTTTTTACAATTCTTCTGTGGATTCTTGCCACCTCTTCTTAATGTCTTCTGATTCTGTTAGATCCTTGCCATTTTTGTCTTTTATTTTGCTCATCTTTGCATGAAATATTCCCTTGGTATCTCCAGTTTTCTTAGAGAGATTTCTAATCTTTCCCATTCTATTGCTTTCCTCTATTTCTTTGCATTGTTCAGTTAAGAAGGTTTTCTTATCTCGCCTTGATATTCTCTGGAACTCTGCATTCAGTTGGGTACATCTCTCCCTTCCTCCTTTGCTTTTTGCTTCTCTTCTTTTCTCAGTTATTTGTAAGGCCTTCTCAGACAACCGTTTTCTCTTCTTGCATTTCTTTTTCTTGGGGATGATTTTGATCACCGCCTCCTGTATAGTGTCAGAAACCTCTGTCCATAGTTCTTCAGGGACTCTGTCTATCAGATCTAGTCCCTTGAATCTATTTGTCACCTCTACTGTATAATCATAAGGGATTTGATTTAGGTCATACCTGAATGGCCAGTGTTTTTTTTTTTTTTCCTATTTTCTTCAATTTGAGCCTGAATTTTTCAATAAGGAGCTGATGGTCAGCTCCAGGTCTAGTTTTTGCTGACTGTATACAACTCTCCATCTTTGGCTATCAATAATGTAATCAATCTGTTTTGCTATTGACCATTTGGTGATATCCATGTGTAGAGTTATCCCTTGTGTTGTTGAAAAATGGTGTTTGTTGTGACCAGGTTGGCAGAATTCTGATAGCCTTTGCCCTGCTTCATTTTGTACTCCAAGGCCAAATTTACCCATTACTCCATGTATGTGTTGACTTCCTACTTTTGCATTCCAATCCCCTATGATGAATAAGATATCTTTTTTTTGGTGTTAGTTCTAGGAGGTCTTCTAGGTCTTCACAGAACTGATCAGCTTCTTTGGCATCAGTGGTTGGGGCATAGATTTGGATTACTGTCATGTTGTATGTTTTGCCTTGGAATGAACCAAGATCATTCTGTCATTTATAAGTTTGCACTCAAGTACTGCATTTCAGAATCTTTTATTAATTATGAGGGCCACTCCATTTCTTCTATGGGATTCTTGCCTACAGTAGGAGATATAATAGTCATCTGAATTAAATTAACCCATTCCCATCCACTTTAGTTCACTGATTCCTAAGATATCAATGTTTTTCTTGCCACCTCCTACTTGACTACGTCCAGTTTACCTTGATTCATGGACCTAATATTCCAGGTTCCTATGCAATATTGTTCTTTACAGCTTCAGATTTTACTTTCATCACCAGACACATCTACAACTGAGCATTGTTTCTGCTTTGGCCTAGCTGCTTCATTCTTTCTGTAGCTATTAGTAATTGTTCTCTGCTCTTGCCCAGTAGCATATTGGACACCTTCTTACCTGGGGGGATCATCTTTTGGTGTCATATCTTTTTGCCCTTTTATATAGTTCATGGAATTCTCAACAGCTGGTATACTGGCATGTTTTGCCATTCCTGCCTCCAGTGGATCGCACTTTGTCAGAACTCTCCACTATGACCCATCCGTCTTGCGTGGCTCTACACGGGCATGGCTCATAGCTTCATGGAGTTATACAAGCCCCTATGAAGGGGGATATAGCTCATTACAGAGCACTAAATAGAGTTCTCTGTGTTAGACAGTAGGTTATTTGCTATCTTTTATATATCGTAGTGTATATATGTCAGTCATAATCCCCCAGTTTATCCCTCCTCTTTCCCCCTGGTAACCATAAGTTTGTTTTCTACATCTGTGACTTAATTTCTGTTTTGTAAATAGATTCATTTGTACCATTTTTTTTTGTTTGTTTTTAGATTCCACACATAAACCGTATCATATGATATTTTTCTTTCTCTGTCTGACTTCACTCAATATGACATCTCTGGATTCATCCATGTTGCTGGAAATGTATTTATTTTGTTCTTTTTTATGTTTGAGTAGTATTCCATTATATATATGCACCACCTCTTCTTTACCCATTCCTTTGTTGATAAACATTTAGGTTGCTTCCATTTAGGTCCTAGTTATTGTAAATAATGCTGCAATGCACATTGGGGTGCCTACATCTTTTCAAATTATATTTTTTTTCTGGATATATTCTCAGAAGTGGGGTTTCTGGATCATATGGTAGTTCTGTTTTTAGTTTTTTAAAACATCTCTATACTGTTCTCAATAGTGACGGTACCAATTTACATTCCCACCAACAGTATAGGAGAGTTTCCTTTTCTCCACACCCTCTTTAGCATTTATTGTTTGTAGATTTCTTGATGATGGACATTCTAACCAGGGTGAGGTGATGCCTCATTATAGTTTTGATTTGCATTTCTCTAATAATAAGTGATGTTGAACATCTTTTCATGTGTCTCTTGGCCATCTGTTCTTTGGCCCATTTTAAATGTCTACTTTATTTGACATCTGTTAGGAGTGTTTCTTAAATATGAATGTGCATAGAAGTCACCTGAGGATATTATGAAAATATCGATTCCATTTCTGTAAATCTGGGGTAAAGCCTGAGATTTTGCTTTTCTAACAATCTCATAGACAATTCTGGCATTGAGGCTCCATGGACCACAGGTTTCTTCAGCATTTAAACCTGAATGACTTATTTTTTCCTTTTATGTTTTTCACTTATTTTTTATGTCCATTAAAAATATGTCCCATAGAGGTAGCAACTTACTGTTTTAAATTATGAAAATTGCTCTTAAAAATATTACCATATAAATTCTATTAGTCTTGAGCATATAGTATTTGCTTAACAAAATTTTTGGAAGTTTTGGAAAATATCCACAAAATTTATTTAATCATTGGTATGTATGGCCAACATTGTTAGATGTAATAGAAATAGAGTAGTAAAGACAGAGCCTTCTTCCTTGTGGAGTTTACAGTGTGCAGTTAGACTCAAAAAGTAAAGAGGTTATGAAATGCTTTTTGATTGTACCAGTAAATCAGCAATCACCCACAGCGCTTACAATGTGGTAAAACAGGCATACACTTCCAACTTTCCTCAGGTTGTGTTCAGCTTTCTTATTATCATCCTATTTGTAATAAAGGAGGATAATTTTGGAATTAAAAGGAAAATAGGTTAATCTTGGTCAAAATGAATAACTTAAGATTAGAAGGGTAAAATACTTGTAAAAGTTTATAAAATAATGATAAATGTGTATAAAGTCACTTAAAAGATTAAGTATAGTAAAAGCATACAACCAGCAAGAACTTATAACCAGCAAAAAGAATAAAAACAAACTTTCTAGAGGCTAAAAACAGAATCTGTTCAACTGAAAAAATACTATTTTTTAAAAAAGTAAATTTCTTTTTGAAATGAATTGGAAGCTATGTCACCATTAAAAACAGATATCCAAGAGGATATCTAAATACAATAAGGAAAGTCACTTTAGAAGGCCTTTTATTATTATTATAAGATTTATATTTTACATATTATTCTGAAGCTTGTTTTTTCTCATTAACAATAACCCTTTTCCATATATTCCATTTTTTTTCTATTTATGGAAGCAACTTAATATATCTCTTCAATCTACAAATGAATTATATTTGGAAATATTCTATTTTTTAAGTATTATACTTAGTATCCAATGACAACCATTAATACACTTGCCATTTCCCATTTTTGTTTTTCTGTGTAATGAATTCCTGGAAGGAGACCATTAATAGTAATTTGTTATGGCTGCCATAACAAGGAACTGCAGAGTAGGTAGCTGACACAGATCAGATCAGATCAGTTGCTCAGTCATGTCTGACTCTTTGCGACCTCATGTATCGCAGCATGCCAGGCCTCCCTGTCCATCACCAACTCCCAGAGTTCACTCAGACTCACGTCCATCAAGTCAGTGATGCCATCCAGCCATCTCATCCTCTGTCGTCCCCTTCTCCTCCTGCCCCCAATCCCTCCCAGCAGCAGAGTTTTTTCCAATGAGTCAACTCTTCGCATGAGGTGGCCAAAGTACTGGAGTTTCAGCTTTAGTATCACTCCTTCCAAAGAAATCCCAGGGCTGATCTCCTTCAGAATGGACTGGTTGGATCTCCTTGCAGTCCAAGGGACTCTCAAGAGTCTTCTCCAACACCACAGTTCAAAAGCATCAATTCTTCGGCGCTCAGCTTTCTTCACAGTCCAACTCTCACATCCATACATGGCCACAGGAAAAACCACAGCCTTGACTAGACAGACCTTTGTTGGCAAAGTAATGTCTCTGCTTTTGAATATGCTATCTAGTTTGGTCATAACTTTCCTTCCAAGGAGTAAGCGTCTTTTAATTTCATGGCTGAAGTCATCATCCGCAGTGATTTTGGAGCCCAGAAAAATAAAAGTCTGACACTGTTTCCACTGTTTCCCCATCTATTTTCCATGAAGTGGTGGGACCGGATGCCAGGATCTTCGTTTTGTGAATGTTGAGCTTTAAGCCAACTTTTTCACTCTCCACTTTCACCTTCATCAAGAGGCTTTTTAGTTCCTCTTCACTTTCTGCCATAAGGGTGGTGTCATCTGCATATCTGAGGTGATTGATATTTCTCCCGGCAATCTTGATTCCAGCTTGTGTTTCTTCCAGTCCAGCGTTTCTCATGATGTACTCTGCATATAAGTTAAATAAACAGGGTGACAATATACAGCCTTGATGAACTCCTTTTCCTATTTGGAACCAGTCTGTTGTTCCATGTCCAGTTCTAACTGTTGCTTCCTGACCTGCAATCAGGTTTCTCAAGAGGCAGGTCAGGTGATCTGGTATTCCCATCTCTTGAATTTTCCACAGTTTATTGTGATCCACACAGTCAAAGCTTTGGCATAGTCAATAAAGCAGAAATAGGTGTTTTTCTGGAACTCTCTTGCTTTTTTGATGATCCAGCAGATGTTGGCAATTTGATCTCTGGTTCCTCTGCCTTTCCTAAAACCAGCTTAAACATCAAGAAGTTCATGGTTTAGGAATTGCTGAAGCCTGGCTTGCAGAATTTTGAGCATGACTTTACTAGTGTGTGAGATGAGTGCAATTGTGCGGTAGTTTGAGCATTCTTTGGCATTGCCTTTCTTTGGGATTGGAATGAAAACTGCCCTTTTCCAGTCCTGTGGCCACTGCTGAGTTTTCCAAATTTGCTGGCATATTGAGTGCAACACTATCACAGCATCATCTTTCAGGATTTGGAATAGCTCAACTGGAATTCCATCACCTCCACTAGCTTTGTTCATAGTGATGCTTTCTAAGGCCCACTTGACTTCACATTCCAGGATGTCTGGCTCTAGGTCAGTGATCACACCATCATGATTATCTGGGTCATGAAGATCTTTTTTGTACAGTTCTTCTGTGTATTCTTGCCATCTGTTCTTAATATCTTCTGCTTCTGTTAGGTCCATACCATTTCTGTCCTTTATCGAGCTCAACTTTGCATGAAATGTTCCTTTGGTATCTCTGATTTTCTTGAAGAGGTCCCTAGTCTTTCCCATTTTGTTGTTTTCCTCTATTTCTTTGCATTGATTGCTGAAGAAGGCTCTGTTATCTCTTCTTGCTATTCTTTGGAACTCTGCATTCAAATGTTTATATCTTTCCTTTTCTCCTTTGCTTTTCGCTTCTCTTCTTTTCACAGCTATTTGTAAGGCCTCCCCAGACAGCCATTTTGCTTTTTTGCATTTCTTTTCTTTGGGAATGGTCTTGATCCTTGTCTCCTGTACAATGTCACCAACCTCATTCCATAGTTCATCAGGCACTCTCTCTATCAGATCTAGGCCCTTAAATCTATTTCTCACTTCCACTGTATAATCATAAGGGATTTGATTTAGGTCATACCTGAATGGTCTAGTGGTTTTCCCTACTTTCTTCAATTTAAATCTGAATTTGGCAATAAGGAGTTCATCGTCTGAGCCACAGTCAGCTCCTGGTTTTGTTTTTGCTGACTGTATAGAGCTTCTCCATCTTTGGCTGCAAAGAATATAATCAATCTGATTTCGGTGTTGACCATCTGGTGATGTCCATGTGTAGAGTCTTCTCTTGTGTTGTTGGAAGAGGGTGTTTGTTATGACCAGTGCATTTTCTTGGCAAAACTCTATTCGTCTTTGCCCTGCTTCATTCCGTATTCCAAGGCCAAATTTGCCTATTACTTCAGGTGTTTCTTGACTTCCTACTTTTGCATTCCAGTCCCCTATAATGAAAAGGATATCTTTTTTGGGTGTTAGTTCTAGAAGGTCTTGTAGGTCTTCATAGAACTGTTCAACTTCAGCTTCTTCAATATTACTGTTTGGGGCATTGACTTGGATTACTGTGGTATTGAATGGTTTGCCTTGGAAACGAACAGAGATCATTCTGTCGTTTTTGAGATTGCATCCAAGTACTGCATTTCGGACTCTTTTGTTGACCATGATGGCCACTCCATTTCTTCTGAGGGATTCCTGCCCACAGTAGTAGATATAATGGTCATCTGAGTTAAATTCACCCATTCCAGTCCATTTCAGTTCGCTGATTCCTAGAATGTCAACATTCCTTCTTGCCATCTCTTGTTTGACCACTTCCAATTTGCCTTGATTCATGGACCTGACATTCCAGGTTCCTATGCAATATTGCTCTTTACAGCATCAGACCTTGCTTCCATCACCAGTCACATCCACAGGTGGGTATTGTTTTTGCTTTGGCTCCATCCCTTCATTCTTTCTGGAGTTATTTCTCCACTGATCTCCAGTAGCATATTGGGCACCTACTGACCTGGGGAGTTTCTCTTTCGGTATCCTATGATTTTGCCTTTTCATACTATTCATGGGGTTCTCAAGGCAAGAATACCAAAGTGGTTTGCCATTCCTTTCTCCAGTGGACCACATTCTGTCAAATCTCTCCACCATGACCTGCCCGTCTTGGGTTGCCCCACGGGCATGGCTTAGTTTCACTGAGTTAGACAAGGCTGTGGTCCTAGTGTGATTAGATTGACTAGTTTTCTGTGAGTATGGTTTCAGTGTGTCTGCCCTCTGATGCCCTCTTGCAACACCTACCATCTTACTTGGGTTTCTCTTACCTTGGGCATGGGGTATCTCTTCACGGCTGCTCAAGCAAAGTGCAGCTATTGCTCCTTACCTTGGACGAGGGGTATCTCCTCACTGCTGCCCTTCCTGACCTTCAACGTGGGATAGCTCCTCTAGGCCCTTCTGTGCCCATGCAGCCATGGCTCCTGCACCTGCACAGCCATGGCTCCTCCACAGCTTTCAGCTGACACAGAAGAAATGTATTTCTCACAATTCTGGAAGTCACACATCCAAGGTCAAGGTGTGGTCAGGCTGGTTTCTTCCCACTCTTGCTCCTTGGCTTGCAAACAGCCATCTTTTCCTTGTGTCTTCAAGTGGTCTTCCTTCTGTGTAGGTCTGTGTCCTGATACCATTATCTGATAACTAAACCAGTTATATTGCATTAGGATCTATCCTAATGACCTCATTTTAACTTGATTGTCTCTTTAAAGATCCTATCTTGAAACACAAGCTAAGGCACTGGAGCTTAGGATTTTAATGTACAGATTGGGGCAGGGAACACAATTCAGTCTGTAACAATCTTGGTCAAATGCTTTGTACAATTGATTATTTGCTAAATTTTGTTGGTCAAATTTCATAAATATGACACACATTTTTTTTCCAACCAGAAAGTTTTACTCCCTCTCATCTCTACTTTTTAAGTAGTCATTTCTTTTATTTTAATGCTAATTGAACATTTGAATTTTTAATTTATTTATTTTAATATAAATTTATTTATTTTAATTGGAGGCTAATTACTTTACAATATTGTATTGGTTTTGCCATACATCAACATGAATCCACCACAGGTGTACAGGTGAAGTTTTATCTGTTATTGAGTGAAGGACATGAAACCTTCTAGTGGTAATGCAGAGAAACAGAATATCATTGATGGCCTCCAGTTACCACATCAGAAATACTACCTTGGTGGTATGTTCAGGGAGGATTGCTTTGTGGAGATATCTGAAATGAAAAGAATCTGGTTTCATAGTAATTGTCACCATCCATGTTTTACATAATGATGGACTGAAAGAGGTGGTGACAATCGGAATGTCAAGGAAGAGGCGAATGTAAAAGGCAACAGAGAGGGAGAACAGTAGTGGTTGGATAGACAACATGAAAATGATAATTTTTTCTTTTTATTTTTAAATTTTATTTTATTTTTAAACTTTACATAATTGTATTAGTTTTGCCAAATATCAAAATGAATCCACCACAGGTTTGGAACAAATGATCTTGTGTTTTAATAGAGCCCAGGGATTCTGATCACTAGTTATAAATTATTTAACTTCATGTTCTAACTTGGATTTATAATCTTGCTAGTTAAGAGAACTAAGAAGAAGGCATAACTTCTTTCCCGTGACTTACAGTAGGCAATCTTCTCTGAAAGAACAGATATGACACTTAGAGAAACAGGCTGTATATATCACAGTGAGAGAAAATGGAAATGCCAATAACAATAGCATTAATAATAAATGTTATCCTTTGTGGCACATTCTAAATATTTCATGAAGAAACTTACAGGTACCAAGGATACCTGATATGCACGGGAAAGTAAATTAGGCAAGTGTGTGACATGTGTAGGAAGCGTATCATGCAAAAGTGATAAACTTCTTGGGAATGTGGGTAGAGACTGGAAAGATGTTGTATAGTGTTTGCTTCAGAGTGGCATTATATTTTATCAAAAAAAAAAGTAAGACTTTTATCAAGAATAGTAAAGGAACTATAAAACAGAGTGGAGAAATTAGAACTTTGCTCTTCTTTTTCACTTTTACTCTTCTTTTTTACTTTTACTCTTCTTTTTTATTTTATATTTTGTTTTTATTGAAGTACAGTTGATTTACAATGTTGTTTAGTTTCCAGTGTACAGCGAGGTAAGTCAGTTATTCATATATGTATTGTGAATTGTGCGTGGAGTCACTCAGTCGTGTCCAACTCTTTGTGACCCCATGGACCATACAGTCCATGGAATTCTCCAGGCCAGAATACTGGAGTGGGTAGCCATTCCCTTCTCCAGGGGATCTTCCTGACCCAGGAATTGAACCAGGGTCTCCTGCATGCAGGAGGATTCTTTACCAGCTAAGCTACCAGGGAAGCCCTCATATATGTATAACCATTCTTTTTCAGATTCTGTTCCCATATAAGCCATTACAGAATATTGAGCAGAGTTTCCTGTGCTATACAGTATGTCCTTATTAGTTATATATTTTATATATGGTAGTCTGTACACGTCAATCACAATCTCTCAATATATCCCTCCCCTCACTCCTTGGTACCTGTAAGTTTCTTCATGAAATATTTAGAATGTGCCACAAAGGATAACTTTTATTATTAATGCTATTGTTATTGGCATTTCCATTTTCTCTCACTGTGATGTATACAGCCTGTTTCTCTAAGTGTCATATCTGTTCTTTCAGAGAAGATTGCCTCCCGTAAGTCACTGTGTGCTCTAGCCCTGATCACAGAGCTTTGTGCATGTTTATCTTGGAAACGATTATCTTGGAAGTACTATATTTAGGCTAACTGCAGACACACAGGGTATTTAGAATTCAGGAGAATGTAGGAGAAAGCCCTGGAACTAAGAACCCAATACAACTGGAGACATTATTTCTAAAAAGTAAATATCCATCCTGAAATGAATTGTAAATGATGGCAGTGCTAACTGTAATGACTGTTCACTCACTCCAATAGTCCTTGCTTGATGCTACTGAAACACTTTTACTTACTCTGGTGAGAAAAGGTGCATCACTTTGACTGCTGGATCTCCTCTGAATTATATCACTCCCCAATTGATTGACAGTCTTTATAGTTTTAGTGGGTGTAACTGAAGATAGCAAATATTTTAATACTGAAATATTAATATTAATATAAATTTCCAGGGGTGTTCATACATCAAAGAAAGTAATTCTGAAGGCTCATATATTTAATGTCAGGGAAATCTTAAAATATTATGGTAACTTCTTTCAGTTCTGTGACTTTGAAACTTTTCATAAATGTGATGAAATGGAGCCCACGGGTGAGTGAGTGTGAGTGTGTGTGTGTGCGTGTGTATGTGGGAGTTAGTTCTCCTTATTTCAAGAAACAGTAAGAAATTAATTAAATAAAATAATAATAGGAATTTTACTAATTGAAAGTAATTTTCCACACTAATTCTCGATTAATGCTGATATTAATTTAGACTAAAAAAGAGCTAAATCCTTCACAGGCATGCTCTTCTTGAGTAAACAAGTACAAGTCATCTGGTATCATATGAACTGGTTTAAAATGATGACAGGATAGGAAAGAAAATAGTAATCAGCAATCATTTCCCTATAAAAATTAATTATAAATTATTTGATATCAATGTACAAGAGAGTGAGAATGTGAAAATATGATTTCTAATGTAAAAAAAGGGAGAAAATGAATCCACAAAACATATCCCTTAAAATAGATTAGAACCCAGTTTCAGTTTCAAAACTCGACCTGTTTGGATTTTTTGGAGCACAACACTGATAAATATCTCCTTTTTCAGATTATTTTAAAATAGAAATCATCTAATATCAATTCCTCTTTTGTCAACAGATTATATTACTTAATCTTTTCTGATCTTTCCCATCACTTTCTCCCAAAGAACGCTAATGTAATTCCCACTGAAATATAAAGTCGGCAGGAAAAAGAATGCAATCATCTCCAAAAAAAGCACTTGCCAGGCTCTTTCTCCATACTGCATTCTTTGAAAAGAAATGCAGATGGTGCTAGAAATTTTATATTTTAAAGTGGTTATATTTAAAAAAAAAAAAAAAAACTGTTCCTCTATTGACCACTTAGGACCAAATTTCTCAGTAAACTACATTTAAAAAAACAAAATATTTTGCAAAATTAAAGCAAGGGAGAACCTACAAACCTATGTTTTATATTGTAAAAACAAATATTTCTCAATAATGGAAAAAAAAAACAATAGAAAACTAGGATGATAAACCATATAAATATGTCTCTCCTTGCTGTCCCATACCACACACAATGAATTTTGGAAATTTGAACAACATTGTTAATAGCTAAGCAGTGTTCCTTGGTGGCTCAGAGGATAAAGCCACCAAGCCATCTGCCTGCCATGCGGGAAACCTGGGTTCGATCCCTGGGTTGGGAAGATCCCCTGGAGGAGGAAATGGCAACCCACTCCAGTATTCTTGCCTGGAGAATCTCATGGACAGAGGAGCCTGGCGGGCTACAGTCCACGGGGTCGCAGACTCAGACACGACTGAGCGAGTTCATTTCACTTTCACTTAATAGCTAAGCAGATCTTTCAGTATGTGATATCTTCTATGTGTAAGCTTAATTAAAATAATTTTTATCCCAAAGCAAAGAAACCCAATGCTATTATTAGGTAGCTAAATTGATTTTGAAACATTGAAAACTGTTCAGTGAGAAAAACAGATATCAGTTTAGGAAATGCTATACTAGGTAGATTATTTTGAAAAGGGGACAGAGAGAACAGATTTATTATACATCCAGGCAATGTATTTTTATGAAGAGCATTGATAGATATTTTGAACTGGAGTAGTAGTATATTCAAGACATAATGGCAACTACTTTATGCTGTTAAACAATAGACAATAAGCATGACAAAACATCTTTTAGATCATGTTCAATTATAATATTAAAATTAAATAGACAATAAAGAAAAATTAACAATAATTTTTGATATAAAAATGGTATCTAAATCACTTTTTTACAGTATTAAGTTGTATAATGCCTCACTTTGCCAACAATATTTTCAATGCATTCCTTATAGACTTTCTGTTAATACGAAGTACCAAAACTTGAAAGGATTTATAGTATGACAGTGTGAGGAGCTGTGGTCATGCTGTCCAGCAAAACCAGAGAAAATCAGTAAAAATAAAATCCCAACCATTAAAATCTCTGGAAATGGTCTGAGGGCATACAGCAAAAAAGGGAAGATTTCTTCAAGAAAATCTAAAACTTCTTGAGAGCAATTTCGTCTGTGACTGTGGAACCAAGACTTAAATCTGTCTCTCTGCTCTCTAAGATCAGTGAGATGGAAACTCCAACTCCTGACTGGGACAGCCAGAAACACAAGGCCCCTTTACCACCTTGGCTCCTAGTTAGAGGGCTATTTTCCTAGGAGAAGCTGGGCATCAAAAGTTCTCCTCCTGCACCCAGCTACTTGTTATTGAGTTTAAATTCAGGAAATGTGTAACAGTGAGCTTGGGAGTGCTTTCTCCCACCTGGCCCCCACTCATGAAATGAAAGTTCTACCTTGGGTATGACAGCACTGAGGATACTAGGGTCTTATTCTTTCTGGCCTTGATGTGTAGAGCAGAAATTCCACATCAGGAGTGGGAAGCCAAAGGAGGCCTGGGGCTGTTGCCCTCCCACTCAAACAAAATGTTCTCTTACTAAATTGGGGGTCACTTGGAGAGAAGTGTACTGTTGTTCCACCCCCAGTGTTAAAGACATGGCCCAAGTTTTTTTGCACAGGGAAGAAGCTGGAGATATTACAGAGTTCTTAATCTTTTTTCAAAAGAAGTGACTTAATTTGCCACAAAGTTTGGAGAGGTTTAAATCTCAGGTGAGATGGATTCATTGAATCATTGAAAATATAAGCTAAACTGTTGCAGGGTTATTTGAAAGAGACAAATGAGAAAAGAGACATCAAGAAGGAGCTTTTTGGGTGAAGAAAAATATCAAACACCAACCATAGGACTATCTCTTTAAAGGAGTCCAGATTTGATTGTATAAGTCTGTGAGCAAGTTATATATTACATCATTGTTGTAAATTAGACAACCAACCAATAATTTTGGGGGATTAACAGATGGGTATAGATAAGGAAAGAACTGGAATTGTTCGGTCATATGGTATGCTCCGAACAGATGTTTCAGTTCAGTTCAGTTCAGAGTTCGTGTCCAATATTTTGTGACCCCATGGACTGCAGCACACCAGTCCTCCCTGTCCATCACCAACTTCCAGAGTTTACTCAAACTCATGTCCATTGAGTGGGTGATGCCATCCAACCATTTCATCCTCTGTCATCCCCTTCTTCTCTCTTCTTCAATCTTTCCCAGCATGAGGGTATTTTCCAATAAGTGAGTTCTTCGCATTAGGTGGCCAAAGGATTGGATTTCAGCTTCTGCATCAGTCCTTCCAATGAACATTCAGGACTGATCTCCTTTAGGATGACTGGTTGAATCTCCTTGCAGTCCAGGGACTCTCAAAAGTCTTCTCAAACACCACAGTTCAAAAGCATCAAGTTTTTGCCGCTCAGCTTTCATTATAGTCCAATTCTCACATCCATACATGACTACTGGAAAAACCATAGCTTGGACTAGATGGACCTTTGTTGGCAAAGTAATGTCTCTGCTTTTTAATGTGCTGTCTAGGTTGGTCATAGCTTTTCTTCCAAGGAGCAAGTGTCTTTTAATTTCATGGCTGCAGTCACCATCTGCAATGATTTTGGAGCCCAAGAAAATAAAGTCTGTCATTCTTTCCATTGTTTCCCCATCTATTTGCCATGAAGTGATGGGACTGGATGCCATGATCTTAGTTTTCTGAATGTTGAGTTTTAAACCAACTTTTTCACTCTTCTCTTTCACTTTCATCAAAAGGCTCTTTAGTTCTTTTTCGCTTTCTGCCATAAAGGTTGTGCCATCTGTATATCTGAGGTTATTGATATTTCTCTCAGCAATCCTGATTCCAGCTTGTTCTTCATCCACCCCAGCATTTCTCATGATGTACTCTGCATATAAGTTAAATAAGCAGGGTGATAATAAACAGCCTTGACATACTCCTTTCCCAATGTGGAACCAGTCTGTTGTTCCATGTCCAGTTCTAACTGTTGCTTTTTGACCTGCATACAGATTTCCTCAGGAGGCAGGTAAGGTGGTCTGGTATTCCTATTTCTTGAAGAATTTTCCACAATTTGTGATCCACACAGTCAAAGGCTTTGGCATAGTCAATAAAGCAGAAATAGATGTTTTTCTGGAACTCTCTTGCTTTTTGATGATCCAGTGAATGTTGGCAATTTGATCTCTGGTTCCTCTGCCTTTTCTAAATCCAGGTTGAACATCTGGAAGTTCATGGTTCACAAACTGTTGGAGCCTGGCTTGGAAAATTTTAAGCATTACTTTACTAGCATGTGAAAGAGTGGAAATCCCTTACAATTATACAATGGAAGTGACAAATAGATTCAAGGGATTAGATCTGACAGACAGAGTGCCTTGAAGAACTATGGATAGAGTTCATGACATTGTACAGGAGGCAGTGAGCAAGACCATCTCCAAGAAAAGGAAATGCAAAAAGGCAAAATGGTTGTATGACAAAGCCTTACAAATAGCAGAGAAAAGAAGAGAAGCTAAAGGCAAAGAAGAAAAGGAAAGTATATCCATTTGAATGCAGAGTTTCAAAGAATACCAAGGAGAAAAATTTATGTTCACCCAAAACTTGTACATAAGTGTTTACAGCAGAATTATTTATAATAGCAAAATGTGTAAAGAACCTAAATATTCATTAATTTATCAATATAAAAATATATTCTGTGCTTCCCAGGTGGCTCAGTGGTAAAGAATCCACCTGGCTATGCAGAAGATATGTGTTCAATCAGTGGCCTGGAAAGATCCCAGATACCACAGATCAACTAAGCCCAAATGCCACAACTACTGAGCCTGTGCTCTGGAGTCCAGGAGTTGCAACTGCTGAACCCTTGTGCTGCAACTGCTAAAGCCCACACTCCCTAAAATCCATGGTCCAGAACAAGAGAAGCCACCAAAGTGGGAAGACTGTGCACTGCAAGGAAGAGTAGCCCCAGCTTGTTGCAATTAGAGAAAATTCCATGCTGCAGTAAAGACCCAGCACAGCTAAAAATAAATAACTACATAAAATCATTAAAGTTTTTTTCAAAATGTGAACCTTTAAATATAAATACATGTATATATTATTCAATGGAATATAGTTTGCCCATGAAAAAGCAGTGGATCACTGATACATGAGGATGAACTTTGAAAAGATTATACTCAGTGAACAGAGCCAGACATGGAACCCTGTATATCACATGACTCCATTTATATAAAAAATGCCCAGAAGAGGGACATCTGTAGACAGAAAGTGGATTAGCGTTTGCTTGGGGTTGGGTGATATAAATATAGAGGTGTAATAGTTACATGGTATGGATTTTGCTTATTTAGGTGATTAAAATGTTCTCAAATTAACTGTGGTGATATTTGTGTTTATCTGTGAATATACTACTAATCACTGAATTATACAGTTTAAATCTGTTAATTACATGGCTTGTAAATTATATCTTAACAAAGCTGTAATGGTAGATTCGAAATCTAGTGAACTTGAAATCCAGTTCAATATGTGATGCAATCTACTTTGCCAGAATGTTAATGGAAATATTCTTGACTGTACACATATATAGAAAGCATTGTTTTAAAGTTTAACAGCCATAAATAAGTAGAGAACACACTGTTAATACACATCTAACCATACTGGCTCTTGTACATTTCACTTGTAGAAGAAATCAATTAAACTCATTTTTCAGAAACAACATCTAGACTTAACAGTGCTTCCTTGGATCAAGTCCACCTAAGTTAATAAGATATTTTGCAGAGAAAGAATATTCTCAATGAACTTAGACTCTGAATTCACACATACACAAAGAAATAAAGAAATAATAGTTTTGCCACTGCTATTTGAAGCGAAGTCACAAATATATTTAACATTTTACTTGGTCAACTTTTCTATTATTTCCAGTGGAAAGCTATTTAGAGTTTTGGTATGCTCAAGAGCAAAGTTTTTGAGCATAACAACTTTAATAAAGATAAGAGGTAATCATTATTGAGTGACTTGTGGTTGCTGTTAAAAGATAAAATAGGCACATTAAAATTGTGAAGAGTTTATTTCAGCTAATGTTGATTTCAGTTAGGCAGCATGGAACCAAAAGTGGTTAGGAGCACCTGCACCTACAGGAGCTAGCTTCAAGGTTTCTACAGAGAAGATGCAGAAGCAAAGCAAGACACTTATCTGATTGACTGTAGCTTAAGTGATTCCCCACACTCTTCGTGACTGGTTGTTCTAAGTTTTACTTTCTCAAAAGCAGACCAGTGCTTTGCCTGTGGCTTATGTTTATGTTTTTTGTTTGCTTACCTAGGATGCTCTGGCATCCTAAGGAAAGGCCTCCTTGTTAATTACGTTACTATAATCGAGCACTGTGCTATTGCTTTTGCTTGGATCCTCTGTTTTCTATGTTGACAGTGGCAGAGTTTATGGTTTAAGTTGAGGAGCTTCCCTTCTGATTATATGCTTTGTCATACAGGAGATACAGACTTTAATTTACTAAGGCCTAAGGCAATAAAGAAGTTAATTTAACACTTAGTAAAATGTGTTGGACTTAAACGGCACAAATATCTTATTCCTGCTAATCCACAAATTAATGCCTTCAACTGCTTTACATTGTCCACTCTATTTCATTCCTAGATTTAAATATTCCTAGATTTAAATATTTGGAGTATAATCTTCTTTTTCAGCCCCTCAGTATGTTTACCATCTGTACCTAGGACCACGAGCTGAGCTTAAGTTTTCTTTGGTAATTTAGAAAGCCCATTTAAAGAAAACTTGTGATAATACTATTCTGGCTCAACCTATGGGTATTTATTTCACACTCCTTCTCCTCATCCCTAACTGACTTGTCTGCAAGCTAGATAAGAATAGAGAAAGAAAGCTTGTTCTTAAGGAAATAAAGGTGAAGAATAGAATCAGTTCAGTTCAGTGGCTCAGTCATGTCCAACTCTTTGTGACCTCATGGACTGTAGCATTCCAGTCTTCCCTGTCCATCACCAACTCCTGGAGCTTACTCAAACTTATGTCCATCGCGTCGTGATATGATCCAACCATCTTCTCTGTCATCCCCTTCTCCTCCCGTCTTCAACCTTTCCCAGCATCAGGGTCTTTTCAAATGAGACAGTTCTTCGCATCAGGTGGCCAAAGGATTGGATTTCAGCTTCAGCATCAGTCCTTCCAATGATTATTCAGGACTGATTTCCTTTAGGATGGACTGCTTGGATCTCCTTGCAGTCCAAGGGACTCTCAAGAGTCTTCTCCAACACCACAGTTCAAAAGCATCAATTCTTTGGAGCTCAGCTTTCTTTATAGTCCAACTCTCACATCCATACATGACTACTGGAAAAACCATAGCTTTGACTAGACAGACCTCTGTTGGCAAAGTAATGTCTCTGCTTTTTAATGTGCTGTCTAGGTTGGTCATAGCTTTTCTTCCAAGGAGCAAGTGTCTTTTTATTTCATGGTTGCAGTCACCATCTGCAGTGATTTTGGAGCCCCCCAAAATAAAGTCTGTCACTGTTTCCATTGTTTCCCTGTCTATTTTCCATGAGGCAATGGGACCAGATACCATGATCTTCATTTTTTGAATGTTGAGTTTTAAGCCAACTTTTTCACTCTCATGTTTCACTTTGATCAAGAGGCTCTTAAAGAATAGAATGATTACCCACAACTTGTATATACTGGAAAGAAGCATTTTGAGCTGAGCCATCTAATTTAAAGTTCCTTTTTAGAATGAAACAGATAAGAAATCATGTAAATTGGACTATCTATGGCTCCTCTGTCTTCTTTTTGTACATTTTTTACTTAATATTGACTAATATTTATTGAGCATTATTTGTTCTGCAATATTCTAAGTACTATTAATATGTATATATATATTAATCCTTATGAAGACTATGGAATAGATACTATCATCCCACATTTATTTTTTTTTTATTAATTTTTTGTGATTGAATAATTTTATAGATTATACTCCATTTAAAGCAATTACAAAATAATAGCTTTATTTCATTGTGCTGTAAAATACATCCTTGTTGCTTATTTAATTTATATGTAGCAGTTTGTATCTCTTTAATCTCCTATCCCTACTTGCCCCTCCCCTTTCCTTCTCCTTACTGGCAGCCTCTGGTTTGTTTCCTGTATCTGTGAGTCTGCTTCTGTTTAGTTATATAAATGTGTTGGTTTTATTTTTTAGATCCCACAGATAAATGAAAACATACAATATTTGTTTGTCTGACTCATTTCACTAAGATAATATTTTCTAAGTCCATCCACATTTTTGCAGATGGCAGAATTTCATTATATTTGTATGGCCAAGTAATAACTCATTGTACATATATACTGCATCTTCTTTATCCATTCATCTGTTGGTGGACACTTGGGTTGCCTTTATATCTTTGCTGTTGTAAATAATGGACTTTCCAGGTGGTGCTAGTGGGAAAGAACCTGCCTGCCAATGCAGGTAGATGTAAGAGATGAGGTTCGATCACTGGGCCGGGGATACCCTGGAGGAGAGTATGGCAACCCATTCCAGTATTTTTGCCTGGAGAGTCCCATGGTCAGAGGAACCTGGCAGCCACAATCCATGGGGCCATGGAGTCACAAAGAGTTGGACTTGAATGAAGCAATTTAGCATGCATGCATTGTAAATAATGCAGCTATGAACATTTAGGTGCATGTATCTTTTCTTATTAGTAGGGTTTTTTTCAGGTATATAATCAGGAGTTAAATTGTTGAAGCATATGTTAGTTCTATTTTTAAATTTTTGATGAACATCCATACTGATAGTGACTGCATCAAATTACATTCTTCCCAGCAGCGTACAAGGATTCCCCTTCTCCACATTCTTGCCAACATTTATTATTTGTAGAGATTTGATGATACCCATTATGATAGGTGTGAGGTAATATTTCATTGTGGTTTTGATTTGTATTTCTCTAATAATTAGCTTTAAAACCATTAATTTTAATTAGATTTATGTTTTGCTTTTATTTCTCTTGTCTTAGGAGACAGATCAAAAAAAAAAAATATTGCTACAATATACTTCAAAGAATGTTCTCCTTATGTTCCCTTCTAGGAGTTTTATGGCTTCAGGTCTTACATAGGTCCTTAATCTGTTTTGAGTTTAATTTTTGTATATGATAGGAAATGTTCTAATATCATTCTTTTACATGTAGCTGTGCAGTTTTCCAAGCATATCTTAAAGAGACTGTCTTTTCTCAACTGTATATTCTTGCCTTCTTTATTGTAGATTGATTGACCATAAGTGTGTGGGTTTGCTTCTGGGCTCTCTATTTTTAACATTGAGCAGTGTATCTGTGTTTGTGCCAATACCATGCTGTTTTGATTTCTGTATATTTGTAATATATCTATAATCAGGGAGCATGATACCTCCAGATTTTTTTTAACATTTCTTTGGCAAGTTGAGTATTTGTGATTCGAAAATAAATTTGGGATTTAATAAAATTTTAGGACTATTTGTTCTAGTTATGTGAAAATGTCATGTGTATTTTGATGAGGATTGTATTATACCTGTAGAGCGTTGGTTTCAGTTTGCTAAAATTTCGCTGAGGATTTTTGCATCCATGTTCATCAAAGGTATTGGCTTGTTGTTTTCTTTTCTTGTAGTGTCTTTGCCTGGTTTTCGCATCAGAGTAATGGTGGCTTCACAGAATGAATTTGAGAATATCCCACCCTCTTCAGTTTTGGAATCGTTTGAGAAGATGAGGCATTAGTTTTTCTTTATATGTTTAGAATTCCCCTGTGAAGCTGTCTGGTCTTGGACTTTGTTTGCTGAAAGTTTTTATTATTATTATTATAAATTCAGTTTCACTACACATGATTAGTTTGTTCACATTGTCTGTTTCTTCCTGATCCAGTATTGGCAGGTTGTATATTTCAAGAAATTTGCCTGTTTCTTCCAGCATGTCCAATTTTTGGGCATATAACTCTCCTTATTTCTTTTAGAGTAGGCTAAGTATTGATTACTTGTGTAAGAAATTATCTCTCTTTTCATTATAAATGATAATCTTGCTGGGTAGAATATCCTCGTTTGCAGGTTTTTCCCTTTCGGCACTTT
Organism: Bos taurus; assembly: GCF_002263795.3. Taxonomy (NCBI): domain Eukaryota; kingdom Metazoa; phylum Chordata; class Mammalia; order Artiodactyla; family Bovidae; genus Bos; species Bos taurus. The sequence continues at coordinate 39,867,825 of NC_037338.1, read as the reverse complement.
GAATATGCTCTTCTGTTCACACAGAAAAGTCAGCTGATATCCTTATGGGAGTCCCTTTGTATATGACCCTTTGTTTTTCTTTTGCTGCCTTTAGAATTCTTTCTTTAATTTTTGCCACTTGTATTATGATATGCCTTGATATGGGTCCATTTGAGTTCATCTTATCTGAGACCCTCTTCCTGGTGGCTCAGTGGTAAAGAACCACCAGCCAATGCAGGAGACATAAGAGACTTGGGTCAGGAAGATCCCCTGGAGGAGAGCATGGCAACCAGTATCCTTGCCTGGAGAATCCCATGGACAGAGGTGCCTGGCAGCTACAGTCCATGCAGACACAAAGTGTCAGACAGGACGAAAGTGATTGAGCATGCATGTACATGTTTCCTGTACCTGGATATCTTTCTTCAGGTTTTTAGTCATAATTTACTAAAATATACTTTTCACACACTTCTCTCTCTCACTCTTCTCCTTCTGAGACCTCTACAATGAAAACATGTTATGCTTGATATTATCCCAGATATTTTAAAAAATTGTTCTCATTTTTAAAATGTGTTTTTCTTTCTTCCATTCTGATTGGGTGATATATATATGATTCTGTCTCCCAGGTCATTTATGTGTTCTTCTGTATCACTTAGTTTGCTATTTATTCTGTCTAGTGTGTTTTTTTTTCTTTCAGTTACTGTATTTGTCAATTCTGTTGATTTTTTTTTTATATTTTCTAGTTCCTTGTTAAAATTCTGTATGTATTCTTTTCCCTAATTCAGTTAGCATTATTCTTACTCCTGTTTTTATTATTTTATCCTTTAAATTTTCTATTTCTATTTCATTATTTGTTTTTTCAGGGATACTCCCTCACTGTTTCAATTGAGACCAGTTCCTCTGCCTTGGTATTTCGCTTCACTTTCTCTGTCTCCCAGTTTAGGTGAAATAGTTCCCTATTGTGGTCCTAAAGGCGCATCCTTACCTACACAGTCTACATGTGCCCAGTGGCTTTTTTTTATTTGACCTGAACAGAAGTTATATTTCTCATCAGGGTGTGCTGGCAGCTATCACCTTGTCAGGAGGTGGTATTGGAGGTGGAGGGGCTGCATATTGAGCTAGGTGTGAGGAGGGTCTTATACTTTGCTTAGGTGCTATCACCATCCTACTGAGGGCAAGGTCAGATTCCAAATTGCTGGAGCAGAAGCCCTGAGATTTGGGTCTGAGCTAGCTCTGTTCCCTTTATGTTTGTGCTCTCCCCTCTCCCAATACCAGTACCTTTAACTGGAAGAGGAGAACTCTGAAGCCTATACAGGCTCTTGGCTCATCACAGTATGTGGGCTGATGTGGGCTGGCCATGGATGGAGGTCCAAGCTGCTTCCAATGTGCTACTAGTCTGAACTCCATGAACAATAGCCCTGCTCCTCTGAGTCTCCTTTGAGGGCCCTTTTGGTCTTTTCAAGCCTATCAGGGTATGAGCTATAGTCCAGCTACTGACAGAGATTGGGACCTTCCCTAACGTGCTGCCTGTGTAAGAGACAGCAATGGCCACACTCACTGCACTTGGATGCAGCCCTGAGTCTAAGTTGTTTTTGTCCCATTGCTGAGCTTTCTCTCTGCCAGTGGCAGCCCTCGCTTTCCTGCAAGTGAAAGCTAGCAGAACTGGAGATTCCACTGAGCTCAAGCTAAGGCTTGTGCTGTTGTAGTCATGAGAAACTGGCAGCCACTGGGGCAGTGCTCCATCTACCCTCATCTCCCTGTCTCAGGAGCAAGCAAGCACTCATGTGCTTCTCACAGGAGGAGCCCAGTCTTCTCACAGTCCTCCTGTTAGTTCCCACGGTTGCCCAACCAGCAAAGTGGGTTTATCTTCTCTGTGTCGGACCCAAGGATCAGAGCAATCCAACATGTGGCTTGGGTTGCTCACTCCCCAGAGTTGACTCCACTCGTTTCTCCTTGTTCTTCTGAGTCCTGTTCCAGGAGCACGGGTTCTGACCTGATCACTTCTTTTCTCTTCCTACCTGATTCCTTTTGGAACTTTCTTACCATCTTGAATGTCCTTGAGTCTTTCTGCCAATATACAGTTAGTTTTCATTGAGAATTGTTCCACATATAGATGTATTTTTGATGTGTTCATGGGAGTGGTGAATTACATGTCATACTTTGCCATTTTTTTTTCTTTCTTTTTCAATTGTCTCATCCAACCTTTTATTGTCATCATCTTAATTTTTATTTTTTATTGACATATAGTTGATTTACAATGTTTCAGGTGTACAGCAGTGATTCGGTTACATATATATATAAATATATATATATACACACACATTTACATATATACATATTGTTTATCAAATTCTTTTCCATTAAAGGTTATTACAAGATAATGAATGTAGTTCCCTTGACTATATAGTAAGTCCTTGCTGTTCATCTGTTTTGTAAATAGTGGTGCATATTTATTAAACTGAAATCCCCTGCTTTACCATCCTCTGTCCCAATTTTAAATTGAAGAGTTAATCAACTTGCCAGAGGTTGACCAACTAGTGAACAGTAAAAGCCACTGGCTAATTGAATAAAGGGTCCTTAAATGGTAGTTATAAAGCTGTACCATTTCTGGACATGAATATAGCAGCATTTTCTATTTCTAGAGTGCGAGATAATATCCAGAGCAACATTATGTTTCCTGTTTGAAGATCAGAAATTATATTTGAAGGAAAGCATCCATCATGGAAAGAAAACAGGGTATTGCTAGTAGATTTAAAAGTGTTGCACAAAAACATGTTAGGTTGTTTCCATGAATGACAAAACTCAAGAACTGAAAGGGATCACAATCATATATCTTATGCATTATGTGTCTCACATGTATATATGGAAATTAACAAATATTACTGCTTTTAACTCACATATATATGGAAATTAACATATATTACTACTTTTAACTTTACTTCTCATATTCTAAGTTAGCATGCCTTCAAGCTATTCTTTAATGAAAGCTATGCACCTTTTTGTTTGAAATAAATTATCTGAAAAGTGATATAGGAGATATAGATACATAAAACTGTGACAGATAGTAAAGTTACAGAACATAAAGCAAATTAAAAAGCAAAACTGAGAAGTACTTGAGACACATATTTCTTTCTGTGTCTCTTTTGGCAGAATGAGAATTAAGATTTTCTAAGTTCGATACCATAGCAATTAATGATTACATTTGGTATATACATTAATGGTATGACTTCTTTTTAAAGATAACGGCTGATTCTTTTGCAATGATTTTTTTCACTTATGGGACTATTTATCAAAATATGAAGTAAATCAAAATTACATTATTATTTTAGCGAGGGATTTTATCTCTTAGAAGACTAATCTTAAACAAGGACAATGAGATTTGAGGAATGTATTTTTTATGATGTGCTTGGAAAAAAATATTTAATACATGTTATTTAAACTTCTGAATATGTTTCAGCTTGATTTGTCAAAACTAATATATGCTTTTTCTAGAAAATGAATGTATTTCAGTGTAAAGCTTCTCATCTAAAATTTTATTAGAAAAGAAAAGAATGAAAATAATATCTATGATAAATATACTATTTAGCATCAAGTAGATGTTAATGATTTGAGAGGCTCCTTAATATAACTGACTTTCTTATTTAAATGCCGTTCTGTATTTTTATTTCTAAGACATACATAATGTTAAATTGCTCTAAATTTTTGTTGTTTTTCATTGTAAATATATAATTAGATACATTTCAGAATATTTGTATAATAATGTAAGTATAATAAGGGCTTGAATAGAGGATTCAAATGAAATAGACTATACATAAAAGCATAAGCAGACTTTAACATTCTGTTTCATTAATAACAGCTTACTGTGATAGGCAATACTTTGTGGTCGATTATGACTGGAGATGATTCTTTCCCTAAACCAAAGATAGATATATACAAAGAGAAGGAAGTATGGAGGGGAAACATTTTGAATATATTGATTTCTAGATGTCTATGAAACATAAAGGTGGAATGGTTCAGTAGGTTAAGGAAAACATAGGTTTGTAACTCATGGGTGTAGTTTGATAAAGGGACAGATTTGAGATTAGCCAACATGTGGAAATTGAAGTGTAGGTTGTCTGTTTCAGGTTTTGTAATTTTCAGTGAGTCCTGCATAAAACACAGGAGAGCAAAAGAGTGGAGCCTCCTGCACTGAATAATTACCAGTGGAAGCTGGTAATATCTAAAAACTAGCAGAAAGAAAATGGGCTTATAAGAAGAGATGGGCATTAGACTGGGGAAAGGGGATAGATAAGGGAATCAAGGGGCTCAGTGCCATGGAAGAGTAGCTATATTAAATACACAGAAAGGAGAGTTATGAGGGGCTCTTTCACACAGTGAGGTTATTTAATCCAGATGATGCTAAGGTTCAAGTTGTGCCATGCTACCCCCATGATATCAAGGATCTTAGAGTCTAAGATGTTGGAAATACTGTCTGATTGGGACATACATAACAGTAAGGTGTAGACGTTAGGGTGTAGAGGGAGATTTTGAATTAAAAATCAGTCTGAGTGAATTGAAGTCAGTAATGCAAATGAGGAGGTTTCTTATTTGCTGGCACTGACTGTCCCTTTGTACTATAGTCTGAAGTCAGGAAGGTTGATTCCTTCAGCTCCATTCTTTCTCAAGATTGCTTAGGCTATTCAGGGTTTTTTGTCTTTCCATACAAATTGTGAAATTTGGGGCCTGAGACTTTATTTCTAAAATACGTTGAATAGGTAGAAAAGGAGAGATGAATAAGGAAAAATCCTACTTTAGATAACATACCTCATTTGAATCACTATATATTTCTTAACAAGAGTTAATCATGACAATTTAAACCAGTATATAATTCATCAGAAGTAAATGCAAGAGATATTCCACCTTATTTTCTTCAGATAACTATCCAGTTCATCATATAGATGTTGACACAATATTAGACTTCAAAGATACATTGGGAGTTGTTGTGATTCTCAGACATTAGATGTGTGAGTGAGTTTGACAGATGAGAAAAGGAGGGAAGAAGAGATGTCCCAATATATTTTACAAATGCTCAAAAATGAGGAAGAGAATTTGAATCACCCTCCAGAGGAAGTAGAATGCCGTTTATCTTCAGCTTGTCCCATCTACCAACATTCACTAAATTGGCCAAATATACAGACATGTCAGTCATCTGTCATCAACACTGTTAAATTGTTTTGTTACTTTGCATCAGTGAGGTAATTCTTCATCTTGAGAATCTTAGTTTGATTTCTGTATTAGTAAACACTGGTACTGTACCATTTTGGAGGGGGATACACACACACATACACAGTCCTCTATTCAAATGAATTTTCAATGAAACAAAAATCTCCAGTTCCATCTCAGGTCTGGCTAGTCTCTTAAAATTTGTTGTACTGAAATATAACCTGAAAAAGACTATATAAAACAATCGCCAGATAATGGCATCATTTCTAGAGTATCTAATGCACGAAATCCCTAAACTTATGTTGAAAAGCTGTCAAGATAATTTAAAACTTTAGTTGTAAATCAGGACCCAGAGTTCTGTTTATAAATATGTGGAGAGAACACTGCTTATTTTCTTCTATCACACAGGAGAAATAAAAGTCATTTAGAAAGCTTTTTGCTAAGGCAAGTGCTATAGACAACATCAAAGAACAGCTACACTTAGAGTGACCCTGTGAGGTCCTTCTAGGTCTATAATTCATCCTCAAGAAACCCCAAGACCTAGGATGTGTATATTAATATTATGATATCAGTAGTGTCAGCATGACAAGGACAAAAAAGGTTGATTATCATCTGTGATTTATATGCAGAGACAGCTACCCAGAGCAATTAAACTGTTTTGAGACAATCTGCTCTTCAACAAATTTTAAGCAGATTTACTAGACATAAATGTTCCATTTGTCACACTGTGTCCAATAATACTTTAAAATCATGATTCCAGTGATTAAGATATTACCTCCACCTCATAATTTTCAAAGTGATATGTTAGTAAATATAAGGCAGAAAAGAAAAATAAACATGTTTATCATGTAAATGGACAACTGGTTTTCTAAATGCTTTGTTTACTATTTCAGAACATAAATGAGCTCATAACTATCTGAAAACCTTGATTTGTTCTCTTTCCAAAATATTTTCTCCTGGTATGATTTCTTAGCTAGGTTTAACATTTTTTATTTTCCCCCACATACTAAAAGCTACAAGTGGCCATTTTTTAGTGAATCATTATTTTGAAGTCAGACTGAACATTTATGATAGTGAAGAGGAAACAAAAATTGGATAATGTTTCAGGTTTGATACTTTTTGAATTTGCTTTTCCACTCAAGTGAGCTAAATTGGCAGGTGGGAAAAAGATCTATCTAAAACATTTTATAAAATAAAAGCATTTCTGAGAATAGCTATTAGAAATATTTGGTGCTAAAGGGAATCACCTTTCAGTATTGTTTACTGAGTACTTAGGACATATGTTATGGTATAAGCCTGTAAAAGATAGTTTTTAAAGAAACTCTGTAAGAGTTTACAATCTAAAAGGGAAAGTAGTCATAGAGTCTATGCTGTTAGTCTATGCTGCTGCTGCTGCTAAGTCGCTTCAGTCGTGTCCAACTCTGTGCGACCCCATAGATGGCAGCCCACCAGGCTCTTCCATCCCTGGGATTCTCCAGGCAAGAACACTGGAGTGGGTTGCCATTTCCTTCTCCAACGCATGAAAGTGAAAAGGGAAAGTGAAGTCGCTCAGTCGTGTCCGACTCTTCGCGACTATGGCAGGTACCAGTTTAAGCACTTTAAAAATATAAATATGTTTAATCATTGTAACGACCCTAAGATGCAAGTATTATTAGTCACATTTTAGAAATAAGGACAAAGAGGTACAGATAGTTTGGGTGACTTGCTCAAGGACGCTAACTGTGTTAACATTTAGCCAGCCAATGAGGTCACTGCAAGACTTTGAGAGAGCTAAAATACATAGCGTAATTTGTTCACCTTTCTGAATTGGAAACAAAGTGAGAAAGAGATGTTGGAGTCAAATGGCCAAAACGTAACCTGTTACTTATAGTGCCTATGGTGAAGAACAGGAGCATTAGGTTTGTTTGCCAAAGATTTTTTGCCAGAATTTTGCTTGTTTGCCAAAAATTTTAACCCTAAATTGGACACACTAGTCACTGTCCCCGGCAGTGGTTTAAAAATCAATGATTTCCAGGGTCATCTGCCTAAAAACATGTCATAAAAGAGCAGAACAGAACATAGGTTCTTTGCAGGAAGGTAGATTAGATAGAAGAAAAAAGAACAAAAAGAAAAAGAGAGAGAGCACACATGCTACCATCTTCCAGTATTAGTTTCTTATTTCTCTAAAGGGAAAGTGAAAGTCACTCAGTCATGTCCAACTCTTTGCGACCCCATGGACTATAACCTACCAGGTTTCTCTGTCCATGGAGTTCTCCAGGCAAGAATACTGGAGTGGGTAGCCATTCCCTTCTCCAGGGGATCTTCCTGGCCCAGGGATCGAATCTGGGTCTCTCACATTGCAGGCAGATTTTTTTACCATCTGAGCCACCAGGGAAGCCCTATTTCTGTAAAAATCACCACAAATTTATTAGATTAACACATTACCTATTTGTTATCTTACAGTTCCGGCGTTCAGAGTTCCTAGAATCAAGGTGTTGGCAAGGCTGTGTTCTTTGTGGAGGCTCTAGGGAGAATGCATGTCCTTGCACTTAGTAGCTTCTACAGGCCACATGCATGCATTAGCTCATGGCCCTCTTCCTTCATCTTCAGAAATTCATCATTCCATCCTCCACCACTTTTGTCTTGTTGTGTTCTGCCTCGTTGACACATCTTGCGTGCCTTTTATGAGGACCTTTGTGATTTATATTAAACTAACCAGGATCATCCAGGATGGTTTTCCCATCTCAAGATTCTTAATTACATCTCAACATATATGTCAAGTGCCTCTTGACATATAAGGCAACACACTCATAGTTTCCAGGGACTAGAATGTGGACATGTTTGGAAGAATTGTTACATCTAACATATCTCCTCAAATTCAGCACTGGAAAGGAGTAAATAAAAGAGAAAAAGAGTAAAAATTGTGACCCTAATGTGGCTTTTTTCAGATGGCATCATAATATTAGGAAAAAGAGACTCCCTTTGTCCCTGGTCAGTATTTTGTAGTGTGTGGTTCCTTTCTCAGTGGATTTAACCAGTAATGTCATCTTTAATCAAAGCTAGTATTGTTTCTCTCAGAACAGGAAATCATGAGTAGCTTTTACTTTATTAACCAGTTTCCCATTTCCCGCTAAGTTGCTTTATGTATATTTCGGGGACCATTTACATATTCCATATTAAAAGTGAGCTATTGAAATTTTCAGGTATTATAATTGAATTATGTATTCACCTTTCTTAATTCTGTGAGGTTTTGCTTCATACATTTCTGTTTTCTATTAAGTGCATGTATGCCCATGATAGCTATACTTTCATGATGGATTGACCCTTTTCACATTATATATATATAATATTTTATTTGTCTCTCTCTAGTAACAATAGTTACAATTTGCTGAATGCTTATTATGTTCCAGACACAGTTCTAAGCAAGTATTATTTGTTGTTCATGTACAATTGCATTGTATTGAAACTATTAAACAGATTCTTTTTATTAATTTCTTATAGAAAAATAACTTTCAGGGGCATTTTTATTCTTTGAGTATTGAGGACAATATTTAATGTTTTCTTGTGCTGAAGTATTTTTCATATGCCTCATTTTGGATTATTTAGTGTATTTATTTACTGATTGTTGAACAACCTGAGGTCTATCCCATACCCATGTTTACTATCAAGAATTAGGCTTCTCTTAAGCCTGATCACTTTTATCTTCCATATTTGCATTAGTCCCAATTCACCTTAAAATACAGGATATATAATGATAAGAAGCATTTCAAAACCATTTCCATAAAAAATACTTCAACTAGAGTACTTTTGCTTGTTCAGCAAAGCTTTTTTCTGATAGATTTGATCACTAAAAAACTGCCCAGACTGTATAAACAAGATCTACATTTCTCATCAAGTACTATTATCAGTTGTATTTCTTTTATTCTTTCTGAACTATGGAACTTTAAGGATCAGCATTTCATGTCCCTCATTCTCTTAAAATATGAGCAACATCATAAATCTACTTTTAATTTCTTATGTATATGTGTGTGCATGCGTGTATATTGCAATCTAAAGGTGAATACTGATGTAGAGATTTTTATGGATGTCAAATGGGAGAGAGTAGAGAAAAGTATATTATTCTTATTGAATTAAAATGAAGGAAAGTGATGGTTGTTCAGTTCTCTGATGATTCTACAACTGTGAGCTGGGAGACTCAGGTGGAGGAAACCAAGTTTCCCAGTAAGACTTTTTCAATTTTGACAACTCAGAATCATCTCAGGAACAAAATAAATGTTTCCCACTAAATGTGGTTTTAAATTCAGTTCCATGCATCTACTATTTGGTGAACTGTTTGCTAATAGTTACTTTCAGGTTGATTTTTTTTCCCAAAAATCTTATGCAATTTTGTCTTGGTCTATCCTTTATAGTTATCTTTTTCTGTTTCTTTTTATTTGAATTTTATTTCTTTGTCAAATCATCACCTATTTTCCATCAAGATGATCTTCTTTTTAAAAAAAAATAGAAACTTTTACATATTAGCTCTTTGTGATATGGGTTGCACTTTTTCTTTAATTGGAAAATAATTGCTTTACAATGTTGTGCTGATTTCTGCTGTTCAACAGCATGAATCAGTTCTAAGTATACATGTAACTCCTCCCTCTAGAGCCTCCCTCGCACACCCGATCTCACTCCTCTAGGTTTGCACAGAGCACCAAGCTGAACTCCTTGTGTTATATAGCTGCTTCCTGTTAGATATGTATTTTATACCTGGCAGTGTATATATGTCAGTGCTACTCTTTCAGTTCATCCCACCCTCTCCTCACTTCACTGTGTTCACAAGTCTGTTCTCTATGTCTGTGTCTCTATTGCTACCCTGCAAAAAAGTTTACCAGTATAATTTTTATAGATTCTATGTGTGCATATGCATTCATATACGATATTTTTTTTTCTCTTTCTGACTTACTTCACTCTGTTTAACAGGCTCGAGGTTTATCGACCTCACAACAAGGGACTCAAATTCATTGTTTTTATGGATGAATAATATTCCATTGTATATACGTACCACAACTGCTTTATCCATTCATCTGTTGATAGATATGTAGGTTACATCCATGTCCTGGCTATTGTAAATAGTGCTGCTATGAATGGGGTACAGGGGTCTTTTGAATTATAGTTTTCTGAGGGTATGTGCCTAGTACCACTTCCTAACAGCATGCTGTACTGTGCTTAGTCTCTCAATCATGTCCGACTCCTTGCAACCCCGTAAACTGCAGCCCACCAGGCTCCTCTGTCCATGGGGATTCTCCAGGCAAGGATACTAGAGTGGGTTGCCATGCCCTCCTCCAGAGGATCTTCCCAATCCAAGGATTGAATCCAAGTCTCCGGCATTGCAGGTTGATTCTTTACCATCTGAGCCACCAGGGAAGCCCATGAATACTGGGATGAGTAGCCTGTCCCTTCTCCAGGGGATCTTCCTGACCCAGGAATTGAACTGGAGTCTCCTGCATTGCAAGTGGATTCTTTACCAACTTAGCTACCAGGGAAGCCCTACTTACACCATACACAAAGATAAACTCAAAATGGATTAGAGGCCTAAATGTAAAGCCAAATACTATAAAATTCATAGAGGAAAATGTAGGCAGAACATTCTCTGACATAAATCTCAGCAAGATCCTCTTTCACCCATCTCCTGGAGTAATGGATATAAAAAAAAAGTAAACAATGGGACCTAATTAAACTTAAAAGCTTTGAACAGCAAAGGAAACTATAAATAAATTGAAAAGGCAGCCCTCAGAATGGGAGAGAATAATTGTAAATGTAGCAATTGACAAAGGATTAATCTCCAAAATATACAAGCAGCTTATGTAGCTCAGTATCAGGAAAACAAACAACCCAATAAAAAAATGGGTGGAAGATCTAAACAGACATTTCTCCAAACTGGCTAATAAACACATTAAAAGATGCTCAATATCACTTATTGTTAGAGAAATGCAAGTCAAAACTACAAGGAGGCTTCACTTTGCACAGGTCAGAATGGCCATCATGAAGAAACCTACAAACAATACATGATAGGGAGGGTGTGGGGAAAAGGAAACCCTCTTGCACTGTTGATAAGAATATAAACTGATACAGCCACTGTGGAGAACAGTGTGGAGATTCCTTAAAAAACTAGGAATAAAACTACCCTGGTGGTGGTGGTGGTGGTTTAGGTGCTTAATTGTGTCTGACTCTTGCCACCATAGGACTGTAGCCCACCAGGCTTCTCTGTCCATGGGATTTCTCAGGCAAGAATACTGGAGTGAGTTGCCATTTCTTTCTCCAGGGGATCTTCATGACCCAGGGATCAAACCAGGGTCTCCTGCACTTCAAGGTAGATTCTTTACTGACTGAGCCACCACAGAAGCCCAAAACTACCATATCATCCAGCAATTTCACTACTGGTCATATACTTTTTGGAGTTATTTTTATGAACAGGTTTGTGAAGCATTTTATTTGCCACCTTTTGTGAGATTCCAAAATTATTAATTTCCATGCTCAATTTTACATTTAATTCTGATTACTTTTTCTGATAATAAATATATAAACTATATATGATTTCTATAAAGTTAATATAAATTAATTTTATTTTGTACATTTAGAACAGAGAGAAAAAATGTATAAGTAATTCAGTTCTTTTGGCAACTAAATAGAGTATATAATTTTAAATAAAGTAGGTCAAATTAATTATGAAATTACTGTCTGTTTTACCTAGACTAAGAAACCCTAAATCATCTTTTCATATTTCTCAGCATTCTTTATTTTTAAAAAAGAGTGATTCTTTTCATCATACTGCAGTATGCTGCTCTCTATTATGTATTATTTTTTTGTGTCGCAGAACAATAAAGCAACATTTGTCAGCAAACATTCATATGCCTGCTTCTGCCTCTGTCTTCTTTTCAGTACTAAAATCATCCAGAGAAAATAGACTCCAGGGAGAAAGTAAACAAATTATAGAGGAACGACACAATTCCTCAGTGCAAGTTGGCAGCATGGATTCTACATGCCAGGCTTATTACAGTCTGGTGAGAAATTGTAGAGCAGCATTATGCCTGGTCAAGGGTAGCATGAGCAGCATGTAAAAGGTTGATATTCAGCCCAGATTGAACTTACTATTTTATTTAAAAATACCATTGATCACAGCAAGAGTAGATATTCAGAGGGTTAATATATAGGATTGTCATTTTATTTTGCTGAATTTGAATATATACCATCTACCCTATACTGGGCAAGAACAAAAACAGAACAAAACAAAAAATGAAAGAATCTAGATTACAAATCATAAGCTCTGGATTTGAATCCCAGATCTTATATTACTAAGGAAAATAGATGGGCAATGTAATCCTTCTTGATATCCAGATCTCTGTGTTTAATAACGAAAATACAGATGCCATATCATTGTGAAGATGAAAAATGAGACAATATACATAAAACTCCCAGATGATAATGGAAATAAAGACCAAAGTACTATTTGAGTTCCATCATGGGTGTGGAGCTATAGGCAGGGAAAACATGCAAGAATAAATATGAATATGGGCAAATCACACAGTGCTGTTGGAAGAAAATAGCCATTTAAAGTCATTTGGATTTATTTAAATTATAGGTCATATTAATAGAAATGCAGCAAATAAATTTGGGAAAGAACACTGGTCTAGATCATGAGTGCCCTTGAATGTTAGACTAAATAATATTGATTTCATTCCATGGAAAATGAGAAATGGAAAGCTATTCTGAAGAAAATGGAAAGTGAAAACTGGTATGATAAATAGGAGGTTAAAATGACCCAAAAAAGTTTGGCGGTGAAAAGGTTATGTTTGAGGCAAGAAAAGTTAGAGTTATCCTATAGTTTGAAGCAAGGAAAGTTCAAGTTATCTTATAGTACAAGTAGGAATGGAGGTTTGAGAAAAATACTAAGTTTGGAACTCAACTAGGATAATCATACTCATTTATTAGGTGATTACTCCGTTCCAAGAATATCACATATATAATTTAATCTTATCTTCCTGACAAGTCTAAGATAAGAACTGTGGCTCTATTTCAAGGAGAGATAACTGAAACCAAAGACCACACAGATGGGGACTCAGGGGAGCAGAGATTTGAACCATATCGTCTCTCTCCAAGGCTGGCACTCATCAGTTGTGCTATTTGAGAACCCCATCACTCATAGGGTAGCACGTGAAAGGCAGAAATCTGACATCACAGCAGAAGTGTTCCGGCCTTAGTGACTGAGCAAATGCAGATGACAATTACAGAAAAAATGGTATGGTGGAATAAAGGGAGACAAAGTGAGTCTGGTTTTGACATTTTGAGTTTTAGTCCTTTTGGATTATAAAAGTGGTGATGTCCAGCAAGCAGATGGAAATGCAGGATGAACTAGGGAAGGATATGGAGAGACATGCTTTAGAGTTTTCCAAAAGGGGGTGATGGACGACTCCAGGAAAGGGCTTGACAAGAGACGGTGAATATGGGAAATGCAGGCCAAGGGAAGGTCCCTGTGAAAAATCAGGAAGGCAATTATAATTTCAGCACAGAACATAAGTATAATTTTATATCAGAGAATTTAAAGATCTTCTAGAGTAGCAATTCTCTCCGACTTGGAAAAGCCACTGCACTGAAGGGCACTGTAAGCCTGTAAATCAATTAAACTCGAATTACAAAGTCCAACAGCATCTGTTCCCATCATGACATAAAACCCGCTAAGATGAAGAATCTCTGACAGGAATAAGTTACATTTTTTATAAGTTACTGTTCCAGTGAGCTGTTTTTCTTCACATAGTTTCAATAACATCCAAGCAGACCTGGGGCTTGGAAGTGTCCTTAGAGATCACCTGGTCTAACATCTTTATTTTAAAAATGGAAAATATAAGGCTTAGAGAAGGGACCCCAGGTCACGAAGCTAGTTTTTCCATAAATGGGTTCATTTATATTTACACTCACTAAATGTTTGGGGACCAGGCAACCTGTATTTCATGATGATACTTCCCTGAGAGTATTATTAAGAAGTACTTTATATAATGTGTGAGCACAAAGTTTATTGAGACTTTAATTTGTGTACATTTTTCTCTCTGTTTACAAAGAATGAAGCTATCATTTTGGTTTGTTTGTTATTTTCCCCCAAGGACATCTTGGTTGCAGGGATGAAAGCAGAGATTGCCTACAAACAAATGTCTTTCATGTCTTTTAAGAATATTTTGAGAGAAGGAGGAAATGAAGCCTTGTAGGGGAAAAAATGACGAGGAGGTGAGGGTGAGAGAAACAGGCATTAAATTTTCTTCTGCCCCCTTCTGTTTTTGCCTTCAATCTTTCCCAGCATCAGGGTCTTTTCCAAAAAATAATCTCTTTTCATAAGGTGTCCAAAGTATTAGAGTTTCAACTTCAGCAACAGACCTTCCATTAAATATACAGGGTTGATTTCCTTTATGATTGACTGATTTGGTCTTTTTGCAGTTCAGGGGACTCTCAAATCTTCTCCAGCACCATAATTTGAAAGCATCCATTCTTCATTTCTCAACCATTTTTATATTTTACAGTTCTTCATTTTACCAAAGTTCTTCTCTGCCCTTTTCTTCAGATACCTCACCCTCTATATTTGTTATTCCGTAATCTAGGAATAGAAGTTATCTTTCTAAATCTCATGTTTTTCTTCAAAAGAATTCTAAAGTACAATAGTATTCATAAGGAATGACATAGAGTCTGAAGAAAATGTGTTCATAGCACTTCCTTTTGTTTTTGACGGAATTATTTATTTTAAATAATTTTAATTGTAGCGATCTTTTATGAAATGTATTAATAGCATTAATATTCCTCCCAAATATTCAGGGAAATTTATATTTTAGGAAAGTAAACCATGTACTGTGGTAACAAATAGCCGTACCCAGAATTGCAAGCACATCTGTTCAGGAAGAACAGGAAACCAAGATACATACAAGTCAGTTCCTGTAAGGTGTCAAAGCAGCGATGTAACCAACTTCCTCTGAGTTAGGTAAGCTGAATAAATAGATATACATAATAAATGGTATTTTTTTGGAAGAAAAATATAATACTTTTAAAAGTCTCTACAAAGACATTTTTGCAAAGAAGATGGGGCCAAACTAGATTTGAAAATTAATATGTTAAACCAAGGATGTACAAGAATGCTGAATTTATCTTGGCACATTTAAGAGCGATTAACTTTTGTTGGACTGGTTAGAATAAATGAGTAATTGAGGCAAAACTAATTATATTTGAATACACTTTATTCTTAGGGGTTAAATGTGGGGCAGAAAATTTGAGAATCATTCAATACTGTATAACATGGATCTTAACATAGGGTGCTTTTGGGAATCTTTTAAAAACTATACATCCCTGGGCCTCAACTATAAACCAGTTAAACCAAAGTCTCTGGAGATGGGATCCAGAATGGGTATTTTTAAAATCCTGCAGGTCTTTCTCACATGTAGCCAGGTTGAATGCTACTCATCTTGAAATATTGAATGGGGGATGAGGGTGGGATCACAGGCAGAATAATAGCCCTCAAAGATGTTCACAAATTAACTCCCAGAGCCTATGAATGTGTTACCTTATATGACAAAAGGGACTTTACAGATACAATAAAGTAAAGGCTTTTGAGATGGGAAGATTATCCTGGATTATTTAAGTGAGCCAGGTATAATCCAACAGAGAAGGCAATGGCAACCCACTCCAGTGTTCCTGCCTGGAGAATTCCAAGGACGGTGGAGCCTGGTGGGCTCCCATCTATGGGGTTGCACAGAGTCGGACACGACTGAAGCGACTTAGCAGCAGCAGCAGCAGTATAATCCAAGGGCCCTTTTAAGAGGGAGACACATCAGAGTCTTCCCTGGTGGCTCAGACAGTAAAGAATCTGCCTCCAGTGAGGGAGACAGGGTTCGATCCCTGGGTTGGGAAGATCCTCCAGAGAAGGGAATGTCAACCCACTCCAGTATTCTTGCCTGGAGAATCCCCATGGACAGAGGAGCCTGGTGGGCTAAAGTCCATAGGGTCACAAAGAGTTGAACACAACTGAGTGACCAACACTTTTTCAGTGTCAGAGTCAGATATGTGGCCATGGAAGCAGAAGCTGGGATGACGCAGGGCTGTGAGGCAAGGAATACACATGGCCTGTAGAAAAGGAAAAGAGACAGATTCTCCCCTAGAGCCTCCAGAAGCAATATTTTTCTGTTGACTCATTTTATCTCTTTTGACTGCAATAAACAGTTTGCAAGATCTTAGTTCCCTGAGCAGGGATTGAACCCATGCTCCCGGCAGTGAAAGCACAGAGTCCTAACCACTGGACCACCAGATGTAGAACTGAGTAAACTATTCCCACCTGCTGACTCATTTCAGACTTTTGTAAAATTATACATTTGTGTTGTTATAAGCAACTAGGTTTGTAGAATTTGTTGTAAGTAGTGAAAGAAAACTAGCACAGGTGGCTGATTAAAATAGTG
Organism: Bos taurus; assembly: GCF_002263795.3. Lineage (NCBI taxonomy): Eukaryota > Metazoa > Chordata > Mammalia > Artiodactyla > Bovidae > Bos > Bos taurus. The sequence goes on along the minus strand of NC_037338.1, from coordinate 39,851,203 downwards.
ACTCCCTAAATGATCATGCTTCACAGTAAGAGAAAAATCAAGATGAACAGTCGTTGCCACCTTGGGTCCTTTGTATCACAGGTAATATACCACCTTCTCTTTTTGGATAGAGCAGAGGATTATAAATTTGAAGGTTGGGGTAAAACTCTGTAATGATGTATTTAAGTTATTTCTGTGTAATACAAATAGGTATTTGCAGAAAGAGTATAGCTAAATGGTTGTTCCCACTTCTTGTGCTTTTTAGTCATTTTCTTTGCTGTATTAGGACTTGTTTAACTCATTGTGAATGTTTATGGGATAAGAAAGCTTACCCAGGATGGAAAGCAAATATATCTCCTCACTTTGCTCACAGCAGGTTTTGAGAAGCTGTGTTTTTAGGGGACGATCCTTCTTTGACTTAAAATCAAAGCAGAGCTAGTTCTCAGTTGTTAGTAATGACATTGAACTCCACATACAGCACCAGGAGGACTGTGGACAGAATGAAGAGCAGAAGGATTTTATGTAGAGACCGGTGAACATGTAGGAAAAAAACGTATAATGGAGAAAAGACAGATAAGATACAGAAACTCAAGGTTCACTAACCAAGCTATTGGTCCAAAAGATGGGGCTGTTGCATAGGAAATAGCATATGTATTGCCTGTAGAAGGACCATCCCTAGGTTTCTAGGAACTTGCTGAGCAACCTTCATTAATAGATTCATCTGGTTGTGTTATGTACAAGGCCTTCATGTACCTCAATTTTTGTGTTTTCTAATGAGCTATCAGTCTTTATGCTGGTCAGTATTCTGAATTAATTGTTTCTAAAGATCTCTAAACTATTCTCAAGTGTGGGAGCACTTGTAAACTAGAGGGGTTTTAAACTTGAATTAGAGGATTTTTTTTTTTTACCTTTTATTAGGGATTAACAGAGCCTTCTAGGTACAGAAATGTAATAGGTACAGATGTTGGTATAGGCATAGATATTTATTTATAAATTTATCTAGGTCTAGAGCTGTATTTATACTAAAATATATAATGTACATGGTTTATATTAAAATGAATATAAATTAAAAATTTTATAAAAAGTCTTATGCAGGTGGCATAGTCTTTCTCCAGAATCCCTAGTCTCTGTTATTGTCATATTGAGGGTTGTTACAAACTCCATGTGATACTGTTTTCTACCACAGGCATTACTTATGCTTAGAATCTGCTGTGTCCTATGAATCCCATCCAGCTTTGCACAAGTTTTTCATGTCACTCGGTATATATGGTTTAATGATGGAATATGGTAGCAGGCATAGACTATACTACCCCTACAACCTTAGTAAACCTATTGACCTATCAGGGGTTGAAATCCCTTCTTTGTGTTGGGATAAAATGAGATGAAATGATCTGTCCTATATTTTAGATGTGTTGTTCCAACATGTTCCAGACGACCAGCTCCTACAGATTCAATGATAGCAAACCTATAAATCATAGGGCTTCTTTTCAACCTCCTGGGTCACACATGCCTTACCAAGCTTTCCTGACATTTCCTGCTTATACAGGTTTATCAGCATGATGTCTTCAACATCGTGAATGCCTTTGATGTTCTCCAGGAAGCACATATGGTTTGGGTTTCTTCGACAGTATTATAACAGAGAGTGGGAAAGTTAGCAAAGCTTTGCTGCAAAACCGAAACTGAATAGTGATGTCCATTCCAAATGAATATTTTTAAAATTATCTTTTAAATGTTTATTTATTTGGCTGCATCAGGTCTTAGCTGTGGCACGTGAGCTCTTCATTTTGGCATTCAGCCTTCTCTCCAGTTGTGGTGCTCAGGCTTACTTGCCGCTTGGCATGTGGGATCTTAGTTCCTCATCCAGGGATGGGACTCATGTCCCCTGCACTGGAAGGAACATTCTTAACCACTGGACCACCAAGGAAATCCCCCAAATGAATGTGAAGTGTTTCTGTTCTTCCTTGCTGATACAGATGGAAAAGAACATGTTTGGGAGATAAATGGCCAAATACAATCTACATAAAATGATGTCAATCTTCTCTAGCTAAGATGATGTCTCTCCCATAGCAGGTTTAATTAGGCTGCTTCTTGGTTGAGTCTGTAGTAGTCTACATTATTTTCCAGGCTCAGTTTGGTTTTCTAGGCCAGCCTAGTGAACTAAATGCAGATATTTTGGAGACTCCACCTCTGCCTCCTTTATATCTTTAAGGTAGTGCAAATCTCTGCCATTTCTCCTACAATACTGTCACCATCTTATTTGAATTGGTGGTAGGGGGGATGTTTTAGAGGCTTCCATTTAGCCTTTTCCACCATAATAGATTTTACTTTATAGGCCAAAAAACTAATATAGAAATTGCATTAATTGCCAGGAATATTAGCTAAAATTATACATTTGACAATGGGGGAAAAGACCACATGTAAGTCATGGGACCAGTGGATGCATTTTGAGCTGAACTTACACTAAGACTTTATTTCCTGGCAAAACAAAAATCCATGTGTTCCTGCTCTCACAGGGAAACTATGAAGGTAATTTGTGGTCTTTGGTATCAATGCCTTCTTAGCTCTTGTGTGCAACAATCCTTAGAATGTTTAGGTATTCCATTTTCCCCAGTGTATAGTTACTCAAGTCAATGACTGTAGGTTTTTTTGGGAAAAGATGAAGTAATCATTATAGCCAGAATGCTACAGGATACTTCTTCTTGGGGATCAAGTTTGTCCTTCATTCAATGGGTTTGTAGTTGGAAAGGAGGCTCACATCTGGATATTAGACAAGAGATTGAGACATTTTACTAAGATGACTGCCTGAAGTCACCTTCTTTGATCATACTTCCTTGATTGTTGTTGTTGTTAGAGAGATTGAGCGATACCCTAATTGGGTGCGTATCTTTCTCATACCCAAGAAAGCTGCATTATTGATATATTAGCCATATCTTTAGTTCTCTGCTTGCCATGCTCCTCTGGTTTTCATTCCAACCTTGCCGCCCATGTGAATTAGTTATCCTACCTTTAAACTGTTAAGAGCAACCATCTAGACCCCACTTTTTCAGAACTTACCATCCCTATTCTTATCATGAAACCAGTTCTCCACATCTTCACATGAATCCTAGCTTACAGTTAGACTGTATGCTCTAACACTGATGGCTCTCTCACCAGCATATTTTTTATTACTTTGTTAAATAAAAATTCTGGCCCGCCTGCAGAACATATTATTCTAGTATTTTCCCCAGCCTTACATCATGCAACCACTCTGGCAATCTCCTTTATCTGAACCATTTCCTCTTTAACTATCATTTGCTATAGCCATCCTTTCACTTATTCGGGGTCACCATTTTCTGCAAGCTTCTATGAGATATCCTAGAAAATATTAGAACCATTTTCTTCAGTCTTTCTTTGAATGTTTTCTCCCAGATTATTTTCCAAAAAGCAATGCCCCTGTGTCAATAAGCTCTCCCTTATAAAACTGCATATTCTTTCTGAGTTTAGTTCCATATATATTTTCCAAGTTCCTCTCAAGACTGTTTAGCTTGGGTCTGAATATTCTTGGGATATAATCCCTTTCTCCCTTTGCAATCCCATCACTTCCAAGGCCAGATTATGGTAGCCAGTAATTCTAGCTGTTTACCTGCTTCCTAAGAAGAGATGTAGAAGGGGACATGTCTTGGAGGAGAGAGGTTTTCTTTAAGACAAATGGGAACACTAACTGCTAACAGAGAGAAGTGGGTGAGTTTGAGGAATCCAAAGAATTCAGAGGAATCTGGGGAATCAAGAGCATGAATACAGATGATCCCATATATCAGGATCCCATTATTTCCCAATCAGAGCTCTAAACTTGGCACATCAGATTTGTTTAGGTTAACCTTTCCAGGAGCCAGGCTACTTTTTACCGTTAGGTCCTGGGTTTTCTCTGTGCTTAGTATCTGGGAATAAGGGCTATTGTATGCAGTCAAGGAGCCCCTCTAGCTTCCACAGTTTGCTTCTCATTGACAGTTAATAACTCCCAGACCTTCATGTACTTTCTTCAGAGTATCATAACCCCTAACAATAGTTATCCAACTCCACTATCTTTATAAATACTGTATCTCTCATATTTCTCAAACATCTGCTATATATATTATACCTGCTAGTAAGTTTGCATCTACCAGTTTACCTCTCTAGTTCACTAAATAAAGTTTTTAGCAATTTCACTGATACCTGGTTACAGAAGCTTTCCAAGTTCCATCTACCACCAAGAATTTGGATACTCATTGTGGGCTGGCTAGTAAGTGATCCAGTCCATCTGCTCTACTAGATAAAACTGTTCCAGGTCAAGTTACCCATGAAGCAGACACTAAGGAGATTTTTTTCCTATAGGAGGTTCAGTGAGCAGTACTGTTATAATGCCTGAAGGGAATGGAACAGATTAGGTGTAGGCAAAGGGAGAACTTGGGCTCTGCCTAACCTCTTTCAAGCTCTGGCATGGATATTCAGAGTTGAGCCGACTCTTAAATCCTTGTATTAATCAGTTACTGGATTCAGGCTGTGCCCAGTATGGGAATATGATCTTGAGCAAGAAGACTTTCTTGAGCTGAGGGCAATTTCCAAAGGACTGATGGTTTAAGATAATTTGAGAGCAGCAGTCCCCAAACCTGGGTTCAACTATCCTTCAGTCCTGAAGGGGATATCTAAGTAACATGGCACAGTATCCACAGCACACTGCTGGAGGCAATTAAATTGAAAACCACCATCATAAAGCTGTGCCTGTTTGTAAACATGTGATTTCAGAACAAGGAACCAAAAATACATAATCATTGACACAAGAGAAGGGCTATGCCATAGCAATAAAACACAAATATGCTACCATACTATCAGCTCTCAAATGATAAAAGTCCACTTGTGAAATGATTATCTAGGAGAAATAAATTGGAATGATTTTTAGTTACTTTACAGTTTTTTCATGACTAAGACTTTATCAGAAGCTGACATTAAAAGGAAAACTACAATTACAAATGTATAGGGAAGTCATTCACCATATATACTCAGAATTATACTTTTATTTCCTACAGTTGCAATTATTGCCTTCATAATCCTTATTCCTAGTCATCTACCCTCTGGAGATAGGTATATAAAGTTTAAAATGAACTTAAACTATCCATTAAACTTGGCATCCAGTGTCATACAAAATGCTTCAGTAAATGAAATTTGCTAAAATGTTTTAACACCTGAGCATTATAAGAAAAAGTTGATAATGGCATTTTTAGTTAATGACCATCACTTCAAACAAAATATAACAGTTCCTGAACTCCAGTTATATATTTATGTTGGGGTAGATTCATCCACCCCAAAATTTATATTCTGTTTTCCATTGAAGAATGTTTGAAAGACTACATTCTCCTCTGTATAAAGTTTAAAAGGCAATAAAATCTCAGTTGCACTAATAAGAGTAAGAAATGATATTTCTTATCTCCTCTGAAAGAACAGTGCCCATATATATCAGAATGCATTTTTCACATATTGAGTATTTCACTCATGTAGAGATATTATGATCACAGTATCCTTACTTTGTTTTATTCATTTGAAATCCATAGCCTGACATTGGGTATAATAATCAGGTATAATTTTCCTTGTTATAAATTGGATGGTATTTTATATACATCAGCTACAAAGTCCATTAGCATCCTCTAATACGTGGAAAGAGATCTCAACCCTAACTGCAGTTAGCATCATTTGGACAGTTTATTGTTTGCTGTTAATGCAGATGCACAGACCACACACCCTAAATGATTCTCATTCATTTGGTCTGGGGTGGCCTGGACATCACATTTCTCCTAGCATGGAGAAGCACTTTAATATGGTATTTGGGTTACCCTTATAAAGTGAACATTTAACCTCAAGCCTCAAATATCTCTTGTATCCCCAAAGTCTGATTGTCTAATATTGTTTAAAGTCTCAGTAGATAATATAGCAAAACTGCAGATTAACTGCTACAAATCATTCACTCTGACTTTCTTTGCATTTCTCAATTTGTTCCTTAACCTTGAACTTCAGAGTAAACTTTGAGATGGAGATTAATTCATAGAAGAAATATCAAGGCAAGAAAAATGGGTTAACTTCTTAAAAATGTTCAATTAATCTGTATGTAATACAGAGAATACAATTTGGGTCTAGAAATTGGCATGGTATATAGTTTTGGAAAACCCACAATTTGCTATATTTAAAGATCCCAGTCCTCAGGAACTATCATTTAAATATTACTTTGGACATATGCTACTTAGAATCCATAAAGAAAATTTTAATTCACATTCAATTGTAAGGTGTTAGCTTTATCAAAAATGTTCAAAATAAGTAGTTGATTTACTATTTAAAAAGACATCAGAGGTGATTTAGTGCAACTTCAAACTCAATTCTTTTTATTTTATTTTATTTTATTTTTAAACTTTACATAATTGTATTAGTTTTGCCAAATATCAAAATGAATCCATCACAGGTATACATGTGCTCCCCATCCTGAACCCTATCTTAAATCTTGTTCTGAGAACCAAATTCATTATTCCCGCTTCTCTCCTAAATGTTCTCTCCTATATGCCAGTGAAAGAAATAAAACAAGGAATACTTAATTTCTAACTTTAAACAGATATGTTTGGTTTGTGTTGTCCCATCCCTTCTTATTCTCTTAAAACCACTTAGTGTGACAACTTGACACAGCAACTGTCTTTATTGATAAAATACATATCACCCTGGACAAACTTGTGGATTTAAAAAATGTTCTTGTCATAGGAAAATTTATCCCTCATTTTCCAACTGTATGTTCAGTCATATTTTATGATTTTGTTTTCAAAAGCTGCGCTTGCTAAAATTGATGAGCTGTACTAATACCCACGACATGAACATCCTATTTCTTCAACCAAAAATCCATCATTTTATGAGGAAAGTCAAGGTCTAGGGTTAGGTGAATATAGAGTCTTTTTCACTCAGACTTGGGCAAGGAAAGGAGATGTGCAGGCCAGTATGGGTAGGGTGTCTTTTTGACTTATTCTCAAGTTTCCAGATCAGCTTTTTCTAGTTGTTCAGAAACCAGAGTAATAGAAAAGGGCAAAATAGTGAGAAGTCAGTCTTCATTTTATCAAAGAATATGAGCTTCTTCTTGAGACAGTGCTTCTCAAACATGAACATGTATGTGAATCCCCAGGCATCTTGTTGAAATGTGGAACTGTTTTGATAGGTTAAAAATGGTACTTGTGAGTTTATATTTCTAACAGATGATTCGAAGGTTGCTGGTCCTTAGAATTACTCAGTACAGAACATCTGAATATAGTCTTTGTGCAAATTTGCCTCTTTAGCCCATTTTTGACCCACCTACTTTCCCAAGACTAGTAGTCAAATGAAACAAAAGGGAACATTGGACATTTAGGATTTGATTGTTTATTCTCTTGCCCTGTAAGTGCATTTAAGAATCTGTTGATCATTGTTAAGAAAGCACCTTATTTCCTCTGATTAGAGAAGAAAAAATATTCTCTTCAAATTTCACTACTCTTCTCTAACTAGGTTATGCAGACCTCTTGTTATTAAAACATCATATTTGTAAGGAAATTTCAAAGCATGGCCTTCTAATGAGCTGGTGATAAAAATACTGTCTTAGCCACTGAAACAGCTATATTCAGAGTTGCATTAAGAATTTTGTCCATGTGTAAAGAAATGGAATAAGTGGCAATAAGTTAATAGGTTCTGTTACTAGTGGAGCAAACTAACTGCTTTTTAAAAATTAACCTTGAACCTTATCCTCATTCAGTAGTTAATGGAATTGAGAGATTAAGTACTTCATATATTATTTATAACATTAATAGAAAAATAAAATAATTTCTTCTTGGCTTTCTCCCTTGCATAGGTTTAACTCTCTGCTTTCATCATTTGGAGATTGCATTAAGTTTGAGGAAGAGACGGTCATAGAATCTAATTAGTACAAACATTTATAGAATGCTTCATATGACCAGGCAGGCACTGTTTTAAGTATTAGTTCAGTGAATCAATTACTTTAATTTCCATTTTAAAGATATTAAAATTGAACAATTTAGAAACTGGCCCCCTGTTATACAGCTGGAAAGTGTTAGCTAAGCATTCTGATGGAAGTGCCCATACAAGCAACCATTCTGTGTTTCTGGCTTGTTACTTATATGGGTGCGAGGTGTGATTTCAGAGGCCAGGAATGCTCCTCTGACCCAGAATCCTTCAATAGAATCAAAGCTGCAGATACTTTGAACTTATTTTCTCATTCATTTTCTTTATCAAATTTAGCACAAATTACCAAAAATTACTTACCTGTTTTGGTTTAGAAAAGTAACAACCTTGTATAAATTCAACCGTTCATCTCTCCAGTCCCTACACCCATGTCGCTAAGTCCTAGAGGAAGAGATCAATTGTTTGTCCAGGAGCCATGGCACATTCGTTATTGCTGACCTTAGTTGTACACTCATATTCCCTTAGAAACCTTTCCCTTCAATTGGAAATTTATATTATTGACACCCTTTCAGCCTTTTACCCCACCCTCTTCCCACTCTCAGCAAATGTCCTTAACTCTTTGCTTCCTAGTGACTGTTGAGTCCATTAGGTGTAAAGTCCCTTAAATACTCTCACTTCACAAACATTCCTGTACATTTCCATCCAGACAACCTTTCTTTGCTTAGCTTTGGTTTACTTGGAAATAATGCCCCTCCTTCCACCCAAAACTTGCCTTGAACCTCTGCTATAGATAACAGCCCCAACACTCTCCTTTCTCTGTCTCCATTGATCTCTTTTCTCTGCAGCTTATGTGCCTTCTGTGCACAAAATATTAAAAAATAAAGAAACAGAAACACTATGCTCAATCTTGTTACTCTTTGTAGGTAGGGCTCTATCTCACCCCTCACCATCATCAAAAATATTTTAAAGAATATATACTTGGTATTTATCTTTATATCTTCATCCTTATTTTCTCCTCAGTCTTTTTATTTATTGATTTTATAGTCTTCAGAATCACTAACAATGTCCCTCTAAAGTTTAATGTCATGTGCCAACTTTTATTTCTAATTTCTAAGCTTTTGGCTACTTCTTTATATTTTAGATTAACTCCTCCTTTCTTTTCTAGGATAACACTCTATGTTTTTTTTTCCTGGTAAGATTGTATGGTGGTGCAATTGGGAAAGTAAAGAAAAATGTTGAGTTTGTGACAATATCATATGTTGCTTGATAAAGTTCTATGGAATATGAACACATGTGGGCCCAGTGGAATCAACCATCCATTTTAGTTTTCATTATAGGCTATTGCTCCAACATCATTTTGTAAATAACAGAGAATGATGTCAAACACCCTATTCTAAATCCCCCTATTCCTGCAGCTATCATAAATACTCAATCCTTGGGAAACGGACCCAATGAAAAATAACCAGAAAGATGAAAAATTCATCTTAGGCAAAGTAATGGTTTTAATCCCATGTCAACTTTTTCTGTGTAGCACCTCCACATGTAGGAGGCACCAAAGGCATTAGTGTGGAACCAAGGAGTATCTTGCCAGGAGATATTTTTCCAATTCTTGATAGAAAACTTGATAGGAATTCTTTCCAGAAATTTACATGTTCCTAAAGTTACCTGTCACTTGAAGAAGCCAATTTGATAGGTTAAATATCTATTTCTGAAGGCTTCAAATTGTTCAGTAGTTTTTTGTAAGCATCCCTAATCTTGCTTGGAAAAGTTTCAAGATGGCGGAATAGAAGGACGTGCACTCATCTTCTCCAAATCGGGAAAGGAGTACGTCAAGGCTGCATATTGTCACCCTGCTTATTTAACTTAAATGCAGAGTACATCATGTGAAATGCTGGGCTAGATGAAGCACAAGCTGGAATCAAGATTGCTGGGGAAAATATCAATATGCAGACACCTCAGATATGCAGACACCACACTTATGGCAGAAAGCAAAAAAAGAACTCAAGAGCCTCTTGATGAAAGTGAAAGAGGAGAGTGAAAAAGTTGGTTTAAAACTCAGCATTCAGAAAACTAAGATCATGGTGTCCAGTCCCATCACTTCATGGCAAATAGATGGGGAAACAATGGAAACAGTGACATACTTTATTTTTTGGGCTCCAAAATCACTGCAGATGATGACTTCAGCCATGAAATTAAAAGACACTTGCTCCTTGAAAGGAAAGCTATGACCAACCTAGACAGCATATTAAAACACAGAGACATTAGTTTGCCAACAAAGGTAAATCTAGTCAAGGCTGTGGTTTTTCCAGTACTCATGTATGGATGTGACAGTTGGACTATAAAGAAAGCTGAGCACTGAAGAATTGATGCTTTTGAACTGTGGTGTTGGAGAAGATTCTTGAGAGTCCCTTGGACTGCAAGGAGATCAAACCAGTCCATCCTAAAGGAAATAAGTCCTGAATAATCTGCAGCCCATGGGGTTGCAAAGAGTTGGAAATGACTGAGCAACTAAACTGAACCAAACTGAATTGAAGTATATGTTAGTTTTCTTATTCCCAATATTTGATAATCACCTTTTACATTTACCTGATGTTTAAATTTTATAAGACACTTCTACTCTGTCATCTTCATATCATTACACCATTTCTACACTACACTGTTCAGAATTTGTATCAAGGTAGCAATGTCCTGTTTTGCCTTTCAAGTCAGTTTTGGAGGATTTTGAGGGCTTTGGAGATACAACCTACAATATTGTTAGTTCTTTACCAAGTCCACTCAATAGGGGGAATAATTTTCTTTTTACTCTTCCATTTTCTTCATTAATAAAAAGTTGGAAGCTAAGATAATTACCACATTATAGTGAAGCTTTTGCTGAAGCATTAGCATACATTTCCCAGGGTATGTAATTATGCTATGTGGACCACAAGTCTTGAGAGAGTCTTATTTATATTGGTTCTATGTTGCTTTCCTCTTCTTTCTTTTTTGTCTTTCTTCCTCTCTTCTGAATGTTTCATATATTCCTCTCAATTCGTTATCATTACTAAATAACAGATGGACTGAATTTGCTTATCACAGCATTTCCAAACATATGTGTCCACATAACTTTGTACTTTCTCATGATTCTTTTAACATACCACAGAATTGGTCTTCCCAAACACAATGTATATGTCTCATGCAAAACATTGGGCTAACCCCTAAGGTGAGTGTTACAAAAATGCTCATAGAAAATGGATAAATGTGCAATTAAAAGGATACCATTAAAAAGATGCATTAAAAATATCTAATGAAAAACAAATACCTAGTTTTAACTAAGAGACACATCCTTATTCAACATGGAGGTGTGTTGGTGACCACTGAAAATTGAAGGATCAGAACATGTGGAGCCCTACCAACATATCCATCTGGATAATCTTGTTTTACTTTTTTTCTATTGCTATTTCTGCTTCCATTATTTCAGCCACCTGGGCTCTCTATGCCATTGTCTGGAGCTCCTAAGGTTATGAACCATACATCATCTCCTTTAGGAAAATGAGAACTCAGTGGGCCCAGTATAACAATTCTGTGATTCTTTCAATACTTCTCTTCTTTAAATCTCTGAGCATATAAAGATATTTTGATTCAAACATGTTTTATTACATAATCTCATTTTCTAACTGTAGCTCTTTATAAAATGTTTATTTACTGACAATAAAAATAATCAGCAGACATGGGAGGAGGAAAGTAATGATTGTTCAGCACTAGCTTATACCAAGCACTACTCTGACACTTTTTGTTTTTAAAGACTTATTTGTTTATTTATTTTGGCCACACTGGATCTTCATTGCTGTGCACAGATTTTCCCTAGTTGCAGCCAGAGGGGCTACTCTGTAGTTGTGGTGCACGTTTCTCGCTGTGGTGGCTTCTCTTGCTGCGGAGCACAGCCTCTAGGTGCACAGGCTTCAGTAGTTGTGATGTGTGGTCTCATTTGCTGTGGCTCTTGGGCTTGGTTAATCTGCAGCTTGTGAGATCTTTTGGGAGCAGGGATCAATCAAACCCGTTTCCCCAGCACTTGCAGGTGGATTCTTAACCACTGAACAAGCAGGGAAGCCCTGTACTAGAAACTTTAACCTCTTTCCTTTATTCTAAAATTTAGGTTTTATTTGATAAGTATGCTGGAGAAGGCAATGGCACCCCACTCCAGTACTCTTGCCTGGAAAATCCCATGGATGGAGGAGCCTGGTAGGCTGCAGACCATGGGGTCGCTAGGAGTCAGACACGACTGAGCGACTTCACTTTCACTTTTCACTTTCATGCATTGGAGAAGGAAATGGCAACCCACTCCAGTGTTCTTGCCTTGAGAATCCCAGGGACAGGGGAGCTTGATGGGCTGCTGTCTATGGGGTTGCACAGAGTCAGACACGACTGAAGTGACTTAGAAGTAGCAGTTGATAAGTATGCAGCTAGTTAATACTACATATTTGAAAGGGAAATAATTTTATGCATATAAGAAATAAAAAGCTTAAAATACTTCATACCTGTAATACAATGTCTATAATAAGGAGAATGACCATCATTAAATTATTATTATATTTCAAACTATGGCTTAAATTTTTAATTGGTGACCTATTTTTCAGTTATAGCCAAAGTTGTATTTTCAAGTATTTTTCAGTTAGGCTATGAGTAACTTCATTAAGATAAGATATTTTCCTGCTTAATTTTAACTTGAGTGCTTAGAGATTTTATATTGTATATTCCTGAACACACTGTAGACTGACAATAAAAAATTAATAACTTGAATTATTGCAAATTTACATAAGTTCTAACTAGGAACTGTACGATACATACTGACCAGTTAATAATATCTTTTTATATTAAGGCATCACATTTATATATTTATAATACATTTTATGGAATATATTTTATTATATAAGATAAACTAAGATATAGTTTTCCAAGTAAATTGATGGATGGTCAATTCTGCTGGGAAAACCTAAGGGCACAAACCTCAAAGTTTTCTTAATTAAGATGTAAATAGGTAGGTTCTTTACTATATAATACCTTTCAGTGCTTGGTCAGGAGGCTGTTTCCAGAGAGCATTCAGTTCAGTTCACTTCAGTTGCTCAGTCATGGCCAACTCTTTGCAACCCCATGGACTGCAACACGCCAGGCCTCCCTGTCTATCACCAACTCCCAGAGTTTACCCAAACTCATGTCCATTGAGTCGGTGATGCCATCCAATCATCTCATCCTCTGTCGTCCCCTCCTCCTCCTGCCTTCAATCTTTCCCATCATCAGGGTCTTTTCAAATGAGTCAGCTCTTCGCATCAGGTGGCCAAAGTATTGGAGTTTCAGCTTCAGCATCATTCCTTCCTATCTACATTCAGGACTGATCTCCTTTAGGATGGACTAACTGGATCTCCTTGTAGTCCAAGGGACTCTGAGAGTCTTCTCCAACACCACAATTCAAAAGCATCAATTCTTCAGCACTCAGATTTCTTTACAGTCGAACTCTCACATCCATACATGACTACCAGAAAAACCATAGCCTTGACTAGACGGACCTTTGCTGGCAAAGTAATGTCTCTGCTTTTTAATATGCTGTCTAGGTTGGTCATAACTTTCCTTCCAAGAAGTAAGCATCTTTTAGTTTCATGGCTGCAATTACCATCTGCAGTGATTTTGAAGCCCCCAAAAATAAAGGCAACCACGGTTTCCCCATCTTTATGCCATGAAATGATGGGACTGGATGCCATGATCTTGGTTTTCTGAATGTTGAGCTTTAAGCCAATTTTTTCACTCTCCATTTCACTTTCATCAACAGGCTCTTTAGTTCTTCTTCACTTTGTGCCATAAGGATGCTGTCATCTGCATATCTGAGGTGATGGAATTTCAGTTGAACTATTTCAAACCCTAAAAGATGGTGCTGTGACAGTGCTGCACTCAATACGTCAGCAAATTTGGAAAACTCATCAGTGGCCAAATTGCTGAAGGACTGGAAAAGGTCAGTTTTCACCCCAATCCCAAAGAAAGGCAATGCCAAAGAATGCTCAAACTACCGCACAATTGTACTCATCTCACACACTAGCAAAGTAATGCTCAAAATTCTCCAAGCCAGGCTTCAGCAATATGTGAACCATGAATTTCCAGCTGTTCAAGCTGGTTTTAGAAAAGGCAGAGGAACCAGAGATCAAATTGCCAACATCTGCTGGATCATCGAAAAAGCAAGAGAGTTCCACAAGAACATCTATTTCTGCTTTATTGACTATGCCAAAGCCTTTGACAGTGTGGATCACAATAAACTGTGGAAAATTCTGAAAGAGATGGGAATACCTGGCCTACCTGACCTACCTCTTGAGAAATCTGTATGCAGGTCAGGAAGCAACAGTTAGAACTGGACGTTAAACAAGAGACTGGTTCCAAGTAGGAAAAGGAGTACGTCAAGGCTGTATATTGTCACCTTGCTTATTTAACTTATATGCAGAGCATATCATGAGAAATGCTGGGCTAGGTGAAGCACAAGCTGGAATCAAGATTGCTGGGAGAAATATCAATAGCCTCAGAGGGCATTAGTTCCCTGGTAATTCTAACCTGCCACCCATGTATGCAGAACTAATTCTTGGGTCAAAGAAAGTTATTTGACAAGTGGCAGGTGCTAGATGTTGGAAGATGTGCTAGAAGTTGGGGTGGCATGAAGTGAACTGGTAAGCACTCAGAGGATATGGTAAGGCGTTGACAGTAAGCTATGATGTCTTCTAGAGAAAACATCAGTTTCAAATTGAGAAATAAATGAAAGGCAGTATTATGTAGTGAATGATAGCATGGCTACTGGAGCTGATAGACCAGAAGTCAAATCCAGACTCTGAATATCCTGGCAGGCTAATCTTGGGAAAATGATTTAATTTCTTTCAGTCTGGGCTTCCTTCTCTATAGAATGGAAATGGAGCACTTACCTTAAAATTTGTAAAAAAAAAAAAAAAAAAGAATTACCAAGAAGTGTTTACAACAGTATCTAGTGATCAATAAATAATAAATATTAATGCACACAAAAGGTAGTTTGGTGTTTAAAATATTCTATTTATCAACCTTTTCTAGTGTAAGAAATTTCCTCTAAACCACCTTTCTTGGGCAACTGTTCAGTCTGAACTTGAACTCTTCTAGTTACAGTGCATATGCAGCCTAAAAGTTTGTCTTTTCTAGTTTGGGGCAGCACTAATGGCTAACATGTTCTTTTTGATGTTGGAATTGAAATTACTTGACTAATAATAATCTAGCCTCATAGATTATATTACGATAAATGGTTTCATTAATCACTAGCCTCAGACCCACTTCTAATGTTTCTGCAGGACCAGTGGCATGAGAACACATGGAGGATCACATGCCCTTTGTCTGAAAACTATTATGCAACAGCACAGTTGATACACAAAATATTTTGTTATGAAAAGTGTGTCTGCATAATGGAAATGTATGTATTATGATACTATTTTTAGTGGACTGAAAGCAAATGTAAACTACTAATATAAGCAAACTTAATTTCATATGCTTCTCTGGATATATAATTATTGATGGCTCAGTGGTTAAGATGGACATAACTCATAAAATATAATGTTTATTCAATGCATATTTAGCTTTCATCTTATCAACATTATTAACTGTTCTTATAAACAATTTGAACGTATTTTTTTTCTTGACAGTAATACCACATTCAGTTCAGTTCAGTTCAGTCGCTCAGTCGTGTCCGACTCTTTGCAACCCCATGAATTGCAGCACGCCAGGCCTCCCTGTCCATCACAAACTCCCGGAGTTCACTCAGACTCACGTCCATCGAGTCAGTGATGCCATCCAGTCATCTCATCCTCTGTCGTCCCCTTCTCCTCCTGCCCCCAATCCCTCCCAGCATCAGAGTCTTTTCCAATGAGTCAGCTCTTCGCATGAAGTGGCCAAAGTACTGGGGTTTCAGCTTCAGCATCATTTCTTCCAAAGAAATCCCAGGGCTGATCTCTTTCAGAATGGACTGGTTGGATCTCCTTGCAGTCCAAGGGACTCTCAAGAGTCTTCTCCAACACCACAGTTCAAAAGCATCAATTCTTCAGTACTCAGCCTTCTTCACAGTCCAACTCTCACATCCATACATGACCACAGAAAAAACTATAGCCTTGACTAGACAAACCTTTGTTGGCAAAGTAATGTCTCTGCTTTTGAATATGCTGTCTAGGTTGGTCATAACTTTCCTTCCAAGGAGTAAGCGTCTTTTAATTTCATGGCTGCAATCACCATGTGCAGTGATTTTGGAGCCCCAAAAAATAAAGTCTGACACTGTTTCCACTGTTAGACAACTTTAAAACCATTCAAATGATCTTTAGATCATTTATTGAAATAAAAGTGCATTGTTACGTTTTTGTACTAGAGCTCAAAGAACAGATGTTGCAGTCTTTTTTAAAGTCCATTTTATTGAGGTAGACTTTGCAAAAAGTGATACACTTTTTAAGAGTATGCTTGATGAGTTTGACAAATGTAGAGTCATGGAACCACCAAGAAGATGAAGTTATTTGATGGCTCTAAGTTATTCTCTCATGTTTGTCTGGCCAAAGCCCCAAAGGCTCTTATTAAGTTATTATGAAAGTGAAAAGTGACATTGCTCAGCCATGTCCAACTCTTTGCAACCCCATGGACTGTAGACTACCAAGCATCTCTGTCCATGGGATTTTCCAGGCAAGAGTACTGGATTGGGTTGCCATTTCCTTCTCCGTGGGATCTTCCCGACCCAGGGATTGAACCCAGGCCTCCCTCATTGTAGGTAGATGCTTTACTGTCTTAGCCACCAGAAAAGTTATTATAGTTCTTAGTTATTTTATAATCCAACATGGAAAACTGTAACCTACTGAGACAGTGGTCAGTGGAACTGGCAATAAAATTCTTAAATGTTAAATTTAAAAAGGAATTATAGATTTTAAATAATATGCTTAAACATTGTGATGGGGTAGCAAATAGTATAGCATCATCATCATAGAAAATATTGAAAAGCATTTAAATTTCATCTTACAAATTGCTTATCTTAGTTTGCCATTTTTACCATCTCTTCAAGCATTATAGTTTCATAGATTATTACTTGCATTCTTAGTTTGAAATTTTAATACTAAGATATTATGAAGAAAATGAAAATAGCAGTATGGTGCCCAATTTGTTCCAGTTTCTCTTCATATACTTTGATCTATAATTGCCAGAAAAGATTATTCTCTATAGAAATCAGTGTTGAGATTATTTGTACATTAATCTTATTCTTCATAGTCATGGGTATGGTGTTCATTTCCTTGTTCTAATTATCTTGCTTGTATTGGAACGTTATGTATGTTGCATTTTTTCCATTCAGTCTGATAACTGTTTTTGCTAAGCTTTTAATGCTATTATTAAAAGTAAATTAGGATTATACCTAATAATGTGAATAGTGCAAATTTAAACTTTAGTTTCTGCCAAAGATAATGATTTGATGATAATTCTTGATTAATTTTTTTCTATTGAATCTCATATCTTGTCTAAAATAAATCTAATTTTTTTATTTTGATGATTATCTCTGGATCCACAGTTTGGAAAAAGAAGTGAGAAAAACAAAACAAAAAATATTTAACCAGCCAAAGTTACTTCATTCTGTAAGACTTTATTGCATTCTTTCTATTGGAGAAAGATTTACAGGTTAAAATTTTTCTGCTTTTACCTGTGCTTTCACAGCTGAAGTTCTCATTTTTAGTTCAA
Source organism: Bos taurus (assembly GCF_002263795.3). Taxonomy (NCBI): domain Eukaryota; kingdom Metazoa; phylum Chordata; class Mammalia; order Artiodactyla; family Bovidae; genus Bos; species Bos taurus. The sequence goes on along the minus strand of NC_037338.1, from coordinate 39,833,566 downwards.
AGCAGTGATCTACAAAGAAGGCGTGGCACCCCACTCCAGTATTCTTGCCTGGAGAATCCCAAGGACAGAGGAGCCTGGCAGGCTACAATACAGTCCATAGGGTCGCAAAGAGTCAGACACGACTGAAGCAACTTAATGCATGTACACAGTGATCTACAAAGGGGTTGGTAACAGAATCTAAACCATGGACATGAATTTGAGCAAACTTTGGGAGATGGTGAAGGACAGGGAAGCCTGGCTGCAGTCATGGGGTTGCAAACAGTCAGACACGGCTGAGCTACTGAACAACAACAAAGTGACCTACAATGGGGTTGGTTGCTGCTGCTGCTGCTAAGTCGCTTCAGTCGTGTCCGACTCTGTGCGACCCCATAGACAGCAGCCCTCTGGGCTCCCCCGTCTCTGGGATTCTCCAGGCAAGAACACTGGAGTGGGTTTCCATTTCCTTCTCCAGTGCATGAAAGTGAAGAGTGAAAGTGAAGTCGCTCAGTCGTGTCCGACTCTTCACGACCCCATGGACTGCAGCCCACCAGGCTCCTCCATCCATGGGATTTTCCAGGCAAGAGTACTGGAGTGGGGTGCCATTGCCTTCTCTGAATGGGGTTGGTAACACATTCTAAACCTTCAGAACCTTTAGCTTCAGTTGACTTTTGTTTTGAAAATATAAGGCAAGAATATGGTGAAGAATATCCTAGAGACCTGAAGGAGAGAGTTACAAAACATATGGCTTGAACTGTGCCAGCACTGCAGGCCAGACTCTGAGGGACAAGGGTGCCTGTGTATTCTCTAGTACCTGTGTGTGTGTGATGTGCTGTTGCTGCTGCTGCTGCTGCTAAGTCGCTTCAGTCGTGTCTGACTCTGTGCGACCCCATAGACAGCAGCCCACCAGGCTCCGCCATCCCTGGGATTCTTGCAGGGCCTCCTAAATCACATGGCTCAGTTCAGGGGAAATTCCTTAAATGGATCTAAGGATGATCTAATCTAGCTTCCTTATGACAGACCTTTAGTTTTGATGTTGGCTATTAATGTCTTTGATTTTCATAGCTGAAAATAGCTAACTTCAACTTTTCTATTGAAAATGCTTCCTTTACACCATGACCTAGAATTTTCAGTAAGTAAACCACCATGGGGCTTCAGTCTTCACACAAAATTTAAGAAAACTTTCATTTTGTTTACTCTTCCCTCCACTTCCAACTTCTTATTTGGTACCTGGCCAGATTCCTCCTAAATATATCCTAAGAATGTTCCCCTTTATTCAGTGTGACTTATTAGCAGTTCACTTTTGCTAGCACATTCATCCAGAGGCTCTATCTTTCAGAAGTGGTGGATCTATAAAAAGGGTCTTACAGCTCTACAGCCATAGCTCAGATGTATCCCTGGAGATGGTGAGGCCAGTCTGGTGGCTCCTTCCCCACATCAACCTGGAGCTCACACATTTGGCTTAACCCCATGCAGGCAGTAGGCTCCCCTTGACAGTGGGATGGCAGCAGAGATGTGAAGCGAATGGCATCACTCTCTCAGTTCACAGACATGGCAAGCCCATCTGATTGGCAGGGCAGTGAATGGCCCTCTACAGCTATTCTCTTTATTAGTATGTATCTGTGCTGTAAACTGTCTTCTTATTACATGCAGATGAGCCATCACATGGAGCTCCTTCTTGAACACTTTTCTACCTGGTTACTATTCTTAGCCAACTTAGTTCCTTCCTGCCCTTGATACAGCTTCTTTTTTTTAAATTTTCCTAATCATTGGTAGTGCTCTTTCCTGTTTATGCACAGAGAAATACATATCTAAACTTTATAGATAGAAATACAACTAAATAGAAAAAAGCATAACCCTTGTATACAGTTTTCTTATTTAACATATGTTCTAGATACAACTGCATTCTGATTCTCCTCTTCTCTATAGTCTTAAGGTTTTGACATCTGTTCTTTAAAATATGGTTGCCAGAGCAATAGCAACTTCAGACAGTGAAATTCAATATAAATTGGGAGATAAAATCTCCCCCATTTCTTGATGCCATATGTCTGTTTTTGCTCTCTCCAAACAAGTTAGCTTTATGGAGGTAGCAATCCTATGTAGTTGCTACTATTAAATTTGCAATAAAGAACTTATAGAACTTTTTTCCTTTCCATAAAAATTGCTATTTAAATAGATCTTTCATTAAAGCTTTGTGTGTGATTAAAACATGAATGCAGAAAGCATGGTGTAAATGAACTAATACCCAAACTGGAAATTTAGATGGGCAACAATAAAATTCTGTATTGATTCAAAGAAGTGAATAGGATTCTTTCCATCAGAGTCCTGATAGGAAGTGCCCTCAAGAGAGAAAGCCAAGTATCTGTTCATGTCAAGTGACATCTCACTTAAGGGAGAGACAGAAGATGGAGAAGGAATTTGTTCATAATGGAGAAAGAAATCCTTAGGCTGAACAGAATTTAGATTAGAGTACCATGTCTTGAAAAGGAAGAAGGTAAATAAGACAGAGATGAAAGTTTGTGAAAAGAGATCTATTAGAGGTGATTCTTATTTTAGGCTGGCCAGGATGGATGACTGGGTGTAGGAGGCTAGGAGGGAAGTTAAAGATTATATTATATATAAGTATATATTAACAAGAAGGGAGGAAACCATGATCAACTAGTTTTAACAATTTCCTCAGTGCCTATGGTAATACGCAAATATATTACATATGCAAATTTGTATCAGTATTTGAGAACAGGATGGATTAAATCCAATTTTCAGATGCTATCTCACACTAAGCCATCTCACCTTTCATGAAAAGACTTCACTTAAACCAAATACATCCAGAAATCCTTTTATAATATTAAGCTTTATCGTGACATCTTTTCAAACAGTGGGGAAACATAATGTCAGTTTTGCATATTATATTAACTTTATACCATATTTCCTTATCTCATCAAGATGATGTTGTTACATATGAATGGGGAAACCCAGGATATTAAAAGAAAGCTATCAATTCAAATATTACTTTAATATTGGCTTGTGATAAATCCCACTGTGTAAGCCCTAAAACAACAATGAACCAGACTGAGTACATTGGCCTAGGTGCTTCAGAATAATAATAGATCATCTGTGTTTTCCTACTAGTGTGCCGAGGGAAAGTACATGCTATGGCTAAAGTTTCCTGTTGCACATGGAGTAATACTGTAGAGATAGTTGAGTAATCTATATGCAAATTAAAGACCAACTTGGTTACTGAACATGGGCACTAGAAGACTCTGGGATCTGTTCTTCTTGTAAAGAGCAGGGAATTGTCAGTGCTGGCTCTGCAGTGTCATCTTAGTCCCATTTCATATGGCTGCAGTTATTCTTATTCATCTCACATCATCAGATGTCTGGTCTCCAAAGTCTTAAATGATGCTGCATAACTGCTTTCTTGTCAGATGACACAAGAACTCATTCTTCAACAAAAGGAAAATAAACTGCTTCTGCTCTGCTTAGGCTGCATACCAGAACATTCATCTAAATCCACTTCATAGAACATCTGTTCTAATAACATAGATGGTGCTGAAGACCTGGAAGCTATTAACGCAGAGCCCATTGCTAAGTTCTTCTGTATTTTTAAGGGTAATAGGGGGCTGTAAAGTGGATTGTTAAAGAAAAAACTCTGTCAAGCCTCTATCATGTATTTCCAGATGGTGACAAGAGCCTTATTCATCTCATCCTGGACCTCTTTGAGAACTGTACCCTCCTCTTTGGAGGCTGAAATTATATAAAGATCATTTGTTTTTAGTTTGGTGAAAAAGTAATTGAGGTTTCAGACCATGGGTTTTAAATCACTATAACTAAATTCAAACACATCTTTATTAATCAAAATAGGAAACCATTACAATCAACACATTTTTGTCAATGAGAAATAACTTTGTTTATTCCTGTAGCGTAAAAATCTGTGCTTCAGGATTTGATGAATCCTGATGCTCTTGGAAAGCATTTTCTGCCTCCTGCTGGTTATGGAAGTATTTTCCCTGCAAAAAGTTGTCGAGATGCTTGAAGAAGTGGTAGTCAGTTGGTGAGAGGTCAGGTGAATATGGAGGATCAGACAAAATTCCATAGCTCAATTTGTTCAACTTTTGAAGCATCGGTTGTAGGACACATGGTTGGGAGTTGTCATGGAGAACTGGGCCCTTTCTGTTGACCAATGCCAGCTTCAGGCATTGCAGTTTTCAGGGCATTTCATTGATTTGCTGAGCATACTTCTCAGATATAATGGTTTTGCTTGGATTTAGAAAGCTATAGTGGATCATAAGGGAGGAAGACCAAACAGTGACCATGATTATTTTTTGGTGCAAGTTTGACTTTGGGAAGTGCTTTGGAGCTTCTTCTTGGTCCACCCACAGAGCTGATCATCTCTGGTTGTAATATAAAATCCATTTTTGTCACATGTCATAATCCAATCAAGAAATGGCTTGTTGTTGTTGCATAAAATAAGAGAAGATGATGCTTCTAAGCAACATTTTTTTTTTCCAGACAGCTCATGAGGCACCCACTTATCAAGCTTTTTCACCTTTCCAATTTGTTTCAAATGCCAAAGGTTGTCATTGAGCTTTTTGGCACCTTTTCATGTAGTGGCTAGAGGATTAGTTTTGATGATGGCTCTCAACTGTTGTCAACTTCTGATAGCCCACTACTGTGCTCCTCATCTTCAAAGCTTGTCTCCTTTGCAAAACATCTTGAACCACCACTGCACTATTACGTATTACTATTAATGGATGCACTACATCCATTACCAGTTCCTGAGCCAAATGTGTTGTTGATGTTGTGAGTTATCTCCTCTGTTTTACAACCCAGTTTGATATTGATTAACAAAATCATTTGAATTTACTTTTTGTCTAACATTGTTTCCCTAGTCTAAAATAAATACAAAATAAATAGCAAGTAAAAAGTCATTAGCAAAAAATACAAAGCAAGAAATGCACATTAAAATGATGTAGAACATTACCATATTTATTTAAGACTGTATTCCAGTGTTAAACAGCAGGAATGTTCAGGAATGCAAAACCGCAGTTACTTTTGCACCAACCTTAATAGAAAAACATTTACAATCTACTTCAGGAATGAACGAAACACTTAAACTCAGAATATTGCCTAGATTGATGTCTTCTTTCTCTTGCCCAGTGATTGTCGGCCAGGGTGATTTTATGCATGAGACAACATTTGCAAATATCAGGAGACAGTTTTGATTGTCATACAGTGGCAGTATGTGGAGTGGAGTAACACATTTACTAGATAGAGACCAGAGATACTGCTCAGCATCCTGCAGTATACAGGACACCACACACACACACACACACACACGATGAAAAATTATCTTGTTCAAAATGTCTTAGCTTTACTGCTGGAACACACTAAGCTAGCCTTTTACATTTCTGCTCGGGGAGACCCGTAGAATTTGTTTCTTAAGTGATACAGCTCTTTTTTGCTGAACAATCAGTGTTCTCAGTTTTGTTTACTCAGTTATGGTGATTGTTTTATTTTGGTTTAACACGTGAGGTTTAAACCAAAAAGATGTTTGGTCAGACATTGGTTTATGCATCATGTTTGATTAGACTATTTGTGTGAATGAAGTGAGAAGATATTTTCACTAGTGAGATCTATGTGCTGCACAGAATGGAGAAGCCAGTACCTCAGTTAGTTATCACACATGGTGAGACAGAGTAGGAAGTGAGTTTGGGGCTTCTCTTGATACTAAATGTGGAATCTCTGATGACCACCAAGGAAATGTAGGATTGCTCTAGCCACATCCAGGAAAACTTCCTAGATCCTGTCTAATCTCTGTGATGTCTGAGCACCGAAGTTCCACATTACCACCTAGGCCTTCATGGAATTTATTTTTGAGATAAAACCTCTTCTTATCTGTGAATATCAATAATATTGTAAATCTATGTGTGCCAAACTACTTTCATCATTTTTATTTACCTGTCTCTGCTCCTTTATTCCAGGTCATAACCATACCCAAATGTTTCTTCTTGGTTTTGTAATTGTTGTTATTCTGTTTTTTGTTCTCCTTTTTTTTCCCCTGCAGCTGGAATGTCCTGCCCTTAAGTCTTCCACCTATCTGATTTCTAGTCTTAATAATTTCAGCTCAACTACAACCAAATTCTCTAATTTGATACTTGGACTTTTCAATGTAAATGATATCGCCCTCTCATTAAACTGCTTTTACAGTAACTCTCTACTGTTGATTAAGGGGCAGTATCAGGGTCACTTGAAGGGGAGGAGAGTTTTAATACTACCTCTTTTTGTCATTTACCTGCTCTTTTACCCTGTGCACTCTGACACTGCCCCAGTCTCTAGTGAAAACCCCTCCTCTTGAGAAAATGATGGCTGGTAGTACTTTTTAAAGAGTGTGCTGTTTCATATTATTATTCTTTGTAAGTGTGTTATTGTCTCCCCAATCATAGTGTAAGTGTCAGAGACTTTAATCTGTACCCTTTATCTACACTTGCCTAGTACGAGTGTGCTAGAACATAAAAGTATATCAACAAACATACTTTGCTGTAAATCATACAGATGAGGAAGTCCCAACCCTCCCCCAAAAAAATCTCTTGACCACCCTAGGATAGGATTTCAAACTTACATTTAGACAATTAAACAGCTTGGCTTAATATTATTATTATTTTTTTTAAGAGCTTTACACCCTGACCCAGGATGATAAATGAATGTGAAAGAAAACAGTTTTAGTTTGATTGCATTAATATTTTACTGGAAGCAGCTAGGCAAATTATAGATTGACTATAAACAGCACACAATCAGTGGCTATGCTGAATTTTGGCATCCAACAAGCCTTTAGCTTCTTCTAGAAGCAGCAGCAAATTTGCAGAAAAATAATTCAAATTTTTAATTTCCTAATTTAAGCAGAATCACTCACTTAAGCAGTTTAGCTGATTATAGTTATGAAAACATATCATGTATTTAGCAGCAACTTGTAAGTTCTCCTGTGGTCCAGATTATTAATACATTCAATGATGCTCTTTTTCAATATTAATGTTGAGATTTTTAATACATGAAACCACTGACATTGAGACCAAGCATTTTATCTCAGGAAAAAATAATGTGTCGCCTTTTCTCTATATTAATATGACAGGAAGCAAAATGATTATTCATGGCTGTTACTTTACTATGCTTTCAAACATATTTGCTACTTTAATTAGGCCATCTTGAATTAATAGATGCAAATACAGTTGGTAACCGAAACGGTGGCTCTTTGTGGAATGACAGTGCTTTGCCTGAGGCTTACCTGCAATGTGTGCTCTTATAGGAAAACAATGATTATAGCTAATTTTACTCAGCTTGAAAAACCAGGAGATTAGCTGCAGATAGGGCACTTTCAGTTTACTTAATGTCAGTATTTCCTGAAAGCCTCTTATATGTCAGGGACTATGTAAGACCTGGGAAATAAAAGATGAATGAAATGCCACCGTTCTCAAGGAGAGTACCGTTTAGAGCTGGGATCCAGTATCAGCTAGAATAGACATTAGGATGAGAATGGATAAGCAGACAAGGATGGGATAATGTTGACTCAAAGAAAGGAAAAGCCATTTTTTAATTGAAGGGAAGTGTACATTTTTTTTCTTAACCCCAAGTCAACTATGCCTGAGATGTGCCTATATTCATATTCTCTCAATCTTCCTCTCCATCTCTCTCTCTTTCTCTGTCATAAAATTCTTACTCACAATTTCAGGCATTAATGGATTCCAAGAATTGTTATTAGATAGTGAACTTTTGCATTATTTTCTCCCTCATAATGTACTACTACCTTTAAACATAAAGTAGGAGGTTATTCTTTCCTTTCCTTCTCTCCCACTCTGTACCCCCAACACTTATTCCGAGATTTGCTTGCTCAGATCCCAGAGTTCCTAATCATCTCCCTTGACATACTCCCTACTCCTACCCACCCTGCCCACTGCTGTCAAGTAATGTCTGGTACTCTCTCTGCAGTATGGCCTCTGTTCTGAGCCTTTCCTATATCCAAACTCCCAATCCAAGTATCTCCCTACTAGGCTCTATTCCCTCACATTCCAGGGTTCTGCTAGCCTAAAAACTAAAGTGTGACATTACAATTGGTAGTGATGGGTTAATCAATGTTCCCACATGACACATGTCTACTCTTTAAATCTCTCTGAGAAAAATCTGCAAGTAGAAAATCTCCTATTTTAGATTTTTTTTTTTCTCAAGATGGGAGGGCATCTAGACCCAGATAGGTCTCAGACTAATTATATCATATTGTCATTCCTCAAGCTCATCATTTTGTCAGCCTCATGCCCTATATGCACTTATTTGTTTTTTAAGAACATTGTCACTTATTATTCAGGGTTTCCCAGGTGGAGCTAGTGGTAAAGAACGCACCTGCCAATGCAGGAGACATAAGAAATGCAGGTTAGATCCCTGGGTTGGGAAGATCCTCTGGAGGAGAGCATGTCAACCCACTCCAGTATCCTTGCCTGGAGAATCCCATGAACAGAGGAGCCTGGTGGCTACAGCTCATAGGATCGCAAAGAATCGTACATGACTAAAGAGACTTAGCACAGCACACACAGCACAATGTGCCACACATACCAGTGAGGAACTGGATATGTCAATATTCGGGACATGAATGAAAACTATGGTAAAATCTAATCAAAACCTTTTTACAAGGCTCCTCAGTTCTGATCATCTCCAACAAACATTAGCAAAGAATATTACTATATCATGTCATTATTAACACACACATATATATGTATTATGTCACATCCTACCTTAGTTTCCAATGTTCAGTTCAGTTCAGTCTCTCACTCATGTCTGACTCTTTGACCCCATGAATTGCAGCATACCAGGCCTCCCTGCCCATCACCAACTCCCGGAGTTCACTCAAACTCATGTCCATCGAGTCGGTGATGCTATCCAGCCATCTCATCCTCTGTCATCCCCTTTTCCTCCTGCCCCCAATCCCACCCAGCATGAGAGTCTTTTCCAATGAGTCAACTCTTCGCATGAGGTGTCCAAAGTACTGGACTTTCAGCTTTAGCATCATTCCTTCCAAAGAACACCCAGGGCTGATCTCCTTTAGAATGGACTGGTTGGATCTCCTTGCTGTCCAAGGGACTCTCAAGAGTCTTCTCAAACACCACAGTTCAAAGCATCAATTCTTCAGTGCTCAGCTTTCTTCACAGTACAACTCTCATATCCATGCATGACCACTGGAAAAACCATAGCCTTGACTAGATGGACCTTTGTTGGCAAAGTAATGTCTCGGCTTTTTAATATGCTATCTAGGTTGGTCATAACTTTCCTTCCAAGGACTAAGCGTCTTTTAATTTCATGGCTGCAGTCACCATCTGCAGTGATTTTGGAGCCCAAAAAAATGAAGTCTGACACTTTCCACTGTTTCCTCATCTATTTCCCATGAAGTGATGGGACCAGATGCCATGATCTTCATTTTCTGAATGTTGAACTTTAAGCCAACTTTTTCACTCTCCTCTTTCACTTTCATCAAGAGGCTTTTTAGTTCCTCTTCACTTTCTGCCATAAGGGCGGTGTCATCTGCTTATCTGAGGTTTTTATTTTATTTTATTTTATTTTATTTTTAAACTTTACAATATTGTATTAGTTTTGCCAAATATCGAAATGAATCCGCCACAGGTATACCCGCGTTCCCCATCCTGAACCCTCCTCCCTCCTCCCTCCCCTACCCTCCCTCTGGGTCGTCGCAGTGCACCAGCCCCAAGCATCCAGTACCGTGCATCGAACCTGGACTGGCGACTCGTTTCATACATGATATTATACATGTTTCAATGCTATTCTCCCAAATCTCCCCACCCTCTCCCTCTCCCACAGAGTCCATAAGACTGATCTATACATCGGTGTCTCTTTTGCTGTTTCGTACACAGGGTTATTGTTACCATCGTTCTAAATTCCATATATATGCGTTAGTATACTGTATTGGTGTTTTTCTTTCTGGCTTACTTCACTCTGTATAATAGGCTCCAGTTTCATCCACCTCATTAGAACTGATTCAAATGTATTCTTTTTAATGGCTGAGTAATACTCCATTGTGTATATGTACCACAGCTTTCTTATCCATTCATCTGCCGATGGGCATCAAGGTTGCTTCCATGTCCTGGCTATTATAAACAGTGCTGTGATGAACATTGGGGTACACGTGTCTCTTTCCCTTCTGGTTTCCTCAGTGTGTATGCCCAGCAGTGGGATTGCTGGTGAAAAGGCAGCCTTCAGAATGGGAGAAAATAATAGCAAATGAAGCAACGGACAAACAACTAATCTCAAAAATATACAAGCAACTCCTACAGCTCAACTCCAGAAAAATAAATGACCCAATCAAAAAATGGGCCAAAGAACTAAATAGACATTTCTCCAAAGAAGACATACAGATGGCTAACAAACACATGAAAAGGTGCTCAACATCACTCATTATCAGAGAAATGCAAATCAAAACCACTATGAGGTACCATCTCATGCCAGTCAGAATGGCTGCAATCCATAAGTCTACAAGCAATAAATGCTGGAGAGGGTGTGGAGAAAAGGGAACTCTCTTACACTGTTGGTGGGAATGCAAACTAGTACAGCCACTATGGAGAACAGTGTGGAGATTCCTTTAAAAACTGGAAATAGAACTGCCTTATCTGAGGTTATTGATATTTCTCCCGGCAATCTAGATTCCAGCTTGTGCTTCTTCCAGCCCAGCATTTCTCATGATGTACTCTGCATGTAAGTTAAATACGGAGGGTGACAGTATACAGCCTTGACGTACTCCTTTTCCTATTTGGAACCAGTCTGTTGTTCCATGTCCATGTTTCCAATGTTAGCAGCACAGAAATCAACTTTATCTCACGTAGTGTTTCTCTTTCTCTTGAATTCAGTTCAGTTGCTCAGTCACATCCAAATCTTTGCAACCCCATGGACTGCAGCATGCTGGGCTTCTCTGTTCATCACCAACTCCCAGAGCCTACTCAGACTCATGTCCATCACGTTGGTGATGCCATCCAACCATTCTTTACCATCTGAACCACAAGGGAAGCCCTCTCTGACTCTAGGGATCTCAAAAGTCCCAGTAGGCCTAAATATAATATATGAGTTGGCTTCTGCTGCTAAGTTGCTAAGTTGCTTCAGTCTTGTGCGACTCTGTGCAACCCCATAGATGGCAGCCCACCAGGCTCCCCCGTCCCTGGGATTCTCCTGGCAAAAACACTGGAGTGGGTTGCCATTGCCTTCTCCAATGCATGAAAGTGAAAAGTGAAAGTGAAGTTGCTCAGTCATGTCCGACTCTTTGAGATCCCATGGACTGCAGCCCACCAGGCTCCTCTGTCCATGGGATTTTCCAGGCAAGAGTACTGAAGTGGGCTGCCATTGCTTTCTGCACTGGCTTCTATATACCAGTTATAATCAATTACTGCTATTGAGTGAGTCAAAGTGTGAACAGTTTCTAAAACAAAATAGTTTCTATCCACTTCAGTTTGTGGGGAAAGCAGTAGGCATCTTTCAATAATCTCTTGTGCTTGAAAACTGGAAATTTTATGCAAATATAAAAACATACTTAGTTTCTTTAAGAAATGATAGCACAGTATCTCTTGTCCTCAGACCTTCCAGAGTCTTCTAGATTAGTGGTTCTCAATCTTTATAAGTGCATTAAAATGTCCCAGAGAGTTTTACAAAACACTCCAGATCAATGAAACCAGAGTCTGGGGGGAGAGGGCATCAGCCTTTTAAAGCTCTATTGAGGTCAAGGACAACTTTTCTAGTGTGACAACAAAGTAACCATACTGATAGACCTTATGACCTTGGGAATGTGAGAAACACTAACACTGAGAAATGTGCAAGAGAAAAATCCCATGCCCAGATGCAAACTGACGAGTAGTCGGCCTACCTAGTTTCTTAGCCCTAAGCATCTTACTATGAGAGGCCAAGTACCAAACGTAAGGGAGTGGCAGCAGCTTGTGAGTAGCTAATTAGCTAATGAGCAGAGAGAATAGGTGAGATTGAAGACAGTGACACAGAGAAGGCAACTATTGCTGCCCATGGTCAAAAGCCACATCCTTAATGACCAATGAAATGGTGAGATTAAGTTCTGAATTTTAGGATCAATTCACTGAGTAATAAAAGGTCATGAGCAAATGCAAAGACTTTCACTTATTTTCAAAATTGTTGAAAATTATAATCATCCTATAGGGTAAATCACATAGGGACTCAGTTACAGTTAATAACGATGTCCTGAGAGAAGGTGTATAGTTTGTCCAAAATTACACAAAGAGTAAAAGGCAGCATTTGAAACAGATTTACTTAATCCTACTTCCACTGTATGTCTACTATGCTATTCTGACAGTGAAGGAATTGGTAGACTTAATTTCACTACATTAGAAGAGAAAAATCTAATGTGCTTTATTTTAAATGCGTCTAATAAATGCCTAGAAGAATGTGTTTGCTGGTATAAAAATTTGGATTGTCCATCTGTGCTGGGTATTGATATTTCTATAAAAGGAATACTACAAAATCATAAAGCAGAAAAGTAAAGGATAAAGCACCTAGTTCCTGAATTGCAAATAGATGAATCTGATTCTTATGTATCAATGAAGTAAAAACACTGAGTTTGTAAAAGTAAATCTAGATCTAGACTTCATACTAAAGAAACTCTAAAAGTCCCTGTTTGTTTTCCTGAATTATGCATGGGAGATTGGGATTTCTTCAATATGCAGCACTAATTATTGCTAAGGGAATGCCATAGAATTAACTGCACTATTAGATGAGATGAATTGTGCTCAGAAGAGCAATTACATATACCCCATCCTTTCAAATTCAATTCTCTCTTAAAACAGGTTTGGTCAAAGTGTATAAAGATCATCCATTTCACTTGTAGTTATCTACAAGTTTCTTATGCCCTGCTAGCACTTTTAACAATAAATCTGAGCAATAGATGTCAGTATAAAGCATAATCTTTTATTACTCACTTGTATCTTTTACACTTCTTTTATAGATGAGGCTTATTGATGAAGAAACTGATGTTAGAAGCAAAATGGCACAGGCAGCACTAGTTAGATGTCTTTGCTCTACTTTTCAGGGATAGAAGTGTGTGTTACAAAGTATCTCCAAATTTGTTTCCTATGATGTTTATATATATATATATATATCCTGAATATATTATACAAGTTTTCCTTTTTATCTATAATTAGACACAGATATTTTTCTTGTTAAAGTGAGTTTAAAAAATTAAAAAGACTTTCAATTTCCAGTACAGAGTGTGAGAGTCTTGGAAATCACCAGACTATCCTAACAAGTAAAAAGCTAAGCAAACAGAAAAAATAATAATTAAATTAATAATTATTCTTAAATACGTAAGAGGATGAGGTAACAGGGCCAAAACTGCTCTCAAAATTGGAGAGACAAACAGGCAAATGCAGAGCATCGCAATTTACCAGAACAGAAATCCACAAGGGAAAACTTCCATGGGAAAGTGAATGTTGCTCAGTTGTGTCCGTCTCTTTGTGACCCCATGGACTATACAGTCTATGGAATTCTCCAGGCCAGTGTACTGGAGTGGGTAGCTGTTCCCTTCTCCAGGAGATCTTCCCAACCCAGGGATCGAACCCAGGTCTCCTACATTGTAGGTGGATTCTTTAGCAGCTGAGCCACCAAGGAAGCACAAGAATACTGGAGTGGGTAGCCTATCCATTCTCCAGCACATCTTCCCCAACCAGGAATTGAACCAGGGTCTCCTGCATTGCAGGAGAATTCTTTACCAGCTGAGCTACCAGGAATTCCATGGGAATGAGTACCAATGAACTGTAATTGAGGAACTGCTGGAGGTTCAGTGTGGACAAGTCTCACATAAAAACTCCAGAGTGACCCAGTTGTGGCAGGGGTTGGTGGTGAAGGGGTAGGCAAACTTTTGTGTTTTACTTTCTGGAGCTCTAGCAAATTGTCACAGTGAATAAGCAGAGAAACATCCCCTTATGTTTCTGAAGAGGAGGAGTTAAAGGAATCATTTTAAAATGCAGCAGAGTTTTATTTTCTTCTTAACAAACTCTATCTATCCTCAAGAGAAACTACTTAACCAGAGCCTAAGCGGTTGAGATTTTATCAGAACTTAAATAACATTGGGAAAGGTAAATATCAAACTCAAAATGTCTCTAGCCATCCATACAGAGGCAGGTCAATAACCAATCCCAGCCCACTAGAACCATTCTGTTCCACATGAGTAGGAAGTGGCAAACTGAAAACACTTGTCAGGTTCGCAGTCCAGAGGGCATAGGCTTACTAAATGACTGAGACCTTATCACAGACTACAGAAGGCAACCCCTTCCCCCACACCTTATCACCACATTTCTAAAGGCACATTTGCAGCACTTCCTTTTACCCAAGACATCATGTCCAGCTATCAAGAAAAAATTACAAGGCATACTAAAAAGTTAAATACACAGTTCAAGATTGCCAGGAGAAATATCAATAACCTCAGATAGGCAGATGACACCGCCCTTATGGCAGAAAGTGAAGAGGAATAAAAAGCCTCTTAATGAAGGTGAAAGTGGAGAGTGAAAAAGTTGGCTAAAGCTCAACATTCAGAAAATGAAGATCATGGCATCCGGTCCCATCACTTCATGGGAAATAGATGGGAAACAGTGGAAACAGAGAGACAAAGCAAACATCAAAACCAGACTCAGATATGATTGCGGTGTTGGAATTATCCCACTGGAATTTTAAGGCAACTATAATTAATATGCTAAGGATTCTAATGGATAAAGTAGAATGTAAGAATCAACCATGGAATTACAGTAGAGAGATGTAAATTCTACCAAGGAACCAAAAATAAAAGATTAGAGGTCAAAAGCACTGTATAGAAATGAAGAAAGCCTTTGATGACCTATTAGTAAGTTGGACAGAGCTGAAGAAAGAATCTGAGCTTGAGAATATCTCAGTAGAAATCTCCAAAACTGAAAAGCAAGGAAAAGAAAGACTGGAAAATCCCACCAACAACAGAACAGAATATCCAAGACCTGTGGGAAAACAATAAAAGAAATAGCATCCATGTGATAGGAATATCAGAAAAAAAAAAAAGAGAGAGAAGGGAACAGTAGATATGCTGGGAACAAAACCTACTGAAAATTTAATCAAAATAGTGCAAGAAACCAAACCATAGATCCAGGAATTCCCAAAATAATGAGCAAGATAAAGGCAAAAAAAGAAAAACACCTAGGCATTTGTGCAAACAATCGAATAACAAGAATAAAGAAAAAAATCCTAAAAGAAGTCAGAAGACAGAAAAATGACCTTACCTACAGAGTGGCAAAGATAAGAATTAAACCTAAATTTTTCTTAGAAATCATGCAAGCAAGAAGGGAGCAGCATGAAATTAAAGTTTTGAGAGACACATCCACCAAACTACAATACTGTACCTGGCAAAATTATTCTTCAAAATTAAAGGATAAAGATTTCTTCCGACAAAGAAAAATTGAGGCAATTTTTTACCAATTAACCTGCCTCATAATAAACGTTCAAAGACATATTTTAGAAGAAAAATTATATGTCACAAAAGTGATCTATATAAAGAAAAGAAGACCATTGGAGAAGGAATAAGTGAAAGTAAATAAAATCTTTTGTATTTTTCTTATTCTTAATTGATCTAACAGATAATAGTTTGCTCAAAATAATAATAGCAATAATATATTCAATTATGTTTATATGTGTTTTCTATGTAGAAAATATAATGAAATTGACCAAAAAGAAAAAAACAACCCTAATAAGTGATGATAGCAAGCAGGATACAAGATTAATATACAAAATTCCATCACTTTATTATATACCAGTGGTAAACAAGCAGAATTTGAAATTAAAATTACAGTAACATTTACTTTAGCACCCTCCAAAATAAAATACTTAGGCATAAAACTAATGAAATATGTATAAGATGGACAACTATAAAACTCTGATAAAAACATTAAAGGAAAACTAAATAAATGGAGAGATAATCAATGTTCCTGGATAAGAAGTTTCAATATTGTCAAGATGTCAGTTCTTCCCAACTTGATCTATAGATTCAGTGCAATCCAAATCAGAATCCTAGTAAGTTATTTTATAGATATTGACAGATTGATTCTAAAGTTTATATAGAGAGGCAAAAAAAAAAAAAAAAAATCCAGAATAGCTAACATAATATTAAAGTATAAGAGCAAAGTTGAGGGTTGACATTACCCAATGTCAAGACTTACTCTAAAGTTATGCTATTCAAAGCCAGTATAACACTTGCAAAGAACATATATAGATAAATGGAATAGAATATAAATCCTAGAAATATAGTCAATCAATCTTTAACAAAAGAGCAAAGATAGTGAAATAGAACAAAGGTGTAGTCTTTTCAACAAACCGTGCTGGAAGAACTAGATATCCACATGCACATGTAAATAAATCTAGACACAGATCTTATATTAGTCACAAAAGTTAGCTCAAATGGATCACAGACCTAAATTTAAGATATAAAACTACAAAACTCCAAGAAGATAAAATACAAGAAAACTTGAATTACCTTATGTATGGTGATAATTCTTTAAATACAGTAGCAGGGGCATGATCTATGAAAGAAATAATAAACTTGACTTCATTAAAATTTAAAAAGCCTACTATGCAAAAGGCATTTTCAAGAGACAGGCCATAAATTAGAAGGAATTATTTGCAAAAGACACATCTGGTTATCCAGAACATACAAAGAGCATATAACACAACAAAAGAAAAATTAACAACCCTATTAAAAATTAGTCAAAGACCTTAACAGATATCTTACTAAAGAATATTTATGGATAGGAAATAAGAGGCCCAATGGGCTTCCTTGTGGCTCAGACGGTAAAGAATCCAACTGAAATGTGGGAGACCTGGGTTTGATCCCTGGGTTGGGAAGATCCCCTGGAAGAAGGCAAGGCAACTCACTCCAGTATACCTGCCTGGAGAATCCCCATGGACAGAGGAGCCTGGAGGGGCTACAGTCCATGGGGCCAAGTAGAGTCAGACAAGACTGAGTGACACAGCACAGCAAGCTGCCCTACATCACATGTCTTAAGGGGAAGGCAAGCAAAAGTAGCCATGATACATCACTACACACCTATTAGAACCTAGAAAATCTGGAACACTAACAATACCAAATGCTGATGAGAATGTAAGCAACAGGAACTCAGATACATTGCTGCACCATCTGCAGTGATTTTGAAGCCCCCAAAAATAAAGTCAGCCACTGTTTCCACTGTTTCCCCATCTATTGGCCATGAAGTGATGGGACCGGATGCCATAATCTTAGTTTTCTGAATGTTGAGCTTTAAGCCAATTTTTTTCATTCTCCTCTTTCACTTTCATCAAGAGGCTCTTTAGTTCTTCTTTACTTTCTGCCATAAGGGTGGTGTCATCTGCATATCTGAGGTTATTGATATGTATATTGCAATAGCGCCACGGGCTTTAATGTCCTTCACTCCAAATCTTTGTTGTGGACGAGACAGAACTGAGGAGCATACACTCGCCTGACAGGACTAAGTTTGGGGCTTCCCTGGTGGCTCAGACGGTAAAGCGTCTGCCTGCAATGCTGGAGACCCGGGTCCCTGGGTCAGGAAGATCCCCTGGAGAAGGAAATGGCAACCCACTCCTGTAATCTTGCCTGGAAAATTCCATGGACAGAGGAGCCTTGTAGGCTACAGTCCATGGGGTCGCAAAGAGTCAGACATGACTGAGCGACATCACTTCATGGGTTCATATTGCAATCTTGATTTCAGCCTGTGCTTCATCCAGCCCAACGTTTCTATGATGTACTCTGCATATAAATTAAATAAGCACAATGACAATATGCAGCCTTGAGGTACTCCTTTTCTTATTTGGAACCAGTCTGTTGTTTCATGTCCAGTTCTAACTGTTGCTTTCTGACCTGCGTACAGATTTCTCAAGAGGCAGGTCAGGTGGTCTGGTATTCCCATCTCTTTCAGAATTTCCCACGGTTTATTATGATCCACACAGTCAAAGGCTTTGGCATAGTCAATAAACAAAAATAGATGTTTTTCTGGAACTCTCTTGCTTATTTGATGATACAGTGGATGTTGGTAATTTGATCTCTGGTTCCTCTGCCTTTTCTAAAACCAGCTTGAACATCTGGAAGTTAACAG
Organism: Bos taurus; assembly: GCF_002263795.3. Lineage (NCBI taxonomy): Eukaryota > Metazoa > Chordata > Mammalia > Artiodactyla > Bovidae > Bos > Bos taurus. Next base: position 39,815,429 of record NC_037338.1, on the reverse strand, counting down.
TTCATGTATTGTTGAAGCCTAGGTATGGAGAATTTTGATCATCACTTTACTAGCACGTGAGATGAGGGCAACTGTGCAATAGTTTGAGCATTCTCTGGCATTGCCTTTCTTTGGGATTGGAATGAAAACAACTTTTCCAGTCCTGTGGCCACTGCTGAGTTTTCCAAATGTGCTGGCATATTGCGTGCAGCACTTTCACAACATCATCTTTCAGGATTTGGAATAGCTCAACTGGAATTCCATCACCTCCACTAGCTTTGTTCATAGTAATGCTCCCTAAGGCCCACTTGACCTCACGTTCCAGGATGTCTGGCTCTAGGTGAGTGATCACACCATTGTGATTATCTGGGTCGCGAAGATATTTTTTGCACAGTTCTTCTGTGTATTCTTGCCACCTCTTCTTAATATCTTCTGTTTCTGTTACATCCATACCATTTCTGTCCTTTACTGTGCCCATCTTTGTATGAAATGTTCCCTTGGTATCTCTAATTTTCTTGAAGAGATCTCTAGTCTTTCCCATTCTATTGTTTTCCTCTATTTCTTTGCACTGATCACTAAGGAAGGCCTTAGTGATGTTTTTTTTTTAACAAAATTAATTCATGGTTTAATTGAGCTTTCAGCATATAGATCATTAATAGTAATTTTTGATGACTGATCACTGTGTAATATTTGGCATAGAACTTTTGTCTATTCTTGTCTATTAGTATGTTGACAAGATTTTCAAAGTTTATAATAATGAAGAAATATAAAAGTTAATATTTAGCCATGTGGTCTTCAATTAAAAATTAACATCCACAGATACATGTACTCATTTTTTTATAACTCTCCATCTATCTCATAAAGAGATACACTTCTAGTAAAATTCTACTTTTATGTTAAATAATTATTTTTAAAATGTTGTATATTTCTGTTATGTAATGAGATGTGTTCTAATATTCAGTGGCGAAAGACTTCCTAAGAAAATCATAATATTCAGAACTCTGGGGTCATACAAATTAATATAGTACATCCAAGTTTATATACATGTTTTGGTTGCAAAGGAATATGATAGGACTATCAAGAATGACTTTGAAGTTCAAAATATAATAGATTGGAACAAGCTTCTGTTGACCAAGTGTAAAGAAACTATGTTACAGAAGGAAGAAGAGCTGTGTAAAACACATGATTATTAAAACATTCTGTTTATGTATATTTAAATCAATAATAATAGGCCTCAAAAGCTATAGCATTTTTGTCACAGAGTATTTTTTAATTGATATAATATTGTTTCAAATTATATATGCATTCCTACTATTTAAAACTTTAATAAAAATTTTGAGCCATCTTAAATTATATGTATAGGTACATACATTTTAAAAATTATTTTTAAAGATATGCAAACAAAAAGATTTAAAATACATAAAAGTCTTGAGTTACATGGCTCCCCAAAAATCTTTCATAGGCCAATCAAGCCATTTGTCACAGAGACATTCAGAAGAAAAAGCTCAGTTAGAAAATGACTAGTTGAGTTGGCTTCATTTCAGTTCAGTTCAGTCGCTCAGTCGTGTCCGACTCTTTGCGACCCCATGAATCGCAGCACGCCAGGCCTCCCTGTCCACCACCAACTCCCGGAGTTCACTCAAACTCATGTCCATCGAGTCGGTGGTGCCATCCAGCCATCTCATCCTCTGTCGTCCCCTTCTCCTCCTGCCCCCAATCCCTCCCAGCATCAGAGTCTTTTCCAATGAGTCAACTCTTCACATGAGGTGGCCAAAGTATTGGAGTTTCAGCTTTAGCATCATTCCCTCCAAAGGAATGAGTTGGCTTACACTGAATGAAAGCAGATTTCAGTCCCACTTTCCTTAACTAGACAGCTCTTGAGTTGCAGAGGTTCAGAGTCATGCAAATTTGTTTGAAGGCTCTGTAATGTTTCAAGATTAATAACAGAGGAGAATTCTGAAGAATTCTCTATTGTCCATATATTTGATGGATTCTAAAACCAGATGTCACATGAATCAATTGAGAGACTCTGATTAGAATGCATTTCAAAGCCTTAGCAGCCACCAAACTTTTTGTCTGTGTGTGTGAAGTATGTTTAGTAGTGATAGAATCATTTAGGGCCCAAGAGAAATTTTTCTGGATCTCATTCAAACTCTATGCATAGGACATAGTCTCCTACGAAAAAAAGACCAGAGCTTTCATGCTCTCATTTGGAGGAGTTGCTGTGGTTTAATCACCATTTTATTAGATTATTTCCTAGAGCACTCTTAATCCAAAGTGATAGTAAAAAGATTTTTGCATAATTACCCTATAAATCAGGTTTATGGAGTCATACTCTAAAGTTTAAAAAACCAATTCTATGGAAATTTTATCTTATTAACTTACCCTGAGGAATGTAAATATATAAAATTAATCTCTATACTATCATTGTCATGACTGTTGTATATACATAATCCATCAATGAAAAATAATATCTAGTATAAAGATTAATAAATAAAATAAGAAATCTTGAGCTACCTCAAAATACATTCATGTTAAATTTTTGAAAAATGAATTTCAGGCTAAATGGCTTAAATGCCATTTTTTCTTTCTTATGTTTAGACTGAGTACCCTGGGAAACTCAGTGGAAAAAAATAATTATTTTAAAAGGAGATCCTGGACAAGAACTTTTACAGAATTTATGTTAAACATAAATTGCCAAATTAGCTTATATTACCTTTGATCAGTAGTGAGGCAAGTCTTCATAAGGAGAAAATAGATATAGATAAATGGATGACAGATTAGATGATAGATCATATAGATAGATGATAAATAAATTCATAAATATAACGAGATAGGTGTATAGATAGATAGATATGTATAATTAATATTAATTATACAGTGCTGCACACTGAATATATGACGGGAGACCCAAATAAATCTGAACTGAGATTTCGTTACAGAATTTGACATCTCCCAGATCTAATCCTAGCCTTCCTTCCCTCCATTCCCTCTGTGGGGACTATGAAGACTCCTATGTAAGAATCTCAGTCATGTCTGAAGGTAGAAGAGTTTGCAACAGAACATTCATTCATTCTGATGAGAGACAGAGGGATGCCCTGGAAGAAAATTTGTCCCAGTGTTACAAGGAAATTGAGATGAAGCACAAAATTCATAGCATGTTTCGTGACTATTCTTGATGTTTCCCAAGTTTGCTAATGTGGTGGTAAACACACACACTTGGGAATAAACGAATTATAGTAAACTTAGAAAATTTTGGACCTTGGGAGCTAAGCACAGGTAATGGAATAAGTGAACACAATTTAGAGAAGTGGGGATTACTTTCATCAATTCCTCCAAAGAGTGGGAAGCATCAAAACACTGGCCAAGAAAGATGGGAAGGAGCCATGAGAAAAATGAGAAGTGGATGTGAATATATAACAGATAGTGCTGTAGAAAGATGGCATCTTTAACACGGAAGGCACTGCATGACATACGCAGTAGGGCCTAGATAAAATCCCAGAGACAAATTGAAGAGACCGAAGATACTCTCAAGAACATAGAGTGGAAGGAATTTCACCAAAGAAAGGCTATGAAGTACAGCCATCTGTGGGGTGATTATTAATGGAACTAGCAAAATTCTCTCTAAATGTTCATTTGACCTTATTTGCTAACTGCTTGGCATTCTCATTCTTATATGTTTACCATGATAGTAATGAGGAACAGTCAGGAAAAAAAAATCACTGTGGAAAGACACTAAATTACATTCATGTATGTACTATTCATATTATTCATAATAACCTAGATTGTTTGCAAGCACACAACCAATGCTGATAGGGAAGATAGGTGTCAGCTCATTTTGGTAGCTATAAAATAAAGACAACTTCCTGAATAGTTCTAACAGTTTTAAAGGTCATTCAAAAGGATTTTAAATGGTTGAGGATGAAGGTAATTGATAATGTCAAGTATTGGGTAGCCATGTGGCTACCAAGGTTCTGAAAGCTTTTTATTTAGAGGCTACAGTCAGCCATGCCGCAAATAGTTACTTTACATCTGTGATGCGTCAGGCACAGTGTTGTGTGCACTGGCCCTGCAGCCACAAACAAAATACAGGACAGTCTCTGCCTCGAGGGAGTTGAGGTCTTAACATGCCTGAGAACATCTTAGAGGGATATTATCAATCAGTCGTTAATAAATGAACTGCAGCATTGTGAGAACAAATAAAATAAACATGTATCAAAACTAAAGGTGAACATAAGTGTTTAAAGATCTCTTATCCACAACAGTCTATATTTCACCAATCATGAAAATAAATGGAAAATTGTGGAAACCCGAAATTTCGTGTGGAGGAGGGAGGTTAGAGGTTACTGTGGAAACAATAGAATCAAAGTAAGGTTTTGTGTTTCATGGTTCTTGAACCCCACAACTCCAAAATCAAGGCTGTCATTCAAAACTGGGTACATGGATTAGGCTTCAAGCTTAAGCCAATCACTGCCTCCTCCCAACCCAAATTTACACTGTGGGAACCCTATTCTCAAGGACAGAAAAGGCCTGATAGAAAAGGTATCTATCAAGTATCCCAAAGGCAAAAGGAGCTAGATATGAAAACTCAGAACCAATGGAATGTGTAGTGGTGACTCCTTTTTGTGTGTGTGTGTGCGCTATTGGGAATTTGGGACATATAGAAAATGGTAGAGATAGAGATCAGAAAGTAGACTTTGTCCAAATTAGCTTCTCAATTAAGCTGAAAAGAAATAAGAAAGTGCAAAACAAGAAAATATTAATTTCCTTTATGGTTGTTTTTAGCTGTATAGAAGTTTTAAAATATAGACAGTAAAAATGTCATGCTTTGTTTTGGATTTCCTCCTCTGCTTTTCATCTTAAAAATGCCTTTTGTCAACTTGAGAAAAAATATATATCACTTATATTTTATTTGTCATTTTATTAGATACATTTTCCCACATTATGTAGCTTAAATCCATAAAGTTATTTTATGACAGTGGATTGCTTTTTATTTGTATATAAGTAGATTGCATTTGAGTCTGTTCCATCTTTAGTATCTTTTTTTCATGTCTGTGTCATGTCTGTGCTGTAGGGATATGCTGGCACTGCACTATTTTCCATTTTACTGAATTGTCATGATTTTTCCTTATTTATCAACTTGAGTAGCTCCTTTAAATTCCTCTAAAGTAGCAGTCTTGAAAATGTAATCCCACTTCCTTTGTCCTGCATTTTTCTCAGCTTAGCAGAATGTCTTGTGAAGTGGTTTTATTGATGCCTCTAGATCTGTCCTGCAGAGTGATGGAGTTGATGGGGGTTCCAGTCCTCTTCTGGCATCTGCTTCCTGGAGCAGCTTTATCCATCACCTTGACAGGCATGTGTATAGGCCTCTGAGTGTCTAATATCCTCATCTATTGTTTAAGAGTTATGTTGCTAAGGTTTTCATCAATTCAGTTCAGTTGCTTATTCATGTCCGACTTTTTGTAACCACATGGACTGCAACATGCCAGGCTTCCCTATCCATCACCAAATCCCGGAGTTTACCCAAACTCATGTCCATCCAGTTGGTGATGCCATGCAGCCATCTCATCCTCTGTCGTCCCTTTCTCCTCCTGCCTTCAATCTTTCCCAGCATCAGGATTTTTTCCCGTGAGTCAGTTCTTTGCATCAGGTGGCCAAAGTATTGGAGATTCAGCTTCAGCCTCAGTCCTTCCAGTGAATATTCAGGACTGATTTCCTTTAGGATGGACTGGTTGGATCTCCTTGCAGTCCAAGAGACTCTCAAGAGTCTTCTCCAATACCACAGTTCAAAAACATCAACTCTTCAGTGCTCAGCTTTCTTTATAGTCCAACTCTCACATCCGTACATGGCTACTGGAAAAACCGTAGCTTTGACTAGATGGACCTTTGTTGGCAAAGTAATGTCTCTGCTTTTTAATATGCTATCTAGGTTGGTTATAGATTTTCTTCCAAGGAGCAAGCGTCTTTTAATTTCATGGCTGTAGTCACCATCTGCAGTGATTTTGGAGCACAAGGAAATAAAGTCTGTCACTGTTTCCATTCATTACAGGAACACAACTTTGGATAACGTTTAGGTCCAGGTACCTATTCTGTGGGTAGAGTTCTAAAAACGCATTTCCCCAATATCATTACGGCATCCCTGGTGGTTCAGATGGTAAAGAATCTGCCTATAATGCAAGAGACCTGAGTTCGATCCCTGAGTTGGGAAGATCCCCTGGAGAAGCTAAAGGCTACCAACTCCAGTATTCTTGCCTGGAGAATGCCGTGGACAGAAGAGCCTGGGGGGCTACGGTCCATGGGATCCTAAAGAGTAGGACACAACTGAGTGACTAACACTTACTTACTTACCACCGTTAAAGACTGTCTGCCCTAAAGCCTATGACTGTGAGTATAATAGATATCATACCCAGGAACATGTTGTTATCTGTCAAAAGAGACTTTAAAGAGGTAAGTGAAGTGAAGTCACTCAGTCGTGTCCGACTATTTGTGACCCCATGGACTGTAGACCACCAGGCTCCTCCGTTCATGGGATTCTCCAGGCAAGAATACTAGAGTGGGTTGCCATTTCCTTCTCCAGGGGATCTTCCTAACCCAGGGATTGAACCCAGGTCTCCTGCATTGCAGGCAGATGCTTTAACCTCTGAGCCACCTAAAGAGGTAAGTAATTAAGATACTAATTAATTGGCTTTAAGATTAGGGGATTATCCTGGATTATCTGGTTGTGTCTAATCTCATTATACAAACCCTTTAAAAGTGCAAACTTTTTTTCTGGCCAGCAACAAAAGGGAGGTCAGAGGTTTGAAGCATGAAGGAGAGTTGAGGCACGCTGATTTTGAAGATGTGGAAACTATGTGTTAAGGGATGCAGGTGGCGTTTAGAAACTAAAAGCAACTCCCAAGTGATGGTTAGTAAGGGAGTGGAGACCTCAGCCTTGTGACTGTAGGGACTGTATTCAGCCAGTAATCTAAGTGAGATTGGAAATAAGTGGATTCCTCCCCATGGCCTCTGGTTAAGAGTGCAACTTATCTGATACTGTGATTTTGGCCTTGCAAGATGCTATGCGAGGGACACAGAAACTGAGATATTAAGTGGAGCATTTTAAGCCACTGAATTTGTGATCAGTTGTTTTGGCACTAGTAGAAACTTCATCCAGTATCCATGTCAAGGCTTTCACTTTCACAAAGGCACACATCACAGTGGGAAGGGGGGCAGACTATGATTTGGAGCCGGTGTCTTCTCCAAAGGAGATACCTCCCCAGTCACTGTAATGCAGAGAGGTGAGTGAGGCAGGAGAACACTGGCTGATGTGGCCAATGACATCCCCTCCTTAGATTTCTATTCTTTTAATAAGCAGGTCTGTAACCTAAATAGGGCTAGGTCATCTTCTGAAATGTAGGCAGTTTGCCACATGGTGGCACTGCTGACATTTGGAGGCTGAGATAGTGCCACACACACCAGTAGCTTGCTTGGCAATAGTGATAAACAGCTTCATCTGCAGTTAATATGCAGCTTCCCAGGTGGCTCAGTGGTAAAGAATCCATCTGCCAATGCAGGAGATGCGGGTTGGATCCCTGGGTCAGGAAGATTCCACGGAGGAAGAAATGACAACACTCTCCAGGATTCTTGCCTGGGGAATTCCGTGAACAGAGGAGCCTGGAGGGATGTAGTCTAGGGGGTTGCAAAGAGTTGAACACGACTGGGCAACTGAGCACACATGCGTGTATGCAGTTAGTACCGGAGAGAGGGTTTGTGAGAACGAAGCAGGCCCTGGTGAAACCTGCAGCTGTGTGACTGCAGGAGGCAAAGCTGAGCTTAATCTCTAGGTGCTGCTCTCCGAAACCCATCACAGCCTTGACCTGGTGCCATGCTTTCTACCCTGCTCCAGCCAATGACTGAGTGATGCTCAGGCATGGGCACTCCTTCGAGAGGCTGTTCCCCTCTGATGGGAGACCATCTTCAGCATGACTAATGGCCACACAGACTTCCTTAGAACTGCCCTAGAGTGTAAAACTCTTCCCACCAACCTGCCTGCCTTTCTTTGATCCTTCCTTGTCGTCAGACCTGGACTGCTGTTTGAAAGCTTTCCTGGCCTCTTTTTATCATTCTCTATTTTCTCTCCTAGGAATTTCCCCTAATACATGTCCTGCACATTTAGTCTTGTCCTGACATCCCTTTATTTATTGGAAGATCCAGCCTACCACACCAGGTATGAGTGAAGCAACTCCTTAGGAATGAGGCTCTAGCTCCTTTTGACCCACCAAGGACCATGCAGGTCATACAGACACAGGGAAACTTTTAGGTCTGTGCAGAGAGGCCCCAGTTATGAGCCCCAGGCTTTACAGGGTCCTGAAGAGCACAGACACTGATATCAGTAGTCAGTAGATCTTCATTTTTACTTTTGTCCCAGGCCCTACAAATGTCATGGGCAGGCCCGCACAGCATTGTGACCGGTCTGACCCACTTCCTCATATTATATATTCTCATCATATAAAAGGAAAGTCAAAAAACTCTTCTTTTGGTTGCTATGTGTGGTTGGGCCTCAAAACCTTTTATTTATGGGTTTCCTCCAAAAAGACTCACAGGTAGAGTATCAGCCTTTGATTTCTGAATGTCAAGGAAAGTCTGGGAAACCACATAAACTTAATGACCATAATTAGTGTTTGTCAGGCTTCCTTGACTAGGCCAGAAATAGTTGTTTAAACCAATCACAAGGTTATATTTTCCAGAGGGTGTTATTGTCTAGTTTCTGATACTGAAGCTCTTTAGCATGTGGTGTTCAGCCAGCTTTCATTCTGGTAATGAAGGATGCAGTTAGTGGTCCATAAGATGCTTCTCATGAAGAACATACCACAGCATCACAGAACCTTTGCACTGAAATAGAGATCACTTCACAGTTGTGGAAACTGAGGCTCAGAAAAGTAACTGGTGTGGATAAGTCCTCAGCTGCTTACTGACAGAGCAGGAGTTAAAGGCCATTGTCCATCAGATAATGATTTCCTGAATGTTCCTCTCCCACACAATAGACTGAAGGCATATTTGGCTTAAGGCTACGTGAACAAATGAGCCTCAGGTCAGAGATGACATGGAAGGGAGTGTTATTTAGAGTCTGGTGTCACTTTCCACGTGATTACTTCAGCTCTGTCACTTGGGTCGCCATAAAACCAGCCACTGATTTACTCTGGGATCCTAGCCCTGTCTCATAAAGGCATCTTTGTAATTCGCACCAGAGATCATCCTCGGGGATGACAAATAACATCGATCATTAAAGATGACATCTGTAATTTTGCAGCCAGGGAAAACGATCTTTTAAAGCTGTCAGTGAAACAAAAGGGACTTTAGGAGATGCTGATGCAGTCTCTTTAAAATCTTTGAAAGTTCTAAAGCAAGAAGATGAACTGTCCATTTGGGAAACACAAGATGAACTGGGTGCCAGGGCATGCCCCCCACATGGCCCGCTGTCAGTGGGGAGGAGGTTTGAGGCAACCAGGGTCAATCATTAACTGCAACTCAATCATTAACTCACCGAGTGGCTTGGGAGTCAAAGGATGTAATGGGCTTAATCCAGAGCTAGAGGATGTGGGGCAGGCAGGGAAGCAGGATAAGCTCATCATCTACTGTAGGAAGAGGAGAAGGGAAGCAAAGCCAAACAGAGAGGCAAGGGAGACCCAGACATTCAAGAGCACCACTTATGCTTTGGGGCTGCTGCTGCTGCTGCTGCTGCTGCTGCTAGGTCGATTCAGTCGTGTCTGACTCTGTGCGACCCCATAGGTGGCAGCCCACCAGGCTCCCCTGTCCCTGGGATTCTCCAGGCAAGAACACTGGAGTGGGTTGCCATTTCCTTCTCCAATGCATGAAAGTGAAAAGTGAAAGGGAAGTCGCTCAGTCGTGTCGGACTCTCCGCGACACCATAGACGGCAGCCTACCAGTCTCCTTTGCCCATGGGATTTTCCAGGCAAAGTACTGGAGTGGGCTGCTATTGCCTTCTCCAGCTTTGGGGCTAGTGGTCATTTAAGCAGTGACAGGAACCCTGCCTTGCAGACCTCAATGTGACAGAAGCTGAAGTCACCTTAGTGAATAGTATTATCTCCTCTCCTCTTCATTACATTTTCCAGGACACTAAAATTGCTGAATTGTCAGCATATCAATCTCCACAGCTCTGCAAAAATAAAATAAAGGGGGAGAGAAGAAAAGAAATTAGATATGTATTTTCCAAGAAAGGAGTGGGAAGATGAGAGCCATGAACCTGGTCCTCACAGCCTTTTCTCACCAGAGGCAGGAAGCTAATTAGTCTCCATAAGCAGGAGCTCAGAGCACCAGGACTAATGAACAAATTTGCTCTTGTCAAGTGGAAAGCAAAAAGGCCAAGAACCAGCTGCAGCTGCAGAAGAGCTAGAGCTGAGGGGTGGGGTCGCCTGTCCTGGGAGGGGTGACAGTGCATCTGTGGGGCACATCTCCACTTGGAGGCCACATATCTGAGTGAACTTTCTAGATGACTGGAGCAGCATTGCAGATTCAGTGTACATCATCCACACCAGTTTTTCATCTCCATGTTGTTTAGTCACTAAGTCATGTCCGACTGTTTGTGAACCCATGGACTGTAGCCCACCAGAGCCCTCTGTCCATGGGATTTCCCAGGAAAGAATACTGAAGTGGGTTGCCATTTCCTTTTCCAGGGGATCTTCCCAACCCAGGGATCAAATCTGCATCTCCTGCATTTGGCAGGGGGCTTCTTTACCACTGAGCCACCAGGGAAGCCCTTTGCATCTGCACGCCAGCCTCAGATATGGTACTTTACTCATCCCATTGGTTCGTTTTTAGAGGACCCTCTACCTGAAGCAATTATTTCACGAGAGTCTGAGCAGCTGATGACCTACATTGTTAGGTGCACTTGATTCCGTGAAAGCTTTCCCTGTTCTGTTGCTTGATTTGATATCTTTTTTCCCCCCCTCCATTCTGCAGTAAATTGTGGGCTTGCAGCTGACCCCCTGCAGTCCTTTGGGTTTCTGGGCTGGGTGGGGGGTGGGGGGTGACAGGAAGGTATGCAGTCAGCATGTCAGACTCCAGGGCACAAGTCAGTAAAACGGGATAGAATAATTTTCCTGTGCTATTGCTTACTGAGTTGGCATTTAGTGTAAATACCTCCTGCTTCCAAGGTATCTCTTCCATAATTACCAAGCATGATTCTATTTTCAGTGCAATATCTGAGAGGGTGTAATTGGAAACCACAGAAGCAGATTATTTTCTCTTTCTTTAAGGGGATTTTTGCTATCATCCTATAATCTTATGCTCCCACTGACTCATAGCAAATACTTCCCATGCTGAATAAGAACATGCACTGGTTCTGAGATTCTTTTTTTTTTTTTTTTCTTTTGCTCAAAAAATATCTATTGGGTTCTTACCATTTACTAAGCCCTGTTGATGCAATGGTTACAAAGATAGGCATGATACCTGCTCTCTATCGTATGAGAGGAAAACAAATAGTCATGCAACTAAACATAAAACTGCTTATGAGAAAACAGCAATGAAGGGAAAGTAGAGAGTTTTGTAAGAGCATGTGTTGGGGTGAAGATTGTCTTGTCAGTGAGGTCAAGGGTTCCCTGAAATCTTTAATTGTGTTTGAAAGAAGAGTGGCAGAGTTGGTGCATGTGTTGGCAGAGGGAATAGCTTATGTAAAGGTCCCCTTTGAGAATTTTGAAAAGAAAATTTGGGAAGTCAGTGAGACTGGAATGCAGACCTATGCCCATGTCAGTGATGGTTAAAATTATCTGGTCTGGTGGTCAAATACCCACTTTCCCCAATAGCTCCCTCTCCACTGATGTGTGTGGTTCCATGAGGATTCTCTCCAGGCTATAATTTTCCTTTATTTGATCAGTTCTTGACTTTGAAGTCTATTCTTATTCTTCACACATTCTTTGATGATATGATATTTTAGATGATGTGCTGGTTACTCTCCATTTGACGTCTCACATCACATACCTCAGTTTGATTCTCTAGCCTTTATCACTCTGTTCTGGACCCCAGAAAGCTAAATTTCCAAGTCTGCATCACTTCAGCCCTCTTATTGTTGACTTGCTCAGTTCCACCAAGAGGAGCCACCTGATGATATAGACAGGCAAGAGGAAAGATAAGTCGGGGTTGGGTGCTTGCTTTGGGCTGAATTTCTACAAGTATTATATCGCTTCATCAGCACAACTCCTGTCCTCTCAATAGGGACAAGTTTCACTGAGCTTCTGTAATGGTGTCTCTTACCTTTGCTTCTTCAATCTGGATTGGTGATGGTTTATAGCTGTTGGTAGTCTCTGGGTGCCACAGTTCAGTTCAGTTCAGTTGCTCAGTTGTGTCTGAACCCGTGGACTGTAGCACGCCGGGCTTCCCTGTGCATAACCAGCTCCCGGAGCTTGCCCAAACTCATGTCCATCGAGTCGGTGATGCCATCCAACCATCTCATCCTCTGTGTCCCTTTCTCCAGGCTTCATTCTTTCCAGGCATCAGGGTCTTTTCCAATGAGTCAGTTCTTCACATCAGGTGGCCAAAGTATTGGGAGATTCAGCTTCATCATCAGTCCTTCCAACGAATATTCAGGACTGATTTCCTTTAGGATGGACTGGTTTGAATTCCTTGCAGTCCAAAGGACTCTCAAGAGTCTTCTCCAATGTGACTGTTCAAAAGCTTCAATTCTTCACTGCTCAGTTTTCTTTATAGTCCAACTCTCACATCTATACTTGACTACTGGAAAAACCATAGCTTTGACTAGATGAACTTTTCTTGGCAAAGTAATGTCTCTGCTTTTTAATATGCTGTTTAGGTTGGTCATAACTTTCCTTCCAAGGAGTAAGCATCTTTTAATTTCATGGCTGCAGTCACCATCTGCAGTGATTTTGGAGCCCAGAAAAATAAAGTCAGCCACTGTTTGTACTGTTTCCCCCTTTATTTCCCATGAAGTGATGGGACTGGATGCCATGATCTTCGTTTTCTGAATGTTGAGCTTTAAGCCAACTTTTTCACTCTCCTCTTTCACATTCATCAAGAGGCTCTTTAGTTCTTCTTCACTTTCTGCCATAAACGTGATGTCATCTGCATATCTGAGGTTATTGATATTTCTCCCAGCAATCTTGATTCCAGCTTGTGCTTCCTCCAGCCGAGCATTTCTCATGATGTAGTCTGCATATAAGTTAAGTAAGCAGCATGACAATATACAGCCTTGACGTACTCATTTTCCTATTTGGAACCAGTCTGTTGTTCCATGTCCAGTTCTAACTGTTGCTTCCTGACCTGCATATAGGTTTCTCAAGAGGCAGGTCAGGTGGTCTGGTATTCCCATCTCTTTCAGAATTTTCCAGTTTATTGTGATCCACACAGTCAAAGGCTTTGGCATAGTCAATAGAGCAGAAATAGATGTTTTTCTGGAACTCTCTTGCTTTTTCCATGATCCAGCGTATGTTGGCAATTTGATCTCTAGTTCCTCTACCTTTTCTAAAACCAGCTTGAACATCTGGAAGTTCATGGTTCACGTATTGCTGAAGCCTGTCTTGGAGAATTTTGAGCATTGCTTTACTAGTGTGTGAGATGAGTGCAATTGTGTGGTAGTTTGAGCATTCTTTGGCATTGCCTTTCTTTGGGATTGGAATGAAAACTGACCTTTTCCAGTCCTGTGGCCACTGCCGAGTTTTCCAAATTTGCTGGCATATTGAGTGCAGCACTCTCAAAGCATCATCTTTTAGGATCTGAGATAGCTCAACTGGAATTCCATCACCTCCACTAGCTTTGTTTGTAGTGATGCTTCCTAAGTCCCACTTGACCTCACATTCCAGGATGTCTGGGTCTAGGTGAGTGATCACACCATTGTGATTATCTGGGTCATGAAGATCTTTTTTGTACAGTTCTGTGTATTGTTGCCACCTCTTCTCAATATTTTCTGCTTCTGTTAGGTCCCTACTATTTCTGTCCTTTATTGAGACCATCTTTGCATGAAATATTCCCTTGGTATCTCTAGTTTTCTTGAAGAGATTTCTAGTCTTTCCCATTTTATTGCTTCCCTCTATTTCTTTGCACTGATCACTGAGGAAGGCTTTCTTATCTCTCCTTGCTATTCTTTGGAACTCAGCATTCAAATGGGTATATCTTTCCTTTTCTCCTTTGCTTTTCACTTTCCTTCTTTTCACAGCTATTTGTAAGGATTCCTCAGACAGCCATTTTGCTTTTTTGCATTTCTTTTTCTTGGGGATGGTCTTGATCCCTGTCTCCTCTACAATGTAATGAACCTCCATCCATATTTCATAGGCACTCTGTCAATCAGATCTAGTCCTTTAAATATATTTCTCACTTCCATTGTATAGTCATAAGGGATGTGATTTAGGTCATACCTGAATGGTCTAGTGGGTTTCTCCACTTTCTTCAATTTAAGTTTGAATTTGGCAATAAGGAGTTCATGATCTGAGCCATAGTCAGCTCCCAGTCTTGTTTTTGCTGACTGTATAGAGCTTCTCCATCTTTGGCTGCAAAGAATATAATCAATCTGATTTTGATGTCGACCATCTGGTGATGCCCATGTGTGACTGTCTTCAGGTGGACATCAAATAGAAAGGCTGTGCTAGATGAATTTGGATAGACTTGTTAAGAACTATTGTTCTTGACACTTGTATACAACAGATGGAAACCTCTTGTATGTGATAGATGGAAAAAATGCCATCATTTCTAATGTGTAACCTTTTGTCCTTGACACAGGCTAATAGAAGTAATAACTGAGAGGAAGACATAAAAATCTATATAAGTAGGCCTTCTTGATAAAGCAAATATAATGTCTACTCTAAGTGCCTGGAAAAAATATCTTCCATTTGAGGGATTGTAATATCCCATTACAGGGATACTAGGATGTTTTTATCCACTGTAGATTCTTTGTTCCTGAGATTCTTCTACTTCATAATCCTGTCTAAAAATAATAATAATTTTAAAAAAGCAGTCGAAATATTATATATAAGACTTAACTCCAGTTTGTGGCAATTGTGTTGCTGCTAATATAATTTGAAAAATTTTTTTTTCTCTTTTGAATGAGTAGCTTTATTTTATTGCAAATTTTTTTAAACAGTCTTCAACATTCCCTCTTTTTTTAAGTTTTTTTAATTATTTTATTTTATTTTTAACTTTAGAATATTGTACTGGTTTTGCCATATATCAACATGAATCTGCCACAGGTATACATGTGTTCCCCATCCTGAACCCTCCTCCCTCCTCCCTCCCCGTACCATCCCTCTGGGTCATCCCAAGCATCCAGTATCGTGCATCGAACCTGGACTGGTGACTCATTTCATATATGATATTATACATGTTTCAATCCAAATCATCCCACCCTCTCCCTCTCCCACAGAGTCCAAAAAACTATTCTATACATCTGGGTCTCTTATGCTGTCTTGTATACAGGGTTATTGTTACCATCTTTCTAAATTCCATATATGTGAAATTTAAAACTTAATAAAATAAAAATATAAGTAATATATTAATATATATACCCATAACACACAGTGTGCTCAGTCGTGTTCAACTCTGCGACCTCACAGACTGTAGCCCACAAGGCTCCTCTGCCCATGGAAATTTCCAGGAAAGAATACTGGAGTGGGGTGCTGTTTCCTACTCCAGGGGATCTTCCCAACATAGCTATCGAATCCACATCTCTTTCGTTCCCTGCATTGGCAGGCGGATTCTTTACCAGTAGTGCCACTATATCCATATGTGTGTATTTTATGTATGAATCCTTCATTCGTCCCAAGGACTAGAACATAGCCAACACTTTATCGCTTTCCATGTGCTCCTCCTTCATCCCATCTCTGCTTCTTTCCCAGCAGTTACCATTGTCCTCCACAGACTACAGATTTATCCCTGAATCCAGCCATTCTCAAGATCCTCCTTCCTCTCATAGACCCTTCTAGGACCTGTCCCTCTCTGTGCTTCTTCTCTTCCTAGGGAAAATAGAGGTAGCACAGAGAGATGTAACAAAGATATAGGATAATGAAAATAGAGATGACTATTTTTATGGAACTGAAATAAGGTTTATCTAGTTTCCTTTAAGAATGTTCTTTTGGAGTAGGAAATGGCAACCCACTCCAATATTCTTGCCTGGGAAATTCCACGGACAGAGTAGTCTGGCAGGCTACGCCCATGGGGTCACAAAAGTGGGACTTGATTTAGCAACTAAACTGCCAGAACTAGGGATGAAGACAGGATCCTCAAACATGTAACATTTGATGTTTTCTTTATCCTTTCTAAGTTGGTTGGATAGATAAGATTTTAACTGATTCCCAGAATAAAATGTTAAAATTAAAAAAAAAAAGAAAGTTATTTATCTGCTATTCCAATTAATCACATCTTCATGTAACTTTTGAAAAAGAAATCCCTCCTTTGGATCATTTGAGATGGTTTTTGTCACCAGTGTCATTTCACCTCTCTGGGAGTAGCCTTGCTGCTTCTGTGATAAATTGTGCATGACTCAATTCACTCAACACAATTAACTGCTAAGGTTTGCCTTGCATGGGGAGCAAAAGTCAGAGAAAAAGTAACATTAAAGCAGATGCTGAATTATATATCATATAGAATAACTGTTACCTAAGAGAGTCTCAAAAAATTAAAATTAAGTGCAGTTAGTCAAAGTGATTATAGGATGGAGGCATCATTAGCCTAATTATTTCATATAATGATTTGGATTTGCCTGTATTTGAGGATAAGAGGAGAGATGAAGAAGGTATCTGACTGAATTATTAATCCAAGGGATTTTTCAAAATGCAGGCGAGCTACCACTCCATATTGTTCTGTGCCTGTAACGTCAAAGGAAAAAAAAAAAAAAAGCAAACAAGAAAAGAAAAGACCACTAAGCTTAAACCCCAGGAGAATTAATACTAGGACAATAAACTCCTACAGTGACTTAGTATCGACTTGCTCTTCACCTATCAATGTCCTTCAAGAAATCTAAGAATAAAAGAAGGTTAGGAGAAAAGATTTATCTACAGAGAGCTAAATAGTCTTTGATGAATTTCTAAGGTATATGACCAGATGGAATAATTTTGTAAACCTCCACTTTTTCACAGCTTACCTTCTATATGGTCAGTATAGAATCTACATGTGTGTGTGTGTGTGTGTGTGTGTGGTACATGTCCACATAGGGACATAGTACAGGACTATATTAGAAAGGCTATGTATTCTAACTCCATGCTCTGAATTGGTTCTGTGATCAGCACAGTGCCTCTTTCTGTCCTCTCATGCACCCTCACCACTTCATTTTCCTGCCTCAAAAATGAGGACAATGCTAACCTGACCCCTGAGGATTAGATCCAGGTTAAATAAATGATTGAGTGATTGGAGAAAGAAGGCTATGAAAGTGTGAAAATAGACTGTAGAGCAATACATGACTTTGAAAGCCAAGAGGCAGATTTAAGTGCTGAATGAAATACTGCAGCACAAACTGGAACCTATTTGATCATAAAATACTCTTGAGATTCCAGGAGAAACCAAGGGTCTATGGGATATAATGTAAGACCCCTTTCCCAGTGAAACATTCTGTATTTCAAGAAGCAGCACTAATATTTATAAAGAGACATTGCTTGGTTCTTGAAGAGATGGAATTTCAGGGGGTGAATTTGAAATTCTGTTACTGGAAGCAGACCTGTCAGGAAAAACCAGCAGCAGCTACAACTGCTTGGCATATGGCAGACAGAAAAAGAGAAAGCTCATGTAATTGAGGGTATCCTTTAACTTAGAAGATGTAAAGACTAAGAGGCCAGCATTGAAAAACTCTCCAGAGTTTCCCAGCCAATGGACAAGTATTGTACATCCGTAACATCTTTTGTGTGCTTAGTCACTTAGTCGCGTCCAACTCTTTGAGACCCTATGGTTGGTAGCCCACCAGGCTCCTCTCTCCATGGGGATTCCCCAGGCAAGAGTATTGGAGTGGGTTGCCAAGCCCTCCTCCAGGGGATCTTCCCAACCCAAGGACTGAACCCAGGTCTCCCACATTGCATGCGGATTCTTTACTGTCTGAACCCCCAGGAAAGTCCAAGAACACTGGAATGGGTAGCCTATCCCTTCTCCAGGGAATCTTCCCGACCCAGGAATGGAACCTGGGTCTTCTGCATTGCAGGCAGATTCTTTACCAGCTGAGATACCAGGGAAGCCCATAACATCTTATAGAGAAACCCAAATGAACTTTTTGGCCAAACCAGTATTTGTGGTGTGGGAAGGCCATGTCTTGAAATGTAACTAGAAGAAATTAATCCTGTTCTTGCCACATAAACCCCTCAGAGACTGGCACAGAGTCCCTCCACAGGCTCTAGAAATAGTGCATTTGCCTAGGCTGCATTGACTGGTGCTCCATAATGTTGAGAACCTCTGTCCTGTGGCTCAAGCCCTGGTTATGGCAGTGGGGTGAGGAGAGTGGTCACAATCACCCAGCACCCACCGTACTGTGCCTGACACTTTGCCCTTCTCCAAAGGGAGGAAGGGCAGGAAAATCCATGTTATCTTTGTCGAACATGTGCCCTCCCTGACATCGCAGATGAAGAATAAATGTTTCCGTTACTTTAGTGGCTGGACATGGTGAGGTTTTTCTGAACTCCATTAAATACATTTACCAAGAGGCTTTGATTTTTACAGTTTTGAAGATGGTGATAAAGTTTATGATTTTATATATTATTTTGCTCTTCTGCATCAGAAAATAAGATAGCAAACCATTGCAAACTTTCCCATGACTGCTTTGTTTTGAAAATCTATTCTTTTGCCTCTGTGAAGAGGAAGGGTGGAACTTGCAGGGAGAGTGTCATAATTCTAGAATAACTTCCCACCACAAACAAGCAACCAAATTCGTGCATTTTTCACAAATAATTTTTTGAGGAGCAAAATACTCTTCACTTTGACAAAGTGATGTTGTAGCAAATGATGTCAATAAAAATAGACTGTTTCTTTTTTAATATTTATTTGGTTGTGCCAAGTTTTAGTTGCAGCATGTGGGATCTAGTTCCCTGACCAGGGGTCAAACCTGGGCCCCCTGCATTGGGAGTGTAAAGTCTTAGTCACTGGCCCACCAGGGAAATCCCCGGGCAATAGACTATCTCTTTGTTAGCTGCCATGTTGCCATTTTTTGGACTACCACAGTGCCGGGCACAGTGGTCTAACTCCACACTTTGGGATTAGTTCAAGCTTTTATTGATAACTGAAAACTCTTCATAGAATATCTTCCCTCAGGAAACCCTATGAACCAAAGAGACCAACTTGAGAATGACACCAAGTCATCCCTGTTCTGACGGGATTCTCATACAGTCTGCTTAGAGAAACATCCTTGGGGATTCCTTTAGAATTTACCCATTGAATATTCTACCAAGTAATTCCTGCATCATGAAGCACCCCATATTCACAACAGGATCGTTGCAAATTCCCTCCTCTCTTCTGTGAGATGACAATTAGAACTTTACTTTCCTCATATTTTTCTATTAAAAAAACAACAACATAAACCATGTCTCAAAAGTCCAAGTGGGGCTATGTCTCAATAGGTTCTGAAATCAGACCACTTGCCTGACTGCAGGACCTGTTGGTTGTGTGACTTTGGACAGGTCACCATGGGCCACCCCTCCCTTGCTCCACTGATATTTCCAAAGGATTATCACCCAGACCACAGCCAGAGTGTGATGCCACTATCGCTGACCCCATTAAATCTTCACAGTGACTCACAAATCAAGTGACCAGATCTTCAATAGCCATCATTCCCATTCCTGAAGATACAGAGTAAGATTCTCTACTTGTTTCTGCTCAGAGAACAGTGTCTTCATACAGCTTGGTCTTTTTCCTGCAAGCAAAGCACACACCACAAACCAAATCCTTTTTACTGGCCTAAAGCAAACAAATTCTTTGCTGAAAGGGAGTTGAACTGTAGAAAACATGTAGTCTGAGTTTATTACAATCAAATTGTGGTGGCCCCCCACTGGTAAAGAATCTGCCTGCCTATGCAGATGAGATGCAGGAGACATGCATTCGAGCCCATCAGGAAGATCCCCTGGAGAAGGAAACAGAAACCCACTCCAATATCCTTGCCTGGACAATCTCATGGATAGAAGAGCCTGGCAGGCTATAGTCCATGGGGTCACAGAGAGTCATACATGACTTAGCGACTGAGTATGCATGCACACCTCATACACTTTCTAGAAGAGCAGTTGCTTTTATCTTTTTATGGATCAGAACTTCACAGAGCATTTTGTCTTACGAATGTAAACTCTTGCTGTCTCTTCCTCACAGAAGCTACCTAATGAAGACAATAATAGCAGTGATAATAGCTAAACTTTATTGTACATTTATAAGTTTAAGGGCCTCTGTAATTAACCTAAGTAACTTACTCTTCTGAATCCTATGTGGAAGAAACTAACACTTCAGTTATACAGGGAAAGAAACTGAAAGAGAAACAAAGGATCCACAGAGGGCTTTTTACCACGAGGCCAGGGGCTTTCCAGGTGGCTCAGTGGTAAAGAATGTACCTGTGAATGCAGGAGATGCCATGCAGATTCCATCCCTGGGTTGGAAAGGTCCCCTGGAGGAGAAAATGGCAATGCACTCCAGTATTCTTGCATGGAGAATCCCATGGACAGAGGAGCCTGGCGGGCTATACAGTCTATGGGCTTGCAAAGAGTCAAACACCACAGAGCAACTGCACACATCCTGTCTCGCCATAGCCTTCCAGCTTCTGGACAGGGAGTCTGAGGTTCTTTTCTGTGGGCTAATCTCAGGCCAAGATCAGTGATATTCAGATGCCACTCACTCTACCCCCACAAGTGTTTGTAGTGGGTACCATTGTTCTCATTGTATATAGGGGAAACAAAAATGTGTGAAAAAGAGGAGTCTTGTGCTTACACATTTTTCTGTGAGGCCCTCGAAATGATTAGGATTCCATTTATAGCAAGGATAGAGTAAAAACTTGGATTCAGCTTTAAATTTGGAAACTCCAAATAGGGCTATAACTACTTTTCCTAAAAATGAAAGAAACCTGGCAACCACAAAATTAAATGTGTCAGATCCCGGAAATAGCACCTTAGTTATGAGTGTGGCTATCCGTGAAGGTTCATAAATTAAATGGAAGCCTTCCAGAGCCACCCTCTCTACACACACGCACCCACCCCTCGGTGCCCTCTCCACACACAATTTAAATCTAGCAGCTGAAACGAAGTGTGTGCTTCACAGCTGCTAAGCCAACCAACAGGGGTGGGGCTGAGGGAGCTATGTGGCTCCCCCTGCTGGCGATGGCTGAGGCCTCCCACCCCATTGCTGACGCCGGTGAAGAAAGACGCTTTGAAACTGTTGAGGTGGGGTGGAAGCTCAGTTTCACCTTAAACCTTCTGCTGTGTTTATTTGCTCTTACCTCTGAGATGTTAAAAATGTTGGGAAGAGCCCGAGGTCATATGAAGAGGCTGTGGGCAGGGGACAAATGAACAAGTATATTTTCTCTTTTTCTCCTCTTCTAAGGCACTTTCCTCTGAACAGAGGAGCCTGGTGAGCTACAGCCCATGGGATTGCAAAGTTGGACATGACTGAGTGCACACACACACACACACACAAGGCCCTTTCCTCCTCTTGTAAGGCCTCTTCTGTGTGTCTTGCAGTTTCCAAAGGGATGACCGTGTCATGGAGTCATGTGAGGCAGGCCACCAGACCTTACCAATCAGTCCCTTCCTCTCTCCCTGTCACAGTTCTTGGTCATTGCAGAGCAATCTGTTTAGTTTGGGTTCTGCTTCTCACCAGCCATGCGTCCTTAGGTAAGTTGCTGAATCTATTCCGGTGTCTCAGTTTCCCTGTATAATTTAAATGCATAGTTCAAGTATATCAGACTTGAAGTCACAGAATCTGAGCTCCTATGCCAGCTTAGCCTGTTACTGTCTCATTGGCATAGGACAAATCACTTTATCACTTTGAGCCCCCCTCTTTCTTATTTGTATGAAAAGGAATAAAGAGCACTATTTCCCAGTTTTTATTGTCTATGAGGATTAAATAATGGATAAATATGTATTAAGTTCAGTTCAGTCACTCAGTCATGTCTGACTCTTTGCGACCCCATGAATCGCAGCACATCAGGCCTCCCTGTCCATCACCAACTCCCGGAGTTCACTCAAACTCACGTCCATTGAGTCGGTGATGCCATCCAGCCATCTCATCCTCTGTCGTCCCCTTCTCCTCCTGCCCCCAATCCCTCCCAGCATCAGAGTCTTTTCCAATGAGTCAACTCTTCTCATGAGGTGGCCAAAGTACTGGAGTTTCAGCTTTAGCATCATTCCTTCCAAAGAACACCCAGGACTGATCTCCTTTAGAATGGACTGGTTGGATCTCCTTGCAGTCCAAGGGACTCTCAAGAGTCTTCTCCAACACCACAGTTCAAAATCATCAATTCTTTGATGCTCAGCTTTCTTCACAGTCTAACTCTCACATCCATACATGACCACTGGAAAAACCATAGCCTTGACTAGACGGACCTTTTGAATATGCTGTCTAAGTTGGTCATAACTTTCCTTCCAAGGAGTAAGTGTCTTTTAATTTCATGGCTGCAATCACCATCTGCAGTGATTTTGGAGCCCCCCAAAATAAAGTCTGACACTGTTTCCACTGTTTCCCCATCTATTTCCCATGAAGTGATATGTATATACACACACATATATGTATCCACACACACATACCCACCCACACAAATATGTATACACATACATGTATCCACACATGAAGATACATATATACACACATAGGTATATGATGGTCTTTGTGCACTGTGAAGTTCCATGTAACTATGAGATTGATATCAGAATTGTTGTTTGCAGACCTAGTGATTTCTACTTTGAGAGACAAGAAGAGCCTTCCTGTTAGCTCCTACCCATGTCTTTGTTACAGCTTTGTGCTAAAGCTCATAAAGATGAATAGAGAGCCAAACTCCCTGGCTGCCCATTAAGCCAACAATCACCAGATTTTATTCCTTTCTCAGCTGTTTTGCTTCTCAGGAGATTTCTATGAGACAGAGGCATTAATATGACATAGATGGTTGTAAAAAAGGCCCTCCCAGACTTCATAAAGTATCCCATGCTGGGAGCCCATACAAACTTAGTTCCTAAAGCTTGGGTCAGGTTTTTTGTGTTTAACTTGAACCCAGAAAGGCATTTTCATAAACAGAATGAGAATTCTTTCTTGAAAGCTACTAGAAATAAAATTAAATATAAGCTTACATAGAAGGATGTTTTCTTTTATCATGACTGGTGGAGAAGGCAATGGCACCCACTCCAGTACTCTTGCCTGGAAAATCCCATGGATGGAGGAGCCTGGTGGGCTGCAGTCCACGGGGTCGCTGGGAGTCGGACACGACTGAGTGACTTCACTTTCACTTTTCACATTCATGCACTGGAGAAGGAAATGGCAACCCACTCCAGTGTTCTTGCCTGGAGAATCCCAGGGACGGGGGAGCCTGGTGGGCTGCCGTCGATAGGGTTGCACAGAGTCGGACACGACTGAAGCAACTTAGCAGCAGCAGCAGTAGTAGGTAAGTAACACTTCAAACAGCACTTAGTACTGAAGACTCTGTGCGACCCCATGGACTGCAGCCTACCAGGCTCCTCCATCCATGGGATTTTCCAGGCAAGAGTACTGGAGTGGGGTGCCATTGCCTTCTCTGTAGTACTGAAGAAAACTCACCCAACTCCTCATCTTCCTTTTCTCTCCTTGCTTTTTTTTTTTTTTTTCCTTTCTCCCTCCCTTTCTCAAATGCCTCTCTACTCACTTTTTAGGAAGGGCTAATTGTACACTGGGGGAAGACTACAACTTTGCCAAAGGCAAACTGATTCTACATTTTTATCCTGGCTAGCATCTCCTACTTGGCATGTCTTTGCAGTTAAAGACAAAAGGATAAACAAGGCTGTCTCAAACCTTTTGCAGCAGGAATCCCAGTTGCAGGAATAAAAATTGCATTTCCTCTGCTTGCATGCCAGTCTACCCCTCTGTCTGCTGAGCTGCCGAGGCTTAGTGTCTTCCATTTTGGGAAGAACTGGTCTTTCTGTATCTATAGTCTTTGGTCTGTTTGCCTCTTGGGTTGACAAAGCTCTTGGGCTACTTGAGTTCCCAGTCTCCCAGGCAACCTTCACATCGTTTATTTATCCATGAAAAGAACACAGAGATAACCCTCCTGAAGCACTTAAAGGGATTCTGATTTTATGCACTATCTGAAATATGGGATTATGGATGATTGCCTAAGGGCTCTCTTGAGTCTGAAGGGAGCCCATTAGGTGATTTCTAACTAGATCTTCCGAAAACCTTCCCACTTGCCCAGGGAATGCCAACATGCCCTGTGTCTGATCTCAACAAAGCTGCAAAGATCACCAGCTTATCTATAGAGCACTAGTCTTCATTTCTTCCTCAGAACATTTTTCCCTCTTTCTTTCTTTATCAACAGGGTTTATTACACATTGATCGATTAGTTAGGCAGTCCCTCAGCTGTGTCTGGCTCTTTGTGATCCCATGGACTGTAACCCACCAGGCTTCATAAACAATGGGATTTCCCAGGCAAGAATACTGGAGCAGGTTGCCAATTCCTACTCCAGGGGATCTTCCCAACTCAGGGATCAAACCCATATCTCCTGCATCTCCTGTATTGGCAGGAGGATATATTTGAGTATGTATGAAAGCATGTTTACAGATGAATACAGAGTTGTGATGTTCTTGTGCTAGGAGTGTGAGAGAGAGTCGGAGTATGGAGTGAGGATGCTCCTATTGAATATGTGCCCATAGAATATTCTAGACAGGCTATATATTTTATGGAATAGGAGCATAAGTTTAAAAAGGCTAGTGGATATACCTAAAATTAAAGGCAACAGAAAGTAACAAAACTAAGGTTTGAACCTAGGACCCCATACTCCAAAGCCCATGCTCTTTCTCCTGTTCAACATGGATTGAATCAAGTTGAATGTTACTTTTTTATGTATTCAGAGTATGACTGTGATGATTTGAGGTCAGCAGGTGGTAGCTATGTGTCCTTTTCTTGCCATTCAACAGTGGTGGTGGTCAGGTTGTTATTCATGGGTTGAACTGTCAAAAAAGCATCAAGAGTAGCGCTGGGAAACTGAGCCTGGCAGTGAACCAGTGGCCTGTGTCTCTCTTGATGAGAGTCTTCTCAAAATCTCTTTGGTAGATTCTAGCTTGACTGAGTCCTTATGCAAAACACTAATTTCTGGAGAGTCCTTGCTTCTAGACATGGACAATATGAAGATAAGAGATGATACAATTAACCATGGCTCATAATGCAGGGAAGATGCAGAACTCAAGAGTCAAGAACGCAGTCTGGAGCTTTGACCCTGAACTATGGCACCTAGCTTCCACTCTTACCATTCTAACGGTGTAAAGTGTTATTGAAGACTAAGTTCTCTGGTCCTATGACCTTGAGATTTTAGAGTCTGTTGATTTTCTTAGGGGAAGGATATAGGTGAGAGAAGATGCATGCAAGGGTTAGAGACGATGGGGCACAGATAAACATTTAACAAATCAAGACTAGGAATGATCTTTGAAGAAAAGTTCTGTTTAATTCAAAGAATTTGAGTTCGAGGCTATGACATTTGCCTCTAACTTGATTGAAAATAATGAACTGAAAACAAAGATTCATTTGGAATTTGAGGTTAAAGGATAAAGGAACAAAATGTATGACGTGAAATTATCACCTTTAAAACATCAGACTTGTCCAGTGATTTGTCTGTTGCTTTTCTATTAAGACCAGATGTGTCTGGGGCTTTGACTTTCAAAGTTTATGATAAAATATTCATTGGGCAATCATATTCGCTGAGAAGGAAACTGATCATGCCTTTCTACATTTTCATTTTAAAAGAAACTTCTCTGTCAGACGTGGGTCACTTTTAACTGTGCTTATAGCTCCCAGAGGAGCAATTCACTCAGGAGAGAAAAAGCATAGATGTAGTCTGAATATGGCCACTAGTCTGATTAATTTCCTATTGTGTACGCATTACCCGCGAGGGGGCTGGTGTGATCACACTATCTGGATATGGGCTTTACTCTTGGTTGGAGGGCAGATTGATTATAAAGGCAGGCAGAAAATGGCACAGAATATCCTGGGATAAATATATAATTTCAAGAAGAAAGTGAAGCATTTAAAAAACATCTGTATATTTCATTCCAAAGTAGATACACAATCCTACCATCACCTATGAGGTGAGGTCTTTGCGAAGATTCTTGTTGGAACTTTAGCTTCTTTTGCCCTTGACTGCCATAGATGGATGGAGACCTTTAGAGCTGAGAACTCTATTCTTTTCCCCCGCAGTGATTCTGACACACAAAATGTATTTAAAGTCCTAGTCTAAAGCTGTTATGTATTAAATTATGCCACAAAAGCAAACCATGGATGGGAAAAGATTTTGTGAGGAAAGAAATGACACCTTTGGAGAGTTGCTTTAACATGTCTGTGCTTGCTTCATTCATTCATTTGATAGTCAGTTTTCCATAACTACCATATAACTTAGATTCTGATAAGTGTTAGAGATAAAAAGATGAATTAGAGACTGATCCTAACATTGCAAGGTTAGGATAGACAAACTTACCACATATTATTTGTTGCTGTTGTTGTTCAGTCTCTCAGTTGTGTCTGACTCTTTGAGACCCCATGGACTGGAGCATAACAGACTTCCCTGTTCTTCACCATCTCCCAGAGTTTGCTCAAACTCATATCCATTGAGTCAGTGATGCCATCCAATCATCTCTTCCTCTGTCATCCCCTTCTCCTCCTGCCTACAATCTTTCCAAGCATCAGGGTCTTTCTTAATGAGTTGGCTCTTCACATCGGGTGGCCAAAGTATTGGAGTCTCAGCTCAGCATCAGTCCTTCCAATGAATATTCAGGGTTGATTTCCTTTAGGACTGACTGATCTCCTTGCGGTCCAAGGGACTCTCAAGATTCTTCCCCAACACCACAGTTCGAAAGCATCAATTTTGCAGCGTTCAGCCTTTTTTATGGTCCAACTCTCAATCCATACATGACTACCAAAAAAACCATAGCTTTGACTAGATGGACCTTTGTCAAGAAAGAAATGTCTCTGCTTTTTAATATACGGTCTAGGTTTGTCATACCTTTTCTTCCAAGGAGCAAGCATTTTTTAATTTCATGGCTGAAGTCACCATCTGCAATGACTTTGGAGCCCAAGAAAATAGTCTGTCACTGTTTCCATTGTTTTCCCATCTATTTTCCATGAAGTGTCAAATACTAAATACCACATATTATAGTATGATTCATTTATTCATATAATTATTTGATTTTTAAAATTTGTACAGTGTAAATAAAAGATGGGGCCAGTAGAGATGGTGACTGAGTTGAACTTTTGTTATATATATATTTTTTTTTAATAAAAATGCAGTAGAGCCTGTAAGACACAATTACAGGCCATTTCTAGCCTTCTCATTGTCAATCTTCTCCCTATGTGGAGGAAACTTTTTGGAAGGACAAGTTAGAGTTAACCAGATACACCAATGGGAGCAAGTATTCTAAGGTGAGGAAGTTATTGTATCAGGCATAGAATTATGAGGGAGAGTGACTCATCTTAGAAATGACACTAAGGTTGATATGGCTACCCAGTAGGGGAGTTTGAGGAGAAAGTGACAAATGTAGAGTTGGAGGGACAGATAATGAAGACCATCCCTGTTTGGGATTGCAGTGATGGAGAGCCATAGGGACATATTAAAAGTATTAGAATGTCACAAACAGTTTATATTTAAGAAAGGTTATTCTAGCAGTAGGGTAAAGGAAGAAGTGGAGGGACACCCCTGTCACGTTCTAGATAGAGGTATCAAGGCTCTCAAACAGTGGTTCTCCATCCTGGCTGATATTTGCACTACCTAGGGAGCTGCAGTTCATGGGATAGCAAAGAGTCGGACACGACTGAGCGACTGATCTGATCTGATCTGAGGGAGCTTTTAAAATTCTGATACTAGCCAGGATCAGAAAGTTTTACTGATGAATTCCACCAAATATTTAAGGAATGATTAATGTCAGTCCTTATCACCCTCTTCAAAAAAAATTGAAGAGTAATACATATTCCCAAACTGCTTTTCCTAGACCAGTTTTATCCTTATATAAAAGTCAAGTAAGGAATGCTTGTTGGCACAGTGGTATAGAATCCACCTGCAATGCAGGAAATGGAGGAGATGTGGGTTCAGTCTCTGGGTTGAGAAGGTAACCTGGAGCAGGAAATGGCAACTCACTCTAGTATCCTTGCCTGGGAAATCCCATGGGAAGAGGAGCCTCGTGGGCCACAGTCCTTAGGGATGAAAAAGAGTTGGAATGACTTAGTGACTAAACAATAAGGACACCATAAGAGAAGAAAACTATAGGCTGATAACCCTGATGAATATAAATTATCAGCAAAATACTAGCAAAATGAATTAAATAGTGTATTAAAAGGATCATACATCATGGGCAAGTGGGAGTCATTCTTGGCATCCAAGTATGGTTCAGCATATGTGAAACAGTATGTATGATACATCACATTAATAGAATGAAAGAAAAAAAATCATATGATCATATCAGTAGATACAGAAAAAGTATGTGACAAAAGTCAGCATCCTTTCATGATCAAAACTCTCAGCAAACCAACATAGAAGGAATATACCTCAACATAATGAAGGTCATATATGACAAACCACAGCTAACACTATATGCACTTGTGAAAAATCAAAGCTTTCCCTCTAAGATCAGGAGCAAGACAAGGGTTCCCACTCTTACCACTCCTGTTCAGTGTATTATTGGAAGCCCTAGCTAGACTAGTCAGGGAATAAAAAATAAAAGGCATTCGATTCAGAGAGGAAAAAACAAAATTGTCTCCATTAGCAGATGACATGATCTTATACACAAAACTTCCTGAAGATTCCACTAAAAACAGAATCAATAAACAAATTTAGTAAAATTGCAGGATACAGAAAAGACATATACCATATTGTCTCACTTGTATGTGGAATCTAAAAAAAAAAAAAAACAAACAAAAACCCAGGACTCAGAAATAGAGAATAGATTGGTGGTTGCTAGGGTTGAGGGTTGAGGTTGAAGGGAATGGATAAAGGCAGTCAAAAGGTACAAATATATAAGACAAGTTCTGGGGATCTAATGTGCAGTGTAGTGACTATATTTAACAATACTGTGTTATATACTTGAAAGTTGCTGAGAGAGTAGATCTTAAAACTTCTCACCTCTCTCTTTTTTCTCTCTCATTCAACATGGTACTAGAAGTCCTACCTAGAGCAATTGGGCAAAATAAAGAAATGAAGGCAGTCAAATTGGAAAGGAAAAAGTAAAATTATCCTTATTTTCAGATGATGTGATCTTATATATAAGAATATATATATATATACACACATATATCTCACAGTGAGATATTAAATCATACTTGTTAGAATAGCTATCATCAGAAAGACAACAGATAGCAACTATTGATGAGGATGTGAAAGAAAAAAAAAAACTTCTGTTCACTATTGGTAGGAATGTAAGTTGGTGCAGCCACTATGGAAAACAGTATGGAGTTTCCTCAAAAAAATTTAAAACAGAACTCCCATATGATCTAGTAATCCCACTTGTGATATATATCCAAAGGAAATGAAAAAGAATATCTAAAAATAAAGATATCTGTACTCTCATGTTTACTGCAGCATTTTTCACAATAACCTTAACTGACTTCATTCAGTGGCTGAATGGATCAAGAAGATGTGGTATGTATGTAGAGAATGGCATATTATTCAGCCACGAGAAAGAAGGAAATCTAGTCATTTGAAAACATGGATAAAACATGAGGACAGTATGCTAAGTGAGATAAATCAAACAGAAAAAGACAAATATGGCACTATATCACTTAGATATAGAATCTAAAATGTCTGAACTCATAGAAACAGAGTAGATTGATGGTTAACGGGGCTTGGGGTTCAGGGGGTTTTGAGGACATGCTGGTCAAAAGATACAAACTACAGTTAGAAGATGAATAAATTCTGGAGATCTCATGCACAGCATTGAGATTATCAATAATACTTCATATTATAAAAGTTGTTAAGAGACTTAAATTTATATCTTAAATGTTCTCACTACAAAAACAGAAATGATAATTATTTGACATGATAGAGGTGTTAATGCTCTAGTAATAATCATATTGCAATATATACATGTATCAAATCAATACCTAAATTTACATAATTTTATATGTCAGTTCTATTTTAAAGAGGTATACAATGTAATGATTTGATACATGTGTATGTTGCAAAATGATTACAGCAAGTTAGTTAACACATCCATCAACTCATATAGTTACAGATTTTTGTGTATGACAAGAACTTTTAAAATTTATTCTATTTCACATATGCTGCTGGTGCTGAGTCACTTCAGTTGTGTCTGACTCTTTGTGATCCTATGGACTATAGCCCACTAGGCTCCTCTGTCCATGGGATTCTCCAGGCAAGAATACTGGAATGGGTTGCCATGCTCTCCTCCTGGAAATCTTCCCCAGCCAGAGAATGAACCCACATCTCTTAAGTGCCCTGCATTGGCAAACAGGTTCTTTACCACTGGCACCACCTGGGAAGACCTTATTTCAAATATACGAGACAATATTAACTATAGTCACCATGCTGCACATTAGATCCACAGGACTTATTCATCTTATAACTGGAACTATTCAACTATTTCCCCTACTTTCAACTATTTCCCCTACTAACCTCTACATCTTGCCCTTGACAATCACTAACTATTCTGTTTCTAAGAATTTTGTTTTGTTTTGTTTTTAAGATTCCGAATATAAATGAGATCTACAGTATTTATCTTTCTCTGTATGACTTACTTCACTTTGCAAAATGCCCTCAAGTTTCATTTTTTGTCACAGATGACTGGGTTTTCTTCTCGTGGCTGAATGTCTTCTTCATCCATTCATCCACTGATATGGACACTTAGGTTGTTTCCATGTCTTGGCGAAGAAGTACCACTTTTGTGCTGTTTCACTCAGTTTGGAATGCCCCAGGTGAACGAATGCATCTCAAGACGTAAGTCTCCCTGAGAGCTGCAGGGAACTAACCAGTGAGAGCTACAGGACACAAGCTGTTCTTGGAGGGCAGTCAGCCAAGCCCCAGGCTGCACGGCAACAGGATTTATTTCCCAGTGAGGCAGATAAGGTTTATCTGAGATATAGGTCATAGACTCCTCTGAGGAGATTCTAATCTGTTTTTTGAATCCTGAATCCCATACTTTAAACCATCACCAAAAACAATATAAATGATACAAGTATTTGTCCTGGCACTAACACGTATAGGCCTTTATTGAAAAACTATTATGTGCCAGACTCTGGCATATATGCATAATCTCATTTAATCATCAAAGTCACTCTCTGAAGGGAATTCCCTGGTGGTCTGGTGGTTAGGACTCTGTGCTTTCAATGCTGAGGGCCTGGGTTCAGTCCCTGGTCAGGGAACTAAGATCCCACAAGCCATGTAGCATGGCCACAAAAAGAAAAAAATCACTCTTTGAAGGAGGATATTGTTATCATCATTTTATAGCACAGCAAACTGAGGCATTGAAAGGTTAGATAGTTTCTCAAGGTCAGAAAGTCAGGGAGCTAGGACTGAATCTATGAATATGATCTCAGAGTGGATACTCTTCAGTTACTGCCTTTGCAAACATTGTGAGGTTTATTTCTTAGAAATCAAAATACCTGAATTTACTTCCTTTTGCTGCAGGTCACTGACACCACTTGGGACTGAACTAATCCAGCTAGCTCCTCAGTGTAGACCTGAGGGCACCCGACCAGCACTGAGGGATGTCCTGACTTCCCTGGGAGCTTCATACGCTTGGGTCCAAGACGCCTTCAGAGCACACAGAGAATTCCAGATGGTTAGGCTGGAGTTGTCCTTAGGACCAACTAGGCCTTGAAATTAACCTAACCTAGAATAATGTACCTTAAAGAGGCTTGTTTTAGCCCAGAATCAATGTTGCAAGGATATCCTAGTTTACACAACTTTCAGTTCAGTTCAGTTCAGTTCAGTCGCTCAGTCGTGTCTGACTCTTTGCGACCCCGTGAATCGCAGCACACCAGGCCTCCCTGTCCATCACCAACTCCAGGAGTTCACTCAGACTCACGTCCATCAAGTCAGTAATGCCATCCAGCCATCTCATCCTCTGTCGTCCCCTTCTCCTCCTGCCCCCAATCCCTCCCAGCATCAGAGTCTTTTCCAATGAGTCAACTCTTCGCATGAGGTGGCCAAAGTACTGGAGTTTCAGCTTTAGCATCATTCCTTCCAAAGAACACCCCGGGCTGATCTCTTTTAGAATGGACTGGTTGGATTTCCTTGCAGTCCAAGGGACTCTCAACAGTCTTCTCCAACAACACAGTTCAAAAGCATCAATTCTTCGGCGCTCAGCTTTCTTCACAATCTAACTCTCGCATCTATACATGACCATTGGAAAAACAATAGCCTTGACTAGACGAACCTTTGTTGGCAAAGTAATGTCTCTGCTTTTGAATATGCTATCTAGGTTGGTCATAACTTTTCTTCCAAGGAGTAAGCATTCTTTAATTTCATGGCTGCAGTCACCATCTGCAGTGATTTTGGGACCCAAAAAAATAAAGTCTGACACTGTTTCCCCATCTATTTCCCATGAAGTGATGCCCGGTTTAATTCTTCAACAGTTCTTAAACAGTATTTTAAATAGGTGGTTTAATTCTTCTAAGCAGTTTTTAAATGGTACTTTAAAGAGTCTTATAAAACCTAGTGAAAGCTCAGTGAAGAGAAGCATGGGTCAGTTCAAAAATTAGTTTGTGCTGGAATTGACCCCTCAAGTTAATCCCCGATTTGAAGACCTGTTAAGGAGCTGTAAAGTATAGACTCCAGCTCATAATGGAGACCTTCATTTTCAACCTTTCCCTTCTAACATCATGTGGGCATTTCATTACCTCTCTCTTTCATTCTTATCCAGAGTCATGAATTATCTCAGGGAAGCCGAGAATGCACACACACTTAAAATAAAAGGCTCATCTACTTGGCTTATATCTGAAATTCCTCCAGCTTGAAGGGAGAAGATGAAGTAGAAGGGGAAGAAGTCCTTGAAGTGATAAAAACTCAAACTGAGGACACTAGACAGGCTGGGAGAACAGGAATGTAACATATTAACAATCTTGCTCATTCATGATTCTATGCAATTGACGATTTATTCTCAGAATGAACGTTATATTGATTATTAAGTGAAGCTCTGTTTTAATAGTCATAGAAGGAAAGTCTCTGAAGAAAATAAATATCACCATGACTGTTGCAGATGTAAGAAAAACACATATGAGTGAGCTGTTCAGAGTTGAAGGGGGAAAGCACTTTTATGTTTATCAGAATATAAGGAACCCTTGGTAGTCACTCACCTTGCATTGACCTTGGCATATAGCAATGATCTCAGTGACTTGATTTCTCCCTGCATTCCATTTTCTGTCATCTCTCCTAATAATGGTGTGACATGAGAAGTAACAAAGAGTACTATAGCCAAGAGCACCAGAGACAACGCTCAACCTTCAAAATTTTAAATATATCATATCACTGAGTCCGTGACACTCAGTTAATCATTTTTAATGTGTATCTGAGCACATTGTAATAGCTTATCACTGCCAATGATGTAACTCATGAGAGTAAGTTAAAAATAGCACATCGGCAATTATGCAGCCTTCACTGGACTGTGCATATTATCTTCAGATTGCCCTGACAGCATGCTATCCTGGAACAATTCCAGAGAAGTCATTTCTTTGTACTCTCTGCCATCAGAACATCCCAGAAAAGCATGATTTCAGGTTCTTGTAACATTATGCTGCTACTATTATATAAAGCTCAGGGTTCATGGGACTCAGAGATAAGGTAATCGACACAAACTCACAAATCTATATTTGGTTCATAAAAAGGTGAATCTCTCTAGAATATGCCAGGGATTTATCTTTTACATTATACCACTCTAATGGAAACTATACTGAAAACACTATATCCATGCTATGGACGAATAATTCTACAAAGTGATGCAAATATCTGTTTCCAATTTCATAAATTCAGAGTTCTTAAGCCTCGAGTAGAATGCACTGATACTCAATCCAGTTTTTCAGACCAGAGAGCTGGAGACTACAAATAGCTCGAGATTCTCTCTGCCCCAGTGGACTGCTTGCATTTAATAAATGTTCAGTATTAAAAGCATCCAAATGTGTGCTGATCTGAAACAAATCTAGAATGCCTCCCTCTAATCTTTGCCTTTGCTTCCCACAATGACTTGAGTGATTCTCTTTTTGGCTTCTTCAGTCAGATAATGCTGGCAGTGACAAAAATCTCATTAGAACTCCTTGGTGCACAAGGAATTCACTGAAAATCTTCCTCAGTTTCTCAATCTGTAAAATGAAACATGCATTTAAATATATGATTTCAACTATCAAAGTTTGAAACACCCAAACATCCCTCTCTTTTCTCCACCCTTAAAAATCATCAGTTGTTTTATGTGTTGTCTTTTTAATCTAAAAGGAATATCTTTATGTTTGAAGTCAAATCAGTTGATTGTTCAACATTTTTATCAAGTAACAATCTGCATACCAAGATATTCACTTAATGGCACCCCACTTCAGTACTCTTGCCTGGAAAATCCCATGGGTGGAGGAGCCTGGTAGGCTGCAGTCCATGGGGTCGCTAAGAGTCGGACACGACTGAGCGACTTCACTTTCACTTTTCACTTTCATGCATTGGAGAAGGAAATGGCAACCCACTCCAGTGTTCTTGCCTGGAGAATCCCAGGGACGGGGGAGCCTGGTGGGCTGTCGTCAATGGGGTCGCACAGAGTTGGACACGACTGAAGTGACTTAGCAGCATAAGTGTACAATTAAGTGATTCTTAGTAATGTTATGGAGTTATTCAATCATCCCCACAATTTTATTATATTTTCAGTATCTTTAAAAAGGATCTTCATGGGACTTCTGCCTGGTGGTCCAGTGGTTAAGAATCTACTTGCCAATGCAGGCAACACAGGTTCAATCCCTTGTCGGGAAACTAGGAGCCCACATACCGTGGGGCAAGTAGCCCATATGCCGCAAATACTGAGCCCACACTTTGGACTGCACAGGCCATAATGAAAGATCCCACATGCCTCAGCTGAGAGCCAAGTGAGAGTGAAAGTGAGTCACTCAATCATGTCCCATTCTTTCTGAGCCCATGGACTACACAGACCATGGAATTCTCCAGGCCAGAACACAGGAGTGTGTAGTAGTTCCCTTCTTCAGGGGATCTTCCCAACCCAGGGATCAAACCCAGGTTTCCCACATTGCAGGCAGATTCTTTACCAGCTGAGCCACCAGAGAAGCCTGAGACCCAACACAGCCAAATTAATTAATTAATTTTAAAAAAATTTAAATGACTCCTTATGCCTGTTTGAATTGTCTTTGTATCCTTGTAGAAAATTAATTGAACATAAACATAAATGTTTATTTCTGAACTCCCAATTGTATTTCGTTGATATATGTGTCTATCCTCAGGAGATGGAGAAGCTCTATATGGTCAGCAAAAACAAGACTGGGAGCTGACTGTGGCTCAGATCATGAGCTCCTTATTGCCAAATTCAGACTCAAATTGATGAAAGTAGGGAAAACCACTAGACCATTCAGGTATAACCTAAATCAAATGCCTTACAATTATACAGTGGGAGGGAGAAATAGATTCAAGGGATTAGATCTGGTAGACAGAGTGCCTGAAGAACTATGGATGGAGGTTCATGACATTGTACGGAGGACAGGGATCAAGACCATCCCCAAGAAAAAGAAATGCAGAAAAGCAAAATGGCTATCTGAGGAGGTCATTACAGATAGCTGTGAAAAGAAGAGAAGTGAAAAGCAAAGGAGAAAAGGAAAGATATACCAAATTGAATGCAGAATCCCAAAGAATAGCAAGGAGAGATAAGAAAGTCTCCTTCAGTGATCAGTGAAAAGAAATAGAGGAAAATAATAGAATGGGAAAAACTAGAGATCTCTTCAAGAAAATTAGAGATTCCAAGGGAATATTTCATGCCAATATAGGCACATTAAAGGAAAGAAATGGTATGGACCTAACAGAAGCCAAAGATATTAAAAAGAGGTGGCAAGACTACATGGAACTATACAAAAAATATTTTCACTATCCAGATAGTCACAATGGTGTGATCAATCACCTAGAGCCAGACATACTGGAATGAGAAGTCAAGTGGGCCTTAGAAAGCATGACTACTAACAAAGCTAGTGGAGGTGATGGAATTCCAGTTGAGCTATTTCAAATCCTAAAAGATGATTCTGTGAAAGTGCTGCACTCAATATGCCAGCAAATTTGGAAAACTCAGCAGTGGCCACAGGACTGGAAAAGGTCAGTTTTCATTCCTATTCCAAAGAAAGGCAATGCCAAAGAATGTTCAAACTACCACACAATTGCACTCATCTCACACACTAGTAAAAGAATGCTCAAAATTCTCCAAGCCAGACTTCAACAGTATGTGAACCGTGAACTTCCAGATGTTCAAGTTGGATTTAGAAAAGGCAGAGGAATCAGAGATCAAATTGCCAACATCCATTGGATTATCAAAAAAGCAAGAGAGTTCCAGAAAAACATCTATTTCTGCTTTATTGACTATGCCAAAGGCTTTGACCGTGTAGATCACAATAAACTGTGGAAAATTCTGAAAGAGATGGGAATACCAGACCACCTGACCTGCCTCTTGAGAATTCTGTATGCAGGTGAGGAAGCAACGGTTAGAACTGAACATGGAACAACAGACTGGTTACAAATAGGGAAAGGAGTAAGTCAAGGCTGTATATTATCACCCTGATTATTTAACTTATATGCAGAGTACATCATGAGAAAGGCTGGGCTGGATGAAGCACAAGTTGAAATTAAGATTATCAGGAAAAATAGCAATAACCTCAGATATGCAGATGACACCACCCTTATGGTAAAAAGTGAAGAAGAACTAAAGAGTCTCTTGGTGACAGTGAAAGAGGAGAGTGAAAAAGCTGGGTTAAAACGCAGCATTCAGAAAACTAAGATTATGGCATCTGGTCCCATCACTTCATGGCTAATCGATGAGGAAACAGTGTCAGACTTTATTTTTTGGGGCTCCAAAATCACTGCAGATGGTGACTGCAGCCATGAAATTAAACGATGCTTACTCCTTGGAAGGAAAGTTATGACCAACCTAGACAGCATATTAAAAAACAGGGACATTACTTTGTCAACAAAGTAATGTCTGGTTAAGGCTATGGTTTTTCCAGTGGTCGTGTATGGATGTGAGAGTTGGACTATAAAGAAAGAAAGCTGAGCACTGAAGAATTGATGCTTTTGAACTGTGGTATTGGAGAAGACTCTTGAGAGTCCCTCGGACTGCAAGGAGATCCAACCGGTCCAGCCTAAAGGAAATCAATTCTGAATATTCATTGGAAGGACTGATGCTGAAGCTGAAACTCCAATAGCTTTGGCCACCTGATGCAAAATACTGACTCATTTGAAAAGACCCTGATGCTGGGAAAATTTGAAGGCGGGAGGAGAAGGGGATGACAGAGGATGAGATGGTTGGATGGCATCACCAACTCAATGGACATGAGTTTGACTAAACTCTGGGAGTTGGTGATGGGCAGAGAGGCCTGGCATGCTGCAGTCCTTGGGGTCTCAAAGAGTCGGACACAACTGAGCGACTGATTTGACCAAGTTTTGAAATCAGGAGGTATGAATTCTCCAAATTTGATTTTCATTTTTAAGGTTGTTTAGACTACTCTGATTCTCTTGCAATTTCATACAAACAGTAGGATCTGTCTGCAAGTTTTTGCAAAATCAAAACAAAATAAAACAGATTTAGACAAATTGTATAGAATCTACAAAGCAGTTTGGGATGTGGGGAGGATTTTCATCTCAATATTAACACTTCCAATCCTTGAATTCTGAGTGTCTTTCCATTTGTTTAGATCTTCTTTAATTTCT
The DNA here is from genome assembly GCF_002263795.3 of Bos taurus. Taxonomy (NCBI): domain Eukaryota; kingdom Metazoa; phylum Chordata; class Mammalia; order Artiodactyla; family Bovidae; genus Bos; species Bos taurus. Next base: position 39,777,444 of record NC_037338.1, on the reverse strand, counting down.
TTCTATGATATTTTGTATTTTTAGTATGTTTTATATTTATTTTGTTAAATTTATCACTAAATATTTTATTCTTTTGATGGTATTGTTAATGAAATTGATTTTGTAATATTATTATCGGATTGCTTATTGTGTTTATACATTGATTTTGTATTCTGAAATTTGCTGATCTAATGTATTATAAAATTTTTCTGCATTTGTCACAATTTTTAATATGTAAGATCACCTGCAACTAAAGATAATTTTACTTCTTATTTTCAATATGGATTACTTTTACTTATTTGCCTTGCCTAATTGCCTTTTGTAGAACCTTCAGTACTGTTGAATATAAGTGGCAAGTGCATGGGTGATCAGTCGCTCTGTCATGTTGGATTCTTTTACGACCTCATTGAATGTAGCCCACCAGACTCTTCTTTCCATAGAATTTTCCAGATAAAAATACTGGAGTAGGTTTCCATTTCCTTCTCCAGGGAATCTTCCCAAGCAAGGGATCAACCCACGTCACTTGTACTCGTGAGTCTGCTGCATTGGCAGGCAGATTCTTTATCACTGTGCCACCTGGGAGCAGACATCTTATCTGATTTTAAGGGAAATCGGATATTAAGGGGATTTTAGAGGGGAATTAAAGGGGAAAGTTCTCAGTCCTTCTCCATAAAAGATGATGTTAACTGCGGTTATTTTGTATTAACAGATATCTCTTACTAGGTTGAGAAAGTTCCTATTTCTAGTTTTCTTAGTGTTTTTTTTTTTTTTTCAATAAAGGGGTGTTGAATTTTTGTCAATTTTTTTCCTATATCTATCAAGATGATTGTGGTTTTTATCTTTTATGCCATTAATATATTGAATTATACTAACTGATTTTTGTATGCTGCATCAGCCTTGCATTCCTTGGATAAAACTCATTTGTTTATGGTGCATCATCCTTTTTATATGTTTCTGGGTTGTTTGCTAGTGATTTTGTTGAAGATTTTTGCATCTGTTTTCCTGAGTTATCAGTCTGTTGTTTTTTATTCTGTGTGTTTGGTTTTGGTAACTTCTGTCCTCTGGTAAGGCATTGGAAAGTATTCCTTCCTCTTCTGTTTTTTTGAAGAGCTTGCGAAGTAGTAGCATTAATCCCTCTTTACATAGTTGCTAGAATTCACCAAGAAGGCTTTCAGATCTGTATTTTCCTTTTAGATTTTCTATTTCATCTTGTTAGTTTTGGTGATTGGTGCCTTTCAAAGAAATTTTCCATTTCATTTAAGGTATCAAATTTGTTGGCATATTGTTCATTGCAGGATTATTTTCTAAAGAAGATCAGCAAATTATTCCTTTCTAAATATCAAAGATTATTTCTGCAGTCCACTAGTGAGGCATCTGCAGTAGCTCATGGGCAGGCTTCTTGATGGAGTCAAGAAGTTACACAGTTAGTCTACTACCACAGTTAGTAGAATACTTGGTCCTTTGTTGATTTCCAGGCCCTCCTTGTTATAAGTCCTTGCTGCTCTTCTCTGATCCTAGCCTCTCTCAGCCACTCGCTCATGCTGATGCTCCTCAGTATTCTGGGTGGAGTGAGAAAGAGGTGGATCTCTTAGCCACTCTTCCAGACAACTTAGGAAGCTAGGCACTGAGTCACTGTGTTCTCACATTCCTGCATCAGAGGTATTAAAGGCTGAAAAGTTCTCTGTTGACATTAAACTGTACCAGCTTGGGGTAGGGGTAATGCAGGTAACATAAAACTGTTTTATTTATTTTCATTGATTTTATTGGAGCATATTTGATTTGCAATGTTATGTTAGTTTCTTTTGTACAGCAAAGTGAATCAATCATATATATAAATACACCTACTGTCTTCTAGACTCCATTCCATATGAATAATTACAGAGCACCAAGTAGAGTTCCCTGTGCTATCCAATAGATTCTTATTAGTTATCTTTTATACAATATATACTAGTGTGTATATGTGAATCTCAACCTCTCAACTTATCTCTCCTTCCCCTCTTGCTAACTATAGATTTAATATCTAATCTGTGACTCAATTTCTCTTTTGTAAATAGATTCATTCATATCATTGTTTTAGATTCCACATAAAAGCAATATCATATGATATTTGTCTTTCTCTCTCTGACTTACTTCACTCAGTATAACGATCTCCAGTTACATCAATGTTGCAGCAAATGGCATTATTTAATTCTTTTTTATGGCTGAATAATACCCCATGGTTTTTATATACCACATCTTCTTTATCCATTCCTATATCAGTGGACACAGGTTGCATCCATGTTCTGGCTATTGTAAACAGTACTGCAATGAACACTGAGGTGCATGTATCCTTTCAATTTATGGTCTTCTCTGGATGTATGCCCAGGAGTGGAATTGCTGGATCACTGTTGCTGTTATTCAGTTATCTAGTCATGTCTGACTCTTTGCAACCCCAGTCCATGGAATCTAGAAGTTCTTGGTTCTCATATGCTGAAGCCTAGCATGTAAGATCTAAGCATGACCTTACTAGCATGGGAGATGAGTGCAGTTGTCCGATGGTTAGCACATTCTTTGGCATTACCCTTCTTGGGGATTGCTTCCCTGGTGGGTCAGTTTGTAAAGAATCTGCCTGCAATGTAGGAGACACCAGTTCAGTCCCCAGGTTGGGGAGATCCCCCAGAGAAGGAAATGGCAACCCACTCCAGTACTCTTGCCTGGACAATTCTATAGACAAAGGAGCAGGGCGGGCTGCGGTCCATGGTATCTCAAAGAGTTGGACATGACTGTGTGACTAACTTTTCTTGAGTATTGGGATGAGGATTGACCTTTTCCAGTCCTGTGGCCACTACTGTGTATTCCAGATTTTCTGACTTTGATGGAATCATTGTTTAGGGATCTAAATAGCTCTGCTGGAATTTCATCACATCCACTAGCTTTATTAATGGCAGTGCTTCTTAAGGTCCACTTGACTTCGCACTCCAGAATATCTGGCTCTGGGTGACTAACCACACCATCATAGCAATCTGGTTCATTAATATCTTTTTTATACAGTTCTTCCATGTATTCTTTCCATCTCTTCTTGATCTCTTCAGTGTCTACTAGGTTTCTACCATTTTTATCCTTTATTGTGCCCATCTTTGGGTGAAATGTTCCCTTGATATTTCCAGTTTTCCTGAAGGGATCTCTAATTTTTCCCATTGTGTTGTTTTCTTATATTATAAAGCATTGTTCACTGAAGGCCTTCTTGTCTCTTCTAACTACTTTTTGAAACTCTGTATTTAATTGGACGTAACATTCCCTCTCTCCCTTTCTTTTCACTTCTCTTCACTCTTCCACTATTTGTAAGGCCTTCTCAGATCATATGCTGGATCATATGGTAGCTCTATTTTTAGTTTTTAAAGGAACCTCCATACTGTTCTCTGTAGTGGCTGTACCAATTTATACTCTGGTCAACAGTATAGGAGGGTTTTCTTTTCTCCTCGCCCTCTCCAGCTTTTGTTATTTGTACATTGTTTAGTGGTGGCCATTCTGACCGATGTGAGGTGATACCTCATTGTATGCTTTTGATTTGTATTTCTCCTAGTAAATAGCGATGTTGAACGTCTTTCTTGGCCACCTGTATGTCTTCTTTGGAGAGGTGCCTATTCAGATCTTCCATCCACTTTTTTATTTGTTTTTTTTTTTTTTTCTTTTTATATTGAGCTATATCAGCTGTTGTATATTTTGAAGACTAATCTCTTGTTGATCTCTTAGTTTAGAAATATTTTCTCCTATTCTGTGGGCTTTATTTTCTTTCTTTCTTTCTTTCTTTTTTTTTTTTTTTTATGATTTCCTTTGCGCTGAAAAAGTTTTTAAGTTTTAGTTAGGTCCCATTTTAAAAATTTTATTTTTGTTTTTATTTTCATTACTCTCCAAGGCAGATCAAATAAATTCTTGCTATGATTTATGTCAGAGAGTGTTATGCCTATGTTTTCCTCCAAGACTTTTCCATTACCCAGTCTTACATTTAGATGTTTGGGCTTCCCTGATAGCTCAGTTGGTAAAGAATCCACCTGAAATGCAGGAGACCTTGGTTCAATTCCTGGGTTGGGAAGATTCCCTGGAGAAGGGATAGGCTACCCACTCCAGTATTCTTGGGCTTCCCTTGTGACTCAGCTGGTAAAGAATCCACTTGCAATGTGGGATCCTTAGGTTGGGAAGATCCCTTGGAGAAGGGAAAGGCTACCCATTCCAGTATTCTGGCCCAGAGAATTCCATGGAGTGTATAGTCCATGCGGTCAAAAAGAGTTGGACATGACTGAGTGACTTTCACTCACATTTAGATCTTTAATACATTTTGAGTTTATTTTTTGTGTGTGGTATTACAGAATGTTCTAATTCCATTCTTTTACTTTTAGCTGTCCAGTTTTCCCAAGACCACTTATTAAAGAGACTATCTTTTATTATATTTGTTGTACACCAAATATACTACACAGAGATAAACACAGGTTTATCTCTGGACTTCCTATCCTGTTTCATTGATCTATATTTCTGTTTTTGTTCCAGTACCATAGTGTTTTGACTATAGCTTGTAGTATAGTTTGAAGTCAGGGAGCTTGATTCTTCCAGCTCTGTTTTTCTTTCTCAAGACCACCTTGGCCATTCTGGGTCTTTTGTGTTTCCATAGAAATTGTAAATTATTTTGTTCTGATTCTGTGAAAAATACTCCTGGTAATTTGAGAGATTGCATTGAATCTGTAGATTTCTTTGGATAGTATAGTCATTTTGACAGTACTGATTCTTCCAATCCAAGAACATGGTATATCTCTCCATCTGTTTGCATCATCTTTGATTTCTTTCATCAGATCTCCAGTCATACTGGGGTGCCATGCTGAGACATTGTATGTTGTTCAAAAAGGTGCCACTGCCCAGCCAGCCCCAGCCACCACCAGAGTCTGCACATGCACAGCACAGCCAGTGCCCAAAGCATCCACACCCACCTCTACAGTCTGCTTACCCTTCCCTCCCATCCTCCTCCCTTCACCAAAGCTGTCATCTTACCCCCTTCAATGAGTCTCTTCCGTGCTTTTTTTTTGTTTGTTTCATTAATATGCTGGAATTTTTCTGCTGACATACTGGACTCCCACAATACTCTCATTTGGGGATAGTTGTCAAAACCGGTGCACTGTGGGGAGATGACAGTGTAAAACTCCTATTCTGCCACCTTGCTGCCACCTGCCTGTCAATGCAGGAGACATGAGAGATGCAGGTTTGATCCCTGGGTCGAGATCTATACTATTTTTAAAATGTTTTAATTATCAATTTTTAGGGCGGTAAAAATATAGTCTTTGGAATTGTTTATCTTTGACCTTGAGTTTGGGCTTCCCTGGTGACTTGGACAGTAAAGAATCTGCCTGCAATGCAGGGGACAGGTTTGATCCCTGGGTCAGGAAGATGCCGTGGAGAAGGGAATGTCTACCCACTCCAGTTTCTTGTGTGAAAAATCCCATGGACAGAGGTCTGGCTGGCTATAGTTCGTGCATGTGTGCTAAGTCATTTCAGTCATGTTTAACTCTTTGCTACACCATGGACTGTAGCCCACCAGTCTCCTCTGTCCATGGGATTCTCCAGGCAATAATACCAAAATAGGTTGCCATGCCCTCCTCCAGGGGATCCTCCCGACCCAGGGATCAAACTTGCATCTCTTATGTCTCCTGCATTGGCAGGCAGGTTCTTTACCACTAACGCCACCTAGGAAGCTACAGTCCATAAGGTCACAAAGAGTCAGACACCACTGAGCTTCTAAACATGTAAAAACACACAACTTTGAGTTCATCTTTCTTATTTCTTTTCAGTTGACAAATACTTTGCCCTCTTCCTGAGATTTTAGTTATCTGTGTAGTAAGTTTAGTTGTTAGATTTTACTTAATTCAAAACCATGCCTGAAATTTAATAAAGTGTCATTTGCTTTTAATCCAGGGATTCTTTCTCACCACCCAGCGAGTGCCAAAGTTAGACCTTCCTCCAGCTGCTCCTATTGTGAAGGACAGTATAACTTCACAGGAGGTGTTAACAATTCTAAACATAGTGCTAAAGAAATTCATTTTACTCCTCTGCTGTGAGGTGCTGGTGGGGGTAGGGAACCAATTAACAAGGAGAAAGGGGGTAATTATTAAGTGCATAAAAGCTTCCCAAATCAAATTAGCAGTTAAACACAGAGGCACATGGACTTTTCATCTTCATACATATCACATGTTCCCTTTTAAAAATGCTGCCATGTCCTCATACTGAGGAGATTTAATTTGTAATTTCAGAAGACTCCCATTATTACTAAAAAAGTAAAATCCTATTAGTAAATTCAGTAAAAGGGTAAGTCTGTGAAATTCAATACTGAGAATTAAGTTTTAGAAAATTCCTTCATAGAATATTTTAATATGAAGGCTCCTCTGATTATTTAGATTATTCCTTTCTCATTTGTCTGTGAGTACTATTTTATTGGTTTCCAAGGTGGCTCAGTGGTAAAGAATCTGCTTGCAATGCAAAAGATGTGGGTTCAACCCCTGGGTTGGAAAGATGCCTTTGAGGAGGAAATGACAACCCACTCCAGTATTGTTGCCCGGGAAATCCCATGAACAAAGGAGCCTGGTGGGCTAAAGTCAATGAGGTCGCAAAGAGTTGGGCATGACTATGCACACACGAAGGCCATCGACTGTCTATTTTATTACTATTTTATCTTGGGCCATCATTATAGAGGTCCTTGATAATTTTCCATCCTTCCTTAAATTTCTGTTCTTTACTGGATGATTTTAAATCTACTTTATAGAGCAACTTCCCTCCCAATGATTGTTCCTAGTGCAACAAATTTAATTAATCTTTGCTGTAGACTTATTTTCTTCCATGATTATAGCTAATGACTTCCTGTTGGATAAATGTGTGACACGACCTTTATTTGCTTTCTAGAGTTTTGGAAAGTCAGAGTTCTTCTCTGTGAAATTCAAATGCTTTCTCAGGACTTTTGGACTGTGTCAGTGACACCAGATATAGCTATCTAGTTAAAATGCTGCAAATTCCGAAAATCAGGTCTTGAGATTCTGTTGTTCTGTCTTTAGTTATTTAAGTCATCCTAGACAAATTTTCATCTTTTTAATAATTAGTATCTGTGTAAAAATATTTGCAAAAAATGTAAATGCAAAGGACTTTTCTTACCAGGCTTCATCCACTTTACTGCTGTAGCTATATACTTTATTCTGATGTTTGGAGAAACTCCTGTTAACCACCCCCTATAGCATACTGGGACTTCCCTGGTGGCTCAGCAGTAAAGAATTCACTTGCAATGCAGGAGCAGCAAGAGACACAGGTTTGATCCCTGGGTTGGGAAGATCCCCTGGAGGAGGGCATAGCAACCCAGTCCAATATTTTTGCCTGGAGAATCCCATGGACAGAGGAGCCTGGTGGGCTATAGTCCATGGGGTCGCAAAGAGTCAGACACGACTAAAGCAACTTGGCCAGAACGCACAGCATACTGACTCACTGCCGAGCTAGTCCTAGGCTCCCTTCTTTCCAATGCCGGTTTTTCCTGGAGTGCCACAGCGGTCAAAAAGAGAAAAGGGAAGAAAGAATGCATGTGCCACTGTGTGTAACTTTCCCTAGTTCCCTAGTTCCTGATTGTTCCTCTGACCTACCTCCATATATCATTTGAAGGCTGGATTAACACCTATCATCCTGCTCTCTCTTCCCAAACCATCCCTGTTCTTCACCCCATCACAAGCTCCCACCCAATGTCTTAACACCTTGAGAATCTCATGTATTAATTGGTTGGGAACCTTTCAACTGAAAATTAAATGCCTTAAAGCAAACCCATAAACAATACCAGGTATTTCATTTACTGCCACAGAACTGAAAGGTCCAGAAGTATATGACTTAGGGCCAGTTCGATCCATGTGCTCATATTCTGTCATTGAAAATCTACCTCTCTCCAAATCTATATTCTTATTACAGAAATCTTAAAATTTGGCTGTGGAACTAGGTTAAACAGGCTGTTTTCTTCTTTTGAGCACACAAAGGGAAAAGAACTCACTTTCCCCTTGGTCATTATCCGACAAGCTCATCTGCCCTCACATATGCCAGAATCTCCATACTCACTGCTGAAAAGATGGAGAAGATGTGTCTTTGGGCCATGGTTAAGTTGGATTTTTCAAATGCATTTTCTCTTATTTATACTTACTTAAGTTCGGCCTTGTTCCAAATATGATTTAAGGGAAAAGAAAAATTGTTGTGTATGGCAGTGGGCCTCAAAGTGTATCTTAAACTGTATTTTGTGTATTTTATAAGTTAAATAGATTTCTATAGATGGTCTGGCCAATGTCCAATCACCATTTTTAACATTTTCTCTAAGGGGCATGGGTCCCAAGTGAAAAATGATTTTTTGAGCACAATCTCATCAGACTTACAGGGAATTGCCTTTAATTCCTTTCAAGTCAATGGCTAACTGAATTTCACTGGACATTCTATGTTTGATTTTCTTATTATATTTGTACAAATGCCTTATTGAATAAGCATTTGGTCCCCTTTTTCCAACCCAGATCCTTGGTTTAGATGAATCATATTGTTCAGTTTTTTAGCTAGCTCATTACTTCAGAACTTAAACTTTATACATGTACAACAGTACTGACTAACTTCTGCTAATCCTCACTTGCTTTTCTCCCTAAATATAAAATACATGAAATCATGTATTGCCCAGGGACCCTCAGGGCTCATCACTATGTGGAAATATGGAGTTTACATTAGAATTTATTCTCAATTTCTGCCTAGATGTGTCTTCCCTACTCAAGCAGGAACTCAGCATTTCAGAAAATCCCCTTACCACTGCCACTCCAGTACCCATTAAAATATTCTTGAGAATTCCCAGGGAGTATTTTCATATGGGTTCATAAAGTCTCTGTTCCCCTAGAGATCCATTTCTATACCAGGTTTCTTGGTTTTAAGAGAGTAGGCTCTGAAGCTAAGGCTACCTGGGTCTGAAATGCTGGTGCCACTATTTAGCTGTGTGATCTTGGGCAAGTTGATTAACTTCCTTAAACTTTAGCTTGTTAACTGGGAAGTGGAGATTGTTTTAAGACCTAACGCATTTGGAGTAGTTGGAGAGTGCCTGACATGTTAAGTGTTCCATAAACATTCATATCTAATATTACACACAGTATCTTCTGCTGCTGCTTCTCTATTCTAAAGTTCTTGCCCTGAGTATTAAATAGGTAATTCTCAAAATCTGAAAATCCAGGGATCATCAGAAGGGTCAATGCCATTGTGAACTTATCAGAGAAATGGAGAGAAAGCTCCTGCTTACATTTGGTTCAAGTGCTTTTCTTGAAACATGTTAGGGTCAAGGCGGCTCAAGACCTCTTGTTTCTCATTTCTCCTTCAGGCTCTCTCATGAGTCAAAAGTTACCATTTTATGGGCACTCCTCACCTCATGAAAATCAACCAGTAGGACCTGAAACCTGAATGGAGAAAAGGGTAGGTCTAGTCTAAAATCCCAGAGAAGGCAATGGCACCCCACTCCAGTACTCTTGCCTGGAAAATCCCATGGACGGAGGAGCCTGGAAGGCTGCAGTCCATGGGGATGCTGAGGGTCGGACACGACTGAGCCACTTCACTTTCAATTTTCACTTTCACGCATTGGAGAAGGAAATGGCAACCCACTCCAGTGTTCTTGCCTGGAGAATCCCAGGGACGGGGGAGCCTGGTGGGCTGCTGTCTATGGGGTTGCACAGAGTCGGACACAACTGCAGCGACTTAACAGCAGCTGCAGCAGTCTAAAATTCAGTCTAATAGTATAACAACTTCGGTGACCTCCCTCTACTGGTCATTATGAACCCGCACATTGGAAGGAACCATCTTGTCCCTTGCACTTGCTACACATAACATCTTAATTTTAGTTGTCTGTGTATTAAGTGAGTTAGTGGACTGAATTCATGGAGTTCAAGTCAAAACCTCTGCACTATACATTTCAGTATATTTTATTTTATCAATCATGCAGTGCATTCTACATTTTTTGCCTTCAGAAAAATGATATTTAAAAACAGTTTAGTTAAGCCAAATAACCTGATTACTTCTAAAACAAAAGTAACAATTTAGTAAATACAATAAAGTAACAACTTAGTAAATACATTAAAAAAAATTATTCAAATATTTTGTTGTAACTTTAGAATAGCTTTTTGACTGTTTTACAATTTTATTTATTTTTACAATATTTTATCTATATTAAACTAGCTCTACGATATGCAACATCTTATTCTAAAATTATTTTAAGACCACCAGAGAAAACTAGACACACATGAACTCTTTTTACTGGGTAACTGGCTACAATTGAAAACAGTGTAGTGTCTTGATTATATAAGAGGCCTGGGGATAGTTTACCTAGCTTGAATCCTGGGTCTACTGTACAGTAGCTGTACATCTTGGGCAAGTTACCTAACTTGTCTCCACTCTAGTTTTCCCATCTATAACATGGAGATAATAATGGTCCAGATGTCATAGGACTGTTGTGAAGATTAAAATAGTTCATGTATATTAAGTGATTACAGTGCCTGGTACATAACCAGCACTCAAAAATCGTCGGCTATCATTAACAGTGGACAAAAAGAAAATTATTTTGGGCCACTTACATGACATTTATTAAGCATCCAACTATGTGTCAGGAACCATGCTAGATTAAAGACTAGCAGACAAGGACTAAGACAAGATTCCTGCTCCTAAGAAACTAATAGTCTTGTGTTCTAAAATCTTTAAATGATTGCCTCCATTAAATATTTCATTTCGGAGAATATCCATCAACCTAGCTTATTGAAGAGATGAATTTTGAAAAGAAAAAAAAAGTATCTCTTCAATACATGAAGAATCTTAAAAATGTATCTGCAAAAATTTTTCTTTTTTTGTTGTTCAAAATATTTCAATTTCAGACAAATATAGCTATTTAGATGAATAGCTTTAATGGGAACAAGTGTCTAGGAAGAGTTAATGCAGCTGCACAGAGAGCTCTGTGCTTTAATCCTCCTAGAATTCATTAAGATAGTTTTAAAATTAGTCTTTTGAAGATAAACAATTTCCATTTTTAATGTATATTCACATTTATTTTGCATTTTAATCCTTCAAAGAATAGTAAGGGTTATTTAAACTTGAATGATATGGCCAAGTTTAACTAAGAACAATGTTTTCTATCTTTTCATAAAAGGCATATTGTTTTCTTAAATTCATAATTCTTAAAAATGTCACAAAATGGGAAATAATTTAGTGTTCTAATTATTGTCGAGAATTTATGAGAAAGAATGCTAGTCAATCTCTTGGGGGTAAATAGAGGGGCATAGACAGGGTGCATACGTAAGCTTTGAAAAGAAACTGACCTTGTGTCAGTCTCTCAACCTTTCCTTCTTAACAGATGAATGTCATTTGCTGTGTCAGTGGTTTGAAGTCAATAACCATTGATACTCTCCTTTGGGAACTTTTATGCTTACAAAGGCGATATTTTAGAATGAGGACACGGTCTGCTGTTGAGGAAGTAAGTATCTAAAGATGATAGGAAGAAATTTTACTTTGAAGCTTTAAAATTCAAAGGAATTATTGCTGCTCTGTTCTTTTTAGTGGTTATTGAACAATAATGGGGGCATAATTCCCAACTACACTGAAGGGAAAAAAAAAGGTTATTTCCAAAAAGAAATTTAAAATATTTGTGTTCTACAATACATCACACTTGCTCTCTTCAGAGAGCAATTTCAAAATGCTGACCCTGGTAAGAAACTTGGTAGAACAACACCTTTTCAAACGAGCATGTTCTTTTATGTCAAAGTCAAAAAGATAGGCAGAAGTTTAGTTTTCAGCACAGATACATCCTCAGATATAAAATGAGTTTTACTCTTTCATTGTACCTTGCCTCTGAAGCCCTTATTCTAC